>NC_087371.1:16952854-17552854 GCF_031761385.1 Necator americanus
ACATCATTTTGGAGTATTTTCGTGACACAAACAAACACACACATAGCATAATCCATCATAGCACTATTTATTAGTATTTGGCATATTATATTATTTGATTTATTTGTTAAGCGTCCAATTTGTTTCTTTAATTCAGTTTTTTTTTTATAATTTTTCATTCTACATGAGCGGCTATACTAGGAAGAATGAGAAAGAAAGGGTCGTTTTCTGGAGGGTCTTCTATGGAAGGAGTCGCTATCAGCACAGCTTTCTTCCCAACTACACGCTTGACCCTGCGTTAAAGGCATCACTGCAAGAATCTGAGGTGCTACGGATTTCAGGTGGAGTATTCGTATACGGGATAGTAGATTATGGAGAGGGGTGTGATTCCGTCCATTTCTTCCTAATTGTCGTAAAAAAAAACGGAAGATGCGGCTCGTGCACAAGGCTGGCGCGCTCCAATCGAACTCCTTGTAGAAAATAGTGCGCCGGAACGATCGAAACCGTATCTTCCGGGTCATTTTCTGCGGCAATTAGGAAGAAATGAACGGAATCACCCTTCTCTCAATAATCTACAATTCCGTATACGAATACTCCATCGGAAATTCTTACCACTCCAGATTCGTGGGATGATGCCTTTAAAGAGGAGTTGCTCTATCTTAAGTACGGACATAGCACTTTTCCCAGCGTACATCTAAACAAAACAAATTTACAGGTGTTAAGTTGGGAATCTAAATAAAGTTGTAACTAGTGTTACAATTTTTTCTGTCAAAGTCCTCCCTTCTCGAAACCGCCGCATTATGCGCTGAATTTATGCTTTCATGCTCTCCCAGCAAGTAAATCGTGTTGCTAGTAATGTAGCTGAATCGGTATCGAGCCTTGACAAAGAGGGAGGAGGATTTTGATGTGTTATGCTGAGTATGAGAAACTTTGACCCATTTTCAGAACTTTGATAAAGATGATATTGCCGAAATGTCAGGCCATAAATAAGACTGCGCTAAAACCTCGTTTGCGAAACAAGAAAACAAAAATTATCAGAGATATATCATAATTATATAATGAAATAATGTAAAATAATGTATAATGATACGATAACAAAAAAACTCACTCAATCCGATCATGCCAGAAAGCCTCTGGAATTGGCCAATGCCCAGTCGGCGGCCGTCCACCAAGCCCTTTCACGTAGACGAGTGTTAATGGTCTAGTTTCCATATGATTACGTAAACGAAGGCGAGCTTTGTCTCGATCCGACATCGTATCTTCATTACCTTCTCGAACGCCTAAAAGTAGTGAGAATTTTGGAAGACGAGTTAATTACATGTCGACAAAAAGCAAAAATACAGACTTGCAAGGGTTGGACACTCGAAGCGAACGATGATACCATTGAGTTGAATTGCTTGAACAATCTGATCTACCATGGGACCAATCAGTTTATGTGATTGTAGGAGAAACGATCGTCCTGAAATGGGAAAATAGATGGACAAAATCGCCTAAAAACACCTATAGTAAGAAAAAATCTTTTACAGCGAATAAAATGTACAACTATTGGAAGCCTCACCACCGGTTGAACCACAAACTGATTCGATCGGCTGACCACCACTTGGAAGAATAATTGGCGGGGTTAGAAAAACTCTTGTTCCTTTTGAAGGGTAGCGCAGAACCTGAACATCCTAAACCTTAGGTTGCTTCGAATGCCTTGAAAATGTTATCTTAACTTGCTCCAAGAACTCGTTTTGGGGCCTAACATAACAATATGAAAGTGTTGAAAAAGATTTTAAAAAACTTACACATGTGTACAGCCTCTGATCCCAACGGAATGATTCAATTGTCATTTCTGATCCCAAATACGGTCTTGTCATTGGCACTAGCTGAAAACTCAACACAATGACTTCTTGAAAGACACGCTGTGATTAGTGCCAATAAATGGGAAATAACACTCGCAGAATAAAAAATAGAACAATACACCTGCGCTTAGTTTCCTGGGGTCATATTCTTCGAAATTCTCATAATTAACCAGCAGGACTGTGGAGACCGATTGAAATTACAAACCGCTGTGAGGTTTGATTTCTCACCTACCGCCTTGAAACCATTTTGACAAAACATCGGGGGTAGAAAGATAAAGGACTTGTCCATGTCTGATTTCGAAAGGGCGTAGTCTTTCTTTCTGTCTTTCACGACCTACTGATAATCTTGATCTGCTAGACGAAAATGAAAAAAGCATGGTTCGAACTACATAGATGCAAAGTCTAGGTGTTGCGCACCTCCGCAGAAAAACCTTAGGATGCTGCTACATTCTGCCGGCGTTGACGATGACAAAATCAATTTCTGATAGGAAATGATATATTCCGCTTAGGAGAGAAACTTCTGTACAGCACGTGGGTAAAATGTAGTTGTAGGGGGGAACTTATTTCTGGAAGTGAATAACTTAATCAGTCGGGCCCCAAGACTTAAGAATTATTCTTAGAGGATCTATGACATGTAAGCTAAAGTTGCTGAGAGAAAAAAGTAACACAGAGTGTCCAGAAATAAGGGCACCACTGAGTAGCCCCTCCCCAAGTATATCTTCGCCCTTGCACTTTTTCCTCAATGAGAAACAATGTTTGGTGTTGTTTGAGAGATGTTTGGGAATTATTCGTCATTTTTTGTTTCATGAAAATGTATGATAGAATGTCAACAATTGACTCAACTTATTAATGCAGTAAAACCATAGATACCGCGTCTCCACTTGGTTACTGCTGCACGTTATACAATGGTAGCACTTTTTTGTCACCGCTAATTTCTAGTTTGATGAAGGGAGGGACAACACACATGATAATCTGGGTGCAACGTGATTTTTATGAAGAAAACATTATAAATCTCCACACTATGAGTCAAATGCCAGGTCAATATAACAAGAGACATTGTGTTGTACCGTCGAGAAGTAACGGTTACATTAATCTGGCACAACAGTACGTGTAAGTAAACTTTGGGAACCGGAAGAAAATAGTAATTTTCACAGAACAACTAGTTCTGGCGTACAAAAATCTACCCACTCGGAAGTCAGGCGGAATATCTGCTGCAGATGTTGAGTCGGTGATCGCAAACAGTACCACAGGCTCAAAGTACGTTGGGAATCGTCCACATCCATAATTATCGATTCCTGAGGATAACACACTCTCTAGTAATGATGGCGGCTTTCAAAAAAAAAAAAGACAAGGATCCATATTAGGTCACAATAAATAGCACGTCACCAAAAAAAAAACCCACCCATATTGCATGGATACAAAATCGATAAATGAAAAGCGCATACATAGACATGCACACATAGAACCACCAACCAGTTTGGGCACGATGAACATTGATGAATTTTAGAGCATTCATGAAAGCGTCTGAAATCGAGCCGCGACCGCGTGGGCGTAAACGCTTCAGTTGTTCGTGCAGAACAGCACTACTTTCACGCCACCCGGACTGCAAAGGAAAAAACAATACAGTTGAAATAATAGCTAATTTGAGCACTTTGGCTATTAAAATATGATAATTCACTAGTTAACTATGTACCTTAATGCAAGCGGGATACTCTTCGGTGGTTATGAGGAAAAAGCGATCATAACCGCGTGTCGCTACGTCCTTCATACGCTGCTGCAACTGTGTTTCTTAGCAAAAATTGTGAGTTTCTTCAGATCTCGCAAATCTTACAACCTAATCAATGAATACCTTGATGGACCAAACCTACCTTTTGCAACGCATCAATAATGTTACGAGCAACATCCAAATAGGAAGTGCCCAGATATGTTTTCTGTGCCATTGATGCGCTTGTGTCAACGATCAACAATATGATAGTCATGACTCATCCGAGTGCGGGTCAACGTAGACGACCTCCAACACAGAAGACGGCCACACCACACACCCGAACCTGGATGAAATGAACCGCTGTCCGCGATGTAGGCGTAGCCGTTTAGCGGGAAAATGTTATTGCGTGCACGTGCAGACTTAGTAAATTATCGTAAGAGAAAAGATGCAACGACGGAGACACGTGTGGGAATTAGGGACTTAGCTAGCAAGCACTTTGACAAAAGCATGGAGATGATTGCTGTTCGTTATTAGTGAGAAATAGGTCCTGGATATTCAAGTTGAACATATTTGAGTAATCCGTTAGATGAACTACGAACTCTTCTCGCTGTTCGAAGATCCTGCCAGCAAGAACGCGAAGCGCAGTCAACATTAGAGGTTGTTTGATCTACAACGGTTAGTTCAGTGTTTGGAAGACCATAAGGAAGTATGCTGAGGAATCTGGAATCTCAATGTATGGACATAAGTGCTCAAAAAATCCCACGTCTGCAACTGCTGAACTGGTGAGAGTCGCCAGCTCTCAAAGATGTCAATGGCCGCAGTGATTCCGGAAGAATTACCCTCGTCCATAGCACGTTGAATTAATATAAGTTTCAATAACATAACTTAATCAAAGGGACCCATAGCGACATCTTCACGCTGAAATTTCAAAGTGAGTTTCTTTTTTTTAAAGCTGAATTAGAATAAGAGTGCCAAGTATGCAACATACAACTATCTATGTTCTAAAGCTTATAAGGGGATTAGTAGTTCTAAAGTTTATAAGGGGATTAGAAATCGCAGGGAAACATTAATTTGATTCAGGTCCCATTTTTCTCTACCTCTGGATTTTTTGCATTTTTTTCTTACATGCAATACACACCTCCCCTTATTGCAAAGAAACGGATTATCCCTTTTACCTTCATGAAACTGAACCAGTAACAGAAGATTTTCTCGTTTTCGTGTTGATGATTCTTAACTATTAGACAACTTCAGTCATTAGCACTTTTTAGGTAATTCATTATATCACCCGTCAGAGAAATGTAAATCTGTAAGCGGAAATGTTGCAATTTTGAGTTTTGCTTCGTAAAACATCTCTACGTGTTTGTCTGTTGCAATAAGAGAACACAAATTTTACCTACTTCAATAACTGTTATATGAATGACAGTTTATGTTGAAAAATAGGAGTAGGAAGGAACCAAACACGGAAGTGTGAACATCCACTAACTAGAAAATCTCAATTCTTTCGTGTTTTTTCTCCCTCCTAGATAGGGGCTGTTAACTATTTTGATCCAAGCAACTAAGCTTTAAAATCTTCTCTTCTAAAATTATATATAGTGGCATGAAAACTATACTTTCCTTGCTTATCTTAAAAGTGTCTCTTCTTCAAATCAAATACGTCTTTATTACCAAGATCAGAATATTACTGCTCAATCGCATAAGAGCTTTTCTGAATGCGTTGTCTAAAGGAACTAGTTGAATTGTACTCAACGGGATCAGCGCTGAACAAAATGTCAGTTTGTGCAACGTGCAGCTCGTCCTCTTTCCTTCTTTTTGAGATCAAACTGACATTATCCGACGAAATGTTTTCTCCGCTATCCTCAACTCAATATCCGTCTTCTTTCCCACGTAGACACGACTTTGCTGGGCATTGCTGTGAAATCTAGCCAATACTGGCTTAGAAGTGCACAATTTACTATGATGAGAGTACAGTTTGCATCTGGCTTAAAGGCATCACCCCACGAATCTGAGGTGGTGCGGATTTCAGGTGGAGTATTCGTATACGGGATGGGAGACTACGGAGAAGGAGGTGATTCCGTCCATTTCTTGCTAATTGCCGTAAAAAACGGACCGGAAGATACGGCGCCGCACAAGACTGGCGCGCTCCAATCGAACCTCTTGTACAAAATGGTGCGCCAAAACGAATGAAGCCGTATCTTCCGGGCCGTTTTTTACGGCAATTAGGAAGAAATGGACGGAATCACCCCTCCCTCCGTAGTCTCCCATCCCGTATACGAATACTCCACCTGAAATCTGCACCACCTCAGATTCGTGGTATGCTGCCTTTAAAGGCATCCCCCCTCTGAGATGATGCAGATTTCAGGTGGAGTATTCTTATAATGGATAGTAGATTATCGAGAGGCGATTGATTCCGTCCATTTCTTCCTAATTGCCGTAAAAAACGGCCCGGAAGATATGGCTTCAGGCGTTTTGGCGCATTATTTTCTACAGGGAATTCGACTGGAGCGTGCCAGCATTGTGCGGCACCGCATCTTTCGGGCCGTTTTTTACGGCAACTAGGAAGAAATGGACGGAATCACCCTTCTCTCCATAATCTACTATCCCTTATAAGAATACTCCACCTGAAATCTGCACCATCTCAGATTCGTGGAGTGATGCCTTTAAATCCAATAACTCAACTGAGACAAAAACGTCATCATCCGGACAAATAGTCGGGAAAAATTCGTATTTGAAAAGCCGGATTTCTCTTCTCGAATTTTAGTGTTTCAGCACTGAAATAAAAGAAAAAAAAGAAAAACGAGATCGAATGTAATTCATTCGTTCGAAAACCTTTCAGAAGGTCGAATGTACTCAAATAATCAACGCTAAATGGGGCTAAAGATTTTGGCGCAGACTCCACGTATGGCCGACGATTTCAGTTCATATTAGATCAGTTTTGTTTGTGCTGCTTTGTCGTAAAATTTACCTTCAGCATCACTCTACACCACAATATTTCTAATTTCCACTTTTCTGCTAACAGTGACCAGAGTCTCAGATTTTCTCGAACGCTCCGTTCAAAAGCCGTAATTGCGTAATTTGTGAAGAAGTGAGCATTCTTAGAAGCAATTAATCGACTAAAAGACGTTATCAAAAGGCTATTGCTACTTATGTTTTTTTTTGTATGATCAATTGAAGGCAGGATACCGCGAATCTGACGCGGGAAAAGCGGGAAATACGAAGCTGGAGTTGTAGATTGCGGCATTCGGGATAGTTGAGCATCATCGTCCTGTCAAAGATCAGTGATGTCTTCTCACCAGTCTATTCAATTGATACCAATGAATAGGCTGCTGAGTAAACCGGAACGTGAGCACAGAAGCGCGTTTTAACGTACATAGTAAGAGCAAAAGCCGTCCCCATGCCTTTTTTACGGTTGATTAGGGAGAGATGGACGGAGCAACTCCGAATCGCAGTCTACAGCCCTATCTCTAGCTTTTCGCACGGATTCCCTCAGCACGTCAGATTCGTACTGCCTTCAATCTAAGGTTGACGTTTGGTCGCCGTTAGACGCATTGTGTCGGCTTTTGGGCAATGGCACGCACCTCAATCGAACGATAGGACGACAGTCGACCGAGCAGTGGCACCGATGCCAAGAACGATTGTTATGGGCTACGAGTACGAAAAAATTATACAATTCTCAAAGAATCGGATTAAAATGCCAAGACCTGTGACGCAATTAAGTGAACAGTCGTGCCTGCGGTGTGAATCTCTCTGGTTTCATAAGGACTAATGAAGAATGAAGACGAACAAGAATCTTGTCGCGGCGCCAACTCCTTCCGCAATTGCACCACAAGCCAGGTCGCTCTGAGGGGGACGTCAGGTACCCTCAGCTTCCGCAACGACTTACCCTAGGGTGAAATGAGTGGCGACAGCGACCGTTAATTGCGCTGCGCAGCACTTAATAGCATCAGCAGAGCATTGCGCTGAGTTCAACTTATGCCCATCCAAACTCACGATCGTGCTCGTAACAGTGGTATAAGGGAACAAGTTCAAACATTAACTAGTGATTAAGTATCACTCTTTAAATTTACAGGAATGAAAAACAAGTGTTGAACTAAGGGCAGACTACATCGGTTGAAGTTCCGAAATCTATTCAAATTCTTATTTTCCATTCTCGATTTTAATTTTAGTTCTCAGTATATTGAGACTAATAGATCAATAAGCTACAGTTTGTTCTCGTTCTATTACTCTTTGCCACTGATCAGCTAGTAAATATGAATAGTAATATGAAAATATCATGATCACCTTGATCACCTTGACTCCCGTTGATCTTCGAATTCGAAAGCAGACGCCAGTAATTCTTCCATTTCTCCCGATCGCGTGCTAGGGTCGCCCAATGGTTCCTGCTTTCGCGTGGGACACGAAGAGTATCGTATTTTCATTGAAGGATTTCGTGAAGAAGTTTGACCATCGGGTCGGCGGTCTTCCTGTAGTGTGCTTAATATCGCGGAGAACCCAGTCGCCCACGGCTCTGGTCCAACGGTTGTCGTTAAAACGCATCACGTATCCAGTCCATCTTATTTTACTTTCCTTGGCAAACGCGGCGGCGTCTCTAATCTTCGATTGCTGACGTGGGAGAGCTTCGAAACCCGTCTCGCAATTGAGAGAGTGAAGAGGGATACTCCCAGCATCACTCTCTCAATTACGCCTTCAGTGATCTTCCTGCTGCGAAAAGTCTAGGTCTCCGAAGCATAGTTCAAAGCAGGAAGTACGGTGGTGTTTAGGAGGTGAGCAGCAGGGTGTTCTTGGTCTTCTTCACTACATCCTCGATGCTCTCTAAGCCGCTCGTCTCCTCATGCTCAGCTCGGGGGTCAGGTAGTTCATGATGTTCATTTCCCGACCCAGATAAACGTAGGCGGTGGCATGTTATGTTCGTTCCCTTGAGCGTGAATGGGCCATCCGAGATCCATCCGTTACGCATGAACATCGTCCTTCGCAGACTCAGCTCAAGACCGATGCATCTACATGTTTCGTCGAATTCGATTAGCATTCGTTCCGCTTGACTGGTGCCAGGTGTTCTCAGAACGATGTCGTCAGCAAACGCCAATGGTGTAGCTGCCGACCGTCAACCTTCACTCCCATGTCGTGGCATTCCAGCTTTCCCATTGCGTTCTAGAAGGTGGCTGCGAATATTTTGAGTGAGATTGTATCACCCTGTGGACTCCTCCCCCCAGGCTTACGTGACCGCTTCCGTCTGAACTGAGTGGAAGACCTTCTTCAAGTAGACGAAGGTGAGACAGAACGGCATCTTGTACTCTTGTGATACCTCCATGGGTTTCGAAATAGTGTGAATGTAGTCAATCGTGCCAAATTCTTTTCGAAACCTTTTCGATAAGCCGTGACGGACAGTAAGCAGATTGGCTGCCAGGTTAGTTGCCGATGTCATATGGATCCCCCTTTTTGAACAATAACACGGTCTTGCTGGTCTTCCACTGTTGGGGAAGTTTGCATTCCGACAAGTAAAGCGTGAAGATCCTCGTCAGAGCGTTGACAGTACTGGCGAAATGTTATTCATGTTTCCTGGTCTTATTGTGTCGTGACCGGGTGCCGAACGATTTCTTACCGACATGATAGCATGTCGTACTTGGGAGGGGAGAACCTCTGGAATGACATCTTCGTCTTCCCTCAGATGGTGAGGAGGCAAGTGGACATGGCTGAGGAAGAGATCGGAGTAGAGCTCGTAGATGATTTTCTCCTGGTTGTTCCCGTCGGGTTCCGAAGAGCAGTCATCATCGTCTTGCAATCGGCGAAGCCTCGACGGGCATAGCGGCTGCTTTTTCCCGCCTTTGCAGCTTCAGCCAGTAGTTCTGCTCTTCTCTCTTCAAGGTCTACCTTTATCGCTTCTCTGCAAAGCCTTGCGAGCTCGGACGTGAGTTCTTGGTTGCCTGCGGCTCGTGCAGCTCCATGCTGGCGTATCAGCTGGAGAGTTTCAAAAGACAGGCGTCTCTTGGTGGCTTTAAACCTCTACGCCTCCCTTGTGCAGTCGCGAAGGTGTTCAACTAGCCGGTCGTATTCCTCGTCGATTTTGTCCATTGCTGAATCTTTCCAAAAGCCGGCTAGCGTAGCAAGGAGATCCCAGTTAACAATAGTTCTGGGACTTCGCTCTCTGAATTTCGCTGCTTTCTTCTCTCTGCGGATAAACGAAAATCTTTCCCGGAGTAGGCGATTGTCCGATACCGTTTAAAACTTTGGCACAACGGCGAAATTCGTCAGGCAAAACCTTTTACTGACGATGATGTGGTCGATTTCATTACGGTACCCTCCACCGGGTAACATCCTCGTCCAGCGTAGGAGGGAGGGCTTCTGGAATTGCGAGTTGCCATGGATGGTCTTAGTCGTCATGATGAAATCGGAGAGTCTCTCCCCCGTTCATTCCATTGTAGGCCGTGGATCCCGATGTGAAGTTCCTCAGGCGTTCTTTTTTTTCCGGGCTAATTTTGGTGTTGAAATCACCAATCATGACCTTTTAGAAAGTATGGTCTCCTCTGTAAAACTTCTGCAGGTCCATATAGGAAGTTTCTTCATCTTGTCCGTAGCTTGATGTTGGGGCGTAAGCGTCAGAGATAGTCAAAGCTGGCAGTGAACCACATCTTCTCTCCCACAGATATCCGATTCGGGTCGTAAGTTGTTCAAAAGAGTCGATGTTCTTTGCCATACTCGTGTTGACGAGGACGTCATCTCCACCGACCCTTTTACTGTCGCATGATTTAAGAACAGTTCTTCTCAAGTTTCGTATACGACGTTGAGAGGCTGGCATAGACTCGTCGCAGTCAGTCTAATGACGTCGTACTTAATCTTCTTGGCTTCCATCATCAGATCTTTAATGGTTACTTCCGATGCAAACGTATGTGTGTTGTAAATACAGATCGCGTTCCCGGTCCTTTTCCATTTTGGTAGCCTAGACGACTCCTGCAATCCCGTCCCTCCTGACGCTAACGCACCAGTCTTTTCTCCGGAGTCAGGAATCTTTTTTGTTACTGTAACACGAGTAAATTTTAAAACCCATGGACAGGTTGCAAGTCTCTAGTCCCACGGATTTGGGAGCGTTTGTTCTCCCAAAGTGACAAATGAAGCTTATTTGTTGGAGGTGACTCCAAACCGCCGCTCTTGCACCTCCCAGTCATTTGATTGCAGGCTTTTGGCTGGATCAACGTGCTGAATACAAGGACGTCATGAGTCAGTCCTGGCTCACCAAAAACAGTGAGTCCATCTCCTGAGTCCACCCGCGTCTCTGGGCAGGCTCAAGGTCGCTTTTGGTCCGCGATTAGCCCTGCCACCTTGGGACGCGCCACGAAGTCTCGCGACTAACCAGCTGTGATCCCTGTAATGAGGGGGATCCGTGCATCATGATTATGCTATTTAATAACGGGCTTATTCTATCACGTATGTATGTATAGTAGAGTCAAAACATGAAGCACGTGCGCAATGGCGTACGCGGCTTCTCTCGAGGCGCTTCGGTGGAGCGTGGTAAAACCCTTGCTGGGACCACCCATTGCTACGGTTTGCGACGGTCCCACCTCAGTCCCAACTGCTGCCTCTACCGTACGCAAATGCGCCGCAACTACACTCGTGATTCATGTCGTTTTGACCCGACTCATATATTTACAACATTCATTCTTCCTCTTTTTGCAAATTTACATCCCACGTACTGTCATTAAATACGCGACTTTATGTTCTATTGGATGCTGACTGATCAACTTCACGTGCCACGCATGTGTAATGGACGTTAATCCGTAATTGCTTACACGCATTAATAGTTTCTAAAAATTGCTTCAACTTTCACCGAACAACATTATCCACACGAAAAAGAAAGGCAGTAGGAAAGAAATAAACGACTCTGTGCATTTGTAATTACACGTACAACAATTTTTGAAGGTTCTACCAGCTTCAAAGCTTTGTAGAAGGACTACCGCACTCTATGGAAGTCAACAAAGAAGACTTACTCATTTTATCCCTACACCTTCCATCACCTTCGAAGAAGAAACAAAAGAAAACCATTTAATATTATTAAAAAAAGCGTTGAAAAAATAGTATCAGTAAGAATGCTGAAGTGACACAGATGGTAGCAAAGGAATAAATGAATAACCAGCAGAACATGTCCTCAATGACAAGAATTCTACTCATTATTAGCGGAAAGACTATATATCAGCCAATACGGTAGTGACTCTGGTCAGACTGGAGCGTTTTCGTAATCCTAATATGATCAAAACACAATCAAAGTACAGTTTTTCTACAAAAAAAAAAGCAACAAGATCATCCTGAGAATCTGTGAAAAAACCGCAGTACATGAGTTAAGAACGACTACTAAAACGTCATCGTCGAAAATCTACGGCTGCACAAAATTGAGTTTCATCCCTCTGCAAGACATCGGTGGCTTACGTAATAAAACACTTTTTTGCGGCTATTAATAATGCCGAGGGAGCAGTACGCAATGACACTTTCCAGGAAAACAACATTTTCTTAGTATTAGAATCCAGCCAACAGATTAACAGCTTTTTGTTGGGCAAAACTTTCCAAAAAAAAGACTGTCAATGACATGCAATTAATTAAAAGAAAGGTTGCAATTGGAATATTATAATTCATGGATTTTATTTATGACAAATGGATTTTACTTCTAATGTTTCTTCTACATTACTTTTTTTCTTTCTTTTTTTTTTCTTGGGAGAGAGGACTCTGTGCACAAATGACAATGTTTTGGCACCGAGCAGACTCTTACCTCATGTGTACTGTTCTCTAGAACCATCGGTACGGATGTTGTTATTATTTATTTTTGTTGATTATATGGAGCACTTCCAGATAAAATAGCGTCTGAGCAGACATGACGGTCGCAATCGTCACGTTGAGTAGATCAAATAACTTCTGCTAATGATCCAAAACCGATTTAGGAAACTATCAGTTTGTAGGACCATTTTCGTTTAGATTTTGTTCCATTTTTGAAACAAGCGGATATTCTAGCAATACACTACAGAACTTTTAATGCATGAATCTTGCATAGTTTTGTATCGTGTAGTCTTCGCACAATAATTTGATTATATGTTTCAGGTGTTACTTCTGCGGGTCATCGCAACTGATAATTAGAGAAACAGTCTCACCACCTGACTCTCGTCTACTTTCTTTGTACTTATGTAAGGCAGCATACCACGAATCTGAGGTGATGCGGATTTCAGGTAGAGTATCTGTATACGGGGTCGTAGATTATGGAGGCGGGGTAGTTCCGCTCATCTCTCCCTGCATCACTGCAAACAGTCGCTCCCAGAATGCTGTTTTGTACGACGCCATCTATTGCAACGCTCCACCCCTTGCACCGCCTACGCCCTGCGATTCGTCGAAAATCAATTCGGACTGCCCCAATAGGCAGTAAAGAACGCTGCACGTGCAAGGGTGGCGCGCTGCAATAGAAGATATCGTACAAAACAGCATTCTGGAGGCAGCTGTTTGCAGGGTGCAGGGAGAGGTAAGCGGAACCACCCCGGTCTCCATAATCTACGACCCCGTATACGGATACTCCACCTGAAATCCGTACCACCTCAGATTCGTGGTATGCTGCCTTTAAAATGGAGGAGTAGTGCGGACTTCGTGTATAAACGTTATAATACCTACGACTGTAGTCGAGACAAAACCACCTGAACCTCGGTGCAGTTGCGTAGGCATCTGCACTCGAAGTGGGCGAAGCTGGAGCTAGGATTTGGAATCGAGACGGGGCCACCGCTAGTTTCTCTCGTACTGCAGTAATGAGTAGTGCCAGCGAGCGTCCAATCTCGATCCCAACCGCGCCGCTTCGGCCGCAGCTGCTTGCGCAATTGGACCGACTTTCAGATAGTTGATCGTTGAGGGGACTTGATCGATTCTTGTCTTTTCAGTTAGTGATCCTAGTCCGTCCGAAAAGAACAGTTTTAAACAAAGTCCACTCCGTCCATGCAAACGTTCACAGCAGATTTGCGCAAGTGACACTAAATCTCCTTGGCTACATTCCAATCTATACTTCCTTATTTTGCTACTAAACAGTACACTACTCGGACGAATTTCTATGACGTTTCATTCACAGCTAACAAAATTGGCAGAACACATCGAATACACGGATTCTTCACTACCATTCATTATTCACATTACCGCATTTGTGCGACATTCTATATCGATGCCCTATAAAAAAACCGAAGAGGCGCACCATTTTGCTCAAATAAAAGAGCTGAATTATAAAATAACGAAATGATCAGCACAAGAAAGGAAACAATGAAGTCCATGGAATGCTTGGAAGTGGGCAAATGCGTCTCGATCGAACTTTTGTATACATTCGAGAACACAAAAAGTGAAAGTCCAAAGACAAGATATGAACGTCTTTCTAAAATTAATTTGGGTCTTTTTCTTATGTTTCTAGCAGCTTTCCGACAATTTTCTGCAGAAAAAAAAGTGACTGTTGTGACCCCACCAACCTTTTTAAGTAATTTTCCATTTATATTTCCTAATTGGTGAGGTCACAAAGACAAAAAAGGGGATGTAAGAGTATTGCAAACGAATATCATTGGAATATCAACGAATATCATTCATTGGATGCGCCTTGTCTGCAGAGCAGAGTAGAGAACAAGTCCACTGGCGGTTAACCTGTTAACCCAGGACTTGAGACAGATAGCCGACGTGGCACTGGTCTGGAGGTGACCTTCATCAGATCATTTCCATTCCTACAGTCGTCGAAAGCGGAGGGGTAAGGTGGACTGATCGCTTACATAGCGACTAAGTCGTTTTTTTTTTTACTTTTGCCTACCTTTTTGTTTTACGAACCAGGAACCTAACTCTTTCTTCTTTCAGGAATAAGAACCATCAAGGGAACCCGGGACATCGGTTTCCCAACGCGGCAACGCTTTACATCCATAGAGTTTACAAAGTGAAAGTGTGCGAAGTATACCATTCATGAAATTTCTTCATAAAACAACTTTACATCCGTGCTTAATATGAAAACCACTTAACGAAGTATAATTTCGCGTAGTGTAAAGAATTGCCTCGCTGGGTGAACAAGGTCACTGGTGCTCTTGATTTTTGATATGTACAGTCGGGGTAAAACGACCTGAAGCTCGGTGTAGTTGTGGCTGCGCTCGGAACGGCACGATGGAGCTGGCAGCAATCGAGTTGGGACTATCGCTAGCTTCACTCAGATTGCAGCGATGCTACCGAGGGTCTCCTCTTGATCCCAACCGTCACGCTCCCCAGCGTTGTTTTGAGTGCAGCGCCGCTTTCGCGCTGATGCCTGTAAACAGCTCGTACCTCGAAAGATGGAGGATCCGAACGCTGTCTCTATGTTACCCGCAAAAACTGAAGATCCAAACATGTTCGCAATGTTATTAACTCATCTTTAAGAGTCATCTGTTGCAGCATCGCGACCGTCGTTCTCTGCAGAATTTAGCTCCAGTTTAAAGCCATCACCCCACGAATGTGAGGTGGTACGGATTTCAATTAGAATATTTGTATACGGGATTGTAGATTATGGAGAAGTGGGTGATTCCGTCCATTTCTAGCTAATTGGCGTAAAATGCGGCCCGGAAGATGCGGCGTGTGCACACGGCTGGCGCTCTCCAATCGAACTCATTGTAGAAAATAGCGGGCCGGAACGCTCGAAGTCGTACCTTCCGGGCCGTCTTTTACGGCAATTAGGAAGAAATGGACGGAATCACCCCATCTCCTTAATCTGCGAATCTTAATCTAGAAGATATCGTACAAAACAGCATTCTGGAGGCAGCTGTTTGCAGGGTGCAGGGAGAGGTAAGCGGAACCACCCCGGTCTCCATAATCTACGACCCCGTATACGAATACTCCACCTGAAATCCGTACCAGCTCTGATTCGTGGGGTGATGCCTTTAACTGGAACTATCCGAAATATTATAACGAAAGTAAGGAAGAAAAACTATTCGGTCGCTTTTTGAATCCTAGCAATAGACTTTCCACTCACGAACGCAAAATTTCATGTGTCAGTTATTGTTCTATGTATTAATTGTCCGAAACTTCCAGCACGATACGTGTCGCATTGGAAGGCAAGAAGTAAAAAGCAGTTGAAAGGCCGAGTTTGGATTATGCCATGGATTGACGCTGCTGAGTTTTCTTCATAGATTTAGTTCCGCAAAAGACTGACAAGAAATGCTGCACATAATCTGGAAGCAAGAACTTTAAAATTATCTTAAGGATCTCTTACCACTCGAGAGCACATGAAGCATCGTCAGAAGGCGACCAGATCTACCTTCGAACTTCATATTTGATGCCGCTATAAATTGCAGCTGCATATCGACGTTCAAGACTGCTCGTCAGAGAAGAAAAGTTGTTGAGGAGTCAAGTTAATTGAGGAGTTGGACAACGTTGACTTATTTGAATCATCAGCGAGCTGATATTATTTTCTGAAGCAGTTGGCGGCATTTCCCCCGAATGTCGTCCCTGAACACAGCTCAGCCCAACCCTCTCAATCTACAGCAGGAGTTCGCACAAAATCCATCCGTTCGTTACATCTCAGTTGCATATTCTGCGAGAGCTCACGGGGGTTCCCGTGAGCTGCTCATCGACACCTAGTGACCCGAGTTTCTCAGGTCGACATTACGCAGGATCCCAGCGTACCGAAACGAAGAGTTGTTGCCAAAAATCCCTTGCTCCGTCAGAGTATTTCACCTATTTGGGTTGGACTTTGGCTGTGTACTGTACAGCAGTACCTTCTTGCAATATCTGGGTGACTTCCGCAACGTAACTATGCAAGTTATATAGCTCGTACTTCCCCAAAGCATATACTTACTCAAGTGCCTGATTGCATCTACTATAAGGGGGGCCTCCACGAGCAAGTAGCAGTCAGACTTGTATGTACAGGTATAGTCCGGTCAAAACTGCGGTGAGAATCGAGGTGCAACTAAGAATGGTGCCAGCAGGAGTCCTCCCTCTATCCGGACCGCTACCACACCGCTTCGAGCGCAGGCGCTTATACAACTGCACATTCTTCAAGTCGTTTTGACCCAACTATGTCTGGTTAAGGCGACTTAAAGCTCCGTGCAGTTACGTAAGTAGCTGTGCCCGAAGCGGCGCGGTGGGGCTTGCGGTTGCGATCGAGGTGGGGCACCTGAGTTCACTCGGAGTGCAGTGATGATTTTTACTTGCCAGTTTCCTCCATGGATCCATTCACTACGCTCCACAGCAGCTCGAGCGCAGTTGCTTTCGCTACAATGCATTAAGCTTCGGTTTTTTTTTACCTGAGTATATCAATAAGGGATTCCAAGGAAAATTGCAAAAACCGAAGAGAAGAAGGAAATAGGAAAACACTCTAGGACTTTCGTCATACCGATCAATCATCGGGTCCATTCCTCCTTTGTTGGCGTAGCGCGCCGCTCCATAACACAACACGTTTAACATCGGCACTATATTCAACCAAGTTAGCGCTGAATGTCTCTCCACAACGAAGCGACCTCGAGTGTGCGCCAAGAAATCAGCCAAATAGCATTAGGTAGCGTGAGATGGGGAAAGAAGACGGCGATAATTTCGCTCATCGTGCTTATCCTCTCAAAGACAAGTGTATTTTATGGGAATCCAGTTGTAACATGATCACTCTCAGGGGTATTGGTTCAAAAGGGATTTATTTTTGAAGTTTCTGATTAGTGCTTCGTCGCTGTGCCGTACGCTATGACTCTTTTTTTAAGGGCACTTACAGTCGGGTGAAAGCGACTTGAAACCTAGTCCACAATCGAGGCAGGTCGGACCATCGCTAACTCCAGTGAGACTGCAAGAATGCTTAAGGTTCCCGCCGCACTACTTGGAGCGGAGCAGCCTCGCAATTGCACCAGACAACAGGTTTCACGTCGTTTTGATCCAGCTGTGACATAGCTTACTATTCAGTTGTAGCAGTTGAACAATCGGGTAATCAAATCATGCAGTTCATTCGTTTTAGAGTCCGCTCGGTTTAGCTCACGTGAGTCCACTCTACCTTGGAATGTCACTGATGGGCAACATGCTTCACGGGAAGACTAGTGGTATATCATTTTCTCCAATTTCATTAAAAATTTTGTAGCATAAAAGGTTGACCGTCGAGAACCTCTGGGCAGTTATTCATGGTCATGTTCATGGGAAACTAAAACTGCGATTACAGTAGCCAATGTTGCAGCTGGCCTGCAGCTAAGTGATTTATGGGAGAACAGGGGAAGAAAACTACGGTCGTGTTACAGCCGCATGAGTCACGAAGCGTAAGCGGCTGCGGTTGAAGCGGCGCAATGGAGACAGCGGTTGAAATCGAGGAGGGAGCCATGCTAAGACTAGTTCTCAATGGTCCTACGTCGATTCGAAATGCCATCTCCATCGAGCGGCTTACGTAGCTGCACTGTGCTTCACGTCGTTTTGACTATACTATACGTCGCGTGCAGTGCATCTTCGATTGGAATAGTGAAGAGAGAAGAGAAGGCCTCTGTCATGCAGAGAAAAGGCACGAGACGCGGTGACCCTCCTGAGCATGGCGACGGCGAAGACTGTAGCCTTGCCCTCCCTTTCGAAAAAAAGTAACACATACATGGAGGTCAAATAACTCATCTACAATGCCAGTGAGAGGAAAAATGACAAACAAAGATGAACAGCACGAACAAAGTGCATATTCTGCCTGCTTGGTGCATCTAAAGAGTATTCTTCGTTCTTTGGTGGTAATGTAACCTTGTGGTAACTCCTCATTCTTGCCTCTTTCATTCCTTTCTGACTGCAATAACTTCCTCAATCACCTCGAAACTACACTTCAGTCACTGATCAACTCACCAAAAAAGGGTGTACTCAGATGCATTCAAAATTTTGCAATGTTTGATAACACAGAATTCTTTCATGGAGTTACCGCCGAAGGTTTAATCTATTCTATAGGAGCATAGCCAAGCTTATTCCAGTTACTTTTACCTTTCGTGACACGTTTGTTCAAGTAGCCTTTGAAGATGCGGTGACGCCCACGTCCCTGTATTACAGATGGAACTTTCACGTAAGTTAGTGAGAAAGTTCTTAGCATACTCCATCTTCTGTCCAGTATTCGTTCGGGGCCACATCCACAGCGGCGATCTCAACCTCAGTCCTACGACTTCTTCGGTATCGCTTTCAGTTTGTTGTTGCAGACATCTACCGCCTCTCCGCCAGACTGATGTAAACGCGCTAGATTCAAAGACAGCTAGCCAATTTTCCCGCGCTAGGAATTTCTGTAGTAGTTGCGGTCACTAGTTCTCACTATTATTCAACTTTTCAAGCTACGTATTACTGAAAATTGATGTTTAAAGGTAAAGACTCGTTCTCAACCGAAATGCCATCTTACATACGTTCGCAACAGCGAGAGAGGGAGAAACTCCACTGTACATTGTTGAACGCCTCAAAGCAGGTAAGTTCAACTGAAAGGACAGTACGACTACCTATTTCTGATAAGAATTAAGATGGAATAAGGGGTTAAGAACGAATCTGCATTTCTGTCTCCATTGTCGTTTCTACTGCCAGAAGATTACAGGTGTTACTTCGTAGTTGTAACCACCCATCAGCCACCTTTTAGCCCGTTAACCTCCTAAAATACAGATCTCTGGGAGCAAGCGATTCCTACAGATAGAAGGTTCACAAGTCACCATGGGATATTAAGTAGTACTCAAAAATAGCTACAGACTTTCAATCGTTGTAGGACCCAGCAGTTTTCGAATTAAGACTGCGATTCTGTGTTGTCACCAGAGTTCATCCACTTATTTTACGTCTTCATGTTAGTTTCTCTCAATGATTTTAGTGGTTTTGTGTCAGTTTCGATGAAGTTGCGTAGTCACCATAAGAGAAAATGCCACTCTGGGATTTGTAATAAGTGTCGGCCACGAGAAAAGCTGCCGAAATGGCTCAAGCGAAGGAAGGTTCGTCAGTTCTTGGTATTGCTGGTAACAACGGGATCGCGAATAATTTTAGTGTGTTGTGCTAAGTCTTGCTACAAACGGAGGTCTGTTATCGGATGAAAATTGAGTATTGCTGTTGCTGTAAGAGAGACGATATCATGGTTGGATTTAGGATAGGGGTTTCTTCAGGCAGAGAAGTAATAGGAATACAAACCTGGAACTAACTGTAAACGATCTTCAATACACTTTCTATTGAGCTCTTTTTCTTCTAGTACGAGTAGTTCTACTCAAGCCTAATTACTAATCTAACTCAATTGCCAGCTTTCTACACCTTACGCTGACCTCTTCTAAATGTGAGGCTTTACCTTTCCATCAGAAATAGGCAGGTAACCTATTTTTTTCTTCAAAGTTATGATCACTGGCAAGTCTTAACAATCTTAGGAACTGAGAGTTTTTGTGAATTCATTTCAAAAAACAAAGTAGTGGTGTTTCAAGTTTTTTTTTTTAAAGACTAGTGTCGTAAGGTTCTTATTCACGCACCAAAAATACGGGTGATGTTGAGCATGGGGATAGAAAGCAGCAGATTCGTTGCCTGTTTGTGTTGCATTTTCTCCTGATTTTTTTTGCACTGGATTGCGGAATTAGAAGTGATGCTTTGCTTTCTTTATTTTTGATAGAGACGAAACAGATTTTCGCGAAAATAGTTTCTCTAATTGAGTTTGCTTCTAGGGAGATAGGATTGTGAAAACTCCTCACCGCTATAGCGCTGACGATTACCCTCCAGCTAGAGTAAGAGTATTTATTCTTCCAAATATTTGTTTATTCTTCTTTAACATCTGAGAGAGACAACGAAGTCATTGTCGTTGAATCATTGTCCATAAAACTAATAGACTAATTTGATGAGTGTATGGTTTTCTAGAGAAGCACCCCAAGGAAGCGAAAGAACCATGATGGAAATCCGCGTTCCAAAATAAAGGTAGGGTTTACCACTTCTATAATTATTTTTTACATATCGTTTAACTGCAGTCATCTTTGCTTATAGCGGGGCGTATTAATTCTATTCTTTTTCGAAGATGATTTGGTAGTTCTAAAAAAGTTCTAAGTGACATGTGGTGATGTAATAGAAAATTTGCGTAATGCTGTTGACTAATTCGGAATTAGGATTATTCCCAAACAAGGCTTTCTGATGAGAAATGTGGCAATACGTGGTTAATAAAACCTTTATTGTCTTTGTGCTCTTATATACCCAGGAGAGAAAGAGCGTAGTTCTGATATTTTGTTTTTCTGTGTTTTGTTGGAAAACGCGAAAATGAAGATGAAAGAAAGCAACTACTTTGATGATGGTAAACTGTATCAGTATTGAAGGGAGTACAATTATAAATTATAGCACAAATGAATTTAGCAGCGGTTTGCACCGAAGCTTCAGTATAGAAACTTTTTTCTAACAAACCTGTAGTTCGGTCACAATTCATTGTCTCATTTCAACCTACCACGATAATTCTTACTTAGAATGATGGTCAAGCTGCTCATGTACTCATGAGAACCGCTCACCATCAGCGCGAAACACCTTCACTAAACGAAGAAGAGACGAACAGATCATTCTTAAGTGATGTTGATGTTAGTTATTTTCATGTTGTTTAAGAAAAATTCTGTTGCAGGAACTACTTTTCTTGTAGGTCCCTCGAAGAGGATGTTAAAGGCATCATTCCACGAATCTGAGGTGGTACGGATTTCAGGTGAAGTATTCGTATACGGGATGGGAGAGTATGGAGAGGGGAGTGATTCCGTTGTTGCCGTAAAAAACGGCCCGGAAGATACGGCTTCAGGCGTTCTGGCGCACTATTTTCTACAGGGATTTCGAGTGGAGCGCGCGCAGGCTTGTGCGGCGCCGCATCTTCCGGGCCGTTTTTTACGGCAGTTAAGAAGAAATGGACGGAATCACCCCCCTCTCCATAGTCTCCCATCCCGTATACGAATACTCCACCTGAAATCTGCACCACCTCAGATTCCTGGGGTGATGCCTTTAACTACAATATTTAACATAATACAATGAGTTTTGAGGTTCCTACTTCGCCAATGGGGATGCGAGAATCTGCTCAGCACGAAACCTCATCAACTCCTGTGAATCGTCGGGTTGGCATGAGAATAATCCTAAATGAACACCGTCTTCTTGATACATACCGTTGTATTCTTGTCTGATTTATTTTAGGGTCCCGGTATCGATGTCCTTATACGAACTCAAAACGATGCAACAACAGATGCACGTGCTCGAGTTGGGGTGGGGTAACTGCATGTTTATTCTGAACAGTAGGCGGAACTTGTATGAAAATACGTACAAAGGAACTATTTGTTATTCATGCAGTAGTACATTTGTTCATGTTTCTTTGTAAATGAAATCAGATACATCACTATGCATGACGTTGAATCGGATCAAGAGGAACCGGAGCTTGATACAGTCGCATAAGTAGCTGCTCTCGAAGTGGAGCTGTGGAACTTGCGGAGGTGGTCGAGCTGGTACCCTCGCTGTCTTCACCTCGACTATAGAGATGAATAAAGGTGTCGTATGTGCAGAGACTCTTGAGATGTTGATGGTTTAGTTGGAGGTTCTTTCCACGGGCAGACGACTACACGTTAGCAACGAAGGCGAGGTCCGCCTTCAAATCAAGCAAGAGTTACAACAAACGGTCACGTCCATAAACTACTCAAGCTGCAGTGGGTCACAACTAGTGATCAACATCGTTAAGATGATAAAACGTTCCCCCCCTCGCAGCTCCACAGCACCACTTCCACGAATCTGAGGTGGTACGGATTTCAGGTGGAGTATTCGTATACGGGATGGAAGACTATGTAGAAGGGGGTGATTCCGTCCATTTCTTCCTAATTGCCGTAAAAAACGGTCAGGAAGATACGGCTTCAGGCGTTCTGGCGCACTATTTTCTACAGGGAGTTCGACTGGAGCGCGCCAGCCCTGTGCGGCGCCGCATCTTCCAGGCCGTTTTTTACCGCAATTAGGAAGAAATGGACGGAATCACCCCACTCTCCATAGTCTCCCATCCCGTATACGAATACTCCACCTGAAATCTGCACCACCTCAGATTTGTGGGGTGATGCCTTTAACAGAGTGATCGATGCAGCAGGTTATAGTGAAATGTCTCTCTATCGACAGGTGAAGGTCTTTCTTCACCTGCACATCTTAAAGGCAGCATACCACGAATCTGAGGTAGTGCGGATTTCAGGTGGAGTATCCGTATACGGGGTCGTAGATTATGGAGGCGGGGTAGTTCCGCTCATCTCTCCCTGCATCACTGCAAACAGTCGCTCCCAGAATGCTGTTTTGTACGACGCCATCTATTGCAACGCTCCACCCCTTGCACCGCCTACGCCCTGCGATTCGTCGAAAATCAATTCGGACTGCCCCAATAGGCAGTAAAGAACGCTGCACGTGCAAGGGTGGCGCGCTGCAATAGAAGATATCGTACAAAACAGCATTCTGGA
Source organism: Necator americanus (assembly GCF_031761385.1). NCBI lineage: Eukaryota > Metazoa > Nematoda > Chromadorea > Rhabditida > Ancylostomatidae > Necator > Necator americanus. Next base: position 16,975,744 of record NC_087371.1, read on the forward strand.
GGCAGCTGTTTGCAGGGTGCAGGGAGAGGTAAGCGGAACCACCCCGGTCTCCATAATCTACGACCCCGTATACGGATACTCCACCTGAAATCCGTACCACCTCAGATTCGTGGTATGCTGCCTTTAAAATGGAGGAGTAGTGCGGACTTCGTGTATAAACGTTATAATACCTACGACTGTAGTCGAGACAAAACCACCTGAACCTCGGTGCAGTTGCGTAGGCATCTGCGCTCGAAGTGGGCGAAGCTGGAGCTAGGATTTGGAATCTAGACGGGGTCACCGCTAGTTTCTCTCGTACTGCAGTAATGAGTAGTGCCAGCGAGCGTCCAATCTCGATCCCAACCGCGCCGCTTCGACCGCAGCTGCTTGCGCATTTGGACCGACTTTCAGATCGTTTTGACCCAATTGTACCGTTTCGCTCACTATGCCTAAATCGGTTGCACTTGGGGTACTTACCTTAATTCAAACAACTTACCAGATAAGGAAACCCTTGATTCTTGATTACATATTTATTATATTTTGACCGCAGCATTATTCTCGAAAAGCATGTTTGCTACTAAGATTGTGCCGAATAGTCTCATTTTATAACATCCCAGTAGAGACATTAGCTTTGCAAAATTTAAGGATCATTTTATCCACCGTGCAATTCATCCCCTACCGATATATTTAAACACTGGCAAACAGTATAGTAAAGAAGTCTTTCTCCTAGAGTGCTCCTATCTCAAAAGAAGATTCCACGCATTTTATATGTCTACAGTTGCAGGAGACGACACTCTGTAAGTGTTGGTAGCCGCAGGCTACTGCTTCACATGACATCTTGCAGAATTACGATGCAGTTGGTCGTATAGCAGTTTGAGAAGCAGCTAAACCATTTATTCTTGTAACCACGCGGTGGCCACTGTGGCGTTCGATACCAATCGTTGTCCTGTATGCTGAAAACTCGCTTTTTTGGAGATCTCTAGCAGTTCTGCTTCGTGAGAATCAAGTTACCAAAACAGCATGTTTCACTGGAAGCATTTCATGACGAGCTAATATGCGCAGTCTCTGCTGAAGTTTCTTTCATACTCACGATTTTGACGTGGTTATGCCTGTTCATAAGTGCATGGAGCGTCAGATATGATAAGGCGTGAGCTCGAAAGCATTGCAGCCGTACACGAGATATTAGCAATGGGAGAGAAATTTTAGATTAGGTAAGTTGTGTTTCCCGCTTTGTTGTCCAGCTGGATGTAAGCAGATGGGGTACAAATAAGGAGGAAAGTAGCTCTGTCTGTTTTCAAAAGAGCATGTATTAGAGGCACATATTCTTGAATTTATGGCAGTTCCAAGCCAATTATTTGCACTTTATCTTTGTAACACTCCTAACTTGTATCACTCCTACTCGGCAGTCCACCCCATCACCACCATCGGACGTTGGTATGCCTGGAGGTGCAGCTCAGTGGACTCCCGAAAGCTGTCACGTGAGTGTTGACCACTAAGTGTAGCAGTGATGCTGCTGTTACGGTCATACTGTTTTTTTATGACTTTGCGGTTCTCAGCTCCAAAACTATGTTTTCTTGTGAAAGAGTAGTTGTGCAACATTTCAAGCTCTTCTCTTCAGCTGGATGAGAATGGCAATGTCAACCCATTTGTGCTACCTACACCACCGCTTGGTACTCCGCAGCCCGCCAACCTTCTGGTGAGTAGAGCAATGTGTAATCAAAAGCAAGTCTACCAGAATGCATTGTTATTATTGACAGATGACAACTTCTTGTTGAGGTATATATTGAAGTGTAAGTTGGATAGTTATATAGTGTTGCAAGTACTCATGGTTGTCTAAACTGTCCCGAAGTGTGCTCCGCTTGTGAAGGAAGGTGCTTAGGTGATAAGGAATGCGTCAGATACAAAATGAGCAGGACAGTCGCTGTCGCACCGTGCGAGCCAACATGACTCCACCGTGATCACTTGTGTTACCATGGAGCAGCGATAGAACTACGCCAACTTATGTAACTAAAGTAGTAAATTGCTTTCGATAAATTAGTCTAGCTGTGAGGCATTTTACATGTATCCTTAGGAAAAGTTTGAAGGCAACGTATCACGAAGTTGACGTAGTACAGAAACCCCCGGAAACAACTAGTGTTCGGGTTGTAGATTACGAAAACAAGCGTAGATCCACTCAACTTACTCTAATCGTCTTAAAAAGAAAACGGTGTTGAAGGCTTAGCAAGCTGGAACGCACCACTCTTGTGCACGCTCCGCGTCTAGGAGCAAGCGGTCGGAGACCTGATGTATCCTCGACAAATCGTTCGAGTAAAACCAATGAACAGGCTGCTGAGAGGACCAGAGACGTGTTCGGACATATGCTAGCACCGGTCATCGCTGCACTTTGCTATAGTCCCACCTCGATCTCACCCGCTAGCTCCACCGCGCCTCTTCGAGCGCATCCGTTTAGGCAGCTGCGCCGAGCTTTAGACGTTTTGACCAGACTATACCAGTATTTCTGATTGCTGAACTTCAACAAATTCCACACCTTTTTAGGCGTCTATTTTATAATTACGCAGCAATCTTTTTTGTCTTGTTTCCTGATTTTGTTCTAAAATTTTATGCACAGTTAATTCAAATTGCATTTTTAGCATGATCCCACTCGGAACCCTGTGTGGACACCGTACAGGCCACAGGCTGCTGCTTTGACAGACAATGCAATGATGAATTTCTATACTCAGCAAGCAGTGGTAGGATAATACCTTTTCACAATTTTTTCTCTCTGTTTGTGCTACATTGTTTTCCCATTTTTGTACATCTATGATCATTTTAGAGTGCCCTCATCACTTCTAACATGATTGCTCAAAATATGCAGCAGCAACAGTATGGACAACTTCCGTTTTTGAACTGGAATGCGATTCCTGCTTATAATATGTAGGTGATCTTCACTACTTATTACGATTTTATGCGATTCATATAGATTTGCATAGCAACCGCATCAGAATCAGTTCCATAGCATAGTAAGTTCATAAGTAACTATGACTTTCTTGATTTTCAGCAGTTTTCATGTTTAACCCACGGATAAGGTTTCGCATCATTGTTATTGGATTATTGGCTGTATTAACATGTACGGAAGGAAATAGTTGTTTATGAGTTTTGCCCAGACTGAAAGAGTTTTGTGAAGCACCACTCTATGTCCTCAATATTGCATATTCATAATTCGTGACCTACGTCGGTGCTTATGAACATTTTCGAAATGAGTTCAGCGCTTCCTACTTCAAATGTTCTACTTCTGTTCCACTGTTTTTGTCAGTTCCGTGAATCTCGTCCGGAGTGTTTTAATATATCTCAAATGTCGAAAGAAAATGCAAGTTGAGTTAGAGTTTACTGCAGGTAATCGGTGCGATGGAATCATTTACGGTAAGTAACACGATCGCCGCAGTGTCAAAAATATATTATTCAATAATAATATATTATTATTAAAATATGTCAGGTGATAAGAGATCTCCAGTATTATACTTCGCCTCGATTTTTCCGAATGAGATGGTTTGCAAGGATGAGTTTTTGTTTCCGCTAGTCAGTGTTTTTGCAGGACTCAACCACTTTTAAATGGTCATGTGGCAGATTGCGATGCCTGTGTGAAAAGAACGGTGGAGGTGTTTGCCGACCACTTCGTAAATGCCTTTGTTACAGCTGTTGCAAACAAAGTAAGCTGTTATTAAGTAAATTACACACGTACTCATATCTTATTATAGCGCCTATTCACGATAAACTGATTTCATTTTGGTAGTTCCCCACTGGCACTGTACAGCATACGTGCCAGCGCCACCTCACTGACGGAGGAGTTGCGGCTTCTCGATCGGATAGCTCGGCTACTATCCCAGCGTACTCTAACACCAATCACGATAATGCAGTAAGTTGGAATGACCCTTGTTAGACTTTCAATCAGTTAATATGTGATTGAGACATCCGAGACTTACTTCTGAGACCCAACCCTTCTCGATAATGGATAACTATTGTCATCACAAGTTGATAAGGTGCAGGTGCAGGTGCATAATCTCTCAGAAATTCCACTGAAACTATTGCCAACTACCTAGTCACACGGAAGGGTGCGGCACATCAAGGAATATACTATAATAGGCACACCTATTGAGAGTTTGTCTATGATGCGTAAGATTTACCACATTTTGTCGAAGCTTTAATTTGAGGGAAGTTTGAGGGGACTACTATGGTTAGACAGGGATTTGCCAACTGTTGAGGTCGTAATTTCAAATCAGTGATGTCGTTTAGCAGCAAACATTTTGACCCTTGAATTCCTGTAAGGCTACAGATAGATTTCACATTTCCTTTCTTAGGAAGTTCACTAAAAAGTACTCACAAGCCTTCTTTTCTTTTCTTTTTTTTTCTTTTGTTGACACAGAGTACATTCAGAATACAACTGCAGTGCCGAATAATATTCCGAAGCCTAAGGCTCAGCCAGCTTTCAGTGAGTTTTTAGAGACTGGCTGGAACAGTTTTTTTCCTCGTATATGCGATTAATTTTTAAGTTAAGGACCGTACATTTAATGCGACCTCACAGCACTTCTCCTGAGTTTGAGTGCCAGTTGTTCCTTTGCAGGACTTATCTTGTTTTTGGTACATTACCATATTTTCCAAACTTTTTCTTGGTTTGCAATGCCATTATTTAATTCACTTGTTATGTTTAGCTAAGCACCACATAGATTATATCAGAGAATACTGAAGGATCAAGAAATGAAGATATTATACTCTCGTTCCGTTTTTAAGTCCTTATTTTTTTGCCTTCAGTATATTATTAGATGCTGTTTAATGAATTATGTAGATTTCCCGCCTCTTTTATGTTTACAACACTTCAAATAAAATTGAGCATAAAGATTTATCGGGGATGGATGAATCTAATTGAAATTAAGCCAAACCGATGGCTGCGATGAGTTTCTCGACGAGTTCAACGTAGGCTTTTTTGGCGGCATCTTGACTCATCCCTGTAATCAAAGCTGCGAATTGTTGGTATCTACAATATAGCAAATATTGTATTTGTAATGATAGAGTATTGATGGAAGTACAAAAAACCAAAGATCATTCAAAAAACTTTGTTCAAGAGATATTATTTCATAAATTAAGAGTTAATGGAGCTCTATTGTTTCGGAAATTCAATTCTCTTTACTCTTGTTAAAATATAGTTAAAACTATTCGCAAAAGGATGCAAAATCAATATAACTCATACCGAGATGCGACGGGCGAAGAAAAATGACAAAATAGGTGACGTTTCGCTACCCTTTTTATCAAAACCACAGCCGTTCGTTCTATCACATTTTTCATGAATAAAAATTTAGAATTAATTGATGGAAAATGAAGAAGAATGAAGAGAAACACTAGGTAACACTAGGAATTCCCAGTAAAGATTCAAAAATGCACGTCAGACGTGAAGGAGATAGCAAAACGCAAAGTTCACTGTAAAGATTTTCCGCTTAATCATACAGTGCTCCCGAGATTCACACTATGCCAGACTTTTCGTTTGCTCTTATTCTAGCTTCACATTAAATCAGAGCCACATTGGTACACAGATAAGCCATTAAATATTTCATGCAGGGATAGAAATCAAGCAAAATATTCTCTGCAAAAGATCAATTACTGGTAAATAAATAAGAAAAGAAAAACTCCGTGTACTAAGTGATATACAAGTCTTCTGGAGGAAAACGATTAAGAGATGAAAGTGCATTTTTATGCGGAAGTGAAAAACTTCAGTTTATCCCTTCAGTTATTATACTTGGACGTCGGAAAACACATGGATGAATATTTTCAATGCATTTTTTTTTTAGCGAAGTAACTATTAGAATTTTGTACACTGCAATATTTCATGTGAAATTATGGTTGACCAACTCAATAAAGATAAATCAAATAATAACACAAACTAGTGGAACACTACTTTAATCAAAATTTGACTATTGTGATATTTGTAAATAGTACCCCGAAAATTCGCTGGGATTAGGACAAAAAATACCGTTACCAGAGTACGGAAAGATGCGGAGTTTGAAGATAAAAATTGTATATTGGGAAAAATGTTTATTATTAACTTGCTGCTTCAGCGATTTTTTCACGATAACATCTGCAGTTTTTGCACCAACGTCCATTTTAATCTATCGTTACCATGGAACGATAGGTTCGTAGATAGATCTGACGGGACAACAGAATTGAATTCTATTGAATACTGACTATTTCGCTACCGCTTACACTTCGCTTACAGTTTCGGTCCACAAGTGAGAACAATCCTACATGGGAGGATGAAAAAGGTGAAATTCTCGAAAGAACTTCAGATTCGCAACAGAAATTTCAATGAGTTATGTCATCCCCAACTCTCAGCAATCATGTTCGCACTACCAAGCGATTAGAAACACCAGCTCACCTTTTTTGCTGTCCCATGCGCTCCACTTCGCCTTTCCCTTCATGTCAAGCATTCCTGGCTTGTCAGTTGTGTTATCACCAACAGTTCCTTGTTTGAACAATGCATACAGTTCCAGTAACTGATCGTTGCTTGGCGATGATTTCAGCGTTTTCACCTTGGTGGCAGCATCATCGAACTAAAATTACTTCGGTAATGGATATCAGGTCTGAAAGAAGCCCAGAAAAAAAAAGGCCCACTGTAAGAGTCATTTTCTTTCGATTCCTATATAGAACAGATCCTGTAAAGGGCATAGAAATCGGATGAGTTATATATGGATACAAATTATACGGAGAAAAACAACGAACACTCCAGAAATAAGTTGCAATTAGGTATCTCTTGAGAGGTATAAAAATTAGAATGATCTCGTAAAGTGTTCTGAGTGGATCTTATTCTGATAGAATTCTGATCAGAGACATCAACAATTGAAGCAGCACCCGTTTAATACTTTGTGTTGAAAATGCTCTGCGTCTCACAAGATATTAAATACCCTGATGTAAGGTTATGCAGTTGATATTTTGTTAATTATTAATATCAATTCTAATACGAAGAAACGCCAAGAATCAATCAAGGTCCAGTAATTTGTTCAATGAGTGAAAATCTTGCTACGCTACCTTACTAGTATAATCGCAAGCCGCGAATGTTTTTGTAGTCTTCAGCGCGAAGTTCACAGAAGGAACCCAACAGATTAGACTTTTGCAGATAAATTACCCAAGCAAAACAACTTTAATTTTTTAATGCACCTCATCCTAATGAAGCTCCTTCAGTATTATTTACAACCACTTTGCTTGACCATTCTCTAAAAATTCTGTTTTTAATAGAAGCAGAGGAGATAGGCACTTGAAAACCAATGTTTTGATGATAACTATAAAAGAGCTTGTAACAGCGGAGGAAGAGGAAGACGACGGACGCAAAACAACGACAACTATATTAACTGCTATCAGTTCTCGATAAGACTAAGACTGATTTATCAGCAATTCCATAGCTCAGTAAAAGCAAATGGATTAAAAAATGCGCTTCAAAAAAAGAAGTGGTTATAATAAATAGTTCCATAGTACATCGAACAAAGCCAAGGCATTTTTGCAAACGAGATATCACAACAAAAAAGGTCTTTGACATATAAGTAATGTTCTGAATGCACAAAGAACAAAGTTTCCTCAATTTTTAACTGAAGTGTTAATTATTTGCGTTAGCCCTAATGGTGAACTAGGTCCGCTAAGTTGACATGGACAAAATCGTTCAACATTAGAAACAACTGAATTACAGCGAAAGAAAGTGAAGTCTCAATGCATCACATAATATTTCCTCTCTAGAGACACAAAATCAACGCCATTAATGGTCCTCATTTGCTGTATGAAAGAACACGCACCAAAACACTCGTTGACGATGTCCAATTGGTTTGACGCAACGCGCCAAGCGCGACGAGTGTGCCGCAAATCCTTGCTCTGCTTGACACATACAATTTTTCCTCTGCCTTGCACAAAAGGAGCACTGCGCTCATCCACAGGAGAGAACACATTCGAGACTGACTACAGACGCATCAGAGTGTCGAGAGGTAAAACGTGACGAAAATTTTTGGATGGAAAGTGAAATCGACGACCAAATCTAATGAGAATATGGAAGATATGTGAGACAGCAAGAAGAAAATATTTCAAAAAATGTGTTCTTTAAAGAAAGGAAGTTCGAATATTTGGTAACCAAAACTTTAGGGTCAGTGTGCGTGTGTTACAGATAATGCTGCAAAAAAAAACCCAGAAAGGAATCCTACAGATCTGCTTACTAAACCTATCGTTCTCAAGGCCACTAAGGCACCTAATTGAATTTCTTCTATCACGATTCCGCGATGGGGGTGGTGAGACGGAGAGGATCTCAAAAACTACCAAAAGTGATGGCTTACCCGAGCACGAACACGAGATTGTAGGAGCCCTTAGACAAACCACTCAACGCCATGTCCACCCCACTTATTGATATGATCCGGATTGCGACACTGACCTGATTTTTTCTTGACTGCGTTTTAGCAAATGTTTGTTTCGCTATATTTTTTCGCAGCATGAACAATTCGCAAAATTACAAAGGAATAGAATAGGGATGAGGTATGAAGTGAATTGTAAAGCTTATATCTTGTGTTGAAGAGTTAATAATTTATCATTGATGCAGAAAGGATTCCTTAGGGTCTACACAATTCGAGGCACAAGCAACAAATCATAAAACAGTTTCATTGCGCATTCTCATGTTAGGCTCCTTGTCCATGAATTCAATTTTTTCTTATTAACTGACCTTCAGTGAATACGGTTTTTTATCGATGAAAACTGAATATTTCGTCTGCATGATAACCAAAGCCTCTTATCGATAACTGAATGTGAAAGGTTTATGGGAAAAACTAGGACGATGCTTCTTATCACCGCAACTGATTCCATATGCCTCGAAACTCATCGCCCTAATTTCTACACAGAGAAGTAAAGTATTTCAAAAGCCTGAGAAATGACCTGTAACGAAAGGTTAATACAAGCTATTAATATATATATATATATATATATATATATATATATATATATATTTTAATAGCTAGGGAGATCCGTGGCTATTAGCTATATTAATAGCTAATAGCCACGGATCTCCCTCACTAGAGGGATTACAGCCGGTTAGTCGCGAGGCTACGTGGCGCATCCCCGGGTGGCGGATAGGGGGTTAATCGCGGACCAAAAGCGACCTTGCGCTTGTCCAGAGACGCAGGTGGATTCAGGGTATGGACTACCTGTTTCTGCTGAGCCAGGACTGACTCATGACATCCTTGTATCCCGCGCGTCGGTCCGGCCAAAAGCCTGCAATCAAGTGACTGGGAGGTGCAAGGGAGGCGGTTTGGAGTCGCCTCCAACAAATAAGCTCCACATGTCCACTCCGGGAGAACGAAAGTTCTCCCAGAAACTCATGGGACTAGAGGCTTGCAACCTGCTCATGGGTTTTAAAATTTTTACGCAAAACAGAGTAATAGAAAAGAGTCTCCTGATTCCGGAGGAAAGCCTGGTACGGTAGCGCCAGGTAGGACGGGGTTGCAGGAGCCATGTAGGCTATCAAAACGGAAAAGGACTAGGATGGCGATCTGTACTTATAACGCATGTACGCTTGCATCGGAAGCGGCCATCGAAGATCTGCTGATGCAAGCCAAGAAGATCAAGTACGACGTCATCGGACTGACCGAGACGAGACGACGTCACCCTCTCAACGCCGTATATGAAACTGGAGAAGAACTATTCTTAGGAACATGCGACAGTAGAGGTGTTGGTGGAGTTGAGGTCCTCGTCAACACGAGTATGGCAAAGAGCATCGACTCTTTTGAACAACTTAAGACCCGAATCGGACGTCTGCGGATGAGAAGATGTGGCCCAACACCAGCTTTGACTATTTTCGTCGCTTGCGCTCCAACATCAAGCTACGAAGAAGAAGTGGAAGCTTTCTATATGGACCTGGAGAAGATCTACCGAGAAGACCATGCTTTTTACAAGGTCATAATTGGCGATTTCAACGCCAAGTTTGGCCCAAGAAGAACGCCGGAGGAACTTCACATCGGGACCCACAGCCTACAATGGAATGACCAGGGGGAGAGGCTCTCCGAGTTCATCATGATGATTAAGACCATCCATGGGAACTCGCAATTCCAGAAGCCCTCCTCTCTACGCTGGACGTGGGAGTCACCCGGTGGAGGGTACCGTAATGAAATAGACCACATCATCGTCAATAAAAGGTTCTGCCTGACGGACGTCGGTGTTGTAGCAAAGTTCTATACGGGATCGGACCATCCGAGGAAGATTTTCCTTCACAAGGAGAGCAGAAAAAGCCGCCAAGTTCAGAGAGAGAAATCCCAGGACTACCATCAACTGGGATCTCTTCGCTACGCTAGCCGGCTTTTGGGAAGATTCCGCATTGGACAACATCGACGAGGAATATGACCGGCTTGTTGAACACCTTCACGACTGCGCGAAGAAGGCTGAGAGTTTTAAAACCACCAAGAGGCGCCTGTCTCTTCAAACTCTTGAGCTGATACGCCAGCGTGGAGCAGCACGAGCCGCAGGGAACCAAGAACTCACGTTCGAGCTCGCAAGGCTTTGCAGAGAGGCGATAAAGGAAGACCTTAAAGAGAGAAGAGCAGAAGTGCTGGCTGAAGCTGCAGAGGCGGGGAAAAGCATCCGCTATGCCCGTCGAGACTTCGCCAGTCGCAAGACGAGGATGACTGCTCTCTGGAACCCAAAGGGAACAGCCATTGCATCGAGAAGGGGGATGGAGAAAATCATCTACGACTTCTACGTACGGTGGTGTTGAAGATTCTATCCGGTTTAAGGCTAACTCTGCTCTACAGAAAAAGTCCGAAAGTTTGCTTAGTAGGTCGCGTAGTGATGGTGCACAAAAGTGCCTGAAAGCAGACTGCTCCTGCTTTAGCAATTGCGGGAATACAGCTGACGAGCAATTTCTGTCTGCCATCTCCCGAGTTACCGTACTTGGAGGCACTTCTATTTCAAAGAATATGCAATAAGCGCAAGAATTAGGATCCAGTTTTTAACCAGATCAACCTATTTCTACCGCGGTTCTCCGCAAAATCACAAGCAACTTACAAGAACTTCAAGATCGTCTCCATCAGAAAGCGAAATCAAATACCGCTGAGACTGTAGCAGCAGTCTGAAGCGCTTCCGCTTATTCCCTTCCCACCTACTTTTTTTAGACAACAGGAACCTAACCATTTAGATATTAGTTCCCGTCTTTTTGTAGATAAACTATTGGACGTTTTAGATCGCTAATAACGGAGAAAGTGTCACCCCAACATCACACTACAACAGAGCTTAGGCATTAGGAACGTTCGTGAGCTTGTTAAGTCTAAAACTATCAGATTATCTACTAGTGACAAGGGTGGGGAATTTGTAGTCATTCCTCGTTACCTAGACAAAGCCCTCACATCGTGCCAGGTTCAAGACAGCTTCCTCTACCGCACTTTCACTATCGAAGAATTTCTGGCGCAACAACGAAGACCCAACAGGGTGTGGGCGAGTTCTAGTAAATCAGCACCGATCTTGACTACTGCTCGGCTTAAAACCGAGCTACCTGCGTGTTCTGTCTTGTACCTTCTAATAAAAACTCACAAGCTAACCTCTTACAGTGAGCTTGTCTCTGAAGATCCTTCAACGTTCAAGGTAAAACCTATCATAAGCGATCGGACCCGGCCCACAGGCAGGATCGCTTGATTCTTAAACATAGTGTGGTCCAGCTGCTGAAATTCGTACCAACCCACCTTACTTATGTTTTTGGACCACTTAAACAACACATATTTTGATAACTCATATGTAATGGAGTCTTTCGACGTTACTGCATTGTACACGAACGCCTCTAACGACTTCGCTATGCAGGGTTTCTGAACTTTTAACTGAACACCAAATTTCAATCAACCTGTATGGCTTTTTCGTGGAACACTTGATGGTTTTTCTGAGAGGATGTCTCAAATGCACTGTCTTCAGATGGTCGAGCAACTATTTTGCACAAATTAGGAGTCTGCCCTGGGACAATACTTACCATTGCTTTTATGGCTAAAACTGAGGTACAACAATAAAACGATTTGGGAACACGACCTTTGTTTTATTGCCGATGTATCGACGACTGTTTCCTTACGGGCAATTGTTTCAAGATACTGAATAAACAGTCGGAGTGTACAAAGCTCACTCGGGAAAAACCCAAAGGAGAATTGTTACCCTTCCTCAACGTCCAAGTGCGTATTTCAAACAGGGCGCATAGGACAAAATAGTACCGCAAACCCAGTAACAAGAATATCCTAGTTCACTATCTTTCTGCTCATTCCACACAAGTTAAAAGGTAGGTAGTATGAAACATGTTTCGCACAGCCATTTTCGTTTGCTCTGGAAGAGAGGAAAGACAAGACTCTATAACTTGCTACGAAAAGTCACTCTATAACTTGCTAGAAAAAGTTCCAGTCAATAACGGCTACATACCAATACGTTCTATGAGTAAAAGAACACAAACCCGAAACAAATCTGGCATGGAGAAAGTGCCCTTTCTCCATGCCAGATTTGTTTCCATGCCTTTCGTGTAGCGTTTATTTCCGATAAGGTTAGTCATCCCCTACTAATCTTAAGCAAAGACTCACACGAAATCGCCTATATGATCGCAACAGATTGCAAAATATGTACGGATAACAGCTAACGTTATTGTATGAGATTATGATATTACAGCGCGCAAAGCTCTGTAGGCTTTTTAGATCTACTTCAAGGGTCCAAAGATGAATAGCAAAGAGGAATGCCTCTGCATTACGCAGGAACGCCCTATTTAAAGCTGATATTTGATTGTGCTAGTCACCTAACAACAGGTATCTAGCATTGAGACGATACTCATCTGATCCTAAGGTGATTTTCTAATTCTATTTGTAGCTGTGAGACCCAACAGTAAACTTAGCAGTTCCTTTGTTGGGCGAATAGAGCGCTTGTTCGAGTAAATCACGTACGATTTCACCCTTCCAGTTCTGAAGAAGGCGATATTGGCGAAACATTATCCACGAAAATAGGAAGATAAAAACCTCGTGTCCGGCTCAATTTAAAAAAGTAAGTACTGAAATATCACCTAAATATTTACCTCACTCTTGAGAATGCAGTGCAAAAGTTGGAACGGGATAACAAGGGAAGAAAGTTGACAGCCGTCGATCACGGCATCTCTATTTCACCAATGACGTCGAAATATAATACAAAACCTCAGTTAGGCCTAGCGAATCCTGACTCCGACGAAGGTGGAGAAAGATGGGAAGAGTACATTAAAAAACCGATGGCTAATGTACCTTATTCGCTCAAAGAAATGAATATATGCGAAGACATCATCTATTGTACTTGGTCGGGAGATGAATATGATGAACAACTTGACAACACCTTTTTCCCTCCTTCTCTGTTTCAGAAACCTGGATGTTCGCAGCGCATCAACCAAGCAATCTACGATCGAAGACCAGAGAAATCTTTGCCAAGGAAGTTAAATTGGAAGGGAACGTGATGGGTTTAACGACAGCCGTTGTACCAGAGTTGTTCGTTCCACGAGAGAAAAGATGAACAACAAAGAAACTCTGAGCTTGATTTCCTCTTACAGTCCTTTAAAAAAGAAAATAATGCTCTTCGAGTTTCTTTGACGGAGAACAGGCCGCGGGCAATCATCGTCAATATTCTGCACGTATTATTATCTATTCAGCGGAATTTCAAAAAAAAAAAACTGGCGGAAAACTGTACATGAAATTCTAAATTGGGCAAAATTGAGTACAAAGATGTGGCAGCAAAAAATCCTTGAACTCACCCAATGTAATCATGTTTATATCAAAAAAAAGATGAAAAACACAATCACAGACTTCTATGAAATCAGAATTGTTCATGTTCTCAGCTGTCAACTGGTTTCAGTGGGTACGCATCAGGAAGTACCCAAAGCGGCTGTCAGAATATCTCCTTATGAGTTGTGTGCGTCGATAATTGGGCTGCACTGCGGTCGGCAGCGACAGCAGACCTTTCGCTACGCATGCAGGATGCCCCGCCCATCTACTTTCTGCAAATGAGCCTAGGCAAATTGATCAAATGTATATGAACTCCAGAATGCGATAATGACCATTGCAATCCGCGTAGATGGAGAAAGTGTGCATGGGGTGATGTGAGATAGCTTATTTCTTGTCGGATTCGGAATTTGAAGAGTTTAAAGCTTGGTTTTATTTGTTTTCGAAATCCCATTCGTACTCGCTTTATTTTTCAAGTGCTATGTAATATTTGTAATATATAATAAGTAATATTAGTTCATGTTAGATTGTTTTATTGGTGTTCGAGTTATATTGATGCTATCAATCGTCCTGGCAAGTGCAGAAACTGTCTTGCAGGCACACAATATTCCTGAAAGCATATCTTGCGAACAGGACGCCGTATGATCGCGGGTCGAAGAGTGTTTCCAGAAAAAAAAAACTTTTTCTTCCAAACATGAGAAAATATGGAGTGAAATAACGGGAAAACTTACTTTCAAAAATATATTCTAATAGTTACGATTTCTAGCTTCTTGTGCGAGTAAAGATTTGTATTCAAGTTCTGCTCTAGTTATTCGCTGATATATATATATATATATATATATATATATATATATATATATATATATATATATCACATCTTTACCGAACAATCTTCATTTACAAACGGATTTCTCATTGTGGAGCCCATTTCTTATTTCATTTGCTTATAAGCTCGTTTTGTCAGGATATCCAGGTAGGAATATCATGCGCGGCTTAGGTGGAAGGGGCGGGCGGAGCCTAAGGATGGACAGTATGCCTGGACAGGCGTCAGCGGCGATCGCTGCTACTGGCACACACATCGGCTGCACCCAATTCGCTTGGGTACCTCCTGAGTGCCCCCGGTTTCAGTACAAAGATATAATCGATCTGCTAGCAAATAAAAGCATTTCCAAATAAAGATAGATGAAATAGAAAAAGTTTCCAAAATAGCGTTCTTAGAGTCTTGGAGGGAGCAGATTACTAAGAAATTGGAAAAAAAAACTACAACTTTTTAATTTAATTTTAAATAACAAAGGGTTTGCTTGTGATAAATAAACTAACCTGAACGTCCGGCTAAAGCCGGACTTCAGGCTTTTTTTATAGCTTTTCATGTTCGCTTCGCTCGCCTTCATCGATCAATGAGAAAAGAGTAGCGACTTTTTTTGAAAAATTAGAGTTGTTTTTTTCTATCAACTCTTCCTTCAGCTTTTTTAACTCGAAAATTTAAGCATAGATGAAAGATTTCCCCTAAACGCTCAGTCTTATATTTGGAGAATATGTTTCTCTCAAAACATCACAATTTGGAAACATCATTTGAAGTATTTCGAGTTTTCTCCGTTCTCAGCTATTAGCAAAGAATGATGTGCTAACATGAAGACGTGAATACCACTATCGTAGTGATATAAATAACGTTCTACGTCAGATCGCGTAAACTGTTGGCTACTATGTATTGCATTTAAGCAGTCGTTCGTACGTGGATTTCCTCTTTTTGAAGAAGGGATGTTAGCAGCAAGAGATATGCTGGGAAGTAGATATCGGAAGGAACCTTAGAAACGCATTCTACCGCGTTGGGACTCCCGCGCGCCAATCGGACGCAGTGGACCCCATTTTTTCCCACTCCATAGCTTCCTGGCACCATTCCGACCCTGTGGGACCCGTCCCACCCAATTCTACTGCGTTGGGACTCCAGCGCACCAAACTGACGCCATGGTATCCGTCTCCCTCTCTTTTTGGGATTTTTTCACTGAGAAACACACATACACAGACACACACACACGTGGCAGAATACGCCCGTTATTATACAGGATGATAGTTTGCAAATTTGGGAGTATACATTCATATAAAAGTTTATTTACCTTCACTATGAACATATGAGAAAAACTAATTTGCTTTATCAAAGACAACATACATATTTGCATAGACTTGGACAATGGTGAAGAGGTAGAGTGATCACATATCAGGTGCATGGCGATGGTTCCGCACCTCACTGGTGCAGAGTTTTGCATCATTATGGAGTATTTTCGTGACAAACAAACAAACAAAAAAACACACACACTCTCTAAGCGCGTTATTATATAACATGATGATTGCAATGTAGATGAAGTAGGGATAAAGCTCGAAATTTCAAAATGGAATTTGCCGTGGATGTCATGAGGGAAGGACAGACAAGAGGAGACTCGCTGAAACAGAACAACCATCTTCTTCCTGAGGGGAACGGTCAAGAGGTACCCGTATGATGTGCCGCCACATATACAGGAAGCTAATGAGCGTCGTTAATTGCACCGCGCGTCTCCTGACAGCGTCGTTATCGCTACAGTAGCCTGGCTGCTCCGTTTGTGCTACGTCTCGCTGACGCCCCTCCCACACCACCCTCCCTGCCCATTTCGCCTGCTGCTCTTAAGAGGAGTTTTCTCCGCCGCGCCCGCAACTCTTGCGATGCTCTTTTAGAATCGGAAGGAAAAAAAAGTACCTGGTATTAGATGTTGTTTGAAACTCTATATAAAGTATACTTGTAAGTTAATATAAATGAAAGAGGTTTGTATATATGTCATTTAAAAATGCGAGTGAAAATGAAAATATCCTGTTTTGACTTGTTACATAGAAATTAATCATCTATCTCTGGGCTGAGTAAAACTGCCATCGAACGCCTAACGAGGCGCGGATAATGCTCGCAGACAGACATTGTACCTGAAGGTAGGTCTCGAAGATACAAAGGTCCCTGTTCGCCAATAATACAACTAACCCGTCATATTGATTTTATGTAGAGAATAGATACAAATGAAGCGATAAAACGCTGTTGAAAGAAGTATGAAGAACCATATAAAGTTTTATTCTATAAAACGTACAAGGTAGTACTAAAATATTTAAGTTGCTTTCCATGTAAACATTATATATAAAATTTTCCCATATAAAATTTTGAAAAGGTATAATGTAGAAAGGAATTCAAAGAATGCATACAAAGTAATAAGCAAATAAAGTTGCTGGGCGTATAGTTGCTGCAGTCGAAAGTTGAACATGAATTCGTTGAGTGACATCGTGACAAACACAGACTTATGCATTGCGGGTTTATATAGAACAGTTTGGACGCGAAATATATGAAATTATGGGGCGTATGAAAATATATTCATTTCTTTTCCTTTATTCTTCTTATTCTTTTGCTTGCAGCATCTTTTCGAGATAATCTTTATTTGTGTGAAGTTGCTCAAGTGAAGTCAATGTAGAACACGCATATCACTCTTATGAAGGGGGCGGGGTCTAGATGATCTCAGGCGGTCGTGGAGGATGTCCAGCCGGTGGAGTGGCAGCTGTGGTTACACGGAGGCGCGCGGCGCTGAAGGGAGGCGCGGTGAGCCGGTTTTCACGGGTGCCTCTTGTCCGGCACCCTCTTCCTGAGGATAATTTTTTTCAAAATGTCGTCGAAAAGTAAAGGTGCAAATGTGTCTAGTTCAGAGTTCCAGTTCAAAGAAAGAATCCATTATCATAATTTTCCGAAAAAGCGAAGGTTGTGAGAAATGGATAATTCTATGAGGATATACTTTCCTGGAACGAGTTGTTGACTAGTCGCAAGACGTAGTTAAAGGCATCACCCAGGAATCTGGGATGGTACGAGTTTTAGGTGGATTATACCTCTATGGGGTCGTAGATTATAGAGAAGAAAGTGATTCCGTCCATTTCTTAGTAATCGCCGTAAAGAACGGACCGGAAGTCGTGACGCGTGCACAAGGCTGGCACACTCCAATAGAACTCGTTGTAGAAAATAACGCCCCGGAACGCTCGAAACCGCATCTTCCGGGCCGTTTTTTACGGCAATTAAGAGAAATGGACGGAATCGCCCTCCTCTCCGTAGTCTCCCATCCTTTATACGAATACTCCACCTGAAATCTGCACCACCTCAGATTCGTGGGGTGATGCCTTTAAACGCGTATCACCCAAATTCGTGAGGTGATACCTTTAGGGATAAAAAAAAATGTAGTGAACTTCTGACAGCGAATATGAGCAAAATGAGCAACTCAACAAGCTGTCTAGTAATTAATAGCACTAATTAATTTCGCGCGAAAACAACTCCCATCTCCATTAATACGACACCAAATGTCAGCAAGATCAAAGGGTATGTGAGAATACGTACGGCAAAATAGTTGTCGTAAGGAAGTTTGTTTTCAGCAGCAATATCTAAAAAAAGAATGGGAAATTTATGAAGAATGAATATTGAGTAGGATTCAACTGAAAAAAGAAGCACAAGAAAAAAAAACAGTAATTGCCGTGGCGGAGACTCTATATATACCCACATTACCAAGATAAATACTGAAATAGAACAGACAAGCTGGACAAGCTGTTAGCAATGATTTAACAACCAGATAAGTTGGAAAAAATGAAGACAAACACAATAACAAATAAAGCTGAAAATAGTCGTTCAAATACTTTGTGAAAAGCGAGGAGACACTGACATTACGTCAATATAACACCTCCCAAAACAGCACTTGAGAAAAAGTTGATACATTCTGACCGCCTAACCACTGTTTAAGTATATGAATATATGATATGAATAGTTCTTAAGTCCGAGCTCCTCAGAAATACAACAGAAAAATTGCATCAAACAAAACCTAAAACCTAAATAGTCTATTTCCCTAACAATTTGCCAAGACACAAAGCGAACGTCTGAATTGCAGTTTTCGTGTAATGGCGCAGCGGCTGCGTGGTCTGGCCCCGCCCCTCCACGGTGCCGGTTGCCGGTCGCCGGGGCGGGGAGGTGCCGTTGTAGCTGCTATTCCATCAAGATTTGGTTTCCACTATGTTTTTCTGGAAGTGGGACCTTTTTCCATGTCTTTTGGTTTCAACTATTAAAACCAGTCGGGGTTTCAGTGTATTTCGGTGGTTCTCTCATACACGGGGATTTATAAGATCTGATTAGAATTCAAAAAGAAAGGGAGGGATTTTTGGACGATTAGATTTCAATTCATAGTTTCGAAGGTGATGCCGTTGCGTTCTAATTGTCAGCTCTGAATTGCTGCTCATCACTTGTTGATCACCAAGTCATAGTAAGAAAATTCAGTCCATCATGGGATTTCCATTGATGCTAAGAAGAGAGGCGTATTATTGATAGAATACTAATGAGAATACGTGACGATAGCATTTTCAGAGAAATCGGTCGAAATGCTAAACCTTCAGAAGCGAATTAATGGGATCGACGACAATAAAAAGTACATGGAAACGAGAATTGCTATTCGAGAAAAGCTACTTTCCCAAGGTAACTGGTGCAGATTAACGAAGTATCTGATAATATCTGATGAGCTCAGGAGTGGTAGAAGTACACGCAACACCCTGAAACCAAGTTTCTAATCATGTGCTGGCTTTTTTTAATTAGCTGCTGTTCCTGTCCGATGATGTGTAGATGAAATGATGTGTAAATGAGTAGTTGTGGGGAAAAATGTATTTGAGGGAGAGGGAGGGGCACTCAGTGGCACCTTTATTTCCGATGCCCTAACTTACTTTTTTCTCCCAGTAACTTTAGTTTACATGTGATAGATCCTCTATGACTAATGCTTAGGCCTTAGGGCCGCGGCTTATTTGATTATTTAATTCGAGAAATAAAAGCAGCACTGAGTGCCCCCCTCCAACTACATTTTACCCCAGTCGTGTGTGTGTGTGTGTGTGGTCCTTTCACACAACTGTTTTGTGTCTTCACAAACGAAAAACAATTCAGTTTGCGTGTTTGCTTGATATTCTGCCATGTCCTTCTCTGTGAACTGCAAGCGACGGCAAAAATCGATGGTCTTTTCCTTTTTTCTTTCAGAAATCAAAGATTTGGAGATGAATTTGAAGAATCAGAACATGTGCAAACTGTCGTTCCCATCGACTTCTCAGCTTCATGAAATGGTCGGCGTATTTACTTGTTATAATTCTTGTCGAAGATTATGATTTTCATGGTTTTTGTGCAAAAAGCAATAGAGACCTTCTAATATCTTTCCATCTTTATGAATTGTTAATTTCCTGAACATCAACTCCTTTTTACAAGTGAGGTACTACTTATCGATTTGTTTCCGCACGTACAGACTGGTTGTGATTGTTCACGAGTTTGAAAGGAAGTGATATAAGTGTGAATGTCTCGTGAATCAGTTCCTCCTCAAATTCGCTGAATATTTACTACAGGTGCTTACCGTTTGCCCACAAGAAGGTATTTACAGAGGAGGAGTATTTAAGTTTTCGATATCTGTGCCGCCCGAGTACAACAATGTGGTAGGCAGGAGCAATTTTTTTTCCCTAATTGACAATCTGGTGATTGAAAAGACTCTCTGATTTTTAGCCTCCAACAGTGAAATGCTTGACACGGGTATTTCATCCAAATATTAATGAGGATGGCAGCATTTGCCTTTCGATACTTCGAGAAAACTCTCTTGATGCATTTGGATGGCGACCGACCAGGAACCTTACCGAGGTTTCACGGCATTTGTCGTATTGTTGTTTATTTGATGCATTTTCTCAGCGACTTCGTCTCAACTTCCTCATCTTAAATACACTTCTTTGTGTTGCTAAATCACCTCTGAATAAGTGCATTGTTGAGCAGGGTAATATCGCGTTAGTTTAATTTAACACGTAGCTCTCCTCCTCCTCTCTCTCTCTTTCTCATCATTTCCCCTCAGTCTTTATAGAAAAAGGAGCTTCTTCATGGTATTGCTTATCACATAGAAATGCTTAATTTCAGGTAATTCACGGTCTCTCCTCACTTTTCACCGATCTAATTGACTTCGATGATGCTCTAAACATGCAAGCCGCGCAGCTTTGGTCGACAAATCGCGAACAATTCACGCATCGTGCACGTGAATACATCGCTAAGTACTGCGAACGTCGCTGAACTCGACTGGAACGCTATCCCGCTACGTTCATCCTAAGAGATATTTGAAAAATCACCCAGTGTTGTAAAAACTGTCCCACCTTGTCTTTTCTTCACGGTAGAGTATATTTAATTTCACAAATAAATGTGTCATCTGGTGACTTCTTTACACAAAAACGTTTATTTGTTATTAAACACCTGTTCAGTTTAAAGTAAATCCACGATCAACACGAATAGTAAACAATATCAATTCAAGTCAAAATTTGTATGGGATTGATGGGGTAAATATTATCTGTAATAAGGAAGACAAATGGGCAATTAGATAGGTTTGATCTTGAAATGTAGACCAATAAGCGAAAAGACGAGACACTTCAAATCCTGGACAAGATAGTAGAACGACCGCAAACCATCGGGATCCTGTAAGAGCGAATGTTCTTTCAATAATCCAAAAACCGTGGAATTGGACTTACCTTGCTATTGTTCACATCAGCCAATGATCCAATTTTTCCTGTAGTGAATGAAATATGTTCGTTGTTCATGAGAATCTCTAACTCCTGTCGTCCGACTTTGTCTGGTTCTGGCCAGTTCGCGTCGTCTTCCTGGCACAAGCGTTCGTAACACAACGTAACAACAACAAACTCAGCACCGTAAGACTATACCTGCATAATTTCTGAATCTTCAACAATCCTCTTGAGTTCTTGTAAAACAGCAGGTGAGATGAAAGCCTAAACGTCTGCATCAGTTGCGATCCACCAAGTAAGACAAAAATCCATTCACCTCTTTTCGGATAATCGTGTCATTCTTGTAGTTCGAGTTGTTCGCATACCGCAGCTGTCCATTCGGCCGGAATTCGAACTCCAAAAATTCGTGTCCGAATTTTCCCTTGTGCCCTACGTAATACCTTACGTAGAAGTCATTGGCGCTAATAGCATCACCATCCGACATTTCCTAGAAAAAGTTGGAAAAGTGGACCTAAAATTGCATGTCAGACAGATATCTTGGGCACTTCGACCCATGGTTACAAAAACCAATAGACAGAACTCTCCATTGTAAGAATACTTGACTTCAAAAAAAGGAGAAAAGAAAAACTCAAAAGAAGAGAAGCCATTAGCAGTTTGTACTGAGTAAATATGAAGGAGCAAAATTCATACAATCGCACAAGAATTACAATTAAACCGTACACTTGAAGATCAGATCATATATAGTAAATAAGAAAAATAATATTCACATCCACTCGGCGGAAAGAAGACGAACAAAATTAACAACGTTTATAACTCAGAAATGCAGTAAACAAAAAATTGCAGCATCATCTTTAGAGATTCAGCTGGAGTCACAGAAATCAAACGCCGATCTAAGATTTTCTAATGAACGAGCTCCAATATGGGCATGGTTCTCCTGCTTCATCAGAATAACTTAGATAGGTGGTGCACCGGCATCATCTTCAGTCTTTGGCTTTTTGTCCTCGGCGGCATTTGCTAGTGGACTACCAGCTCTTCGTTTGAAACTCTGAAGTAGCTTTCAAGTATTAAAAAACATGGGAAATTAAACAGTCTTACCTGAGCGTCTTTGACTCCCTCCTTGCCACCATCGTAGAACTCACCATCGTGTTCAATTGCACGGTCGTAAATAGCAGAAGGGTTGCGAACCTATGAGAAAAGATTTTTTTTTTGAAAGTTTTTCATCATTGAGGAAGGCAGACAACAAGTTCCAAGCGTTCTTTTCGTGTTTTACACTGGAGAAATATACGGAAGAGTTGGTTGTGTAAGAACTGAGTTCCTCT
The DNA here is from genome assembly GCF_031761385.1 of Necator americanus. Lineage (NCBI taxonomy): Eukaryota > Metazoa > Nematoda > Chromadorea > Rhabditida > Ancylostomatidae > Necator > Necator americanus. The sequence goes on from NC_087371.1 coordinate 16,998,320, forward strand.
GTAAACCTCGTAGAAGTTCAAAAGAAACTGATTCTTTCTATTTCAAATTTTCATTTATTTCAATATCCCATGGCATTTTTAAAGCTATTGAAATTATTACAGTTGCCCCAATTTTCTTAATTTCTGCGAAAAGAGCCCTGTATTCTTCTGAAGTCCTGAATTTTGCGAGATGTCGTTGAAAGAAAACAACCGTACACTTACGTCAGAGCTGGAGTGATCCTCAAGTAGCGCTTTGTCCGGTACGTAAATAGCATCCGATTGAATAGGTTGCATTTGTACAGAGGGCGCATAAGGCAGCTCTCGAAGATTCTCGAACAATCGCGTCTAAACAAACAGATATTAAGTAAAATGCTGTAGTTCAAAAACATAGCACCAATTAAAAAAAACAACTAACCATAGTCTTCTCGAGATAATCTTGCGTATTTTGATTTGTCATATTTGACTTCTCAATATGTAGCTTAAAGTCGGGGCCGAAGTACTCGAAGTAGTCGTTATAAGGCAGCTCTGTAAAACAATGAAAGGGAAGCTTGAAAGAGGTTTCAAACGAAGATTAATTGAATCATACATACCATTAGCGATTTCAGTATCTACAGCTACAGAAGTTTCGTACGTCCAACACCTCGATACATTTCGAATAGTATATCCACCACCACCAACAAGCATAAGGGGGACACCAAACTTCTTCAAGAAGGCAACACACTTACCATGTCCTACAGAAAACTTACAAATCTGATACAATCTATTACGAATAAGCATAACCTCATCAGCAGGTATTCTCACCTTTCAAAGTAAGGTTAAAACAGCCCAAACGATCTCCTGTGAGGGAATCCGCACCGCATTGAAGAACTATGGCGCACGGCTGGAAGCTCTCCATCACTTTTTGTATGACCGGTCGGAAAATCCGCTGAAAACAAATCATTTCTGAATAGTATCGAAAACCGCAAAAGTTCGACCTTCCTTGAAGCTTGGCATAATGACTGAGAGTATTCGATTGATATTGTCAAGCAATAGCCAAGATTGTTAACAGTCTTTTATTACGGCTAACGTTTCAGCGTTATCGCCTTCGTCATAGCCTGGAAAGTAATAAGATTTGCAATATATCCTCTCAAATGCCTCATCCAGAACAAATTATCATCCCCTAAGATATTACACCCGAAACAAAACAAAAAAAAAGCCCAAATCGTTGGGCCTACCTCAGCAGCTGCGTTGCCGTGATGTTAGCGGACATCCGCGGTGTGGAATCGCTCTGCTAATACTAATTAGGTTGCATCCCGCATATTACCCCGTAGATCAAAAAGTCCGCAAAGGTCTTGATACAGAGCCAACTAGTTGTTCACTGCTATGCACTCTTCCTTTCTATTCATTTTTGGACCTTTTCCATTTATCCAAAACGCTTCTAGAGTTCTGAGCAAAAGCAAAAGGCGCATTTTCTTGGCATTGTCTGGGGTGAGCTCCGAGGGGGTTGCTGCATTCCACTGTTTCATCTCTTTAGATGTTCTTTAATGCGAATACGGCTTTGTTTCGCCGATGTGTTCCATGTTTTGCATGAAACTAGATAGCCAACACCAACAATCTTGGCTATTGCTTGACATTATCAATAGAATATCGAAAGCGTTTCTAATTTTACATACCTCATAAGCTTCATCGTCGATTCCATCTCGAAGTGGGAAGTTAAGGGCATAGTATTTCCCCTTTTCTGCTCCAATATCCTAGAGAAAAGATAAGCATTTGATGATGTATTAGAGGTAAAACGGCGTGTAAGATGCAAATCTCATTCAATGATGGGATGTCAGAAACTTCCTCTAGTTTCGTAAAAGTATTTTATGACATTTGCTCTTAGCACTACAAAACCCACCAAACTGAAAAACCTCTAAAGAAGCTAGATTTCAAGGATGAAAAGAAAATTTTCAACTACGATATACAAGCCTGCACTGTATCAAAAACCTTCATCTGCCAAACACATAAAATTGGATGCAATCGAAAGCTTTGCTTACTGGAGTATTTATCATTTAACATAAATGTTAGTCCCTTGCTGTGACCAACTTAAGAGCGCATAAGAAGCACTCAAACCCTGAAAAGGTTCTAGGGCGCTTTCTCTTGCATTTTGTACTCATCAGTATCGAGTTTAACGTTAAGATCTCACCGTGCTGCCAAGCTGCAAACTGCTGATCATTCAGAGACATGATCAACTCGTGATGATTAAGTAGCCGTAAATAAAGATCTGAAGCGACGAATGTGAAGTTGCACTTACCTTCAAATCACCTGTACCAGGGAAATACTCTCCATATTTGTGGAAGGAAACAGTCATAACACGGTCGGTAGTATAAAATGCCTCTTCAACACCATCACCATGATGAATATCAATATCCACATAAAGAACACGCTGAAACGAACCACCACATGCATAAACTCATCAGCTGCGAATAGCAAGGGCATACTTGGTGGTGTTTGAGGAGCTCCAGAATCGCCAACACAATATCATTGCTGTAGCAAAATCCGCTTGCCTCACTCTTCTTTGCATGATGCAAACCACCCATCCAGTTTATTGCAATATCGGCATGTTTACGATTGAGTTTAGTAGCGGCAGCTGAACTAGGGAGAAATATAAATCCCGAGAAATCTAACAAACAGCTAAATGTATACAAAAAGAAGATAAAATTAACCGAGAGATCCTCCACAAGACAGTTGACAGAACTCGAAGACACCATCGAACACTGGACAATCCTATAAGATCCTTTGCTTCACAGAGTAGGTCTTAATTTTGATAAGAGGGTCTACATTTCATCGAAGTATGCTTACCTCACCAACATTAAAACGCTGCATTTGTTTCGTATAATCAGATATGTTATCAGGTCGAATATTCTTCAGAAACATCATATAATCATCTGAGTGATATTTGGTCATCTCTTCAAATGTTGCAGGTGTTGGTCGCTTCAAAATTTAAATACGAAGGGGAAATAGGCTCAAAACTTCTGAAAACTTACATAAACTTCCAGCTTTCTATAAAGACCATAATTTAGAAGTAAGTTATGAGTCATGCGAATTCGGTGAGGCTTCATAGGGTGTCCTTGGCCATAGTAATAATTCCCCACGTCTCCTAAAAGGAGAAGAGGAACATTCATTTAAAACACTTCAACTCGCACAATCGCATTTCGGATTTTGGGAAGTAGATTTTATGACTGAACTCAACAACCATTACCAAATTGGTTAATACGATCGAATAGATTTTACGAATAAAACAATACGAATCCATGAAAAATGTCCGTAAAAGATTAGTTTCAGAGACTGAATATTTTCTATTCGAGACAATTTTTGCACTGGAAAAAAGAGAACTCACCATCGTAATAATACGCAATCCTTGTCTTCCCATGCTGCTGAACTGCCATACTTGATCCTGCTTCAAATGTAAGAACATTTAACAAAATTATAGTTTATACAAGTGAAGTAATATTCTGATCACGATTCAAATGAACACGAAAAGTGCTTTTGTCTCGGAACGATGGGAAAAGAAAAGCGTGGGCGGGTCAGATTCCAAGGGATGCATCATTTCTTTAGCGAGATGAGTAAAAGTAGAGTAAATCCCTGAAGACACGAAGACTACCACATTCTCGAAAGCCACCAAAGAAAAACAACAATGGATTTTAAAAAAAACCACCACCCAAGCAAACAAACACAAACAATGCCCGCCACCCAGAAATCCGCATCAAAATGCGGGAACGACGCCAAAAATCGGAATCAAATTTAGAAAGACGTGCCGCGTCAGCACGCGTCCGTGGTCGCACCGCTACAGCGTACACCGTAAACCAAAAGCAACTGTCCGCCGATGAATATCCGGACGAATGACCTTCCCTTTCGTCTTCACCTACAGGCTATCGTCGGGCAACTACATTGCGAAGTTCATAAACAGCTCAGCGAAAGCCTTCAAGTGGGAAAGATGCGAAAACTAGCACTTGTTCGGACTACCAGAAATTGAGTACAGTACAGGAACATGAGAGAACAGGCTTTTGTTCTTCAAAGTACTGAGCAATAGAGATCCCAGGGCACAATATGTGAACATTTCGATTGTGTGAGATACGTGCTCTGGGTCAGATTGCATAGAAGAACGGATCCGGACACGATTTCAAGAGCTACGAGTTTAACGTTTCGATGACTTTGTGCTTCTCAATTCTAACCGGATAGGGACCACTGCGCCATTTTTGATCTCTCGTAATCTCACGACCACCTGTGTGCTTCATTCCTTCCAAAAAATACAGTATTTGTAACAACTCTTTTCTCTTGCTCTTGATAGTTTTCATTCTTTTTTGGTGTAATGATGGACATGATGTAATTAAGTATTGTACCATAGTCCTAAACGGATGTGAACTATCCAGGGGTCATATTATCGTCTGTAGGTTAGGTATGCCGTCTGCTTACCAATTCATAAAACACGGTCCATTATGTGCTCGCGAAGGGGTCCTTGAATTCAACGTGCTGCTTTTCTTTTTTTTTCGAATTAACAAGCATTCGAATCTCCGTAGCAGATTCTGCTATTTAATCCCATCGCTCTGCTTAATTTACATAACTCCGTATACAATCTTTTGTTTATTTACAACTAGTTCAGTAGTGGACATTGTTGCGCAATTGTCATGCTACATGGTTTACGAGTGCACGCTGTTATGTATACTTATAACCGGTGCCACCCGACCTCTATGGCTGTCCTTCGATCGCTTACAGCTCGATTAATCCTATTGTTTATCAGATGCACCAGTCGTTTCAACTTTCTTTGTTTACACTTGAGTTTCTTGGACAATGAATTACTGACGAATGCGTTGGAATACTGTCTTCCTTAAGATTTTTTCAAAGGTAATATTTTACAACATGGCAAGACTAAGGCACTCCTTGGCACAACACAATCAAGTGAAATTGAGATCAAACTAGTCTTCTCTTTCCACGCAAAGGCACTAATTGATGAGGCACTGTGAGGAAAGTTCTCGAATACAAATCGATGCAAAAGTCGACAATGTTTGTGGAGCGTTATGGATGGGAGAACCAATTGTAACTTTGATGTGGGTATGGCGAGTAAGAGGATGATTGAAGATACACGGATGGCAGAGGTCCCGTAGATTGTGTGAGGAACGGAGGTGACTCGGAAGTCGAAAGATCCTGGACCGGCGACGACGATGATGTCATACGGGCGCTTCCAAAGCTGTTGCTTGCAGCTTCTTCTTCTCGAGCTCGATCTGTGTAGCTGTTTCGGATCTGAATTAAGAAGTCATTAAAATGTTACAGAATAAAAATATAATATAAAACAAATAATTGCTTTACACTTTGAAGAAATACACACGGAACGAGCAAATTGCTGCGGAACACCTATACAAATGGAATATCAATGGGTCGTTTTGGCCTACTGACAGTCACTCACTGGAACCTTCCGACTGATCACTCGAACAGGTTGCCCCGAAAAAAGATGAGGTCAAGACACACTGGCAGCGAAATTGTTGCATACGAATCTTTCAGACATGTGGAGCTCGCTATCACACAGAACGTGTACAAATTATTGTTTCAAAAGTTTGCAAAAAGACAGATCTTACAACTACTTCAGTGATCTATGCAGATATCGCTCTAAAAAAAACATTTGAGAAATGCTTTGTTATTAGCGTTGTTCAATCGTCAGAAAGCCACTCGACAGCGCTTCCCCTGGTTTCATAAGAAATCTTTGTTGGAGAACTCACCTGGATCTCCTGCATAGCCACCGCGGCAAAATCTTCTATACATAGAGGTCGAGGAGCGGTCATGTAGTCTGACATGACCTGAAATCGCAAAAAATGACTGAATTTTAACTCTTTCCTTCTTCATGATCCGTTCTGGATACAAGCTAGTCTGCCCACTTTCTCAGCTTGGAAAAAATATCTTGTTGGTCCCGCTTAGCAACATTCAAAAACAAAACTCTTTAGACCAAAGGAATGGACTGTTGTCAGTGTTGTGAGATACTACCTGATTTTTCTTCCACTTGCTAACGCTCAGTCCCAATGATCAATGTGTAATACAGTAAAATTTGCGTTACGCACTGAGACAACTGTTGCTGGTGAAAAGGTTGCATTTCCCCATCTATCCCTCACTCTCTCCATCGAGCATAACACAACGCAAAAAATTACATAGATAGAGTGGAACCAAGCACTTACTTGTTTATCTCCGCTTAAAATCGTATTGAGATGTTCGATATATTTCAGAGCCAATCGTAGCGTTTTAATCTTTGGCAAACGAGTAGAGGCTGGGACATGTGGAAGCTGTCTGGAAGAATAACTACGAAGTAGAAGTTACCACATGTATAGAGAACAGTGTCACAGACCTCTGTAACTTCTCAAAAGCGTCATTAATTTCAATATTTCGCCTCTTCTCTTTGAGAGTAGACCGCAGCCGACGATTTTCGTCCGGAGACGACGAGGAGGAGGATTGACGCGGCATATCAGCGCTGGAAACAAAAGTATCCTAGAAAGAGCAAAGTGCCAGCAAACAGCCATTGATGGGAGTTTGAGTTTCTAGCTGCAAGTCAGAGACATCTAACTGGGACTCAAGAGTAAGAGTTCGAGTTGTGTAAAGAAAAGTTCAGTGGACAACTGTGCACAGGTTGTGCGCTGTTGCCACGCCCCGAACGCTTCGCCATACTGTGGGCCACGCCCACTGCGCGCAAGATTCGGCAATAGACTCGGTTGCCATCTAAACAACCCGTTTTTGAAGAATGATATAAGTTCAAAGAGTGCTCAGATGGGATAAAGGGAGTGAAGGTGAAGCGTAAAGAAATGGAAGTAGAGTTTTTTTTTTGTGAATTTGTCTTGTTTTGAGCAAAATTTCACATACGAAAGAAAAAGAACAAGAAAATCAAACTTCGAGATAGGAGCCTTGAGCACATATTTTCGGCAGACTACCCTAGCAGGCAGAGCCGCTGTCCATGTTGAAACATTGAACATTGTCATCAAACATTCCACGCAGAAATTGAATCCAAGTTTTATGATCCCACATTTAATGATGAAACTCAAAAGGTTGAACGACGTTAAAGGCTGAAAGAAGACAATTATTACGTTCATTGGTAATAGTTGTATGACAGTGAGGATCCGATGAAAGAACTCTACAAAACACAACACAGCAGTGCTCAGCTGCAGGCGAAATTGCAAGGGTCATAAATGGCGGCTCGGCTCAAAGAGAAAGGAAACAAGCCTGTTGTATTTTACTTACTCGAGGCAGAATTTGTGCCTGTGAGAGTCCGAAATGAGTGCCTTATCGAGTTGACGGTCAATTGACATGCCCTATGAAGCCCGCCGTAAAGAGAATACTTGCTGATGATCATATGTGTATTTTCGCTATATCCTAAGGGTAGCTACCTCGCTGAACGTGCGCACTCACTCACTTGACGGAATTGTGAGTAAACTGCTGACAAGAGGTTATTCTAGTTATCGCGCTCACACGATATTCATGCCTAATGCCAAAATCTTATTGTTATATCAACTACAGAAAAGGAACATAACTGCACCATTCAAAGGATCGCAAATCTTTCTTTAAAAAATCACATGTGATTTACTCTTAGATCTAACTTGACTGGGGGAAGATAGGTGTTGTAGAATATAACGTTGGACATTGACATTGTGCGTTCAGGTGAGGTTGACAATGGGCCCATCTTTGAAAGAAGTAGTTGTCAACCTGTGGTCTTCTTTGAATTAAATTTTGAATTTGAACTCTTACTGATAACTCACCCACGATAATTGTCGAACAAAGTCTGAACATACTTCAAAACCCATTTGAGTATGAGAAGCGCAGCTAGTAGTTGCATGGTTTAGAGAATGTATTGCTAGAAAATAATGCTCGGAAGAGAACGGGCACTCGAGACTAAAATTTGATCCACCTCTGAAACGCGAACGCTAAATCCTAACTTAAAGGCATCACCCCACGAATCTGAGGTGGTACGGATTTCAGGTGGAGTATTCGTATACGGCATAGTAGATTGTGGGGAATAGGATGATTCTGTTCATTTCTTTCTAATTGCCGTGAAGGGGAAAGATGCGGCTTCGAGCGTTCCGGGCGCTGTTGTCTACGAAGAGTTGCATTGGAGCGCGGCAACCTTGTGCTCGCGCCGCATCTTCCGCGCTGTTTTTACGGCGATTAGGAAGAGACGAACGGAATCATCCTCTTACCTACAATCTACGATCCCGTACAGGCATAACCCAGCTGAAACCCCTACCAGCCCAGAACAAAGTGTTGTTCAAGCGAAAAGATCCGATAGGAACTTTACATTCTATATCTTCAATTTTTACATTTCTTTAGGTTAGGTTAAGATCCTAGAAATTTCATTTAAGCCAACTTACTTTAACAGAGAATGTTCTGATAATTGTCCTATAACTCGAATTTCATCCTCGCGCTCAGGGTGATCTACATTTACGGCATAACGGTGTGAGAAACTGTTCCTTTCACATCCTTTCGTATCACAAAATTGACGAGGTTGAGGTGGACCACTACAGAGTTCAGAGTGTAGAATACGAATAATGGTGCAGCATCGCTCAGTTCCGCTAATCTTCCTGAAAAACGGCGTTTGTTGCCACGTGATACGTGAAAATGTACCACTCTTGGGAACGCGAATAGAGTGGACAACCCTCACATCCGTAATCCACGCTTCGAACGCTGTATTTGTTCAGAGAGACCATGACATAGTCAGTTTCGTGATACGCTGCCTTTAATTAACGATCTCACTTCGCAGGAGTGAAAGAGACGTTGCTATCAGTTAAAACTATAAAGAGTCGACCTTCATACTGTGTTATAAAGGCCTTGGAATAACTGCAGGAGAACGGGAAATTGTTTTGGAGGTCCATAAAATTCCAATTTCCGGACGTCAAAGAACCTAATAGTTTGCTTATAATTTTCGATGACGTAGATACGTACCTACTCTGATAGCGAAGCCGCATTGAGAACGTAAACGCACCGCAAACCATTCGCAGCTGTTCATCGCGTGACGGCTTGCTTCTCAGAAGCTGAGCTCAGCTTACTCTGAAGTTACATAACGTGCTGAGGACAGGCTATTCGGATCGCTGTGTGCGTTGCGCAACTGTCACTGGCCGAGCCGACACCTCGACAGCGTCACGGTGAAGACAAGCCGACATCGCCTAAGCAAATACAGATCAGAAACACATCGCGCACCACGCAACATAAACCTAAATTGGATTGACGAGATTATTGTGTTGGGAAAACACAGGCAATAATTGCGGTTGACGCGCATGTTGTGTAGCCAAACAACACAAGGAAAAGGGCTCGATCGAAACTCAGGTTACAACAAATCTAATGACACAGTCCCTTCACGACATTTGACTCAATCCTGCTGTTTCCTTTCGGAGGAAACCTAAAGTAGTTGGTTCTTCACATCTCAATCACTGATGATATCTCTATTACTAGTAAATTAATAAATCATTAAATGAGTAAATCAATTAATAAATTTCCATAGTCAACAGTGTCCGGGAAACAACGTGTCACTCCGAATAGTTTGGTAATGCGTCCCAGACCGAGGAAAACAGAAACAACTGCTAAATGTTAAGTTATTGTAACGATTAGAAGGTGTGATCATGGCCCACCTAACGTTCAGAATAAAGTCGTACTCTCATCTTTATTGCCTAATCGTATACCTCTCAAGTGCGGATTTAGGATGGGAAGTCTGTTGCGCGGATGGTGCGGGCGGCTTTCTGCGCTAAAGCTATACATTCTCTCAAGAACAAAAATAATGGGATATTAAAAGTACTAGGATGGCCCCTAGTGTTTCTTAAAATACTAATGGAACGCAACTACCTTAGTAGATTGTCCTAGTTCTTGATCCGAAAATCTTTCTCCATCAACTGTTAAATAATCGTTCAAGAACTTTGATTTTGTCTCAGCCCAGCTCTATATTGCAAACGTGGTTTTAATTTGCGATTTCTGGGGAAACGTAGTGTGTTAATTGAAACTCACTTCAGAACAGGTGGTTTATGCAATAACAAATAGTGATTCTTTGCTCTTACTACGCTGTTCTACGCAAATTCAAAGCAGTCGTTACTCGGGGAGTTCTAGCACATTCACTAAAACGAAGTGTAAGACTCCACAAACATGATCACTTGTGACGACTTCGATCTCAACCCTTCCCTCTACAGACATTTCATGACCTCCTTATCTTTTATCACTACACCAATAAATGCTTTTGCTTTGTACTGTATTATAAAAAAAGTCAACCAAGCACATGAAGAGCTACAAATGGTATCTTCTTGCTTATCAAATGTCGGCGACTACCTTTGATTTCGTTTTTACTGTTCTCATAGTCCCTGTGGTATTTTTTCCAATACCTATGGGATATCCTGACTCAACGGTTGCGAGATGGATCTCGCTTGATGCACACACCTCTCTTATTGTCTTCGTATCACTTGTTGCTTTGATAACGGTCGCCATCGTCAGCTTATTTGTGTATAGATGTCACGTGCTCATTCCTCAACATCATTTTTTGAAAATCAACGAAAAAGGTATGGACTAAGTGTGAGTTTAGCTTCTTTGTTCTCCTTAAAAAAAAGCATTTCTATAAGATAACCCAGATAGCACATGGATTACCTAGTGTTAATGCTAGGATCTGATGGTCTGATAACTTTTTACATAAGGTCTTGAAAACGTCTGAAAGTTTCAAATTAAAAAAGACCTCCCGTTATGAATTTAATCCGAAAATTTCACTGATGGAAATACCATGAAAGAGGAAACAATCGACATTCGTGCTAACACTTAAAAATCCCTAAACATTAAACCAAAGTAGAAAACATTCAGGTCATATCTACTTCAGCATTGCACTTCTCTTTATTTATTATTTCCCAGTTGGTGCGGGACTAGAGAATATTTCACCTGATCAGGCAGAAGCAAGACAGTGGGTTTTAGAAGTAAGTCGTGGTTTCATTCGTATTCAGAAAGCTACTTCATACATACGATGATAACATCTTATTAAGAAGTATTCATGTGCTAAGTCCGTCATTGATGCTCCAAATCTTCAAGTTTATACTCCATATACTATACGTCGACTTGTTGTAACAGCAGTAGTACTCGGTTCGCTCGCAGCAGCAGTTCTTTTGCAAGCAATTTCGCTATCGCATCATTTCCTGACCAAACCAAACAAGGTACAGCTGACGGTAGTTGTGGGTGACTGGATGATTGCGACACGCGTTCTACGAGAGCACGGGAGATGGCAGACTCAATTTAATCGAGAGAGATGAGCTGCGTCGGAAGCGTCGCGGTCACTCATGCAATGTTATCCATAATTACCAGGAACTATACATTATAATGGCACACAACAATGATGCACCATTTCGAAGTTATTGATACATGAACTTCTCCGAAACTACTTCAGGTTTCGATTCCACTCTTTACGTTACTAATACCTGTGTTGTTTCTCATGTATATGTTTCACACTTCACACTCGCTTTTCCAAGGTAAACACTTCACCTTCCCTGAAAAGTGGTTTAATTATGAATAACGATCTAGATATTAGGGTTTACTGTATTCTTCTCACTAAACAGTAGGGATTTGTCACAGCGGCTGGCCTTATGTTGCTCCAGGCAGCCGCAACGCATCTCCCTAGCCAAGAATTGCTGCACTTTATTGGGCAAAGTTGCCGTGTTGATTCAGTGAAATTCCCCTTGCGCACTGCGGTGGCGGGAAAGATCAGAAACAGAGGTCGCTTTTCATCAATCAATCAAATTCTCAAAGTATGTAGTATTTCTGACCTCTAGACGGTCCCATCTTACTTCAGTTTAGGTGAAGGAAACCTTGCGTTGTGTACTATGGGTCTTCACGGGTTTACCTCTCCTATAACACTAATATTGTGCAATGATGCGTATAGAGATTTTCTTCTTAAAAAATTGAGATGTCGTTAGTTCTTCTATTCTATTTCTGAATTAAGTTTTGAAGAATTAACTTCAGAAGATTATCATGTAAAATCTGTGTAAAATTTTAAATTTTTATTTCAGGGTGTGATCGAATAAGGCGGAAGATTAACGTTAGTGCGACAACAGAACGACATATTCCAGTCACTCTTCACTAAACAATTGTCCTCGATTTTGTCTGAGCTCGTTCGAGGCATGAATGCATGAATGATATGCTGCCTTCGCAATTGCAACCATGAGAAAGATTTGTCAATTTTGAACAGCCTATGCATTGTTTTGTACAGTCTTTGGGAGCTCAGGGTGTACGAGTCTAACTGCTACTCGCTCGCGGTGGCCCTACTTGGGCTAAACGCAACCAGGCACTCGAGTGAATGCTTTGGGAACGTATGAGCTATAAACTTCTAGATTCCAAATCCTAGCTCCAGCGTCGCCCACTTCGAGCGCAGATGCCTACGCAACTGCACCGAGGTTCAGGTGGTTTTGTCTCGACTACAGTCGTAGGTATTATAACGTTTATACACGAAATCCGCGCTACTCCTCCATTTTAAAGGCAGCATACCACGAATCTGAGGTGGTACGGATTTCAGGTGGAGTATCCGTATACGGGGTCGTAGATTATGGAGACCGAGGTGGTTCCGCCCATCTCTCCCTAAGTCACTGCAAGCAGCCGGCTCCCGAATACTGTTTTGTACGATCCCTTCTATTGCAGCGCGCCACCCTTGCACGCGTCGCGTCCCTTGCTGCCGGGGCAGTGCGGATTGATTTTCGACGAATCGCAGGGCGTAGGCGGTGCAAGGGGTGGAGCGTTGCAATAGATGGCGTCGTACAAAACAGCATTCTGGGAGCGACTGTTTGCAGTGATGCAGGGAGAGATGAGCGGAACTACCCCGCCTCCATAATCTACGACCCCGTATACAGACACTCCACCTGAAATCCGCATCACCTCAGATTCGTGGTATGCTGCCTTTAAGAAATCTTGAACACATGTTTCATCCTGTATGTAAGAGAAACTCGTCATCGAGTGTACTTTTCGTAAGATACTATGCAGTCCTGAAATAGTTCATGTCTTGCCAACGTCATAGTTTATTTTAAAAAATTACATTTAAAGGCATCACCCACGAATCTGAGGTGGTGCAGATTCCAGGTGGAGTATTCGTATACTGGATGGGAGACTACGGAGAGGAGGGTGATTCCGTCCATTTCTTGCTAATTGCCGTAAAAAAAACGGCCAGGAAGACAGGGCTTCATTCGTTTTGGCGCACCATTTTGTACAAGAGGTTCTATTGGAGCGCGTCAGTCTTGTGCGGCGCCGCATCTTCCGGGCCGTTTTTTTTTACGGCAATAAGCAAGAAATGGACGGAATCACCTTCCTCTCCGTAGTCTCCCATCCCGTATACGAGTACTCCACCTGAAATCTGCACCACCCCAGATTCGTGGGGTGATGCCTTCAAAGAGGAATCACTCTAGTTGGAATCACTGGATGAACTGACCGCTGTCAGAACCTACAATATTTGCTACATTAGCGATGCGTTAAAATTAGAATCCGAATTCCAATCTCAGCATCGTCCTTGGTGTTCGTTCGAATTTACATTTCGAGAAGTGCCTCTGGGCCAGAAATAGTAGTACTCTACCCCAAAGCTGGATGATCCTCCCTCTACAACCATTATGTTGCTCATTTTATTGTAGTGAAGTCGAGAAGTGTAATGTCAATGCTTGGTCACTGTGTTTGTGGCTATACTGCCAGGTTCACATTCATAGAATTGTTTCGCTGTTTTATTCAATATCTATTCATTCAATTGTGAATATTAAAAGATTTTCTGGTATGAGATTCACCTTTCTCTTTGCCTTTATTCTGCATTCAAATCTGTTAATAGGCCATAAGATTTATCTGTTCAAAATCAGGATCAGCAACATTATTGGTGGATAAATGAACGAGAAATAATTAAGTAAATGCTGTACTAGTCGTCTTTTCACTATAGCTGCCATTTGTTAAATCCGATGATCAAACTAAACAGTGATAAGATAGAAGACAATAAGGCGGAGCATTTGCGTCAGAATAAATCCATAATTCTTTCTTCCATAATTTTCTCTGTGAGACATTCGTCAAGAGATTCCTCGAAGAAGATTTCTTTCAATGGAGCGACTAACAGAAATCTGTTGTTTCTTGCGAGCCCATAATGGACGCAACAAATAATGCTAAATATCAACGTTTATACATACATGAAGTTCTAGAAAGGTACATTTCTATAATTGTAGCAAACAAGGAAGAAAATTACCTTTTTTTGAGAGGCCTAGTCCTAAAAAGTATAAACTGTTGCCCCTGGTTCTGTTTTCATAGATCCCACCCATTTGTCAAAGAATGCCTATCAGTCGATCTCGACTTTTTCAATCACCGTTGACGTTCTCTAGTGAAGCCACTGTGTACTTACGGATTTTGAAGAGCTCCAACGTGAATTTTCGATACGGATCGTTGAGGAATATTACAGACGTCGATAGTGCTATTCCATGTAAGCCAAATGCAGCCAGTGAGACATTTCCAATTCCTTAAATTTGTGATGCCTCATAGAGGTAGAAGCACACTGATCCTTCAAAGCTAGATATTTAATTTACAGAATGCGCTGAACATATTGGTTGGTTTGAATATGTTTATTATCACATGATGGCTGCTATGACTGCTCTTTGGAAAGCATTGTAGTAGAACAAATGTTTATCGATTACTGGCTTGGATAGGGCAAATTGCCTTGGACATGCATATTCATCGTCCCCAAAACATACACGAAACGGGGAAGTGGTGCAGTGAGGGAAAGATACAGAATGGAAACCTGTATAAAAAATATGATTTTCTTTTCTTTTGAGAATTCAGAGCATATTGCAGTAAAAGTACGACAACGTTAATGCAAAAATGAAAATAGAAGATAAATAAATACGCACACAGGCAAAAAAAACTAATGTAGTATGTAAGTTCTCAATATCGCATGGTATACACTCGCTCACATGCAAAGAGAAGCAAAATTTTGGAAAAAAAAACCTTGGGGTGGATTTACAGAAAATGATGACGAAGAGGAAAAGGAATACGAAGAAACGTTTCTGCATCTTTCTGGTCCTCTCAGATAGGTTGCTTGCTTTATTCAAGAAGTGGTGAGAAGCTCATACAGCGAGGAGAACAATAATTATAGCAATTACGAGTATTGATGCAACTATTACTAAGCGTGGAATACTATTAGGTGCATAAATATGAAGACGAGCTACCTTCATGATTGACTTTCCGCATGAGTAGTCCTGGAGAAACAGCGAATAAGTTCGCATCTACGATTCGCTGGCTGCCAAATATGGAGGCAAGGAAAAACGTGCCAAAAAGTAGCATTCCTACCACACTCGGAGATCTCGCCGTTCTGAACTGTATAATTATTTCCATCCATAACCGCTTCTTTATCTACGTATTATGTCTTTTTATTGGACAAATGTGAATGATATGTTCTACTTCACAAAACCGCTACTTCGCAAGAACAATGATCACTTACAGTCAGAATCTACGCTTTCGCAGCAATCTAATCTGGTGAAATATCGATTAAACCGAATATAGTTGGTATTGAATACACTCCCTCCACAACGGTTTACCGCCTCAAAGTGGCGTGGAGGTGACTCTGGGCCACGAACTGCGAAGCACAGCCAAGGTTCCTCCAGCAGTGTCTCCCAAGCTGAGAAGGAGTTCGACACATCCGACATTTCGACTTCTCGGAATCGGAAGCCTAGCTAAGTGTAAACTACTGCTACGATTCATCACCGTCTTGGCAAAATGTCGCAAGGTGGCTCCCTGATCACGTAGGTTGGACGACGACCTGTGGTGAAAGCTGAGCTCGCCGCGGCAGGGCTGCTTAGTTTGGGTAAAAGTCTTTTTGCCACTCCAGCATATTCACTGCCTCAGTACCCTGTACACTGGGCCCTACCGTCTCAGACGTTGGACGGTATGGCGAGCGGTGAGAGGCGATCAAATCTCAGGTTGCTCACGATGTCATTGATTCTGGACCAATACGACACACGCACGACTTGCCATGGAGACTGTATCAGACTCTGTACTTACAACGCGAGAACAGTGTCCACAGACGCTGACCTGCATGCCCTTCTCGGAGCTGCAGAGCGTATCAAATTTCACCTGATTGCTCTGCAAACCAAGTGCAGAAGGAACGACCTACGATTGATGAATGACGGTACACTCGTCATTCGTGAAGAGAAAGTTTCGTCGCGAAATGTAGGCGGTGTTGGTTTTTTTGTGCACCCATCTGTCGTCCATCTTGTCGATTCTCACGAGATCCTGCCACCTCGTCTGGCCATTCTTCGCCTCCGCTCTCTGCGCCAGAAATCCATCAGTATCATCAACTGATACTCACCAACATCAGCAGCTGATGATTCCGAATTGGACGCGTTTTATGAGGAGCTGGAGGGAGTAATTCGCAACGAGAAGTTCTTCTACAAATTCGTTGTCGGAGACTTCAACGCAAAGCTAGGAAAGGCCACAGAAGAGGAATACAGGATTGGAAGATTTGGACTAGGGGACCGGAGTGAAAATGGCAATCGTCTCGCTGGGCTGTTGTCAACCGCTCGCCTTTTTCATGGGAACTCTCTTTCCATGAAAAAAGGTCATCGTCGGTGGACATGAGAATCGCCCAACGGCGCGACTCGTGCGGAGATCTACCACATACTCACCAACCTGAGGTGGTGTCTACTTGAAGTCTCAGTAGTACCATTCTTTTGTAGTGGTTCTGATCACCGTCTCTTTCGTGCGAAAATACGACTTAGCCACACAATGGAAAAGAACATCTACTATCGGCAACGAAGGAGAAAAGAAGTCTACGACAATTGCGTACTCGAGAACTCCTTGCCCCAAGATAACTGGCACATCGAGGAGGACCCAAAAGTGGACTACGAGATACTGCTCAGAGAATTACGAGCCTGTGCTGAGCGTGCCTCGAAGCCGCACACGACAAACTTGAATCGAATTTCGAAGACCACCAAGGAATTGTTGGAAAGAAGAAAGGCTTTGAAGTTTGATCCGAATGCATCGCAAATTGAGCGGTTAGTAGCAAACACTAGCTGCAGAAAAGCATTGCAGGAGGATCTTTTGAAATACAGGCAGAAGAGGATTCTGGAAGCAGCACAAAGAAGAACGAGTCTAAAGAAGTGTCGCAGAGATCTCCGCAGAATATAATATTCCGCTAACAGCCTTGTTGAGCGAAGACGGGACTCGCACGTCTTCTCGTCGTGAGATGGTAATCATTACGGACAGTTTCTACTTGAACCTTTTCCGCTCATCAACTCCTGTGTCAAGCCCGATCATCCCCACTGGTGAAGCTCCACCACAGATTCTCCATTCGGAAGTACGAGTCGCTATCAAGAGCATGAAAAACCTGGCACAGCCCCCAGACCTGATCTTATATCAGCAGACTTTTTTCGGGCTAGTGACCATCCACTTCATGTAATCTTAGCAGCGCAATGACATCCTACCTTCAGAAAGAAAGGATCCCAGACCAGTGGAAGACCTCGCGAGCCGTTCTTATCCATAAGAAAGGTGACCGAAAGGACTTTCCGGAACTACCGTCCGATATGCTTGCTGAGCGTATTATACAAGGTATTTACCAAGATCATCCTCACGCGCACATCTAGGACGCTGGATGAAGCCCAGCCTCAAGAACAAGCTGGATTCCGTAAGGGGTTCAGCTGCCTGGACCACATCCAGACCGTGTCGATGGTCATAGAGGTTGCAATACTGTCAGCGCTGGTCGATCAAGGTGTGGACGCGTCGTATGTGAGGACATTAACCAATTGCTACGATCGATGCACGACTAGGATACAGCTTTTCCACTGCCCTCTCACAATACCCATTGCAAAGGGGGTACGAAAAGGCGATACTATATCGCCGAAGCTGTTCACTGCTGCATTGCAGTTGATAATGAAATCACTTTCCTGGGAAGAAAGGGGCATACGTGTTGATGGAAGATTTCCCTCGAACCTTCGGACGACATCGTTCTCTTTTCGAGCAGTATCAATGAAGCAGAAACGATTGAACGAAGCAGGGAAGAGAATAGGACTGCGAATAAACAGAAAGAGGACACAGTTCATGAAGAACGCCTACTGCGAGGACGGAGGAGTACAACTTGAAGGCTCCCAAATCGTGGAAACTTCGTCATATGTATACCTCGGACGTTCTACGAACATGGAAAACTACTTGAAGGAAGAACTGAATAGAAGAATGAGAGCAGCATGGACAGCATTCGCAGCCGTCAAGGAAGCTACGGATCAACTGACGGACCAAGATCTTCGTGCCCATCAGTTCGACTCGACAGTCCTGCCAGCTCTGTTACGCAGCGGAGACGAGGACAGACACCGCGGTCACGTCTAGGAAGCTGCTTACTACCCACAGAGCCCTTGAGAGATGCCTTCTGAAGTTTAACCGGCGCACACAACACCTAGCCGGGTGACGTGTTCGCTACACGGATGGACCAGCCGAGAGCTCAGCTGGATACGGCTCAAGGACCTCGTCAACGTCACTAACGAAACTTGAGAACATCTTTGATGACAATGGCGAGGGAACGGAACGAGTGGAAGAGATGCTGGGGCCTGCACGTCCAGTGAAGAAGGGCCATCTATTTACCTAAATATCTAAGAATACACTCCAAAAAGTGCAACACTTAGATATAGATGACCTAGGAGGAGGGTTTAGTTCCAGCAAGTAATGATCCCGGTTCTATCATTTTCTTGATGTGTATTTTTGTTCCGATTGATCTCTGACAGTGATCGTCTGCTATAAGCTTCCACAAAGCTATAGCCCAACAACGTCCGAAGCCTCCATCGACGGTGTAAAGGGGGCACCACTCCCATCATAGTTTGTCAATGGTCAACGCTTCCGCTCACGTGAAATACCGTTCGAAGATAAATTTCATTCTGAACGCCTCACTGCTTTGGACAGCGAGATTGCGCGATGCTTTGACGGCGAGTCTCAGTGCCAGTGGTTGCGAACTTTCGATGACACCTGGTTGCATCAGAGAACAATCATCAACCACCTTCACCATCTTGGCTAACGCAAAATTGTCTCGACACACCAAACGAACTAAGTGATGTCAAGGACCGTTAGTGAATTGTTGCTTCTCCACCCACACCGCGGTAACGTTCACAAGGATATAGTTACTGGGAACAGAATATAGTTCCGTATGTCAATTACACACGACACTACCAGTGGTTGCCCTACTGCCAACGACTACATAAAGAGCCCCAAAGTGACCTACACCAGAAATAGATTTTGCTTTTGTTGGAGTTGTATGAAGCATTTGAATGAAGTACAAAGATTGCTTTGTTTACATATGGTACGCAGCTATTTGTTGTTGTGTTATGCGACTGTAAGTCGCGTCACCAATCGACAACTAGTGACTCACATATAGCCAAGTATTATATGTCATTCCTCAGCAGTCTCAAGCGTGTATTCGAACTTCTTGCTTTTTTCACCTTAGGATTTATCAGAACTTTCTCAAAGGTAATCTCACAAGTTATCCTGATCTTGTTGCAATTGGTCATTAAGATAAAGGAATATTAATGGGCTACGTTGGCCTTGAGGAACAACGGTTTAAGTCTTCACTACCACTACTGCACCATTACTTCGTATCACAACAGATGCACAACAGCGGACCGACAATCTACTTTGAGCCTGCAAGTAGGTGAGGCCACGTCGTGAAGAGCGACGTAGTGTTGACTTGGGAGCTATTGGTCTGGAAATCCAAGGAATTGCTACTGGGTCCTGAGAGGGAAAGTCTCTCCGATCAGTTCGTTCTTCATACTGAACTGGTAACTGTCATACTCCAGTTTACCATTTGGACTTATCAATCTTGGAGTTCCCTTTGTACATTTATTCCCCAATTTAGACTTACACCTTGCTGTTGGCGTTATTCTCAAAAGACACTCTTTTTTGAACTATTTGTTTTTCCCTTTATCCTAGTTAAAATGAGCGCTACTTATTACAGAAATTGTTCAACTTTATTCGAGCCCAAATGATGCGACAGTGTCTGTCTATTTCGGTATAACTTCCGTCAACGTGTTGCGAAGCAGACCCACTAGAAGATTTCCTCAGACAGGTAGTGCTACCCTATGCTACTCATTCCTCCGACCTATCCCATATATTTCGTGCCGTGAAGCATCACTTCTGCTAAAAGAAATTCAAAGATTAGTCGGAACTCGGAACTGAGGTTGTTCATTTCTTCAATTTGCACCTCACGAAGTTCCGGACCATGGGGGTAGGGAAAGTTACCGGGTCATTAGGCAAATGTTGTAGACGATGATGGAAACTGCGACATTGATCGAGATTTCATTGTAGTAAAAATATGAGTGCTTGAATTTAAGGAACATTTTTCATTGAGGAATTGTCTTCATCCCAATGTGTATTCTGATAAAAGGATAAAGTTTTTGGCGTTAATCAATCCGCTTGGGATGCGCTCCCACGTTCACATCAATTCAGAATCGTTTGAGGTTTGCGAACGTGTATCTGGCCTATACAATGACTTGCGGTTGCTAGCGATGTGTCAAGTCAGTGTTTTTATCTTTCCAGACAAGTCTGGTACCAATCTATCGACCCCGGAGGGATGAAGGATTCCAACCTCCGGTTGATCGTGCAGGAAGTGGAACCTCTAACCGCTACACTACACCCGCACTTATGTATTCTGATATGGAAGAGAGAAATCAAAATCTGGTCACTAAGTAACGCTTCGAAATTACCAACTCACCACTATCGCTTGTTCTAAGGAAACGACTACGAGGAATAATCAGAGGAGAATTCTGTATGCAAATAAACTAAATATACAACATGCAACACATGGAATAGAAGGAACGACCAAGAGGAGAAATGTTATGTGAGCTCCTATGGAAAGTCATGCAGCGATCCAGGATCCAGTGTAGCCCATTGGAATTGGGAAAAATATCACAGGAAGTGTTACGGTCAAATATATGAAGTCAATTGTGGTGTTGGCAGTTTGATAGAGCAGTAGGTACCATTTGAATGCGCCCATTTGTTTTGTGGACTTGCGGATAATACAGAAAATAGCGGAAAGGTTCACTGGTGGAGCAAGCACAGACAACGCATGCATGAATGTGATGTGTAGTTCAGAGTGAGGGTCGAAATCATCACATCCAATCATTTAATTTGTATCTGAGGAGCTTGGATTAGAAAAATAACGAACGGGAGAATTTGAGTTTGAAGAGGACTGCAGTGCAAGTAAGAAGTTTTTTCATTGTATGTCGCTAGAACCACTGTTAATTTCACTTGCTTCACAGCACCTATCGAGTTCATGTGAGCAAATCAATTAGTGCAACCACCTGACATAAATATTCGATGCCTGATGGCTGAAGGAGTTGCACACAAGAAAAACTGGTTTGAAGAGTAAACAATTCATTTATATAAGACTATAAGGCTATACTTGGTTGTTATTGCACTAGTAGACTGTTCTTGTGAATGCTTAACGGTTACCTTTTACTGAATTCTTGACTAGGAGGTAACCGTTAAGCATGTGTCATCTGCGGAAGATAAGTTGAGGCAGCTTTCAGCAAGGGAGGTGACCGAGTACAATATCCCATATTCATTTCTGATTGTTGAAGTGTCATTGCTGGGAAAAGGATTCTGAATTAGAGCCGTAGCAACAACTTTGCCATGTGAGCTCACAGATCATCTCACATGGTGGTCTCAAGCAACGATGTAGATGGATGAATTGATTCTGGATGAGGAACTGGTTGTTTGCTTATTTACTGTCGATTGGTGGAAGTCAGTAGATCAGTTGT
The DNA here is from genome assembly GCF_031761385.1 of Necator americanus. Lineage (NCBI taxonomy): Eukaryota > Metazoa > Nematoda > Chromadorea > Rhabditida > Ancylostomatidae > Necator > Necator americanus. Next base: position 17,020,036 of record NC_087371.1, read on the forward strand.
TCGTAAACATCAAATTGAATCATGCAACAAGTGAGTTCTCACATCATGGACATCATGATTACTAAGCAAGCACTGATGTTCCGTTCTTCACCGTGAGCCTCTACGAAGAAGAAAATCTTAGACTTCAGTGCAATTACAAAAATTAATGCAATTATGTAGGCGGGTCTTCCAAAATCTAATTTTCCATATCTGAGCGTTTTTTGAGCGTTTCTAGTCTCTTCGAATTCCAAATATGGAAGATTTCGTATGGAAAAGACTACAACGACTAATCGCTGTCTTCTGACTAACGATTCCAGTGTTCTCAATGTTTGACTGAAGTCTTAGCGGCTGCTCTAATAACAGCTGGTACAACTACTTGTGGCGCATTTTCTTTGCGATTTCATTCTGCTTCACGTTCGAGTCCCGCCCGTACTCAACAATGAACGACAGGTTAAAGCTAAAGGAAAGCGCTGCCGAACTGGGACTAGAAATCTAGGCTAAAATGAAAATGACATTTCCCAGTTCCCAGTCAGATTAGCAGCAGCGTTCAAGGAAATCTTCGACACTAAGTCCTCTACAATAGTTGTAGACCGGCATATAGTTCCCTGACTTCGAGCTTTGCATGAGATGTCCTGAGTTAGTTCCGGTATAAAACTTGTAAACTACGTCTCAAACTCCATCTACTCCTGGAGGCCGAACTCTGCAACTCGTCCAATTGAAAAGCGTACGAAAATAGTAGGCTAGTAGTGGAGTTAAAGGCATCACCCCACGAATCTGGAGTGGTACGGATTTCCAGTAGAGTATTCGTTTCGTATATTATTCGTGTATTGATCGTAGATTATTGAGAGAAGGGTGATTCTGTCCATTTCTTCCTAATTGCCGTAGAAAAAGGCCCGGAAGATACGGTTCGAGCGTTGCGGCGCACTATTTTCCACAAGGAGTTCGATTGGAGCGCGCCAACCTTGTGCACGCGCGCATCTTCCGGGCCGTTTTTTTACGGCAATTAGGAAGAAATGGACGGAATCACTACCTCTCCATAATCTGTTATGCCGTATACGAATACTCCACCTGAAATCGGTACCACCTCAGATTCGTCTTATGGTGCTTTTAAAATGACATGAAGCACGGTGTAGTTGCGCAAGCGGTTGGGCTCGCAGTGGTGGGGCGAAGCGTAGCAGTCGTGATCGAGGGAGGACCCCTGCTAGCACCACTCTTCGAGTAGTTCGCGATGGTCCAACATCGGTTACAAATGCCGTCATTTATTTCAGCAATTCAGCAACAGTTCAATCCATTCATTTTTCCGCTTCGTCACAGTGTTTATATATGTAGTATATCATTCCAGAGTAAGGCCTGCGTACTTTATAGAATACTGTTGTGAAACGTTATCGCTATTCCAGCAAGATTATTTTAGATTGCATTATTATTCATGTTTATGTGAAGGTGTACAATTAGTTCTAAACGATGCTAACACTTTTATTTCAAAGTGTGGAAGGAGGAAATGTAATTTCATAAGAAAAGCATCATAACACGACTTTTGCTAAATCTACGAATGATCTTAAATCTCAAATATTGCAAATTCTGTCTTATCGTTGCCTCCGACCGTTGCTGATGCATTAAAGCCGAGCTAGAGTACGAATAATATCAAGGTTTGGGCGGAGTCTGTAAAGTAAGAGTTACACTATTTTAAGTGTTCTTGTCTCCCAACTGCTGAAGTCGAACTTGCTGCAGGATATGGCTCCGTAGAACTGCTACTGACACTCAGCAATACTTGCTGCTCCTTGCACTTGCATCCTGTAAACAGCGAAGCATCAACATTCACTGATAAGAAGTGACTAATCATTTTACTGGTGAGGAAAGAACAGGTTGGAAGAGCATCCACCTATTCTTTCGTTGAGTGTAAATGTATAACTATTCTCAAAGAAGCTTAGTATGAATCGTCCATGTGGTTACGTGACCGATATTGATGAGACTGAACCATGCAGTCCTATTCCAGCAAGTGTGACATTGGCAGCTGCAGAGATGAACGAGGCTGTCATCTCCCCAGTTGTTCGGTATTCTTGAACATTACATCAATTTAATAAATAGAAGTGGATTAAAGGCGTGACCCCACGAATCTGAGGTGGTACGGATTTCAGGTGGAGTATTCGTATACGGGATAGCAGATTATGGAAAGGGTGGTGATTTCGTCTATTTCTTTCTAATTGCCTTAAAAAACGGCCCGGAAGATGCGGCGCGTGCACAAGGCTGCAATCGAACTTCTTGTAGAAAATGCTGCGCCGGAACGCTCGAAGACGTATCTTCCGGCCGGTTTTTTTACGGCAATTAGCAAGAAATGGACGGAATCACCCTCCTCTCCGTAGTCTCCCATCCTGTATACGAATGCTCCACCTGGAATCTGCACCACCTCAGATTCGTGGGTGATGCCTTTAAATGTAATTTTTTAAAATAAACTATGACGTTGGCAAGACATGAACTATTTCAGGACTGCATAGTATCTTACGAAAAGTACACTCGATGACGAGTTTCTCTTACATACAGGATGAAACATGTGTTCAAGATTTCTTAAAGGCAGCATACCACGAATCTGAGGTGATGCGGATTTCAGGTGGAGTATCTGTATACGGGGTCGTAGATTATGGAGGCGGGGGTAGTTCCGCTCATCTCTCCCTGCATCACTGCAAACAGTCGCTCCCAGAATGCTGTTTTGTACGACGCCATCTATTGCAACGCTCCACCCCTTGCACCGCCTACGCCCTGCGATTCGTCGAAAATCAATCCGCACTGCCCCGGCAGCAAGGGACGCGACGCGTGCAAGGGTGGCGCGCTGCAATAGAAGGGATCGTACAAAACAGCATTCGGGAGCCAGCTGCTTGCAGTGACTTAGGGAGAGATGGGCGGGACCACCTCGGTCTCCATAATCTACGACCCCGTATACGGATACTCCACCTGAAATCCGTATCACCCCAGTTTCGTGGTATGCTGCCTGTGGATCCTAAGACTGGTAAGGTAGGTCGGAGCAGGAGGTGGTGGTAAGGATTGTCAGAAGAGGGGAAAAATGAAAGGGCAAGAGGAGAAAAAGACGAGGGGTAGTCGATTTTATATGAACACATAATAAATAGTGCAAATGTTAAAAAAATAGATGGCGTAAAGTACTTTGCTAATATTTTGCTAATATAATAATATTTTGCTGATATGGTTCTACACCTTTTGGTCTGGAACTAGTTTGGTAAAATAGTAAGCCAAAGAAGAACACCGATGTTAGGAAAAGCGAAGGGTCATGAGTACGAACGTAAGAGTAAAGGTTTAAATTATACAAAGCCTTCTGAACTGAGTTTTACACCTTGCTCTAAAGCGAGCTGTTTTAAAGAAAGAAATCACCATGAAAATTTCAAATATTGAGATGTAAAGGATAAAGGAAAGTTTTTGGCCTCAATCAATCCGCTTGGGATGCGCCCCCACGTTCACTTCAATTCAGAATCGTTCGAGGTTTACGAGCGTGTAACTGGCCTATACTTGCGGTGGCTAGCCAATGTGTCAAATCACTGTTTTTATCCTCTCAGAGAAGTCTGGTATCAATTTGTCGACCCCGGAGGGATGAAAGACTTGGTGAGCACTAGGGCGGATTCGAACCTCCGATCGATCGTGCAGGAAGCGGAACCTCTTACCGCTACACTACACCCGCCCAAATATTGAGATATGAGAGAAGAAATCAAGACGAGTAAATATGTGGTATCCACAGTCAGCTCTTTATTTGAGGACAAATCATCAAATAACGAAGTAAATATAGCACGTTATAAATAATACCAGCATGAACGTCCGGCTAAACCCGGACTACAGGCTTTTTTTGGTGTTCGCTTCGCCCGCCTTCAGCGATCAATGAAAAATAACAGTAGCGACTTTTTTGTGAAATTAGAATTGTCTTTCTCTAATAACGCCTTCTTCAATTTCTAACCCGAAAATTTGACATAGATGAGAGATTTAATAAATTTCTTCTCAAATGCGCCAGTACTACATTTGGAGAGCAATCAAACTTAATTTTACGTCTATGTTTCTCTGAAACCTTCACAATTTGGTAACATTATTCGAAGTATGAGTTTCCTCCACTCTCAACTATTAGCAACACACTCATGGGTTTTAAAATTTTACGCCTGTGACAGTAATAGAAAAGAGTCTCCTGATTTCGGAGGAAAGCCTGTATGGTAGCCCCAGGAAAGACGGGGTTGCAGGAGTCATATAGGCTACCGAAACGGAAAAGGACTAGGATGACGATCTGTACTTATAACACACGTACGCTTGCATCGGAAGCGGCCATCGAAAATCTGAGGGTGCAAGCCAAGAAGATTAAGTACGACGTCACCCTCTCAACGCCGTATATGAAACTGGTGAAGAACTGTTCTTAGGAAGGTCATAATAGGCGATTTCAACGCCAAAGTTGCCCCAAGAAGAACGCCCGAGGAACTTCACATCGGGAACCACGGCCTACAACGAAATGAACAGGGGGAGAAGCTCTCCGCGTTCATCATGACGACTAAGACTATCCATGGGAACTCGCAATTCCAGAAGCCCTCCCCCCTACGCTGGACGAGGGTGTCACCCGATGGAGAGTTTCGTAATGAAATCGACCACATCATCGTCAGTAAAAGGTTTTGACTGACGAATGTCGCTGTTGTGCCAAAGTTTTATACGGTATCGGACCATCGCCTCCTCCGGGAAAGATTTTCGTTTACCAGCAGAGAAAAGAAAGCAGCGAAGTTCAGAGAGCGAAGTCCCAGAACTATCATTAACTGATCTCTTCGGCCGGCTTTTGGAAAGATTTCGCAATGGGCAACATCGACGAGAAATACGACCGGCTCGTTGAACACCTTAACGACTGCACGAAGGAGGCTGGGAGTTTTAAAACCACCAAGAGACCCCTGTGGTCTTGAAACTCTTGAGCTAATACGCCAGCGTGGAGAAGCACGAGCTGCAGACAACCAAACACTCACGTCCGAGCTCGCAAGGCTTTGCAGAGAGGCGATAAAGGAAGACCTTAAAGAGAGAAGAGCATAAGTATAAGCATAAGCATAAACATAAGCTGGCTGAAGCTGCAGAGGCGGGGAAAAGCATCCGCTATGCCCGTCGAGACTTCGCCAGTCACAAGATGAGGATGAACCTCATTTTCGGAACCCGAAGGGAACAACCATTGCATCTAGAAGGAGAATGGAGAAAATCATCTACGACTTCTACTCTGATCTCTTCGATAGCCATGTTCACTTGCCTCTCACCATCTGAGGGAAGATGGACATGTCATTACAGAGGTTTTCCCGTCCGAAACACGGCATGCTATCATGTCGGTAAGAAAAGCACCCGGTCCCGACAGAATAAGACCAGAACACCTGAAGAACCCTCCGCCAGTACTCATCAACACCCTGGCGAGGTTCTTTACACGTTACCTGTTGGAATGCAAGGTTCCTAACCAGTGGAAGACCAGCAAGTCCATGTTGCTGTATAAAAAGATCCACATGACATCGGCAACTATAGTACAGTCTGCTTACTGTCCGCCATCTACAAGCTTCTTACAAGAGTGATCCTTAATAGGATAAAAAAAAGTCTTGGATGAAGGCCAGCCATGGAAGCACCTAGGGTTTCGAAAAGGATTCAGCACGATTGACCACATTCACACTGTTTCGAAACTCATCGAGATATCACGAGAGTACAAGATCCGGTGCCGGTCTGTCCCACTTTCGTCGATTTCAAGAAAGCCTTTGATACAGTTGAGACCGAAGCGGTCACGGAGGCCTTGGACAACCAGGGCGTCCCTACTCCATACATGAAAGTACTTCGTGAGTTGTATAGTAACTTCACGACTGGAATTTTGCCATTCTACAAGAACATCATCATTGACGTGAAGAGGGGGGTCCGACAGGATGATACAACCTCACCCAAAATATTCGCAGCTACCCTCGAGAACGCAATACGAAACTTGGAATGGGGCGACATGGAAGTGAAGGTTGGTGGTCGACAGCTACACCATTTGCGCTTTGCTGATGACATCGTACTGATAACACCTAGCATCGGTCAAGCGGAACGAATGCTGACCGAATTCAACGAAACATGTGGATGCATCGGTCTTCAGCTGAATCTCCAAAGACGATGTTTATGCGGAACGGATGGGTCTCGGATGCCCCATTCACGCTCAGCGGAACGAACATATCCGAATGCACCAGCTACGTTTATCCGGGTCGGGAATTGAACATGATAAACTGGGCAGGGGGAGACGAGCGGCTTGGGGAGCATATAAGAGAATCGAGGATGTAGTGAAGAAGACCAGGAACACCCGGCTCCGTGCTCACCTCTTCAACACCACAGTACTTTCTGCTTTAAACTATGCTTCGAAGACCTAGACATTTCGCAAGCAGGAAGAAAACGCGGTGAGCGCCATTGAACGCGCAATTGAGGGAGTGTCCCGTTTCACGTAAGTGAGGGATTCGAAGTTCTCTCCTACGTCAGCGATCGAAGGTTAGAGACGCCGCCGCGTTTGTCAAGGAAAGTAAAATAAGGTAGGCTGGACACGTGATGCGCTTTAACGACAACCGTTGGACCAGAGCCATGAGTGACTGGGTTCCCCGCGATATTAAGGGCACTGCAGGAAGACCGCCCACCCGATGGTTACATTTCTTCACGAAGTCCTTCGAAGAAAATTCCTTCAAAGAAAGTTCATTCAAAGAATCGGGACGAATGGAAGAATTTCTGGTGCCCGCTCGACCAGTTCGAAGATCAACGGGAGTCAAGGTGATCAGGGTGAATATAAGACAGAAACAAACTTTCCTTATCAGGGCCAACATCCATAAATGCTGGGTGGTCCAGTGGTATAGTGCTCGCCCATCAGCTGGATGGCTATGTTTAAGCACTTCACCGATACAGAGTTTTGCATCATTATGAGGTATTTTCGTGACACAGAGAAGAAAGAAATGGAACTAGCCAGGGGTAACTTCGTATTGAGCATTAAGATTCCGCAGGAGACAAGCTTCATTCCTTTCATGGCTCGAGCACTGCTTCGGCACTCCTTCATTACAACCAACTAAACATATTGGGTACTCTATTGAAAAGAACATTGATGCACTGGACCAACGCTAGTCGATTCCGCGGGACGATGCATACTGCCGTTTGTATTGCGGCGGTTAGTGATCCCATACAACTGTGTGATTTTTGAATTCAGCGCTTAGAAGCTTGAAGAGCACATTTCTTCTCTGACAATGACGAATTTTGTTATTATCACCCAGAAGTTAACTCTCATGCTGTTACTTAACGAAAAAGAAGACATCTTAAGCCGGTGTTAGCGGTAAAATTGGTACAAAGTAAGCTCAACGAGTTTCTGAACAACACTCAAAGTGAACTTCATAAAAGAAAGCTGTAGCAGTTTTGTAGAGAGAGATTTTTTCTATATTCCTACAGAGCTTTCCTAGTGTTTTTGAAACCTAGTTGAGAATGATTCTGGATATTTCCTCAATTTTCCGAGTTTTCTCAACTAGCTTTAGAGAGAGCCAGAAAACCTACAGATATTAGACCTTATTTTTGTTTATGCTTCATCGAAATATGGTGCTAAGTTTTGTAACCGCACTATCGTAATCTCGCAACGGGATAAAGTGAGAAATCTCAGATTTTTAGCTGCGCGCCGAAATCTGTGTGAATTCGAACAAAGTCCAATTCCAATAACTCGTGTTTCTCAATAATGAAATCGGTTTAAAGCAGCTTGTAGAGGAGGATTTCTGCTATCAGAACTTATTATCGCTTTTTTTCCACTTAGTTTTCGTCCTCTCAAAAGCTAGTTTTGGAAAAAGCTAAATTTCTTAACATTTTCTCAGTTAACTTTCAACAGAAAAAACCAAAAGATCTCTAGAAAAGCCTAGTTGCTAAAATGACAACTAAATAACACCTATATGCGGCGAACAGTGGTCTGAATACAATGTCAGAAAAACCGCTGGTGGAATGCTCTCCTCAGTATTTTTTTTCACTTCTGCAAAAATCTAGATTCCAGCTATGATCGAATTATTCATTGTCTACAATCACTGTCAATGAGTAAAATTGTGTGTAAGAAGTAGGAAGTAGTGAAAGAAATCCTTCAGATTACGTTCTGCTTCTTAGTTGTTTTTTCCACTTTGTGAAAACAGAAAAATTCCGACTGGAATTGAACTATTGTTCGTTCGTTTCTTTTTTTTAAGGAAATAGTGTAAGAAAGGTTTAAAAATGTCTCACTTTCTGCTTTCTCTGTCGTTCTCAGCTGCTTTTTCCATTTTGCAGAATTAATAATTTCTGTGGGCATCGAACTGTCTACCGTCTCTTATCACTGTCAAAAGAAGAATTGTGTTGTCGGATACACGCTGAGAGCTTCCTCATCTTCCCAGGTTATATGTGCACATATGTACTGACACACTTCTGCCCTCGTAATGAGCTTTCAGTGACGTAATATCTATTATAACACTATTTATTAATATTTACTATGTCATATTCATTTATCATTATTTCGATTTTTATCAGGCGTCCAATTTGTTCCTTTAATTCTGTTTATTATAACTAATTTTTGATTCCTTTATGAGCGGCTATACTGGAAAAAATGAGATGAGAGGGTCGTTTTCTGGAAGGTCCTCTATGGGACGGAGTTGTTTTCAGAAGGGGTTTCCCTACACGCTTAATCCTGCTAATAGGACCGGTTTAGCAAAGTAGGAGGTAGATGTTCACGATGGAAACTGTAAAGAGGCGCCGCTTCGAGCGCTGCCGTCTACGCAACTGCACCACGCTTCAGATCGTTCCCACCCGACTACAGAACACAGCGATCACATTCTGAGTTGCAAAGAAATCGGAATTTTCTGGCACGATTCCTGCACGTACACAGAAAAGACATCTGTGAGAAAAGCTGACCTTCTCTTTGTTGCGTCTCAAAAATTACCCCTATTTAAACATTCGTACAAAATCACAGCAAAACCTTGATAAAGGAAAGTAGATCCATCGTCATAAACCTAATTTATAAACTCTTGAGTTGAACAACTGCTGGGCGATACCTCATTACCGTAAGCCGAGTGTAATGAATTTGACGCGAAAATTCTAGTTGTCTAAAAACAACAACGAGACGTTTGTCGAAGTTGTCCCTCTATTTTTGCTTTGAACCACTCTGAAAAGGTTAGTTCGTCATGTCATTTACATGGAAATTGATTTTTTTCCTGTCGAGGCCAGAGCACATTTTGTGTTCGTCACGCGTGTACCCTTGGATGGTAATACATGAATTTATAAGTTCAGCTAGGACCGGATGAAGAAGTGCTGTAGGTGCAAAGCGACCGCTCTGGCTATTGCCACTCCTATGCGAATTGATGAGAGAACCGTCGAGATGTATCGGCGACATTACGAGGAATCGAGGTCCAGCCACCAACCAGGTGGGTTACATTTCTTTCACTGGAAACAGATCGAGGGCACATCATTCATAGAGCAGTACATCTAAGCGAAGTGGAAGTGTTACTTGGTATTCTTCCGTAAGGAACTACCATCGTGTCCTGCAAATGGCGAGAGATCAGATAAATTCGGTAGCACTTACAAAATGCACTCTTTAACGAAAATTCTGGGCTTCTATTATAAACTTTGAAGAATTTCAGAGTTACGCAGTGGCTTTGCATTGTGCTAGAATAAAATAGGTAGACTACGATTTTATAATACGACCGGCACTAGTGTGCTTCAGTTCCACCGGTCTGCTTTCCATTATTGTTGTGCACAAGAGTGTAAACAAAATCTTCTTGCTTTTTTATTCTTAGTTAGCAAAAATCTGTTGGTTGGGTTTAAAAAGATGACATTATCCTGGACCTGGAAGTGTTAAATTCCATTATGACATCGGAAACAAAAATTATGCTCGTTATGAATGGGATAAAAGGGAACGAAGTGAGGGAGTATTCAAAATGGGCAGAACACACTTAGAATGTTGAATTCTACTAGATCCGTTATGTTGTTCCGGATCACCCATCACCTCTCTTCTAGGTCGAGAGATTTGTTTTGATTTATTTAGTCAGTTGATTTCGCTACTGAGTGTTTTAAGGACTGTTCTAACTAGACAATAATACGGTTTTTTTTTTCGACAAGCGGCATGACCATTCTGTCGAGCATTCGTGTGGATTGGGCAATGAATTTTCCTTTTGCGCCTGAAGGGGAAGGCGCCCTTTGCGACCGCTTCCATAAATACACACTGCACTTCTCGGTAAATCCGCGAATAAGTGGGAGGAAGAGGTACTATGCTTCTCTTCTCTATAGCCGCTTCCTAACGAGAAGCTTTCTATTTATTAGAATTCTAAGTAAATACTGTATTTATGGGCGTACAGGTAGGTGGACGTCAACGAAATGTTCGAAGTTGAAAGGGTTCCTAGCCTACCGAAGGGATTACAACGTTTAGGATACTGGATAGCTGTTTTGTGAAGTTGCAGTATAACTCACTATAACCTATGAATATATTGTGCACTCTTAAATCTAATCACTTTTTAATTAGTTCAACATGGATAGATTTATTTCTCGTGAATATTCCTTCACACAATGAATATAGACCTTTCACTAAGTTCAGCTCTGCTCAAAACGTAGTCTTGAACCTCTTCAATAAGTACAAGCCTAAGTAGATTGCAAATACCACCTTTCCATTGTCACCACTAAAGGTTTGCACATTCTGAGGGCCATAATTCATTATAGTAGCTGCTCTGCACCCAAATAAATCTTCCAAATTCTCTAAGTCGAATGCTTCGAGACTATTGGTGAAAAACATCCTCATTCAAAGCAAATCTGGAGCACATCAAACGCGGTTTCTCAACGCCAACCTTTTTGAAACGAATCTTTTTAGGTTAATAAGTTAACCGTTCAAATAGTTGGCCCCTATTGATATCTTGGTGTTCCCTTTTAAACTCGCACGATGACAATATCTAATCCATTTTAGTTCGGCTTCCCTAGTTCTCAGCCTGGGGACGTCTTGCTACTATTATCACTCCTAAGCAATACGTAACTGACAATGTTGTTGAGAAAATGACTTAAAAAAGTCCTGCTAACATGCTTTTAGCAAGCAAGCAGCCTTTTTTATGCATTGCAAAGGAACGTTTTCAACTGACCAATGCTGTTTCACCAAAGTGTCTACTTTAAAGGTAGTACTGGTTTCCAAATGTCGCAGCAAAACCACAACTATTTCATCACTGCTATGAGTCTTCCAATTTTCGCGCTCCCTTGTAAAAGTGTCGAAGTCCAGCGCTTTCATTGCACTGCTTCCCTGCTTTCCACAATAGTGAGTTGTCCATAAGAAAGCACGGAGAAATCCATGGAATCAGGTACATTTCTTAGAAATCGTTCTCTTTTCATTCCCATTCATTTCCGGTGGAGAATAAATTCAGATCTAAAATGAAGCTGCTCAACTCTGTAAAGTCCGCACTCCCCATTACCTAATTAAGTTCAGTTAGTCCCACAAATAATCTTTTTTCTGCAAATACCAGCTAACAACTAAGTCCTGCTCGTCGCCTGAGTGTTGACCTGAGCGTGACCTTCAACAAAAGTGTATGTGTTACCCCCGCAATTTCACGTCGTTTCATTTTGTCCGTACCAATTCCATTTTCTAACTTGCCCATTTATTGCAACATATTGACTTTTAAGAACACAACGACGACATGGTAGAAACAGGACTAAGGGGAGCTCTGAGCGGTGAGTTTTTTTTTGCTACAATACGGATTTCTGCCCTCGAAAACAGAAATGTTTCGTTGAGGAGTCAATGAGTTGGTTAGTTTCTTGGAGTCGGCATCATCAGCTGATAGATCTGCGTTTTCGAAGAGAGCGAATGTGATTCTCGAGTGCAGGTATGCTTATTATGTTTATTAAAGAATTATTATTGTTTTAATTGTTCGAAAATCTGGAAATCAAAGATTATCCTTGAAAGTAGCTATATGGAAGAAATACTACTCAAAAATTGAATCAACAACTGAACCTTACGACAGGGGTTTTACTCAATTCTGTTTCTTCAACCTTTCACCATTCCAGTTTCTAGGACATAATCTGTTAGAGCAGTTGCGTTCGTCCGCTGTATTATTTTGGTCGTTTCAAATCTTTTCGTGTCCCTGGTAGTCGGAAATTCCCCTGATACACTGTGATGTGCACGTGAAAGGTTTGATTCTAAAACATTCGATTCTAAAAATTGGTTGATTACTCCAAGAAAGGAGGGGTGCTACCATTGAAATTATGAATTCATGCAAAACAGTGATGACACTTTGTATCTACATCCAGTATTTCTTCATATCAGGTACTGGATTACAACTTCTTGTTAACAACATGCCAGTATTTACTGTTCCTTGGCCATCGTTTTGAAGTGCAATGTTTTTTAACATTCCTTGGAGCACGGGTTTCGTTTTGAATTTGCAAAAATCATGGAACTTCACTGTCTCATTGACGAAACCATTCATTTTCGCTGTGGCCTGTTACCTCCCTGTAAAAGATAACTTGATTTGACAGTACCTTTTTGTAAGAGCTTGGTTTACTTTTGCGCCATGTTTTCAGGACATGCGCAACTTTGTTCCGTAAAGCTGATGGTTTCATGAGACACGTAATGCGTTGTGACAGCAGTCGTGCTGCTGACATTGATTCCGAAGCAGACCGACGTTCTCAACTCACCACCTCCGCCACAGTCGCTAATGCACCTAAAGTAACGCGTGTGGTGCCTCTGAAAAAACCTTTGACCAATGGAATTGTGGGCTCTTTTGGTAGTTAGTAGCACGAGTAGATCGCTCCAAATGTTCATCTTCAGGTGCCTGCACCAATTAATGTTGAATCAACGGATAGCCAGGAGCAGAAGAAAATTACTGTTGTCAGGGTACGATCATTTATTAGTATTATTTAACCAAAATAGAAGATTTGCTTTAATTTACTGCCAAGGTTACAGTGCACACCAGGCAAAAATAATATTTTAACTGCGTCCGATTTTTTAAATGATATTATCTGTTTGAGCATCTTTAGTCTATTCTTTAACTTTGTAAAGGATTAGGCCAAGTTTCTGATTCGGCGAAATTTTAGCGGTCCAACAAATTCAGAGCGTTGAATCACGAGTCAAGAATAGCATGTCACTTCCTTCTGTTCTCGTCCAGGAGCCTAACATCGCCCATGGTGACCTCCTGAAAAGGCAGCACTTGTAGGATGTAGAATTTCTTTCATGGTTGACATATTTGACGAGTTTGCTATTAGTGCTTTCTAATTAAATGCTTCTCTCATAGAGTTCAGGATGACCCAAAGGCAGGTTTCTTGCATGTTAGGTTATGAAAATTCTTCTTGACTACAATATGAATACTTCTTCGATATGAATATTTGTAGGACAAGTACTTGTCCTACAAATATTCATATCGAAGAAGTACTTGTCCTACAAATATTCATATCGAGTATCTTCCCACAACTTTCACTGGAATTTCAAACTCTAGAAGGACAACATTACATCATTGATTGTCTTTTTTGGTTGCAGAGAGTTGGTAGACCACCTAATTCTGAAAAGGCAAATTTAACCAAGCTTCCTGTGAAGAACGAACTAACTGTAAGTTTACTTGTAATAATAGAACAGAATTCATATGTATAGTCGGATCAAAATGACATGAAGCATGTGCAGTTGCGTAAGAAGTTGCGCTCGAAGCGGCGCGGTGGAGATGGGGATTTGAATCGATGTGAGACCATCGCGAGCTGCAGCGACGGTTGGTGCTAGTAGGAGTCCTCCCGCGATCCTAACCGCTGCTTTCCACCGTATAGCTTCAGACGCAGCCGCTTGCAGAACTGCGCCGTGCCTCATGTCGTTTTACCTTACTGTTGCAGATGTTGCCTTTGTTACAGGAACCTATTTCAACACCACCAGTTGTGGCTGCTGCAGGGGACGGCGAGTCCAAGTTTTCTCCTGCTCTGGTAAATCGCGATTTTTTTTTCTTCGAATACATGTTAATGTTGATTAAGATATGTGGAATAAAGTGAAAAAACGTTAAGACTTGCACTTGTCTTCTTTACAGCAGCGAGCTCAGAAAAGGCCTTATATCAAATCATCGAAAACAACAACTCCACAAAAAGTACTCAAAGTTGAGAATATTGTGGAGAACTCAAAGAGTGCATTCATTGAATCGTCCAAGTCAGTGACATCTGATGATGTAAGTTCTATGGTGTCCACTTATTTTCCTAAAATACAATGATGATGATGATGATGATGATGATGATGTAATGACCGATTCATTTAGGTCGATCTCAGCGGGGAAGTTCGCCCTTCACGAGTGCGTAAAACGCCAAAATGGTTGGAGGACAACACCTTCTCTTATTGACCAGCACGGTTAGTCCCTTTTTAGTGTTTTGTACTCATCTCTTCAACGAACTTAATCTCACCATTTCGTAGATTTGTTAATAGTTGCATGAAATAGAGCAAGAATCACTATATTTCATAGTTTAGCCAGTCTCATTGGTTTAAATACAGCAGTCATGAAAAATGTGGGTTTCCTTTGTGATTTTGTTTTCATTATCAATTGAAACAAGTGTTAGAAGTCAATTCAAAGTTCACTACTCGATTGATATTCTTCAAAAAAAAAGTTCTCCATCATTGTTCGTTTCGTTCATTTTCGTCCATCAAGTATGAATTGCTGCAGCAGTGAGTTGTTTAGATCCGAATATTAGAATAACCGTTATTTCTTTAACATTAGTAATCTGCTCAGACAGTAACGATTTTCTTCTTTCTCTTCCGTCGATTCATCAGCTAACACCTAATAGTGGTGCTCGTGGCATTTCTTTCGATACTGTTCCATCTACTCTCTTTAAATCGTGATGTCTGCATAAATGATGATGCATAAATGCATGATGTGATGCATACTCTATGTGTTTTTTTGGTTTACTCCATATGTCATTTCCTTTTTTTGTTACGGCTCGATAGTCCTGGAAATTAGTGTGAGACAAGAGATAGCAGCATTATCAGCTGATTACCATTGGGTCCGACCAATCGGTACTTGGCGATCTCTTCTTGAACAACTGTTTTGTACTCATTTGTCGTATAAGAAGTTGGAGCTACAGGAGAAGTAAACTGGTAAACTGTTTCCATTTGTACACTGCGCACTAGTCCCCAGTGTCTTTTGTATCAATCAATAGTCCCACACTATGACTATCCTGAAATCTCAAATCTTTTATGGAGTAAATGTTACCTCTAGCTTAATCAACTTTACTACTGTCCTGAGTTTACGCTCACAAAATTTTGGTACTCTCTAGAAAAATGTTATTTTATAGAAGCAATCACCGTTGAATGCTCTCGTGGAACAACGTTCGTGTCAATATTAAAGCAGGAATTTATTCCTTGGAACATTTGTTCACTATTTTTCCTAAAACAGATTCTCCCTTCTAAGGAGGTTTTGCTCTTTTTCAATCATTCGATCACTGTCTTCTTCCATTCTATATATGTATTTATAAACTTGACTTGTTTTTGTTTTGCATAGATTTTGAAGTTGGTAAAATTCATTGCAGGTATGTTAACGTTTAACATTCTCTTAGTTTTGAGCTAGCGTTACTTTGATGTATCTCATAAGGTATCTCAGTCATTATTTCTTCATTATTCATCCATGTTGAAAATGTGGGTCATTATTTGAAGGAGATAAACTTTGAAGTTATGTGTTAATTCAAAAGAAAAACAAATAAGGAGTATCGCGGACGGTTCGAATTTGCCTTAGTGAAAAGATGTATGAATCGGTGCTGCCATGTGCATTTTTTTGCAAATTATCATCACTATATTAATATATTTATTATTGTTAAGCTATTATATTTATTTGAATAACTTTGAGCTAATAGCGCTTCAGTTAGAGATTAATGTTGCAGAAATGTTCTAGGTTCAAAAACGCCGTACATTTTGTAACTCGCACAAAATTCATAGTTGCACGGCTCACAACTTCTTGGTCACAAAGGAATTGTTACGGTTGCCTTGTCATTCACGAATGACTCAGCACTCAGAATGCATCATTCAATAAGGTTAATAGAAGTAAACGTCCAAAAAATATGAATGATTAGACGTGGGCCAAACGACCTAAAGCTCAGCGCAGATGCTTAAGCGGCTGCGCACGAGCTCGGCTGCTTGGTTGCAAGCGACTGAGACTGGAGCGATGAGTGAAGCTAGCGAGGGCCCCAACTCAATTGGAACTTCTATCTCCGCAGCGCCGCATCGAGCGCAGCCGCTTACACAACTGCACCGTGCTTCATGTCCTGACCGTACTATGTCTTCACCATTAGTGGATGATGAGCACCAAGAAGAGAGCAGTACTTTTAAGGGAGTAGACAGCAAAAGAAAAAGCCGAACTCGACAAGCTATGCTTCCGTTGGCTGACTTACTGTCAGAAATTTTCTTTTGTTGGCAAGCTGGCTTCATGATCCTGCTTGAAATTGATAGCGTGAACAACACAGTTATGCCCTCAATAGACGTCCATGCCCATACTACAATGATTAACGGTGCGCAGAATTTTAGCTGACACATAATTTCGCCAACGCTGTATACGTAGTGTTATGGAGCGAGTCAAGGCCAAAATTACACCTTTTCGGTCTTGTTTCACATTTTTTTAGTTGCTGCCTGATTACGCGTTGACAGGTTGCGCTTCACGACACATACAGACTTACGAAAATGGAAGGTTGGACGTGCCATTTCGGGAGGAGATGTGCGCTTGTTTTGTGTTGAAGCACTTCGAGAAGAAAGTGACAGAAATCGGGAATAAAAACACTTACGCATAACAATACATACAAATACATACATAAGACAATATATCAAAAACATCAAATTTATTTATCGGTTTCTAGATTCCTAAGGAAAATGCGCAGGTCCAAAAGTAATTCCCCAATCTGAAACTACTTTTCTGACTCCGCAAATTCGTATTTCAACAAAACATTGTTTTTTATGTCGGCATAATGGTTGCGAGTTCGTCAAACACTCCCGCCATGGCGGTCATGGGGCGAGAATCGGCCGCAACGTGAAGATAAATAAGTTGAAATGACGTGAGACAACTGGCAGGTAACATTGATTAACTGCTGCTACTAATTCCCTCAAGTATACAGTACTCTTGAGATAAAGCCCAGCAGAAGCGGATTGCTTTACACCTACCACAGTTTTTCTTTCCATAATTTTCATGCGTGTTACTCACGTGTTTGCAGCCTTTTCGCGGACATGCTGCTGAGGAAAAAAGCAGCACTTGTCACATGTGGTGACATCTTTCTTCAATCACCTAAAGAATAGGAGCGCGGTGAAATACTGAAGCCCCGCCCACCTGCCACCAAATTCATGTCCACTTTAAATACGCCATCTTACAACACGCACGTCGATCTCATCGAGTTTTTGTTGTTCTGATTTACTTTTATATAATGACTTTGTATCTTCCGGGAATAAAGTCTGTAAGTGATTGTGGTGATATTCGAAGAACGCCGTCATTAACTCAGAGACTCGAATAGAAGGAGTACGGCTAAATATGCACGGCCTCCCGAGTTTTACATGAGTATACAGTTACAGAAGATTTTGGAATTTCTGATGATCTGACGTAACACAACAATGTTTTCGTCTAACATCAATGGAAACTGGTTTAACCACAAAGCAAATACGTCAAGTCGTCAAAAAGAAAAGTAAAAATCCAAACGGACTTAATTTTTCGTTCCGTAAAC
Source organism: Necator americanus (assembly GCF_031761385.1). Lineage (NCBI taxonomy): Eukaryota > Metazoa > Nematoda > Chromadorea > Rhabditida > Ancylostomatidae > Necator > Necator americanus. The sequence goes on from NC_087371.1 coordinate 17,037,676, forward strand.
AATTTGTACTCGTAATTATAATTTATTATTATTATTATTATTAATTATTAAAAATAACTGTAATGTGATGAAAACGTTCGATCACAATTTTTAACTCTACACGAACAATGCGCACTGCTGTGTCTGTACTTTGAATTGAACCCACCATCTACGTCTCTCCCATAGTCATTATCATGTTTATTTGGTTTGTGCTAACGAGGGTAGGTCAAAATCAACTAGTAATCTTGATTCTCTTCTCTTGCAGCCATATATCAGATAGCTAAGACTAATGAGTTGGCGTAAACAAGGAAATAGCTGACATGACACACAAAACAATAAGGATCTAAGGGAATCAATTGTTACTCAAAGGGTAACCCAGATTTGGCCTACCACTGCGCTTGCGCTTCCGCCAAAAACAATTTCGAATTCTTTTTCTCTAATCATAATGAGCTCATAGTGTGTGACGTAGAAAATTCATTAAGACTATAGTCCCTATAGTCGGCGTGACGTATTATGCTCTTAGAGGTAGCAGACACTGGCCAGCCTCTTTGGTCAATGAGACCACTGATCGATAGAACAATGACGCTGATAAACTCCTCAACGCTTTTATTTCTCTTGGTTTTTTTTTTTGATAGTTTTTCACACTTTTTGTGAGAGATCGTCACGCGCCCTTAGCAAATTCTTCTTTTCGTCAGTTCTGCCATGTATTTTGCTGCTAGGGTGCTGCTAAGATTTTAGTTTATGGAAATCAGATTTCTGTCCTTTTTTGCATGACTGTTTACGACTAGAATTTTTCGTAGTCGTAGGCCCGGGGGCCACGTTTTACAAGCCTTCTACAACCATACCTTTAGTAGCGAAATAAGCTGCAACTTTATCGAAAATAAACATCTAGCTAGGAACAGAAAATCTCATCCGTGCCCTATTGCATTCCCTAAATTAGGAAACTAAAAACGACTTAAAAAAAGGAGTTTTGAGGAAATCATGAGTACCAGTCCTCTCGGTAAGTCGTCTCATTGACTATAGGATGAACCAATGCTCGCCTCCATCGAAGAGGTATAGTCCAGTCATAGCAAAATGAAACTCGGTGCACTTACGCAAGCGATTGCGCTCGAAGTGATGCGGTGAAGCTAGCAGCTAGTTAGAATCCAGCTGGGATCATCACTAACTACAGCGATGAGTGGTCCTGTTCGACTATCCCGCTCGATGCTAACCACTATGCCTCTCCTCCCGCACTGCTACGAGCACAATTGCTTACGTAACTGCACTTCATCTCGTTCTGACCATACTATAACGCAACACCCACACAACACATCCCCAGAAGTGATTTCTTTATGTTTCCAGTATTAGTTTAGTAATCGTTCAGCATAATAAATGCTAATTTTTCCATCTACTGCTTATTCAGTAGGAGTGGAATAGCGTTCCACTGGCAGAGGTACCACCGCTTGGCTTTCTATATAAATACGCACGAATGTCGTAACATCGGATTCCTCATGGATTAAACGTTTCCATCGCACGCCAGCTGAACCGAACATACTTCGTAAAACACCGGCACTTAGTTTCAGGTACAGTAACCATGTACTTCGCTGCACTATTCGTTCTATGCATTTTTATCGTTGGAAGTTCACCCTACAAGTCAACTAGAGTCTTAATTTATAATGGACGGGTTTACAAAGAAAGCATAGAACAGCCATGGTTCCGTTACCCACATGAACCTCATCCTCCTGTGAGTTTCTAATGGGAGAGTTGCTTGTTTGTCAGTTCTTGTAGAATTAATTGCCTTTCTCCTACTATGTTTCCAGATCCCGCTCAGACTTGCGAACGAGACGGGCTTTGGCAAACATGAACTTCCAGATGATGACGTGTTCGTGGAACATGAGTGGACGGAAGAAGAGAAGAAATATTTGCCGTGTTTGGATCTGATCTGCGCGTGTCCGTACTACGGAGGTGAGGGGTGGTGTTAGAGTGTAGGGGAGCTGCACCTTCAACAATAGTATGAAGGAGAAGAGCGTAGTGGGACGTCTCAGAGGACTTAGGTTTTCTGGGGTGATGATAAGGCAACACCCATTCACAAAATTCCAATACATAGCACCTGGTTTCCTAGAAATTACGAAACAGAAATTCTTCGTTTGCTCCTGGCCTTATTAGTCAATGCATATCATAGAGCATCAAATTCCAGGGAAAGTTTCCGGATCTAAATGTATCCTGTCAAACGGCAAACTATTACAAAAAGCTATACGGAAAGAGGCTCGTCAGCTCAGCGATAGTGAACGATTCCAAATCGCGGTAAGTCTTCGATTTGAAGATCTTGTTAGAGACGCGGACTACGCAAGTAAAAACAACAGGCACAAAACAAAAAATACGGTGACCACTTCTTACCCTTCATTGCGATCTGCACTTGGAACGTATTTGAATTGTTTGAATTGTTTCAAACAGCATTTGAAGGCATTTCGGACATTTATCCACTGATTTCCAGATAGCTTTCAATAAGATGAAAACGGCAGGCATCTATGATCGTATCGGCTTCGTACATAAATACAGCGGACTACATGAAGGTCCGGGATTTTTCACTTGGCATAGGGAGTACCTTAAAAGGTGAGGGAAATCACAAAAACGAACGCTTCATTCGGTTTTCTCGATCAATATCGAACAATGGTAGGTTTGAACTCGCATTCCGTCGCTTTCTTCCACTTGGCAGCCGGCTTGGACTTCCATATTGGGACAGTTCGCTTGAGGTTGTTTTTCATTCCCGTAGATTTTCACTCTTAAAAAGTTTGCATAGACCAATTAATACTTTTCACGTTTGCATATTTAAGTCTGAACTTCCCAATCCTCGAGAGTCAGTGTTCTTTTCGTCATTGTTTGTTGGCGCGACAAATTCAACAGGCCATATTATAGATGGTCCTTTCTCGGACTGGAATATCATGGAGGTGAGACGTCCGGCCAAATCTCGTACATTCACTTATTCGCAATCATATAGCATTATTAAGGGAACTCGTCGAGTAGTACGTTTCGTTCCTGACGTGGAAAACGGCGAGGTTTTGAACAACGCACGAATTGATGTCATTCTGGAGCAGAAGAAAATCGAAAACGTGTTAGCTGCAGCTCTACCATTAGAAGTACGTGTAGCGCTTTGAAGAAGATATCAGTGTATGAGAGTAAGTTCTGTCACATTGACTGTTACTGATAGTGAAATATTTTTAAGACGTGCAAAATTATTGTTCGTGACGACCGGTTACTGTCGTATTCACACGATTATGTCCATTATTTCATCAATGGTGACATGCGAGAGACTTTCTCATCGACTAGTGAGGTGAAGACAACAATATTCGATTGATCCCTTATATAAATACCAGCCGAACAATTGCAGCCTATTTTCTATTTCCACCACCCCATGATAGATAACATATGGGAAATGTGGCGACAATTACGACAGGTATTAACTCATACCACACCAACACCTCTTACATTATCGATTGGTCCACGACATTTGGGACACTGCAGACCCGTGAGCAGCGAGAACAACAGTGGTTACCTCCGTATCCCGACTGCTACCCGCCGAAGCACTTTGCCAATGCTTCTCTCAAGGTATTATACAGCCAGTCGCTTGAGTAGATATACCAGTGGATTTATTAAGGAACTCGAACCATATACAAACGAGGATGTTCTTACGAACAAATACACGGACAACATGTACGAGTATACAAAACGGCCGAGCTGTTCCAAAACGAACAAAAACTGTAGATCAAAGTAAGAGTACCAATCGGAACGAAACGTCCTTGCTGCTTTTACATCTCTATCCATTTCATTTTCAGATTCCTCTTTTGCCATAAAATCGAAGGCAATCCACAATGTATAGCGAAACTTCGAGAAGGCGCCGATTGTAGAGGATTCGAAAAGACTCCAATCTGTTACGGAGGTCGCTGCATTGAAGGCCGCTGCGTCCGAAGTAAGGCAAATGTTGGACCGGATCCAAAAGAATTCATGTAAATTCCATCATATGTCGTAACCCTAGCGCATTTCGAACGGTCTCCGAGTAGTAATGATTTGTTTCAAATCAGTTTAGTAGCAATTTGCGGTGGCTGGAGAGGTTCAATGCAATTGTGGATTAAAAATAAAAGGTGTGAATTTCGAGAGAATATCTTGCATTATCGATAAATTGGTACCAGATTTGTCTGGAATTATAAAAAAAAGGCTGGCTTGACGCATCGGCTAGCCCAGGCAAAACAGTGTGTAGGCCAACACGCGTTCCAAAACCTCAACGATCAAGAACTGCAGTAAAACGCGTTGGCGCATCCCAAGTGGATTGTTACGCCACTGACTTTATCCGTTATCCTTTTAGGCTCTTTTCTATGTTTCCTTTATTTTTTGTAGAAGTTTTTTTAAAATGAATTCATGTAGGTAATCTCTGAAAACGTTCAAGTCTATATTTAATTTATTCATGAGTAAATTAATTCGATCGTAACAAAGCTCAACAATGTTGGCGAAGATGATTTAAAATAATCTTTGAACAGTATTCAACAAACAACCTCAAAGCACGATACATTATTACTTTACCACGTATATTTCACGCTAGCGTAGTATAAGTGTCCTATTTCAGGTACAAAAACCTGAACGAGCGACAAAGAATCAACAAAATTACTGGTTTTGATTATTCTCATTGATAAACTTTAGGCCGAATCTACGATGAGTAGAAGGGAAAGAGAGAATGAAATAATGGAGACCTGATGTGATGTCGTGATAATAGCAAATCGTACATGATTTATACTCGTTTTCTTAACTTGAGCATAGCACCTTCGAGCACATGCTGAGCTCTGCTGACCAACTGAAAGCATAAGAATTTGCAAACAGAAAAACGATAACTGACTATATTTGGGCTGATATCTGTTTTAAGATAGTGTTAATTAGTATTTCATTGGATAAAAAGGGAGAAGTGACCTATTAACGCTACTTAATGTTCATGCAATATGTAGCAGACTCCCAACAACCAAGGAAACGGCAACTAGAAAACAGGTAACTTAAAAGCAGACACTTCTCTGATGTCGTTAGGAAATATCAGGGAACAGTATGTTGCCAAGCTGCTAGCCTTTAATTTGATAAACAACATATCTTTCTTGCAGCAAACCTATCCAAACTTTACTAAAATGCAACTCACGTGATAGAATGCAGCTAAGTACGCGAAGACGCCGCCGGCAATGACGAGATCAAACACTGCCGGTTTCACCCGTTCAGCCATCAGCCGATCTGATATTCCAGGCCAGATTTGAACTTCGTGCATAGAAACAGGTGACACAGTAACCTGCCAACAACCAAAAATTAAGACTTTTCTCCGAGGCTTGAAATGGAAAATCTTTACTTTTGCGTGGTTCCCTACAGCAACGGCCAGATTCGCTGCACACGCCATGGTAGCCGCTTCATCTGCGACTGGTCGTGGACGACCTGCGAACAGCCGAATCGCATGCGCTAGACGTTGCCGATCGACTGCATCGCGCGATAGCACCGACGTGTCAGCAGATATCCGCGGATCTGCGGAGTATCCGCCTTCAGGGAGCGAAAGCATATGGCCAAGCACAGCTTCGGCGATAGTCCTAAAGCAGGTTTGAGCTCTCACTTCAGTTTAGTTCAAAATTAGATTTAGCGGAAAACATCACTCGCCGTATGTTCTGTTCGAGAACTTCCAAACTCAGCTGACTTGGAGTATCGAGCATAGACTTTCTAATAGGATCGTCATGTGTCGACAGTCGAGAAAGGGTGACTGCAGGAAGACGTTTGATATTGAATCTTAATAAGAAAAATGACAGACAAAAAAAATGACAGTAAAAGACTGCATTTTCACAGAAAAAAGGTCTCATTTTTAAAGTTAGCCTGTGATGACCCCCTTCCACTCAAGATTTGCAATGTAACACGAAGCGTCAAAACCTTAGAAACGTAAAGGCAGCATACCACGAAGCTGAAGTGGTACGGATTTCAGGTGGAGTATTCGTATACGGCATAGTAGATTATGGAGAGGCGGAGATTCCGTCAATTTCTTCCTAATTGCCGTGAAAAACGGCCCGGAAGATGAGGCACGTGCACAAGGCTGGCGCGCTCCAATTGGATTCCTTGCAGAAATCGTCCGGGCCGTTTTTTACGGCAATTAGGAAGAGATGGACGGAATCATCCCCCTCTCCATAATCTACTATCCCGTATATGAATACTCCACCTAAAATCCGTACCACCCCAGGTTCGTGGGGTGATGCCTTTAAACGCCAAACGACTTCGTATGATAAGAAGTGAAAATTAGCACATGAATAGAGAAATGTTTGCAATAAGTTTAATTAGAGAGAAAAGAATGAATGACCATTCCATTACCTTGATTAACTTGACTCTCGTTGTTCTTCGAACTGATCGAGCGGGCGCCAGTAATTTTTCTACTTGTCCCTATCGGGTGCCAGAGTCACGTGGGAGAGAACTTCAAATCCCGTCTCTCACTCGTATTAGGCGGGATACTACATCACTACATCTTCGACACTTATGAGCTCCCCAAGCCGCTCGTTTCCTCCTGCTCAGCTCGGGAGTCAATTCGTTCATTGTGTTGATTTCCCGACCTAGATATAGACAGCTGGAGCATTCGGATATGCTCGTTCCGTTGAGCGTGAATGAGGCATCAGAAATCCATCCGTTACGCATAAACATCGTAACAAACAACATAGCATATATATATATATATATGTATATATATATATATATATATGTATATATATATGTATATATATAGTCTTGTTCAAGCTCAGCCGGAGACCGATCTTCTTCTTCTTCTCTTTCTTAACCGTCTCATCAAATTCAGCCAGATGTTATCAAAACCATTTCATCAGCAGGGCGCAGATGGTGTGGCTGCCGACCATCAACCTTCACCCCCATATCATCCCATTCCAACTTTCGCATTGCGTTCTCGAGAGTGGCCGAAAATATTTTAGGTGAAATTGCGTCGCCCTGTCAGACCCGTCTCTTTATGTCGATGATGATATTCTTGTAGAATAGCTAAATTCCGGTCATGAAATTACTGTACAACTCTCGAATCTATCTTTATGTACTGAGTAAGGACACCTTAGTTGTCCAAGGCCTCCATGACCGCTTCCGTCGAAACTGAGTCGAAGGCCTTATTCAAGTCGATGAAGGTGGAACAGCAAGGGATGTTGTACTCCCGGATATCTCGATGAGTTTTGAAACACTGTGTATTTGGTCAACGGCGCTGAGCATTCCATTAGAACGATCAAATTTAAATCTTTTTATTTCAGATGTTTAAATTTTTATTTATATGAAAACAAAAACTCACTTCTCATGCTCCCATGCAGACGGCTGATTCATGCTAATTTTTTTCGTTACTAATTCCACACTTTGGTTTGGTGCTGCCAATCGAAGTCGACGAAGAAGTCGATCTAAAGATGGACTTAAAAACACATTCGATGTAAAAAGCTACTTTGTCAGCAACCAAATTAAATGCTGTTCATATCCAAGGTCTTTGAGATCTCATTAAATTGAACAGCACCGCTAGGCTCTCCTACAAACCTGCAGCAGATCCATCAGCGGGCTGCTTAGATGCATGCATTCGAAGCGGTCCAGCGCCGCCCACAGCCTCAACACAAATCGCTAGCTCAAGGCGGTGGTCATCTAGAAGACCACTTCAATTAGCAAATCCAGTCACTTCATCAATGGCTCCTTTAGTGCCTGTATTTCAAATAATACACAGCTCATCTTGCACGAATATAAACTGTTTTTTGAGATACACAGTGCAAATTATTCGGAAGAATTCAATCTTACCCGAACTGTCGCTTTGAAAATCTTCTACAAACTGCCTGGCTCCTTGATAATTATATTTCCCCGCTGCAGTCCATACGAATACCTGGAAGAAAGAAGGAAGAAGATTAGCACACAAAATTGTGATTTCGATGTAAATACGATGGAATCAACAAAGTTACACTGCCCAATATCAAGTACTGCCAACTGCTAACCATGAGAATATAAATAGACACTTGCACAGACCAGGTTAAAAGGTGGCCTTGTTGTAGGTTTCTCGTATAGCTTTCTGAAGATTGCTAACAGCTCCAGTAGCACTACTACTCCACTACCATTCGAGTCTGCACCTACAGCAGCACCCTGAAAAATAGTAGATTTCAGAGAACTAGTACTAAAAAGGACAATATATTCGAAGTACTTACAGGAAAAGTTGCGTGTGAGTCATAGTGAGCAACAAAAGCTATAGTCGGAGCAGAACGGTCGATGCTGCTCAGGCGGCCCTAAGAATGGTGAATTCAAAATATTCTATCAAATTTGAATAGAGTTAGAGCGAAAAATGAAACTCCTTACAAAATGAACAAAAACAAAATATTTCGTAAGATTCTTGTTTGAAGAAGTGCAAATATCAAGATAAAGGATACTGGTGTAGAAACCAATCTTCCAGCCTTACGGGAAGAAAAAAAAAACGCAAAAATTAGGTTATGACAAGGGTAGGTACGTCCGAACTCACAATAATATTATTTGGCTTATATGTGAGGGCATTCGATGAATGTGAACCAGTTGAGGTGAACTAAATAGTAGAAAGCAATGAATTAGGAAACACTGAAAGTTGGAATGAAAAATTGCGCGGAATTCAACCCCAAACCAGCTAATTTCAACAGAAAACAGACCTGGAATGTGTTAGCAGCAACTGAATTGATGAGCTGTTGAGTTGCCGACTTTGTAACTCCAGATGATGACTGGACGTCGCTGAGGATAGCACTAGCCTCGGGTGATGAATAGATGACGTAGACAGCTAGCTCTGTGCGGGCTGCGGCTAGTCTGCGTTCCAGTTCCGAGAACAACTAGATATTTTAAGATTAAAAAAGTGAAAGAGTAATAAGGAAACAGGAAGACCCGATAAGCAGTATTTACGACAGGAAAAACAGATTATAAGAATTGGTAACGCAGTACAAATAGCACAAACCGTCTTGTCAGCTGGCGACAAAGCATCTAGATCAGATGGTATAATAATCAGCAACGCTCCAACACTATTGACTAACAAATCGTCCAAGTTAGTATGACCAGTCAACTCACGCCAAGATGTAACCACACATCTTTATAGAAAAAGACAATGAAAGAAATTGAGGAAGAGAATGTGAAAAGTTTCTTTTTTTTTACCTTCTAAGCGCCTTAGAATTCAATGACACCGCTTCGTACTGAACTCGAAATGTCTTGCTGCCAATAATATTTCCATTTAATTCGTACTGTTGCAGACGAAATGCTTGGAATTCGAGTTCCACTTTATCACCGAGCTGCTGGCTTCCATTTACCTGAAGACAAGTCATAAAGTGGTAGCGGTTTGCCACAGTATACGCTGGATTATTAGTTCAAACATTCAATGTCAATCAAGGTCGGATAGATTCCCAATATGTTCCGCCACAGTAAAGAAAAGCCCACACAAAGAAAGAAGAGACAGAGCGGATTCCAAACTCTCTATTTGACAAGTTCGGGCTACTTTCAGTACGGCGCAGTGAGTCTGAGTGAACTTGATGTTTCGTTGACAGTGTTAACACACATTAAAATCACAATGATAAAAAACTACTTTTCGTAAGATTGCGCAAGATTCTAGGAACTACATGAGGTGGATAAAGCTCCTTGGAAATCCCAATGAAGCTGACTAACTTAGCCAAATGACATCATAAGTACGAAAGTACTAAAGTCATGAACTCACCACACAAAATGTCAGCAATACTGAAATGTACGCTATGAAAAAAGGATTGCGAATAGCTTCTAGTAGCTCTTCCATAATTATTACCTGAAAAAGAAAAGAGTATTGTTAATCAAATGGATGACTGAGGAAGGACAACGCTCCCAGACGAAGCAAATTAAAAATGGCGAAAATCTCATTGAAACCAGGGACTTTCCATCGAAAATGTGATTTTTCCATAGAATTCCTTCTCGCGATCTTTTGTACTGGCTCGCTGCCAATTTTATCGCTACTGGACCTATCTCCGGAGAAGGAGGGCGGCAAATCGAACGTTGTTCGAAATTCTGCCGCACTTTGCTGTGTAGGCGTTGCGGAGAGCGCTGTCCTCAGCCAGTTGATTCTGCATTGATGATTGGCTTAGTAGGTCTTGCTTGTTTCTAATTTCCTCTAGCATTTCATGGACTGAGGTGGTTGTTGTCGCTGAATTTAGCACAGTCAATGGTGTGGATGTGTCTCCTGGGCATTCCAGGGTTTTACAGACGAATTTGAAGTTTCGTTCTTCTACGCTTCATTCCTTCGAAAAGAGTGGAATACGTGGGGAATCCCACATTTGCAGTGGAGGGCATTGACAGCGTCGGAACAAGTTGCGCATATGGTCAGAAGTTGCTGCTGTACTAATTTTGCCACATGTTCTCAGTGTTAGTTCATGTATGTGGTGGGTCAAAACAACATGAAGCATGGACAGTTGTGTAAGTGGATGCGCAACCAGCAACGCGGTGGAGATGACGGTTGGAATCGATTTGGGACCATGGGTCCTCACTCGATCCTAGAGCCTACGTTCCGCTGCTCCACTTCGAGTCGCTTGCGCAACTCTGCCATTCTTCTAATCTAATTCTAATTAATTTTTGCAGGTACATGGGAATGAGATGTGGATAACATTCCTTGAGAAATGTTTCATTCTTTCCTCTGAAGAGCTTTCTGGTCAAATTTCTTCTTCATGACTGTTCTTTGAACATATTTTCTCTAGATTCTCTTGCTTCTAGATTTCACTTCTAAGCTCTTCGTTTAAACGAACACCGCATTCCATTGCAGTTTTCCTAAACATACGTTGTTGTGTCTTGAGGAAACCTTTTCCAAAAAAAAAGTGTTTTTATGATTGCTGTTCAGCCATGGTGGAAGGCAGTGACGGCAGTATGGAAGAGAAGGTTATAAATGAGGAATATAAGATCTGGAAGAAAAATACGCCTTTCCTGTATGACATGGTAATGACGCATGCCCTGGAGTGGCCTAGTCTTACTGTACAATGGTTGCCAGACATACAGAAGGTGAGATTCTACTTAGCCGCCTAAAATAGCAATCTGTAAGCGATGCAAAGAAACTGGGAGAAAACTGGCATATTTGAAGTTTGGCATTTCTATCTACAGGAAGAAAAATAGAATTTTCCTCGTATTTCTACATGTAATGTAACAAATTGCGTCTTTTTTCATTCTTTAAAAAACCTTTTGTTTGTCAAAAAACAAGTGTTTTTGCCTTCCTTCCTTTCCTTTCCTTAGTTCATATGAATGGTGGATGGAGGATGAAGTCACTCATCTCTGCTAACGTCTGACATTTGGCATAACCCGTCATGACTCCTGACTGGTTCTACGGATGCACATAAGCTGCTTTGAGTCGAAGTAAAGTTACTTCAGGCCGAGAATGGCGACTACACCACACAACGTCTTATTCTGGGAACGCATACATCAGATGAACAGAATCATCTGTTAATTAGCAAGATACAGTTGCCAACCGATGACGCTCAGTTTGATGCTTCACGATATGATACGGAAAAGGGTGGTCAGTGAGTTGGACACAAAGCGCTTGCTTTCATGCATATTATTTGTATAACTCTGTAACTATAAAAGTTTCACCATTTTAATTGCAGAGTTCGGTGGTTTTGGAGCTATTACCGGAAAAGTGGAGACTGAAATTAAAATTAACCATGATGGAGAAGTTAACCGAGCTCGTTATATGCCTCAGAACCCTGTGATCATTGCAACGAAGTCACCCAGTGCTGAGGTATCCTGATATCTTGATTGATTTACTTTAGTGTTTTTTTTTTATGTTTCTGTGCTGGGATCTCATAACAGCGGTATTTTTAGGTCTTTGTATTCGACTACACTAAGCATTCCTCTGTACCTAAGGACAATCAGTGCAAACCTCAACTACGTCTTCGAGGTCACACGAAGGAGGGTTACGGTCTTTCGTGGAACCCAAACAAACAGGGTCACATCTTATCGGCTTCTGACGACATGACGGTTAGTTTCTGTTCAGTTTACTTGTAAGTAAACACGAACATTTATATGAATAATCTTCGGCTTTTTTCCTCATTTTGTTGTCTTCTTCCAGGTCTGCTTATGGGATGTGCAGGCGAATGAGATTAGCGCCGGATATTTGGATGCAAAAACCATTTTCAAAGGCCACTCTGCTGTAAGTTAAATGAAGTTAAATTTGCTCCATTACTCTGAATGATGCAGTGAAGCTGGTGCTCAAGTGTACCACCTGCTACTTTTATAGCTGGTACTTAATCTATGTTAAGTGGGAGATATTGACACAGAATCCATGAACAGCCTGATTTTCTCCAGGTGTAGTTCAAAACTATTCGAAAAGCCCTCTGCATTTCCTGAACTTGTGGTTCAACATTTGCTAGTCCTTCCATTGAAACAAATCTATTTCCAGGTCGTTGAAGATGTTGCTTGGCACGTGCTCCACGAAGCTGTTTTTGGATCTGTCGGCGATGACCACAAGCTTATGATTTGGGACATTCGAGGAAGCCAACCAGCGCATACCGTCGATGCACATTCTGCTGAAGTTAACTGCCTGTCATTTAATCCTTACTCTGAATTCATCTTGGCTACTGGTAGTGCTGATAAGGTGTGTATTACTTTTTTCTCCACAAACTCCGGTCCTTTTGTTTTACAATGAGAAGAAAGGAAGAAACGTGGCTAAGCAAGAACAACTGTATTGCGAAAGTGTCTTTGGAGGCTACGGTGTGGTATGGAAGCCCCAGCGAAAACGTAGAGTTCGAGTTGTAGATCACAGAAATTAGAGTGAGTCCGCTCGCCTTTCTCTATTGGTTCCAAAAAGGCCTTGAAGACGACGTTCTTTCCTACGAAACCAGTTCCAACGCGCCGCGTCCAATAGCGAGCGATCGGAGATTGATGAGGACTCCTCATCAGCCTACTCGAAGACCTTTTCACTTCAAGTAAAACTAATGAGTATGATGCTGAGGAGACCGGAGCGTGTGCAAGGGTGCGTCTTCTAACATACCTCTAGGAACTAACTTCTCATGCCGTTTTGAGACGGATAGGAAAAAATGAACGCGGTTACGCTCGCTTCCGTAATCTAGCAGTCGAACTATACGATTTTCATGGAGTTTTCGCGTAACGTCAACTTCGTTTCTGCCTATAAATCGTCGTCGTTTAGACCGTTGCGCTGTGGGACCTGCGAAACATGAAACTCAAATTGCATTCGTTCGAGTCACACAAGGACGAGATCTTCCAAGTCCAGTGGAGTCCACATAATGAGACTATTTTGGCCAGCAGTGGAACTGATAGGTGTGTTGATTTGTTTGTGGTTTAATAGTATGCAGGCATTGCTCCATGAGAAATAGAAAACAATAGAATAGTGGGTTTTTATTTGACACTTTAGGAGACTTCATGTTTGGGATCTCTCGAAGATCGGTGAGGAACAAACTCCTGAAGATGCGGAGGTGACTTACTCATGCCTTTTTCTGGCGTATTATGTCCTTTGGGTTATATTTCGTAAATTTGTTTCAGGATGGTCCTCCAGAGCTTCTCTTCATCCATGGTGGCCATACTGCGAAAATTAGTGACTTCTCGTGGAATCCCAATGAACCATGGGTTGTATGTAGTGTCTCCGAAGATAATATTATGCAGGTGTGCGATTTTTTTCCTTCTGTTGGATCATGTCCTAAAAAGTAGGCTACTGGCTTGATTTCTTTCGGCTTGTTAGGAAGTATTCTTCATTCCTCTATATTTTTGTTAATTTCGCATCGAAGTAAGGCTAAATTTGCGGCTAATTTGATCGCGATTGCAGGTGTGGCAAATGGCAGACAATATTTATAACGAAGGAGAGGAGGAAACACCTGCTGAGCAGTTGGAGCGATAATTTCTTCTCTTTAATCTATCATTTCTTTCTTCAGTTGTTTCTTTGATTTGATACACGCTCTCATGTTCTCAACATTGTTCCGGTTCAACTATCTATGAAAATAATGTAACAAAATTGCAATTTCTTGTAAGGGTTACAGATACAGTAGCAAGCATCTCATAACTTCTACAAATTTTAATCGTTAATAATATCTAACACGCACAAACATTGAAAATTCATTTGTGGGTAGCCTTCGCGACATAAACATGTTACTTCTTAATGTAGTTTTCACCTTTTTATCTACACTCAGGTTCAACAACCTTCTGTCATATTGTGCGGACGGATTTATTGGTTATCAGTTTATTGAGCGAAACAGTAACATCAGTTAGATAATGTAATATACACATCAAATCGAATACAGAAGTTGAGCTAGGTCAGTGTTGTCAGAAAACTTACCAGGTATATTCGCGCAAGAAGTTGTTTTAAGTGACATAAATGTTGCATCCGAAGCACGCCTTTGATAGTAAGGTTTCAACTTTTCTGGAATCGTGAGAAACCAAGCAAGTGATTAATGAAAATAGCTGAGTTTGCGTACTGTTAGGAGTAAATGGCAGTTGAGAAAGCGAAGTATTCGTGTGAACTTGGATTTTTGGCGTCATCAGGATATCCCCTTTGTAGTGAAGCTTTGAAATAATGGTTTCCCATCAATATACGAGTGAGAACCATTTTCGTATTCACGTGACATGATGAGCATTTATAGTTGTAGTAGGGTCAAAACGAGATGAAACACGATGTAGTTGCGTAAGCAGTGCGGTGGAGCACAGCGGTTAGGATCGAGTGAGGACCCTTGCTATCACCGATCATTGCTGCACTTTGCGGTGGTCCCACTTCGATTCCAACCGTTCTTTTCACCGCGCCGCTTACGCAACTGTCCGTGCTTCATATCCTTTTGACCCGACTACTCATGGGGTAAACTGGTGAACAGAGTAGGTCATCTACTTTTCCCGTACTTAATTGCTGCACTTTGTTCTATTCTTATATGTTATGTCTTACTCGTATAGTACTTCTCCGACTAGCATTTGATCTATAAATAGATCATGCTATCAAAGTTAGTTTAATATGAAGAAGAGTTATTAGGTAGGTGCTGTTTTAACGTCTACGACCAGCGAATTGCAAGAGTTGGCAGGATGTTTCATAGTTTTGAGAGGACTGGCTAACACGTCGATTCGGAGAACCGTCAAGATGGTCCCGGCGGATTCTCCGCGATTGTCACCGAGTCATTACGTGCCGAATGGACATGCCATGGGATACACGAACATATCTCGACGAAGCTACAATCGTCAATCGTTCCTGGAGAAGCCGTCTTAGATATTCTTCTGGCCACAGAGACGCAAAGAACTATACAATTATAAGGAAATATGTAAAGAAGAATGGTGTGAGTTGTCGGAATTAACGAATAAATTAAATAACAATGATTCTGTCGCGTCAGAGTGCGTCCCCCACTCCAACTACATTTTATCCATATTATTTTGTGTGGTGTTCTAATGAGAGGACGGGAGCGAGTTTTGTCTAGATATTACCTTCAGGAAGTCTTACCAAACGAACTCTTTTTTTGAAGAAGTCAGAGATACAGAAGGTCCTTCTATCTGGAAATAAATTGGTTACAAAAAAGCTCTTGACTTACAGGATAACGATAATCTTCATTCCCGTTACTTGGAAAAGCTATAGTGTTCCCTGTTTTCAACGAAAAACTTCGCTTACGTAATCTGAAGCTACCAGACGCATCTTTCTTTCGTATTTCACGGGGGGATTTCTCCTCTTCTGGTAGCTTACAAATTTGAAATCACCGCACATCACAACATTCCAGTGGAAGTGTCTGATTCCCCAAAATTGAACTAATCATGCTTCTGGATCCACGGATCTCCCTCATTAGCGGGATTACAGCCGGTTAGTCACGAGGATACGTGGCGAGTTCCCAGGTGGTGTGTGATAGGTGGTTAATCGCGAATCAAAAGCGACGTTGTACGAGACGCAGGTGGATTCACAGGATGGTTTCTGCTGTGCTAGGATAGGCTCATAGTACTATTGTATCCCGGACGTTGGTCCGGCCAAATGCCTGCAATCAAGTGACTTGAAGGTGCAAGGAGGCGGTTTGGAATCGCCGCCAACTAATAAGCTTCACTCGTGCACTCCAAGACAACGCAGCTTTCTCCCGAAAACTCATGGGACTAGAGGCTTGTAACCTGCCCTGATCCAAGCTAGGAAGAGCTGTGTTCTAAATTTGTATGCAAAACACAGTGATAGAAAAGAGTCTCCTGATTCCGGGGGAAAGCTCGGTACGGTAGCACCAGGAAAGACGGATCTGTGGGAGTCATGCAGGCTTCCGAAACGGAAAAGGACTAGAATTTCGAACTGCACTTATAACGCCCGGACGCTTGCATCGGATGCGGCCATTGAATATCTGATGATCCAGGCTAGGAAGATTAAGTACGACGTCATCGGACTGACCGAGACGAGACAACGCCATCCACTTAGCGCTGTGTATGACACTGGAGAGGAACTGTTCTTAGGAACATGCGACGGTAGAGTTGGTGGAGTTGACGTCCTCGTCAACACGAGTATGGCAAAGAGCATCGACTCTTTTGAACAACTTGCGACCCGAATCGGACGTCTGCGGATGAGAAGATGTGGCCCAACACCAGCTTTGACTATCTTCGTCGCTTGCGCTCCAACATCAAGCTACGAAGAAGAAGTCGAAGCTTTCTATATGGACCTGGAGAAGATCTACCGAGAAGACCATGCCTTTTACAAGTTCATAATTGGTGATTTCAACGCCAAAGTTGGCCCAAGAAGAACGCCTGAGAGACTTTACATCGCGACTCACGGCCTACGATGGAACGAACAGAAGGGGAATCTTCCCGAGTTTATCATGACGATTAGGACCATCATCCATGGAAACTCGCGATTCTAGAAGACCTCCTCCGCACACTGGACGTGGAAGTCACCCGATGGAGGGTACCATAGTGAAATTGACCACATCATCTTCGGTAAAGGTGTTGCCTGACGGATTTCGCCGTTATAGCAAAGTTTTATACGGGATTGGACCATCACCTTCTTCGAAGAAGATTTTCTTTCACACGGAGAGGAGAAAAAGCAGCGACGTTCACTAAGCGAACTCCCAGAACCATCATCGACTGGGAACTCTTCGATTCATTTGTCAGTTTTTACCGTCATGGACAACGAATATTAATGGCCTGTAGAACATCTTCACGAGTGTGCAAGGAAAGCGAAGAAGTTTCAAAACCACCAAAAGACGCCTGTTTCTCGAAACTCTTGAGTTGATAGGTCAGCGTGGAGCTGGACGAGCTGCAGGCAACCAAAACCTCACGTCCGAGTTCGCAAGGCTTTGCAGAGAGGAAGACCTCAAAAAGAGAAGAGCAGGAATGATGGTTGAAGCTGCAGATGTGGGAAAGAGCATTTGCTATGCCCGTAAAAACTTCTTCAATCGTAAAACAAAGATAACTGGTTTCAGGACCCCAGATGGAACAACTGCAGCATCGAGAAAGGGAATGGAGAAAGTTGTTCACGACTTTTACTCAGATCTCTCCGACAGCCACGTTCACTGTGCTTCCCCACCATCTGAGTGCACATGTCATTCCAGAGGTTCTTCCTTCCGAAGTCCGACATGCAATCATGTCGATGAAGAATCGTACTTCACCCGGTCCCGACAGAATTAAGCCTGAACATCTGAAGTACCCATCGCCAGTACTCACCGGCACACTGGGGAGGCTCTTCACTCGTTACCTGCAATGCTAGGTTTCTAAGCAATGGAAAACCAACAACACCGTGCTGTTAGTGTTAGGAAGGATGACCCGTAACACATCGGCAACTATCACCCAATCTGCCTACTGTCTGTCATCTACAAGCTCTTCACAAGAGTGATTCTGAACAAGATAGAAAGAACAATAATTGAAAGACAGCCCATCGCCAGTACTCACCGGCACGCGCCACGCCAGTGCTCATGGGAGCAGGCGGGGTTTCGAAAAGCGTTCAGTGCCATTGACCACATACACACCGTTTCAAAACTCATAGAAGTATCGTGAGAGTACAAGGCGCCCTGATATCCCACCTTCATGGGTTTGAAGAAACCCATGAAGGTTTCTTCAAACCCATGAAGGTGGGAGCCAAAGCCCAAAGCCTTCGATACAGTTGAGACCGAAGCGGTCATGGTGAGCAGCTTCACGACCAAAATTTCCCCATTCTACAATGACGTCGTAATCGACGTGAAGAGAGGGTTTCGTCTTTTGACACAATTTCACCCAAAATATTCAGTGCCACTCTCGAGAACGTGATGCGAGGGTTGGAGTGGGATAACATGGAAGTGAAAGTTGACGGCCGGCATCTACACCATCTTCGTTTCGCTGGTGGCGTTGTTCTAATAACATCAAGCATCAACCGGGCGGAACGGATGCTAGCCGAATTTGATGGAACCATGTAAAAAGATCGGTCTTCAACTGAGCCTAGATATATATATATATATATATATATGTGTATATATGTACGTGCATATACATGCATATATATATGTGTATATATATATATATATATATATCCTCCACAACGTTTTACGCCTCACAGTGGAGTGGAGGTGACTCTGGGCGTCCAACTGCGATGCACAGCGGAGGTTCGTACTCCGGCAGGGTTTCCCAAGCTGAGGAGTTCGACACATCCGACATTCCTATTTCTCAGAATAGGAAGCCTAGCTAAGAGTAAACCACTGCTAAGATTCCCTACCGTGTTGGCAAAATGTGGCTGCAAGGTGGCTCACTGATCCATATAGGTTGAGCGACGATCTGTGGTGAAAGCTAAGCTCGCCGTGGCAAAGGTGCTTAGTTTTGGAACAAGTCTTTTTGCCACTCCAGCGTATTCACTGCTCGAGTTCCCTGCACACTGGGCTCTGCCGTCTCAGATGTTGGGCAGTATACCGAGCGGCGAAAGACGATCAAATCTCAAGTTGCTCAGGACGTCTTTGATACTGTGCAAGGGACACACGCACGACTCGCCATGGAGACTGTCTCAGACTGTTTACATACAACGCGAGAACAGTGTCCACAGACGCTGATCTGCATGCCCTTCTCGGAACTGCAGAGCGTATCAAATTTCACCTAATTGCTCTGCAAACCAAGTGCAGAAGGAGCGACCTACAATTGATTAATGACGGCATACTCGTCATTCGTGGAGAGAAAGCTTCGTCGCGAAATGTAGGCGGTGTTGGTTTTGTTGTGCACCCATCTGTCGCCCATCTTATTGATTCTCACGAGATCCTGTAACCTCGTTTGGCCATTCTTCTCCTCAAAAATCCATAAGTATCATCAACTGCTACTCACCAACATCAGCAGCTGATGAATCCGAATTAGACGCTTTTTACGAGGAGCTGTAGGAAGTGTTCCGCAACGAGAAGTTCTTCGACAAATTCGTTGTCGGAGACTTCGACGCAAAACTAGGAAAGGCTTCAGAAGAAAAACACAGGATCGGAAGATTTGGACGAGGGGATTGGAATGAAAATGGCAGTCGTCTCTCCGGGCTGTTGTTCGCCGCTCGCCTCTTTCATGGGAACTCTTTTTTCATGAAGAAGGATCATCGCCTGTGGACATAGAAATCACCCAATGGGCGACTCGTGCAGAGATCGACCACATACTCATCAACCGGAGGTGGTATGTACTTGACGTCTCAGTAATACCATTCTTTTGTAGTGGTTCTGATCACCATCTCCTTCGTGCGAAAATACGACTTAGCCACACTATGGAAAAGAACATCTACTATCGGCAACGAAGAAGAAAAGAAGTTGTATATACGACAATTGCGTACTCGAGGACTCCTTGCCCCAAGGTGACTGGCACATCGAGGAGGACCCAAAAGTGGACTTTGAGATACTGCTCAGAGAATTACGAGCCTGTGCTGAGCGTGCCTCGAAGCCGCGCACGGCAAGCTTGGATCGAATTTCGGAGACCACCAAGGAATTGTTGGAAAGAAAAATGGCTTTGAGGCTTGATCCGAATGTATCGCAAATTGATCGGTTATTAGCCAGTACTAGCTGCAGAAAAGCGTTGCAGGGAGATCTTTTGAAATGCAGGCAGAAGAAGATTCTGGAAGCAGCACAAAGAAGAACGAGTCTAACGAAGTGCCGCAGGAATCTCCGCGAATATAATATTCCGCTAGCAGCCTTGCTGAGCGAAGACGGGACTCGCACGTCTTCTCGTCGTGAGATGGAAATCATTGCAGATAGGTTCTACTCGAACCTTTTCCCTTCATCAACTCCTGTATCAAGCCCGATCATCCCCACTGGTGAAGCTCCACCACAGATTCTCCATTCGGAAGTACGAGTCGCTATCAAGAGCATGAAACCTCGCACATGGAATCCTACCTTCGGAAAGAGGGATTCCAGACAAGTGGAAGACCTGGTGAACCGTTCTCGTCCATAAGAAATGTGACCGAGAGGACTTTCGGAACTACCGTCCGATATGCTTGCTGAGCGTGTTATACAAAATCTTCACCAAGATCATCCTCACGCTCATATCAAGGACGCTGGATGAAGTCCACCCTCAAGAACAAACTGGATTCCGTCAGGGGTTCAGCTGCTTGGACCGTGTCGAGGGTCATAGAAGTTTGCCAGGAATACCGCCTGCCCCTTGTTCTAACCATCATCGACTATGAGAAAGCCTTAGACAGCTTAGAAGCGAATGCAGTACTGTCAGAATGATATCATAATCGACGTGAAGAGGGGGGTTCGTCAGGGTGACACAAATTTCACCCAAAATATTCAGTGCCACTTTCGAAAACGCGTTGCAAAGATTGGAATGGGATGACATGCAAGTGAAAGTTGACGAGTTATTCACACCATCTTCGTTTCGCTTTCCCGAAATTGATGAAACGTGTAGAAAGATCGGTCTTCAGCTGAACCTAGACAAGACGATGTTTATGAGGAACGAGTATATCTGATTGCTCCAGTTATGTATGTCTAAGTCGGGAAATCATTATGATGAACGTCCTAACCTCCGGGCTGGCCAGAAGGAAACGAGCGGGTTGGGGAACATACAAGAGCATCAAAATGTAGTGAAGAGGGCCAGGAACATCCGGCTCCGTGCTCACCTATTCGTCGCCATCGTTCTTCCTGCTTAGACCTACGCTTCAGAAAGGCGTTTCGCAAGCAGGAGGAAGATGCGATCAGCGACATAGAACGCGGAATTGAAAGGCTGATGCTAGGATTAACCCGCTTTGGTGAAAAAAGGGATTCGAAGTTCACTTCTACCGATCGAAGATTAGAGAAGCCGCCGCGCTTGCCAAGGAAAGCAAAATAAGGTGGGCCGGACACGTGATGCGCTTCAACGACAATCGTTGGACCAGAGTCGTAAGCGACTGAATACCACGCGACATCAAACGCACCGCAGGAATACCGCCGACCCGATGGTGAAACCTCTTTACGAGGTCCTTCAAAGAAAAATTTCACGCTCTTTGAGTCCCTCGCGAGAAGAGATGCCACTAGGCAACATTTTCATCATTCCGCACAATCGGAAGAAATGGAAGTAATGCTAGTGCTCGCTCGAGCAAATCGATGAAAAACGGGGGCACAGATGATGCAGGTGATACAGTTCTGGATATATTGATATGCATGACCGGTCTTCAATTTCTATTGCTACATAATCGAATCGTTCCATGTCTAGAACGAAATTTTGAAATGGCTTCTAATTTCTCTTAGACTCGCACAATAGTTCTTTTCATTTTCACCTTGAAAAAAAGTTGATGCTATCTGGAGAGAGAAGAACATTTTGAGGCGATATGTGCAGGAATGACAGTTACTGAAAAAGCGCGTGAATCTATCAGTTCGTTTTGATAATTCGAGCAATTTGATTCATCGAATGAAGTGATCAGGAACAAGGGAGTTTCCGAAAAGATTTTTTCTATGTCACTGCTACCTCTGGTCACTGGTACTGTGTTCCCGAATTCAGTCATAAGTCTTTGCATGTCTGGCGCACTCACTTTTGGACACACTATTTCGTTGTTAGAGATAGTGTCAGATGTCAGAGATTTGATAATCTTCACTCTCTACTGACTCAGCTTGTGCTACCTTTTCTTTGTAAGTACATGTGATTAGTAAAAGAAAATTGGTTGAATTTTTCTCATCTTGATTACAGGTAGATAGAGGAATGAAAAAAACTTGGCTATCTGCACCTTTGTTTGCAATTGTGCATTTGTGTGGAGATATAATAACATTTCCTAACATAGTCTTATCATTATAGAATATTTAGGGGGCCTGGAATTTATTTGACCACTTCGGTTTTTATGTTCTTCGAGGAGCATTTATCTCCACTTCTGGAAATCCTATGGTTTACTGAAATTTGAACGATAGGTTTAGCTTCTTTGCATACCTCCTCCAAATAGGTGCACATACTTTATCTAACGCAACAAGAGTTATTGACTACTTAGTTTTCTTCCTTCATTGCAATTTCACTGTAACGTCCTTGTCGGCAGTTGTTTCTTTTTCCGTATAAGCCACTATTTAAGTCCAAAATAATGTTGTTCCTTTTTAGTTTAGGCAAACGTTTTTGAATTACTAGAGAAAGTCATTACTTTTAACTATGATTTCCACGAGTCGATTTCATCAGCAAAAAACGAATTCCGTTGTGAGCTATTTTTCCCTTAATTCATTGATATTTTTTATTCTGTCAGATGTTGGGCCGGGTCTTCTTACCAGCGTGTTCCTCGATTGTGTCTCGGGCAGTGAAAAAACTTTCATCTGTCGCAGAGAAAACGATAGAAGCAGTTGCAGTTAGTGTTGATCGAGACGTGCCACGAGCAGATATATCGGCGTATGAATGAATTCTTTATTCTTTCTGATATGCTAATAAATTCCTCGATCAGTGTTGTGGGTCGGATGTTACTTTTGTCACAAAGCATTCCATTCTGTTTAGACTTAAACCGCGACACAGAGTAATTGCCTCTGGTGGTATGCCTCCATTAGAATTTGAATGGGAAAGGCAACGGAATTCACAAAGGGAGCGATTTGGTACGTATGGACTTAAAAGCGGAGTGGAACCTAGCATATGTTGGCCCACAGTGGAGGTATGAAAACCATTTTCCTATTCACTTTTCTCACTTTAAAATTCTGAGTATTTTTTGCTTTAGGAAATCGAGGAGGAACAGGCTATTGGCCTCTATCGTGAATATGAAACTTGTTTGAGAGAAATGAAAACTCTGAAGCAAAGAAATGAAGCCAAGGATGCAGCGAGAATAGCAGAACTAGAAAGGAACCTACAGAAATATCCTAAAGTTCTCGCCAAATATGAAGCATCGCAAGTGAAAGCTGAAAAGGAGCGGGATGCCAAGGAAATTGCTCTGGAAAATCGAATACGGTAAGTATTCGATAAATAACTGTTTTTTCTCTTTCCAGCTGATACAGTCTGCTTTCAGAGAAATTCAAGAGTATTTCGGTTATTGGATGGATCCAAAGGACCCTCGCTTCGAAGTTATGTTACAACAAAAGGAACAGGAAGAGAAGAAGGTATGTTTAACATTTCTTTTACTGAGGCTTACCGCTAGTTTTATTTGGATATTTTCTTGCTCTCTAGTATGCTGTTTCTGTTTTCTGAATTGCTTCTTCATTTTTGTTCGACTTAATGTGGAGTCTAAGTAGGATAGCTTTATAAATATTTAGAAGTCGAAGTAATGAGTGAAAGTTCTGTGCTGACATCCACTCATGGTTGCTAGGTTTTTCAGTGTTTCATTAGTTTTGTATTTTATGTTTCTTATTACATATTATGTGTTCATAATTCACTTAGCCTAAATTCTAGTTGGGAAAAACGTAGTAGTGCATCTTTAGGCAGCAAAAATGGCGAAACGAGCGGAAATACAGAAGAAGAAGATTGCTGATGTTTTATGAGTTAAACTGATTCTTTTGGTACTTTTGACTCTTAGATGTTGATTGGAGTATATTATTGTTATTGATTTATTATGCGACCTTTGTATTTTTGAGATTAAAAATTTCCGTTCTAGTGTGCAATCTTTTCTTGACCGGTTTTTTTGCCGATTACTTCTCGAACATTCTCTGGACCTTCTTGGCCTTCCATCACCAAATTTTGCTTATGCTAATTTTGTTTGTTGTTTGTGATCAGTGATGTCTATAACTGCAGAATGACGGACGTAATGATGCACGTGGAGCCAACATCGGTTCATCCATGTTCCACGAAGAAGTCTTCCGTTCCTCAAGTGGAATGCAGTTTACATCCATTAGTCATTATCAACATTTCGGAGCACTGGACACGTGTTCGAGCTCAAACTAAGGACAAGACTGCCCAAAAGGTTCGTTTTGAAAATTTAATTATGTCATTGCGTCATATTTCTACATGTGTACTCATACAGCATGACTTAACACCTGAACCTATTTGTCTATGCGCAACGAATTGAAGGTGAATGGTGCTTAGCAAGTTTTATCGTCTTTACATTAACTATTCTATATGTTGTCTTTACTCTCACCTGATCTGTTCAGAAATACAAATAGTGACTCAAATTCTTTCCCTTGAATTCGTTTTTTCACTAGGCTTTGCCGGGACAAATGGGAGGAAGGCATTCAGTGGTGCCCTTATTTCTCGAAGTAAATAATCAAATCGGGGTCCTGAGGCCTAAGCATTAGTCTTAGAGGATCTATGACATGTAAACTAAAGTTACTAAGGAGAAAAAAGTAGGTTAGAGCCTAGGGAAATAAGGGCACCACTAAGTGCCGCCTTCCCCCGCCCCACCCATACTTTTCCCGGCTTTGCCTTTGTTACGAGTGGACTTGTCACGAATTGGTCAGTGCTAATTGACATTTTTTCTCCTTTTCTAGCCCCTCTGGTGACATCCAGGAGTTGATTGCTCAGGATGTTTGTATCAGAGCCTAAAGTATTGGCCATTTTTTCATATTGCCATCCAGGAATTCGTGTTCCGTAGGATGGTTTCATGGAATGGCACATTAAAATACAAGTTGGTGCTTAGTTTTGTTCCGTGATCAGTTCTGTTTCTTGCAGCAATTTTGAAACTTAGTCTTTTCTATGCATTTTTGTTCTTTTCACAGTCTAGAGGTTATATGTGAATGATTCGTGCATAAATGAGTCAAATGTTGGTTTTTTATACTTATATTTTAAAATGTCGGCGCACCATGATGCAAAATTTGTCCTCATATCATGTGGAGATCTACTCGGAATTCCGAGAAGTTTCATATATACAGCTTTAAGCAATCTTAGCTTCTCTTTAAGCTTATAAATCTTTTAAGGAGACAACTTTCTCCTTTTTCAACAAACATTTGTTCGTTAACAGCTGGTTTATTGTTGCATGAACCCGGGTACTTATCTAGTTTAATCGCATCTAACCAACTAGGTAATCGTTTTATGTAGAAGGGCTCGAATATCTGTCATTGTCAGTCTGTATGATGTAATGGGGTGTGATAAGAGCATACCGACTCGACTGCTTCCAATCCTGCAGTTTTCGACGGGTACTTAGTCTTTAATCGTGATAGAACAAGATGAAGAAATAATAAAAGACAACATGTATGCATCGGTGAAGTTGTATGAGGCTCAACAGATAGAAGAACAACTCATCTAGGTGTTTGGTGCTGTCCTCGGAAAGATCGATGAAGGACATGTGGAGATGGTTAACTCGTTTGAGTTGCGTATGTTCACCTTAGATGGTCACACTAGGTTTAATGAGGAATTTTTACGGCAACGGCTTGGACAATATAAGGAGGTAATCTTCTAGAATTAAAAAAAGAAAAGAATTAAAAGAAAAACCTTCTTCTTTTTATTACTGACCTTATACCTTCTCTTTTGTCTATTTTCTCCTATCTTTTTTAAGGTTTTTCCGGAGCTAGACCTAGTTGGTTGGTATTGCACAGGCCAAGGATTCATAGAGCAAGACGAAATACTACTACAATCGCTCTTCGCGGTAGCTATAGATTCTCCTTTAATGGTAAAATTGAACCCTTCTATAGATCCACAAGGAAAAAGGTGAACATTACACCTGTTCTTTCCTCTTCTTTTTTTTCTTTTCCTCATTTCTCCTCTATGTTTTCAGAAATGTCCCTGTGAAAGTTTTCTACAGTAAGGAAACTCCGCTAGTTTCTACTGGCCATGAACTCACCGAAGTAGACTGGACCTTAGTGTCTGAGCAAAGCGAACGCATCGGAATTGATCACATCACACGGTTATCGCAGGTATGTAGCTATCATTTCACCTATGCTGTCGTTTCTTTGGTGCTCGTTTCCGTTGTATGCTTTGCTCTCCTCCTCTTTACTGCTTGTTTCAAAAGATAGCAATTTTTTATTGTTGCTGGGGAGTTTTTGTGCTTTATGACAAATAGTTATTAGATTTAATTGATTTCTTTGAGCTGTAGCCAAGCCCACTTTTTTTTCGGTACCACTTAGTCTTACATATACATACATATGTAAAACCCAGTAGCAAAAACATCTTAATCCACTATCTTTCAGCGCATCCCAGCAAAATGAAAAAATCTGTTATAGGTAACATGTACAGAACGGCGGCGAGAGTCTCATCGAGTAGCCAGGAAAAAGCATGGTCTATAAATGTGGCCCATAAAGTAGCAATGTCCAATGGGTACCCAACTGGAGATGGTGCTACCCGTCAAGCACGACATCCCTCTCGAAGATCCAACGTAGTGGATGGCCCAGAAAAGATCCCTTTCTGTTTGCCTTATATATCTGATGATATGAGCGGTACGGAGTTGTCTACGAAAAGCGGGTTTACAGAATGACGTGAGGGTTGTGGAAATACCTCCAGCGAACCTCAACGGTCACTTGGTACGTAATCGTGCGTATGATCGAGTCTGCACAACTCCCAGCTGCGTAGTTTGCTCGTATGGCAGAGAGGGTGATTGCATGATATAAGGAGTAGTGTATCGTATCACGTGCAAGTTGTGCGGTGACGATTATATAGGGGGAACGTTCGTCTACTGTGTATTAGGGTCAAGGAGCATCTAGATAGACTCGCAAAATCTAAAACCTTCACCTCACTTGGAGCACACCGTAGAATATGTCATCCAAACTCCGAAGTGGAGGTAAAAGTTCGTATATTATCCTACGAGTCCGAGATCACAGCACGAAGAACACTAGTGGCCTTTTGGATAACCGCCAAAAGTCCAAAAGTGAACAAGAAAGATAAGGCATTGCTATCACAAACGAGTTATCCCCATGTCAAGACCTATGCGGGTTTTGATCTACGGGGCGGGCCGTGAGGTCCCTATATAAAACCCTTGTGACTCGTAGTTTTGGTACGTGGTGGTCTGCTGTGTTAGCAAGTCTAGCTAATGAGGTAAGTACTAGCCTATGTGTTGCTGTTGAGTTTGCTTACCGTTTGAGTGCTTTCTGTAGGGTGATGAGGCGTTTGAGGGGATAACTCTCTGATGGCTTTGAGTTTTCCAGGCTCTGACGAAGGCGATAACGGCGAAGATATTAGATTGATCATAATTTAGGTTGGAGATGATGGTGCAGTATCCATCGAAGCCAAGCAGATGCGTGCAGCTGGCTCCGCTGTTTCCATGCTCCTTGACAAAATAGGCATTATTTGCGAATACCTCATAGGGGTTCAGGAGGGAAAGTTCCCATCGAACGACGAGATCATCAGAGAAGCGAACAAGGTTTTTTTTTTTTTGTTGCCAAAGAAAATTAGTATAGATTAACCTTTCCCCTTTATAACTTGCATCTCTTGGGGCACACAAACGCTACATTTGTTTAGAAATTTTTCAAGATTCACTTTGTTCTTTGATTTGTTTTGATAAGAGCCAGGTT
The DNA here is from genome assembly GCF_031761385.1 of Necator americanus. Lineage (NCBI taxonomy): Eukaryota > Metazoa > Nematoda > Chromadorea > Rhabditida > Ancylostomatidae > Necator > Necator americanus. Next base: position 17,065,314 of record NC_087371.1, read on the forward strand.
ACCAAAGTGTGTGAAAATGGGTGATTAGCAGATATTCTGCAGAATGTCTGTCTGAGCAGTCTCCTGTGTCTGCGCTGATTGAGTTTTCGACTTGGTTTTTAAATTTGCCGTGTCTGTTCAGTTACTGTTTTCTTCAAAATATCCAGAATCGAGTAACAAAAATCGAGCCACCTTCTTCGTATTCTTCGCAAAAACTTAATCTCTATGAGGCTGATGGGGTAGGACCTAACTTTCCGATAGACACTAAAGCGATCATTTAATTGCTAAGTAAATATGTCAAATTAGGAAAAGTTCCGACTCTTCACTGCTTTAAAAAAATGTAGAAAATGAGCTGCTTTGGAACATTACCGATTGAACAAACACTGACATTCTTCACCCCTTATCTGGTGGAACTTTGAACTCACGTGTTCTTTATGACTTCCATTTTCTGTAGAATTATATAAGTCGTTGGTATTTGAATTATGAAATAATTTGTATGAAGGAAAGGGAGTTGCTTTATTCACTCTCTTATTTTAAATGTCAAACATCATATAGAGTATCATGAACAAAGAGTTCATGTGGCCATCACGTGGTGTTGAGAAGGATGAAACTTTTGTTGTAAAGCGTTGGTGTTTGCGTGTGGTTCAGCTGAAATAGCTTCACCTATGGTCATCGTCAGTAATCCAAAATTGGTTTACGTTGTATATTACCGCCGCACTTAGTTATCTAACTGTGTTTTCCGTCTATTCGACTTTTTGTCGCATGATATGGTTCAAAAATAATAATTAAAGATGTTTTTTGTATATGAATGTTGTTTACCAGGATTTCATACAAGTGTTCTTATAATATTTTACTATTTATTTTTTGGTTTTTTTTTGCTCAAACAGCATTTCATGGTTCTACAACAACCGCTACATTAACTCTGGATTTGCTTCTTTCTGTAGTTTTTTTTTTTCACTTCCTGGTCAATTCGGTTTTATTTATTGTTGGCTGGTGATTAACTCCTTAATTTTTCGCACGCCTGTAGCAAAAGTGCATTTCATGAAGTACACGTACGCCATAAGAGCTGAAGGGGTTAAATCATTTATATTTTATCCTCAAAGTTCACCTCTTCACTTTCATTAAACAAGGTAAGCAGCTTTGTCTCAACGCTATACTATGACTATTTAAAGGTTAAAAGATTACACTTTTCAAGTGCAACATAAGTTTTAACAGTTACGACAGATTTCTCTCACAGTTTTTAGTCGTTTAATGTTTAAAAAGGTTCTGAAATATCATTTGACATCAACCAAAATCACGTTCTTTGTTCCCAACTTTTGAACCAATTCCTCACATAACAGGTAGAAAATCGCGTTTTTATCAACGAGCAATTAAATTTTCTTTTTGAGAACAGATAGTGTTTTTGACATCTTAGTGATATGAAATAGATGACTTTGCTGTTGTTTATTTAAAGATTTGTCAACGTCTTCCACTGCTGAAACCAGCTGAGTTCGACGAAGGATTCAAGGCACAGGAGAGGGATGCACGAGCAGCGATGTTGTTGGCGAAGATGACAGAGATCTGTGGAACATTGAGCAGTCTTCAGGTGATTCATTTATTTTTCTTGTTTTTACTACTTTCATCTTAATTTTTTGAAATCTCTTGTCAGCTTATTTTCCCTAGGCAAAAACAAATATTCTGGGAACAATCACTGCCTGGCGAACTATCGCGACAATCCCCCAACAACAGTCAAAGAAGAAGACATCGCAAAGAGTGTCCGCTATATCTACTCCTGCTGCTCCTATAACAGCTGATGTAGGACAGAATAACGCTCCCGCACATTCGCCAGACGTGGATTAACGGAGTTGAGTAGAATAGATAATTACGGCATACTTGTATTATTATTATTATTATTATTATTATTATTGTTATTATTATTATTATTATTATTATTATTATTATTATTATTATTATTATTATTATTATTATTATTATTATTTTAAAATTAAACCTCCACATGAACCTTTTCAGGTCGCTGTCGGCCTTCACACGTTAATTCTGGTTTACAGCGACCTCACTACCGCTAACAGCTGTTGCAGAATTTTCCAAGACTACAATGATACTATTATTATATGTACCTTATTCATAAGCCTTCCACTATTTTTACCATGAAAAGCTTAATGACAACTCACTGATGTGTTTATGTTTGAAAGGAAAGCCGTTGGTGTCGTAATTGATCAAAAGTTACTGGTGTTTTTCTGTTTTATAAATTAAGTTGAAAAAGTTGATGAAGGATTTACTTTTTTTTGGTTTTTCTAATCTTCCTTTAAATATTATTGAAAAGGCTTTCGTTGCCTTTGTTTGTCGAAACTTTATTTTGCTGAATAAAAATACATAAGGTAACATGATATTGATTATTTGGATGGCTTTTCGATCCACCTTGTGCTTTGATGCTATTATTGTATGTAGAATTCATTCATTATAGGAAAATGCTCTTTTGAATGCATCCACTTCTTCTCGCTCACAAATATAGTTTTCTTAAATAGTGTTCCTGTTCCTAATTCCTGGATAGACTCTCTTTTCCTTTTTTCTTGAACCTCTGTGCGATATGGAAGTTAGTGGTTGTTTGTTAGTTACATGTTTCATCTTAGTTTTTGAGCTTGTAATGTCACCACCAAACAATAGCTACAAACAATTAGCTGCAAAGAAACTGCAACACCCTTCTTCCCCAATTATTACAGTGAATGCTCATATTACATTACATTATTAATGTATTACAGTGTCGTGTGCGATCTGAAAGGGAATTATCGTCATTTCGATACTCGAAGTTGCTGTAATTTGGAATACTTGAGTAGTTTGAAGAAGATTCTTTCATTTTTGTTCTGGTCTCATTTTCTTTCATGAAAAATGCCTTCTCACTTTACGGAAAACACTAGCTTTTCATAGCCGGGTCAAAACGATCTGACGGTCGGTGCAGTTCCGCGCGGTGGGGCGTACTTGTTGGGAACGAAGAGCGATCCCTGCTAGCACCAACCGTCGCTGTAGCCCAATCAACACATGAAGCTAGCGATAGTCTCACTTCGAACTCTAGTGCTCACTCAACTGCCCAGCTTCAGGAGTAGCTGGTCGCGCAACTGCACCGATGTTAGGGTCATTTTGACCTGATCTACACTCCTTCGATGTGATTTTGCAACTGTGACTATGACGAACCGAAACATAATAAGCGTGGTTAAATAAGCGATTCTAAATAGATGAAGTCGGAGGAAGAGTTGAGCTGTTAAAGTCTCTTGAAAAGTAGTGATCGAAAGCTATATAGATTGAGCTTGTTTTTTTTTAAAGAGTTTCGAAGGATCTTTCAGTTCTTCTCAGTCCCTCCTTTCTCTTTGTTATCAGTTCGTTTTCTTTTTTTCTTTTTTATTCTACACCTACATACGATACGAAATTATATGAAATGTGATGTTACCGTTGTTAAAGGAATCCGTATGTGAATCAAGTATTTACGACAGAGATGGTGAAGTGGTCCATCATCGAGTACTGCGGTTTAACCGAGAAGTCATCATGTGGCTACTGCAAAAATGCTGGACATAAAGCGTCCTTAGGTACGGAGAATGGAGTAGACGACCCGGATGAGGGTGACTCGGTTTCGTTTGGTATGTGTTGTTGAGTGAAATGGGCGACGTTGGCCATAAAAACTCTTTAGTTTATTGAATGTCCCACAAAATGCTGTACTTGGGAGATTATGGATTTTTGCAGGTTGTTTTGCTCATATAATGGATTCGGAGAATTTTATGCGGTTACTGGAATACGGGTGGAGCGGGTAGGTGGATTGCGGTTAGGTAACGTGCAACAGCGGACTTTCCTCTGTGTCAAAGGCAAAGTCTATGGTTGTGCTTCAGTCCTGACAGCAGTTTCGTACTGGTATTTTCTCGCGCAGAACTGTGAGCCCAGATAAGATCCTGAACTGACACATCATAGCCTGTGGTACTAGCATCTCCTACAGATATTGCAAGCTTTCACGTCCTTATTCACCGATTGGATATTAAGATTGTGTATTTTTGAATATAAACTTTAAATGTTTGACTTATGAAATTGTAGTTTGGCAGAATCTCCGAACTCCACCATTCGTACAGTGATTCAAAAATATGCTCGCTGTTACTGAGTTATTTCCCATTTTGTAGCCTGCATCCGCTCCTCTAAAACATCCCCTCCACTCGTGTTCTTTGATCGGTTTTCTAGACAGAAGCTCTAGTATAGAATTGCGGCAATCCTACCCGTTTATGTACATCAACCATCTATGATTCTAGACTGCTACTATTGCAGGGATCTGGGCTCACTGTCTCAGCTGCGACAACTACCAGAAATTGCTTGACAGAGGATGGCGAAGGTTCATTGTGTTGTGCTTCTATGTAGTCTCTATTGCAACATGACGCCATTGACGTCATCATCATTACTCAATCAGTGGGAAATGGTGCTATTTAATTTACTTTGTTTCAGGTCAGGAAAGTATATTTATAAGCCAACAATGGAGCGGACATGTTGCCCACAGTATACAATTAGGTGAACAACTATAAATTTTAACTGGATTTTCCAGATTTTTCGAGCTTAATTTAATTTTAATCCTGAATGCTTAGGTTGGATTCTACAAAGTTTAATCTCTCTCGAAGCCAACGAAGGGTCCTTCGTCAAATGAATGACTTTTTAAAAAATGATATCAAACCCAGAAGAGGTGTTCGGGAAGAGGTGCCCATGGAAACGACGGTGGGACGTCTACAACACAGTAGGGGTGACTTCCTTTGCTAGCTTAATGCGCACGCATTGCAGGCTCCTTCATCCAGTGGAGCTCCAGAGAAGAACATTGGCAGTAATAGTGATACTACAAAGAAAATCAATAGAAGTGACAACCCTGTTCAAAAGAAAAAGGAAGTTCGAAGGCAGCGGTGTTTTGCCAGATGGAAAGAGAGAGGGCTGGATGTGGAGGAGATGCAAAAAATCAGAGCTGCCAAGGTCGTTATACTAAAGCTCGCATCCGAGTTAGTTTGACTGGCTCGGTAACGTTTTTAGGAGAAAGCACGGAGAAGGACAGTTGAATCATATGTTTTAAACCCAAATGATTCATGGAAGCACAGATTAGAGGTAACAACAGGACGAAATTTAGCTTCTAGTTCCTTTTGTATTTTACGGTTCATTGAAGGATATTGTCAGGATTTCTATAAAATGTCTTCCGCTTCCTTTCTATGAGTTAAAAAAATGGCTTTATTTTAGCACTGACATTACATTTTGAGTTTTACTCTCCACTAAGAAAGTCTGATTATCTTCTATTTATTACTTATTTATCATAACCTATTATGAATTTATTTATCACGGGATTGGTAACTACTTTTGAAAACTTGACCCTTATATTTGAAAAAACTCCTTCATCTGTTGACACTTCTTTCCCTGACTACTTTTTTGAGGTTTATACAGCTCAGAAGGTGGGGATAGTAAACGGTTCTTAAAAAACATTGTGTGATATCTTTGGAGTAATCCCTCTGTTTACAAAGATGTGTCAACGTGTTCTTGATATGGCTTCTGCGATAGCACTCTGGCTTTTGTCAGTTGGCTAAGCGAGAGCCTAAAACAGTTCGGTCTTTTCTCCCATCCAGGACTCAACTGTTCCGACGGAAGGCATGCAGGATTGGAACATTTATCAAATGCGATTAGATATTCTCATATAAAATTGACCAGAGTTCAGTGCTTTCGCATCTAGTGACCATCCTTTCGTATTCTTTATTGTAGGTTTTCAATCGTTTAAAATGAAAAGGTGGAGGGTTACTCTCGTTGGTGTATGTCGAACAAGAGTGAAAGCCATGTTCTCTGATTTCATATCTGGATCTCGGTGATAGCGTGTTGCAAAACGACATCGAAGATAATTTCTTGACCAAACCAAACATTAAAAAACGAAAGAATCTGACAAAACCGACTAGTGTCCAAATACCCATTTTGCTGTCTTCTGGGTAATACCCATTTTTTGATTTCTCACTTTGAATTTCTTATGATTTCTGCCGTATTGAGCAAAGAAATTTAGGTTGCTTGGAATTTCATATGTTCAGTTTTCTACCCAACATTTTAGGTGAAGCTTGTTCGAACTAACAGCCCTGAATTTAATGAGCGGTATGATGAGTCTTTCTTGCTATTTGAAAAGTACCAGAAAGTAGTAAGTCTCGTTCTTTTTTCTTTGCACTTTTCTTCAACTCCTTTAATGAGAAATGCTACTTCTCAGATACACAAAGATGACGACCCGTGTAAGGCGGGTTTCAAACGGTTTCTCGTCGACACACCGTTGTTTGATGACGAAATTTTGCGGTAACTGCTTATTTTCGTTACGATTAACATCGTTAGCGCTGAACGTCGACGTCAGACTCCACTATTTAGGCCTCAACATGGACCTTATGCCTCTGGATCATATCACCAATGGTATATCCTAGACGGACGACTCCTGGCAGTTGGTGTGATAGATATTTTGCCCAGATGTGTTTCGTCCAAATACATGTATTATGATCCAGATTATGCTTTTCTTAGCCTAGGCACCTACACAGCATTAAGGTGAGCAAAATAAAATAAACTGTGTTATTTGTTTCCTATTAATTTAACTCAGGGAAATTGCCTTTACTCGTGAACTGATGAAGCATCGTCCAGATACCAAATATTACTACATGGGTTATTATATTATTACATGTCCAAAAATGAGATATAAAGGGAAATTTCGACCAAGTGAACTATTATGCGACCGGAGTTTTCAGTGGGTAGGTGTTTTTTTTTACGGCAAACAAACACTGGAAGCCTATTTTCAGTCCAGCCTAGTCTAGTTTCTAATCTGTTTTGATTAACGGTAGTCTTGATTAAGGTTCCTTTGGACGAATGCGATCGCATGTTAGAGAACAATAACTACAAATTCACGGTTTTTCGACCAAACGAAACTCCAGTCGAAATGCAAACACGCGATCAACTACTGTTGTTAGTGGATGGAAAAGTGGGTTCTCTAATTTGAAAACCATACCTGTTGTTTCCCATCGTAGTGCTTGGCTCATGTGACATATCTACATAGATGTGATAGTCGGAGCCGGTGCTCTGACCCCCTTCACTTTTGAACGGTTGGGGAAAGGGCCTCTTCTCTTTTAAACGGTTGGTGAAAAAAACTCCTTCACTTTTGGACGGTTGGCGAAAGGACCCCTTCACTTGAGGAGGATCTGGCTCGATCCTATAGCACCCATGAATATCTAAATTTGGATAACTTTCTGAGACGATGACGCGTTCTTTTCGATCACTTTAGGGGTGATTTTAGAAGCGAATCGATAGAGTAGTTAAGCTTTACTGAAATACTGGGAAAGGGAACTATTTTAGACTTGTATTACTATATTAAATCAGAAGTTAAACGTTTCCTATTTAGTCTTCAAACCCTTGACATCTGAAGCATCCTGCACTCATGTTTTCTTAGTTTTCAACCTTTTCTCTACACGTACACAAAAAATAAAAGTTGCCACTCAATGTACTGCTCTTGTGCAATGGTTTTTTCTCCCAGATTCTGCCCTATGCCGATATATGCGATTTGGTACCGTCATTAAGAGAGGTTGCTGATTCTGAAGAGGTAAAAGAGAAACTTGACACGTTTGCAAGTCGCGTTGGTAGTGATATGAACGGTTTGATACTGTATTTATCGGATTTTCAAGATCTTGACGAATCAGAGTAGTAATATCTTCGTGGCTTAACTTTTCATGTATTCTGTAGTAGTTTTTTTTTTCCTCAGATTTCTATTAGTAGTTATGTTCATACACAAAAGGTGCATCAAAATTTTCTTCCCTTTTACTCACGATCCGCCAAGATGTCAACGTTCATTTTAAACAGTAATTTTCGCTGTTGTATTCGTAGAAATAAAAAAAAAAGCTGAGCTGTTTTTTTTATAGCAACAGATGTCTAAGCAAACTGTCTTAGTTTGCCAAATATGAAGTGTTTCATTCGTTCATTTGGTCATGTTCATGGAAGATTATTTAAAATGTCTTTCATCTGAGCGTTTTCATTAGTGGATTTAGCAAATTGTGGCTTGTTTGAAACTAAATCTTAACGGTTGAAAAATCTATAACATGAACAGTAAGAATGTAGACTGTTTTCTTTTTCGAATATTCAAACGTCTCAAACAGAATTACTACGAATCCTGCTTAACTCCATGCAAACATACGTGAGGGGTGTCGCTCTGTCGCCAGTGCCAACATTACTCTCAGCACACTTTTTGGAACTGAGCTCAGAATTTTATTATCAAAGAGTTCACGAGTCTGGAAGCACTTTTTTCTCCGATTCGCGTTTGGTCGAGTTTGTGTACTTCCTCCAATGCACTTATCTCGCATTGTATCTGGCGAGATTATGCAACTTCATCAAAAGTAACGCACGAAGAGTCTATAGTAATTTTTAAGAAACCGAACATAGATCTCTTGTATTTTTTTAGTATCTCAAAAACCCAAGTTAAACTATGAAGGAAGATATGTTTCACCTTATAGCTCTAAAATAGAGTTTTATCACGGTAATTCAGACTAAAATAACAATCACAACAGTTATGCACCCAGTTAATCAACAACGAAACGACAATGAAAGAAACCCACGGCGTATGAGAAAAAAAAAGAATGCGATAGAAGAACATCAGGAAAAAATTGCAGCTTTGGCTATAAAATATGAACGTGCTCGAATTTAGAGTACTGAGGTTGGGAAAATCAGCGATCCCAACAGTTTTCATCAGTGATTATCAGAACCGGCACCGTGCCAATAGATCCATGTCACAAAGCCGCAAATAAATAACTTTTAAAAATCACAGTTATACGTCAACTTAACGTAATCACTGACTCTAACTCCATCTCGCACTCACTTTAACCTCATCCATAAAATGAGCAAATCCAGCGAAGTGATTCGCAAAAATCATATATTAGTGTAGTCTTACATGAATGCTGACGATCACTCTCAGTAGAACTTGGCTTTGTCGGGTTTGCTTCTGAAAAAAAAGAAAGTTGTAACAGTAGTACAACTCTGCGAAATCCATAGCCTACAATTAAATATTTGAACTGAGCGACATTCAAACAAACCTGATAAAGACTATAACAACAATGACAAGTCCTTGGATGAAAATTACAGCAAGGAACAAGCTTGATGACAGGCACGAGATATTCGGGCAGTTAACGGCAGTGCCACCCTAAACGAACAATACAATAATTAATGAATGTGAGCTAATATGGCTGCAGCTGCTGATCTACTACGACTATAAATGAATTATAACGGAAGCATTTGTCTGGGATAATATGAAGTTTGAAAGGAACAACACATTTCGTCTATGAATAATTCTATTAGATTGGTGTATATGTCTTTTTACGCAACTGATTGTTTTTGGGATATTAGAAAATGCCCAACAACTTAATCGGAAGTACATGAGAACGTACTGTGTCGGATTATATTTGATAAGCTAAGAGCAGCAAATTCGAGAAAAAAAAAACTAACCCACACATCAAAAATAAGCAATACATCTACCAAAAAATTGAAGCACCGCCTTTAAAAGATTGGATCAAATAAGGTAATCATAATGAGGAGAACTTAGCCGTGGTAGTTACGATCTACGGATTTCTTTTGTCGTTTTCTTCATGAAAGTGAGAACTCCATATTCTAATCCTTTCCTACACTTACTTTTTCGATTTGGAGTTTGCTTGAACGCAGGGAACTGCACTATCTTGGGCTGACGCCTCTTCATTTGCCGTTTTTGAACCTGTAGTACTTTAAAGACTCAAAAGAGGATACTAGAGAAAAGAGGTTATATGATAGAGTTATAACGGAAGAGGCATCACCTCTTATCAAAAACCAGTACGACGAATAAAGTCATCTAAGTTGATTCATGTATTTCGGGACAAACTGGACATATATCAGTATTTGAACATTTGTCCCTAACAAAGCCATGAAAGGTCTTTTGAAAACTGTTTCCTGAAAACTTGTTTGCTGCACGGTTTACTCAGTTATGCTCTTGTAACGTTAAAAATCTTCAATTTCACATATAATTACAAACATATGTACTACGTTTCACAGTTCACAATCCCCAAGTTGGAACTGGGAAACGTCAACTACGTTATCCTTCGATACTGACCATCAGTTGCTGTTATATTTGCATTTCCTCAGGTGTTGTGGATAATGACTGGCGTCAAACGGCACCACCAAGGCTGGCAAAACAATTCAAGCTCTCAGTGACCCTAGACTAAAGTCTAAAGCACAATGTCCTGCCCACCTGTTGTAGCTGATTTGCTCGTACAGTTCGGATCTCATTTAATAAACTGTCTACCTTCTGATGCATGTTGTGGTCTACGCCTCCACCACCACCACCTTGCGGTGGACCCTGAAAAATTCGTATACAATGTATAGAAGGGAACTGTAACTGAAACCTTCACCTGTCCCCATTTCTGCTCCAAGTTATATGTTTTTGTGAAAATCTCATTCACATACTGTTTCTGATCACGTAGTGATTGAGAGAGATCGCGTAGTGTTTGAAGCACCTCATTCTTTTCGTGTTGTAACAAACCAGCACCAGCAGTGACACCTGAAGATAAAAAATATTCACTCGCATCATAGACAAAACATGGATCTTCGAAATGAAATTTCGTCTCACCTACTTGTCCTGGCATTGCCGTTCCAACAGCACCACCTTGAATTTGATTCAATTTGCCTTCCATTCGTTGCAGTAACTGAATTTCTAAATTCAGGTGAAGCAAGCATATTAAGAAGAGGTAAAATTTTACTGAAGTTTGAATCTGAGCCAAGAAAAATACCAAAGAGGAAAACCAGATTTAAAAATTCCCCAAAAGCATAACCACGCCAGGTTTATAGTTTTGACGGCATTTCAGTTATTAGTGAACTCGAGACTATTTCGCTTAGTGTAATTATATCTGAAATTCATAATTCCACCAAAAATAACAACCGATGTGATTCATATGCTATGATAAACGCACGAGATAGACACCGATCATAATTGTAGAATTGTTTACACTATATTTCTTTATAATGATCCATGTAAAACTGAATACAAAGATAGAATTTGTTCTTATCTTCTTAATAAGTTAAATGGCTTGATGAAAAATAACTGTGGAAAAAGCGAAAGAGGTGGAAAAAAAAATGAATTTTGATTTCCAAAAATTTTGAACTATATAACTGCGGTGTTTTTGAGTCATCCAGTTTAAACTCAACTCTTTTCATTAGAGTATTGATTCCTTTTCTCATTTACTAGACAACTCTAGAATATTTGCTAGACAAGGTTTATGAAGAAAAACGTTTGGAACCGATTGCGATGGATGTTCTGATATGAACTAGCAAGTCTCGAAAAAAAACTAATAAATTTCTAACTAAAGAGCAAACTATAAAGCCACAACTCTTACCTGGAACATACTATTATGACCCTCGAGAAGTTGCCTAAGCTCGCGAGAGGTGGCATCTTCGAAGTACTTTGGATCATCATAATAGTCGTCCTCCTTTGCTTTCTCTGGATGCTGCTCTTTGAATCTATAGCATAGAATGCAATCAGAATTAATTAACAAGTTATCATACAACCTCATACGATTGATGGTTATCCTCACTTGGCACGCTCAGCTTCGTACTCCTTCATTTGTCGTTCGAACTCCTCATCATACTTTGTTTTCTCTTCCTGTGGAATGTGCGTAGCTGTAGGTGGACGAGTATCGGTATGTATCGAGAACACAGAGAAATCGAGGACATCATGATCATCTGAGAAAAGAACGAATCTTGCATTACTTTTGCTGACATTGAAGAACAATCAAATTTGCACTTTCAAAAGTTACCAGCAAGGCCTCCGGTTGCTGCTGACATACCGAAATGACCATTGCGGGGCAAGAAAATATTTTCTGCTCTAAAATACCACATGATCACAACAAAAATAGAAATAACCATTAAGCAATCACCTTATACAAAGTTCGTATCTGGGAATCTGCGTCATGCCATCGTCAACATAAATAGTCAAGACATTTTTCAGATATTCAATCCGTAGACGAACAGGATATGGCTTGTTACGGAAGTCTCTCTGGCAACCTGGGAGATCAGAAAAACTTGGATTATTGATGAAAAAACATGGACATCAAGAAGGTTTTTGTGTCTAGACAATAAAAATTTGGAATTAAAGAATAATCAATGGATAATGGAGCGGAAAAAATAATGTACATTAAAAAGACTAACTGCTGAGAATCTGTTGACTGCCATCTGTCTGGTGATCGTACGAGCGGGTCCCATCGTTGATCATCAGTGCAATGATTGGGTTGTTTTTCTGGCCATCGTTGTCAAACGAATCGAGGAATATTCCTGAAGTCAAGTGAAACATGTAACTTTCTCATCAAAAACTTGCAAGACCACAAGGAATTTTTATGAAATCTTGAAATAGAATACTCCTTCAACTCACTGCTCAAATAATACAGTAAAAGTAAAGTCAAAAAGTCACTAGCGTATCAATCCACTTGGGATGCGCCAACGCGTTTTACTGGAATTCGTAATCGTTGAGGTCTTGGAGCGCCTGCTGGCCTGCACAATGACCTGCGATTGCCAGCGGATGATCAGCTTAGTGTTTTTATCCTTCTAGACAAGTCTGGTCCCAATTTATCGACCTCTGAGGGGCTTTCGAACCCTCGACCGTGTGGCTACAACGGACCTCTAACCGACTGCGCCACACCCGCCCCAGTAAGGCAATGACATAATCAAGTTTGTAATTTAAAAATATTTACAACTAATCGGGAAAACATCCCACCCATTCCAGTCCAGAAATCGTTGGCACCGAAAACAGGGCCGATGCTTCCCATTTGAGCGGTATACCTGAACATTTCCGGCTTAAGTCAGGTATCACGTATTATATAGTTCAAAAACTATATATTATTGTTCCACTTCTCAACTACTCACCAAATTGCCATTCCGTCAGCACCAACTCGCCCCTGACCGGTAACTTTTAAACTTACGTCGATCTAAATGTGGAACTGGATTAGAGGATGAAAGAAAAATAAAAAAAGGATGTGCACCGAGCAGTGTGGTGATGCGAAGGTGGGACCCTCGCTGGATCCACTCATGTTTGAGTATGAGTTGCTCGCAACCGCCTGCTCAACCGCCACCTCGGGCACAGCTGTTTATGCAACTGCGCCGAGCTGCACATTGTTTTGACTCCGCTACACAGTCACAAAAAAAAAACATCAGAAAAGTAGAGAAAAAGTGGAGTCGTAATTGAAGTGTTTCAACTGCCGTGAAAACCACGTAACCTATATGACATTTAGGGCTCCATCGGCTCTAATTCATTAACTACATGAAACTACAGAAAAAAGGGTGAGTTCAACAACCCTTGACCTCTGCCACGTATACTACAAGAAAGTGCACTTTAAAATACTTCATAACTCTTCTAGAATTTTGGGAAGTCCCCAACACATTCGCTATAATTAGATATTTTTGTACCAACTTACATAGTAAGATATGATCCTATGATGAGTGCTCTGTTGTTTTTATTCTAGGTTTTTTTTTTAAATGAAACTTTGGTTATATTATTCATAAGTTATATTTTACCATGAAATACAGTTCACCTGGAAGTTCTCGCTCTCTTGCATTGGTCGCTTGTTCCATACGATACCTTTCCGACTGCGCATGGACGGTGCGAGGCGTAGCTGCTCTCCAGAGGCGATGGCATCACCAGATACCTAGTATTTCATATTTGAATTAAACCATGAAACTTGAAAATTGAACTTCTGAAACCATGAACAGCGTGAAACCTCAGACGAACAACTAATAAAAAATACACAGGTAAATCCGCATATACCATCTTTTTATCACTCTTCTAGTCTATACGTTATTCCCACTGTTGGAAATTAAATATCTACAGCTGAATATGTAATATATAACTGAGTGTACTGTGATAAACGCCGTGGTATGAATTCGATAGACTGTTAGCACGTACAATCCAGAACGGTATCGATCCATCACGTTGAGCGAGGTTAGGCGCCCGGAACGAATGTTTGTACTCGAATTTCCGAAAAATTGGCATTTGGCTATTGGCCAAGTTGGCGGCGACGATGAGCAACCCCCATACCCAGTGCATCCCTGAAATGGAGAGAAGATCTACATGTATCTTAAGGAATGCTATTGCAGCACATTACGCTAAGGTCTGCATTATATCACAGTTGCAGGCTTACTACCGTTGGAAAGTGTAACAAAAACAATAATATCACCCTTAAAGCGTAATTTGTTTGGGAAACAATGACAAATCATAACAAGTAGCAATTCCAACAAAAATGATGAATAATACAAATGAATTGTCTGGAAAAGCTAATGAATGGTGAGAAAACATAGAAAAAGCATGCAGAAAATGACAGAGAAAAGTGTCTGAAACGTTGAAGTAGAATTTGAGTAGGAGGTTCTCCCCAAGCTTCTTTTCTTTGATTTCTTCCAAAAACAGTGCTTTATTCTCGTTTAAGAAAGTAATACTCTCTTTATGAAATACTTATCATTAAGAGTATTCCAAGTTGTAAGCATCAACCAAGACACTCAAGACACTCACTCAGTATATTAGTAAACATGAAAAAGAACACAAAAAATCTCAAAACAACTAATCCAAAAATATCAATAAATGAACAACGATAAAAGACAATTCATTTTCGAAACGACGAAGAAGGAAATCAGTGAAGCATTTCTATATAACTCCAGCACATCGCTACAATCCTCCCAATATCTGTAGGTTTTTAGAAAGATCATATTACATTGTTTACACAACGTATTACAGACCGACCACTGGGAAGACAAGAAGACTTAAGATTTATTTAAGTAGAACCTGGAACACACAAGGGAGTACACACTTGGAGTTCCAACGGAACTGATAGAAAATAATGATTTTCTTTGCATACACCAACAGCAGAGCACTACAATAGGCATGTTAAAGTGCCAAAGAACGACTGAGCTGATGTTAAAATCCGAGGAAAATCCGCCTTTTTTTACTATTAAAGCAAAGTTTCAGCACAAAACAAAAGCACGAAAAAAGAGTGGACTTAAAACGAATGTTCCATGTAATAACCTACTTCTATATAATTTGAGTACCAATCTCTAAATATAGATAGCAATTATCTTAGATAGTAATTCACTTCAGCGAAAGAAAAATAGAAGCAGAATTCGACCGAAGATTTTACAAAACATGTCACTTATTTTTTTCCTAGTAATATTCGACGTCGAAAGTGATTCAACATGCTAATGTCAGCAAGATGATCCTTGAAAAATCGACGAATAGAACTACTATGGAGACTAACCTTATGGTAATCGGAAACAACCGTTGAACGCGAGCAAATCAACCTGTTCTCATGTTCTGCTACGTCAAACTGCAACCGCAGAGAGACACGTCAGCGCCGATCAGGCGCGTCCCGATATCTTCGAGGCGAGTAGGGTGACAACTAGTTGGTCACCTCTTACTTGCAGAACTTTCTAGGATCTACATGTTTATTAAGTTTAGCTTGGCATTGGAACACATCCAAAATGAACTTATTAATTTCTTAAAGCTTTGCCGTAGAGCACGACTGTGTTGTTCTGGTCAGATCTGGGCAGGTAAAACTCAGTTTCCTTGGAAACTTGAAAAACTGAAATTGCTATTTTCTTGGCTAATATTAATGAAACCACATGTTGGAGAAATGATTGTGATGCGACATGATTCAGATGGAACAAAAAGGGCAGTGTTGAACTTGGAAGAAATTCTCCCTAGAGGTAAATTGTGTAATCAACGCACAACTAGATGGATTAGCCACAGTTAAAGAAAAACCTTTCGTATACGTTTAAAAAAAAGCTGTAAAGATGAGGTGAGATGCGAGTCGAGGTTTTTTTTTTTTTTTTTAAGAATAACAAAGAACCAAAAGACTTTCTCGATTAACTCTGATCAATTTTTTTGTCAATAGCTAACAATACACTGTAAAAAGCGAAATTAACTACGAACGGAATGAATCTGAGATCCCTCCGTATGCCTCGGATGAATATAACGAATCGATGCGAGCGTCGCATTTAATCATCGGTTTACGATTAGACCCAGCTATGATTGCTCGCTCATTCCGTAACGTGAATATCCCACGCACCATTTGGGACAAAAAGAAAGACTTGGAAGATTTCATTTAAGAAACAGTTTTTCTTTTCATTGATTTATTCTTCATTCATTGCTCAAACCACTACCCTACAACAATAGATGTTTGAAATGAAGAGGAGTCATTAAAGAATTAGTGTCATATAGTCGCTATAGACACTTCACACACACCTTAGTAATCCCCATAATCTCATCCTGAATATCGCTCTCAAGAGTTCCCGTTAAATGTTATTTTTTAAGTCGTAACACATAGAACATAGAGCATAGGAAATCTCTGTGATTAAGCTAAACTGAGTGTATGTCTCAGAAGTATGTAGGTGGATCAGTTCTCCACGAATTCTTCACTGAAAGAATTTTTTTATAGAATTAGCAAAGATAAATGGAAAGTTCCCTCGGAAACACATATTGAAATCTATTGCAATCGTACTGAAACAAGCATAGGGCAGCGAAACATTACATTGCAATAATTGACTGCGCACGTTCTTTCGTCTAGAAGACTAGGCACAAGAACTCTAGTGTAACCACAGAACCTTAAAAAAAGCAAGGCAACTGTATGCTGTGCACGACAGAGAATAAGGTAGTGCAGTCAAAATTCGCGAGAAAAAACACTTGCAGTGAAACTGACTTGTTATATAGATAATTATATTGAAAGAAATCTTCGGGGGAAATAGTATTTGTGCAAACATCCATGAAGAACCGACATGAAAATATGAGGCAAAACAGAGGACAAATATGAAATAAGCGCATCACGTAAAGGTCCAGGCTGTCCACCTGCACTTTCTACAGTGACCTGCCAGTATCCTCTGCCCTCTGCTCTCTCAGCGGAACGAACAAAAATGAGAGAATTGCAAAGATCGAAGTGTAAATCGCATGCACTATTCACTACGCAATGCCGTAGCTTTTGATGCCACATATGTCCTCCAGCAATGATTCTCTACAATTTTCCAAGCGAAGAAGGCCGGATAGGCGTCGAAATGCATCATTCCTACGATACGCAATTAGAGATCGCCGTTGCCTGTCGTTTTCCCTAATGATCGGCTGTCGCGATGGCTGCGGGTACCTAACGACGCCCCTCCTTCTGAATTGAAAATCACATATCAGGTCTGCTCCAGCCGTAATGCAGTTTACACTACTGTACTGTGCAATTCACACTGCTGCTGTACTACTATTACCTTCTGCCGTCTATCAGCACAAATTTAGAGGATTCATCCCACCTAATTATGAGTGAACGAAATGTTAATTTTAATAATCCTCCAAGAAAGTGACTGTTACTGATGAGGTGTAGTGAATTCGTTAGATTTATGGTGGTATGCAACAGAAAACCGAAGGTATTTTACTATTACCAAGGACACAGAAGTATAGAATATGCGCAACTGCACAATAGCGCAAGGAAATACAATCAGACATTTGGGCTTTTTTTTTGCAAAGAATTGCCCATAACAAGTTTTGATTACTAGTAAAGAAGTCTACAGGAAACAGAAACAATACTACCTTCACCGTTGGATGAAAAGGTTAGAACTCTTGTTCGGTATATTCGTCAGGAGCATGATAAAACCTTCTTCCGGAAAGGTTAGAAATTCTGCAGCTATTTTAGATACACTAGAAGTTTCCATTAGTGTGAGTGAGAGTCGGTATCAAAAATTAAATAAATAAGGAAATAAACCAATATCCAAAATGAAATGCAGCTTCAGCAATGGTTTTCTCTGATATTTCATAATAAGGGATCTAATATGTTGCCACTAAGCCACACACATTTTTCTGATTTCTGCTCGACCAAAAGCGTCAGCGTTTATCAACTGCATGTTCGCAAACAACAATACTACAAAATTACCTCCATATTCTTGCAACATTAGAGAACGGGGTTATTACAGTGAGTCTTAGTACAATTAACAGAAAATCTTCTCCTTGACAAATGGCAACAAAAAAGAACGAGTAGCATGCAAATACTACACATAGAACAAGCGAAAGGCTAACAACAACGCCTGAAACCACTGATCACTGCCCGTAACGGTACCATGAACTGATAAGATTTTGCTATTTCGGCAACAGTAATCTCGATCGATAGTTGTGCGATAGCTGATCGTCGGATTCGCGACGGTCAAATAGACTGCAGTCCCCGCACCGAATCGGCTAGCCGTATTGTGTGTGGGAAACGAGAACAAATAGCGTGGAGCCATTTGTGCGTACTACATCTATGAAAGATCTATAATAACTCCTTCATGTACATGTGCTATCGTATTCCGCATGAAGTTGATTCTTTCAAAAACAACTTAAAATGCAATTTTCAGTCCTAAGGTAATAATTTGTGTCGTTCAGAAACATAAAAGACAACAAGTACATATAGTTCCTAAATCCCTTCTAAAAACTTTAAATAATACAGTTTGAAGTAGTTGAAATTGACACGAGTACCGTCCTCCGTATCTAAATAACTGCGCCAACAAAGGGATTGGTGGGATTTTCCTGGACACGCTTATGTAAGCAAGATGTTTTCTCGAACTCGATCACTTTCTCCAATTTTCCAGCAACATTTCTACTTTGATAAACCACCAATATTCATATTTATACAACTGCTCTACATGCGACTATGTTCTTAACTATTACGAAAAAGTGTGTTGTTGTTTTGAAGTTACAGATCGATGAGATCAGATGTTATAAAAGGAGGACGTTATGAACTATTCTTCTAGTTTACTGGCTCACACATCAAGGTAATGGTTGCCCACGACGATCGAAGAAGGTCTTCAACTAGGAGATCATCGGAACAAAGTCGATATTTGTTGAGGAGCAAAATGAGCAAGGATTCGAAGACAACACCGCGATCTTTGCGTGCAAGTGGCAAGAACCGAGTTCCTGCTGGAAGTACTCCGCGACGGACGACTACCGTCACCTTTCAAGGTACAATTACGCCATGGCTCGCCGCTCCGCCATTGTTCACATCCACACCACGAAGGCCTCCCACGCCATATCCTCGAAAAAAGTCGAGGAAAAAGCCCACTGTACAACCTCGTGGAATAACTAAAGCCGATATTCGCCGTGTTTGTCGTAAAGCAGGTGTGCCCCGCATTGGAAGAGGCGTTCATGAGGAAGTCCAACAATTGCTGGAGAATTTCCTGCAAAAAGTTATTGCTGATGTAGCAATCCTCTGTGACTACTATAAGCGTAAAACTGTTCTTGTAGAAGATATACATCAAGCGCTTCAGCGCCAAGGACGCCGTTTATACGGAGTGGGCGAGTTCGATGGGTATTGAAATAATGAGGACAAGTTCTCATCCCAAGGTTCGTCGACAAACGCAAGTATCTTGTAATAAAATTTGCAAATGTTCATGTATGTGGACTGTAGCCAGTGAAGTCACAGTGTTGTACCGATTTCATTGATCAACATTTAATTTTAACAAATTGTGAACATAAAAATAAACAGAAAATCCTGCATTCTATCCACCTAAATACAAGTACTACACAGGAGCATATTAAAAGAAATTAGTAGCCTTTTCAAAATCTCTACACATCTCTACTTTTTCCTATCTATCAGATTGTCAACAGCTTCATGCAAAACCGGTCTCATGGTCGATAAACGCTCTGGTAATCGGTCAATATCTGCTTTCACCTAAACGTGAGCTTAACAAATGATGGATTGTCGATAGGAATCAGGTGATAATACACCCGCCTTATCTGAGTATCTTTTCTCGAAATTTGCGAATTCTTCCCGGAGTTTCAACTGGTGCATAAGCTTCTTGATTCGACTAACGCTTTCTGGATCAGCCTCGCCGTAGTGACTCTAGAACAGTACTCTATGCCCACAGGCTCAAAAATATCGGGACCTCCTGCCTTGAAATCGTCCAATTCTGGCGTTCCGTGTAATTTCTGCACACTCCGAACACTAGGCCATGTGCATTTCCCGTCTTGAATATCGGTGCCAACTTTTCCCGTAACCTTAGGGTCTCCAAAAACATCAAGCACATCGTCCTAAAAGCAATGTTAAACTACGTGGAATCAGATCCAGTGAGATTAACGGCATCTACAGGAACACACGGTGCGAAAAAACTGGATATGTTATTATGTGGGGACCAATCTCCACACGAAAGTTCGATCTCATCCAATATCTACCATGCATATCTTACAGTTATGCAAATCAAGTCAAGAAATTGTGGTTTGACATACATGCAAAATGGCTTTGCTCGCAAAGGAGAAAGATGATACAATAATAAACAATATATGAATAATTATTTATTTGCTAACTGGCAATGCATTTGATACTCACAGATTATGCTGAAAGGGTCACCCACAAATACGAATAGATTGACAAATGTTGGGTCCATAAGCAGTTTCATTTTACCTGGGATTGGAACAAAAATCCTATTTGATACGCGATATGTCGTAAAATTGAATGGTTGTCTAGGCGATCACTGACGAGCATAGCCATCTCCATAGGATGAAAATAAGTGTAGTGTGATGTCTTCATAGCAACTAGTTGTTCATACCTGCGTCGTTAGAATATCTTAAGACTACTTTATACAATTGTGGGCTTTCTCGAGTGTAATATGTTCACCTGTCCCATGTAAATGCGTTCACATCTCCGACAGACGCTGTGTCGAGGAGTTGTCCCAAAAGAGTCACCCGTTTGGACTGAACCGAAGTGTGAATCACAAATCTTTTTAGGAACTCAAAATATTGCAGGAGACGAGAAATAGTCCCCGCTCGAATGTTCGGAGCATATGAAACAGCACACCTTTCTGTAGGCTTCACAAAGACGATCAGCTTGTGGATGGCCTGCATATAGATCTCTGCAAAATGTAACTTAAAACTTAAAGTAACTAAAAGTTTCTAAAACTAAGGAAAAATGTGCCTGTTCTTGAACTCCGACTTTTCAGGGGTACACTACTCATTTTATAATAATTGCGAATTTAGGAATTCTGTTCTGAAAGCAAAATGGAGCCTTTTTTTTCGTCCAAACAACAGTTGTATTTTTATATGCATTTCAGCCTTTCCTTTGAAACTGAGGGTAATAAAACTCTAAAGTTTAGTGACACAGACGACCTGATTATGTCCTCGACGAATACATCCAGCAGAAGTGCGTCATTCACAGCGCTCATCCCGATATCTGGCTGAAAATAGTTCCGTTCACTTTTTTGTGTACTTATCACTAATGCAGCATTCGCAATAAAACGGGTTTCTTTTCCTCAATCGAAAAAGTCTTGTTCTAATGTTATCGAGAAACCACGCACATTTTTATACCAACATGGTTTGCCTCGTCGTGTTTCGGCCGCATCCATAATGTCATCAAGAATTAGATAGAAGCTTTGAATCTAAAACTGTGCAAAGGAGAAGTCTTCACGCTATGTTATATAATTGAAAACTCAAATAAAGCTACTGCAGCTATGAAATCAACAACGAAATGATGTCTGTATATGCAAAAAATTGTATTAGAACTAGTCACCATCTCCAACAGAGAAGCGCACTCCGCCATCCTATGCACGTCAGCGCTGTCAGCTCCAGGATTGAGGGTCTGAAACGACTCGAGCGCAAGAAGTGCTCGCGCATTCTTACCTCCAGTTATTGTGCCGTCGAAAATCTGGAAATGATTTCGAAAAAATTGACCAGCCATTGTTTTGTTTGGTTTGCGTGAACTTACTCGCTTTGATCTGTACTTCACAAGATCATGTTCCAATGAATCTGGAGCAAATTGACGTGATGTATGATCTAGAAATCTGCTGCGGACGTTCAGCAAAGCTACTTCGACTAGATTTCGACTTGCAAACTTCTTTGCAGCTTGCATTAGACACCAAGAATCGCCATAAAATCAGTCGTAAAGAAAGATGTACTGTTAGTCACTAGCAGCAGAACTTCATTCTAGCCAGTAATATCTTCGAAAAAGGGAGTGGAACATCAAACTTTCCCTTCACTCCACCTTACTGAACTTCAGAAACGCCTGAAGTTGCCACGAACTTTGTGTAGCGCATTTGCTAAGTTGCAACAACACAACACCTTACTTCGAACTTTTTTTTTTTGTTTTCTTTGCTTGGACTGTACAACATCATTGCAAACTTGCATTACCAGGACTGTCAATGGATTTCTATGCCAGCATTCAAACTCTAGATTTCATTATCTAACAATAGGAATTAGGCAGACATCAGAGCGTCACTGAAGCAAGCGGAACAAGAGCCACAATGGTCGGAGCAACTCCCAACAATCAATAGTGCACACCTATAGTAAATCAAGAAAACTTCATCGAACAAACTGATAAATTGCTACAAGTAAGTTATTGCAAACAATGATCACTCGGGAAATTTTAACATCTTATTAATTAAAATGTCACTGCTCACATTCATCAGCCACAAATCTCATTTCGGTGCATGGTTGTGAGCGGAAACCTCGTTTTGTTTCGGCTCGTGCGAGAAGATTTCGCCCAATATGGAGTGGACTCCGTATTAAAATTGACTAACAACTTCGACATTTGATTAAAGGCAACATTAGGGCAAGCAAGTTTAACAATCTAGCGAATACTATGCAAAGAAATAAAAGACAGTAACTTTGCTCATAAGACTGCCATCAGAACACTCTCATTTCAAGTGTCAAAGGCAAAATACGATTGATATCCAACAAGACCACTCATCTTGACTAAAATCGGAATATACACGTACACAAAATGCATGAAAACTCATACGCATTACCTGCTAGATCATTCACAATTATTATTATGATTAAAGTGAGCAACGAAAACGAACACTAGTGGTTAAATAAATTGATCTTTGCACCAACTATTGTCATATAACAGAGCAGGGCATTAAAACCTAGAGTGAGAGCAAGAAAATCTCGATAGTTTGCGACAATTCTGACAGCGAGCGATTTCTATCAACTGAATTACTCTGAAATCTCTATTGAATTACTTGTTTTAGCACAATGAAAATGCATTAACTCGGCTAACTACTTAAAGTAGAGGTTTGCTAAAATGCGCCTCTAGATTAACGTAACAACTTGTCAACATCCTGCAATGTTCCCTTGGCTTTGCAACACCTTTCTTCTAAGTAGGCTATCAGCATGAGTTATTTCCATTCAACACTTCATTAAACTCTGCATCCCACTATTGTTTGGCAATGTAAAACTATGTTCATACGCCTATTTCTGGAAGAACACCGCCCACCAAACTAACCGATTGAAATCAGGAAAGTAAGCCGCAAAGCAAAAGAAGAGTTGTACGCTGGCATCACAGTATTACGTGACTAGTCCTCCCATTCCCCGTCATCACCACTGCTCTGTGATTCTTCATCATCATTTCCCATCACATGTTCCATTCTTCGCTTTAAGATCGCTGCTACATCGTTTGTCTCAGCAGCAGCTTTATCTGCGGCCGCTTCTTCGGCAAGACGGACCTGTAAAGGACAGGGATCAAGAGCCAATTTTTCAAGTAAACATTTCAAAATTGTAGACCAGAACAAACAATGGCAAAATTTTAAAAAGACGTTCCTCAAAACCAATAAGCCATAGGCTAACAAGAAGAAACAGAAGTTGATGAAAAGTTATTTGGGACAAAGAACCCACAAACCTTCTTCAGTTTAATTCCACTCTGAATCTCAGCAAGAAGATTACTTCGTGTGTCCGGTTTCTTCTCCTCTTCAGCCTCCGTCGTCGCCTTAAAAGGAGCAGTTGGCACAAAAGCACGGATATTCACTGCTGTTTTGCATTGAAATTTTGTTTAGTTTTTTTTCTGCCTACGAGTCGCTTTTGCCCGTCGACTGCAAAGCATGTTTTGCGTAAGTGGCACAAACTCCTAAGTCACTCTGTAATCATACTTTAATGGCTCCGCCAAAGGTTGCAGCTGCAGGGGCTGGAGCAGACATAAGAGTCGGTGGTGGTGGTGGAGGAGCCGGTGGAGGTGGCACCTGGATAGAAAAAAGAACTGAATTGCTGAAAACCAGTAAATCTGAGAACCTCAGATCTTCTCAAATGTTGAATGATATCTCAAGTCCTCTAAACGATCAGCTTACCGTAGGAACAAAAGAAGCAAAACTAACAACAACAACAAAAACGTACGACAGCTTGAGCGTCGCTTGGGACGAGTTGAATTGCACTTGGAGGTGGTGATGGCAAATGATGCACTACACTAGTGTGCATCAAGGTAGGTGGAGGAGGTGGTAGTTCTTCATCTTCATCATCAATAGATAACAAAGCCAAGTCCGGAGGAGGAAGTTCACGCTAAACAACAGCTCAACTAACAATGAATTTCGCGAGTAGATGGGGACAAAAAATGAAAAACAAAATTATTCGAAATAGAGCTTCATACCTTTGGTTCTTTAGGTGGACTAATAGTGGCCCTTTGACGGTTCTCTACGGTAGGAGCTGGTCGCGTAGTCGTAGTTGTTTGTTGCAGTAAAGGAGTAGATGTTTGAGCAGGCTAAAATTGTTTTAAGAAAGTGATTAATCCTTTTCATTAGAGTCGTCTAGGAACTAAGCAAATCAATTTTCTTTGGCATCACGAACGTGTACCTTTCAATACTACCTAGAACTTCAACATATTCATTGTTAAAGTAATTTGAAAATAAAATATGTTACCTGAAAGTGTTGGATTTGGCTGGTCTTGTGCAGCTGCAGACCCAATGCTTGTGGCGCTTGATATTCGTCTGGGAATGATAAAGCAGCCGTAGGATTCCGTAACGAGGACATATACCTTAAATACCATACCAGAAACTCAAAACCACAAAATACAAGTAAGCAGCTTCCAAAATTCGAAAAAAATGTAAACTTTGGTCACCATTTTGATTAATGTATAAAATGCTAACCTAGCAGCTTGTTGCCTTGGAACTTCTTGCTGCTGTGGAGGTGCTTTTTGTTTTCGCTTTTTCGGACTTTTCACATTAGGTACACCGTCAGGAGGAGGTGACCTAATTCGTCTTCTGGCGCTGTTGTCTGCGCAGTCCTGTTTTTGCAATTATTACACTATTATTGTGGGAATACAAACAAGTGAAAAGTAGATTTAAGATGAAATGCAAATTTGAACCTTTAACATTTCTTGTCTCCACAAGTCGAAGAAGAACGATGGGTTGGTATAAAGGCTAAGAGCGCGAGGTGCACCAGGATCTCTCAAAAAAAAAAAAAAAAATAGAAAGAATAATTCCTGAGGATTTAGTAGATTCATTTGTGTCAATTTAAGACAGATTTCAGATGCTATGATTAACTACGTAAAATAAGAATCTAAATCACCTGAACGGATTAAGAGCATCTAAGTTGGGCGGAGGATCACAGCGAGAATAAACTTCAGCCAGTGCTACTGGCAGAGTGCTTCGATCGAGAGTATGCTGATCAACAAGCATAGAACTTTTGAACGGCTTTCTCATTTGCAGTTCGCCCAAACTGGCTGAAATATAGTCACCTTCATAATTAGACCTTCATAATTAAAGCTTTAAAAAAACTGATTAAAGCGTTCCCAAACCTTCGAAATTGGCTGTAAATAAAACGTATGAGGTACGCGTCATATTGGACATCAGTTAATAAAAGAAGGAAAAATACTTTTGTAACTAAAAGGTATAAACTGAGTATACAGATGCAGAACATTTTATTATCATAAAATCTTAATCAGGTTAACAGATTTGATAAGGCGGGGATGATAAAACCAAGTTGTACTTACTGCAGTGCAGTGTTACTTGCACTAACTTAGTGCAATAATATAAGTTTAAAAAAGTTGTTTAAGACAGTTATCTTCAAGGCACCTTGCTCATTGGTCGAGTCCAACTTCGCCACCTTTTCCGTGAGGTTTGCTATCCGCTTTTCAAGTGTATTCGATTTATGATCCAGTTTCATTGCTTCCAAGTAGATCTCGCCAAATATGTGCTCGGCATGTTTGCTGATGGAACTCAGCTGCCTAATGAGGTTCGCCAGTGAACTATTCGCGATGTACTGAAGTTCTCCATTTGTCACTTCTGGAGGTATTTTTACCCGACTGACATCTACTGGTGAGATTGACCGCTTAATCAGTGGCATCTAAAAACAACGAGTTGGACGCAGAAAAAGGGGACAAAAAACGAAAAGTGGGAGATTTCGATTGCCGGAAACGATAAAAGAAATAGGAGTTTGTACAACAAAACCAGTAGAGAAAAGGAGTTCATACAAATGAAATTAAAAGAGACCGCCCTGAAGAAAACCCTGAACCTGAAGAAACTTACACCATGAACAAGAGAAAACAGCCGGAAAACCAAACGAATGGTAATTTAGTGTACTTGTTCAATTAGCAGAGCTAACTTGTCTTTTTTTTGCTGTTTAGAACGAAAGATTTTCAATCCTAACGTAATCAATGCTCAGAAAATGACAGGTGAAATAAAAAAAGGCAAAAAGAAGTGAATGTGCAGGAGCTGACGGAAGGAACTGACTGAATACAAAACTCTGGAACATTTTGACATTGTCACATGAAGTCCCAAGATTCTCGACGTAGAAGTGATGTTAAATCTCACGAGCACTTTAATGGATTTCCTTCTCTGAAGCTTTTCTAAATCTAATAATGACACCGAATAGATAGCAGACATACCGATCGATTTCTCCTGCAAGGACATCACAGGATATCTCGAAGGATCGCAACCGCATATTTGTGAAGTTATGCATTAGCCAAATTGTGTGCGCTAAGTGGAGGAGATGAAAACGAGAAATAAAATGGGTTAGCGAATTACCGTATGGATTCGCGTGAAGATAGAGGTAAGTACTACTTAATTATTTATATAGTCTCCTTCCCTGTTCATAGATATAACAAAATTCACATATGCATTCACATAACAAAACTTGGCAAAGTCGTATGTTTGACTACGAAACCAAATGAAAGTAACTATTACTTTAAAGCAAGTGCCGCAGTACTGGAAAATTGTCAAATCTACGATACGATATCTGTGCCAAATTGTCAAATCAACCAAGCAGAAACTCAGTAAATTTGCTGCCCAGTTTGCACAAACTCAAAACGGACGTTTTAAACCCTGAACGCTAAAAGAGAGAAGTCAGAGAATTCTCCTGCTTTTCGCACACATACCCCATCTCATTTTATTATGAGGGAGGAGAATGAAATACAGCGATAACCGACAATTCTAATGTCTCTCGCAAGGAAACGCAATGATTAGGCACAAAAAAAAAACTTGTTTGGAGGAATTTTGCAACGACACCCACATCTCAACATTTACTGAGTTTCTTTCACCAATGAAAAATAATGGGCTTCGAAGACCGAGCAATAGGTATCCTCAGTGGGGTCTCTATGAATTTTCGTCTCATCTAATCGTCGCAACTCAGTACTGAACATGTAACTAGAAATTTACTGATGTTTGACAGACGACAAGACGAATGTGTCACTGATGCGAATGCTGCCATTAATCTCTACCAGAGCACGAGCTGGTGCTGGAGCACGAAAGACACCTCGCTCAAGCCCTATGTGAGATGAATCCGCATGATTCTGTAGACTTGGTCAACAATGAGCAACCAAGTGGAAAAAAATAAACAAGGGGAAAGTAGAAAACGCATTTAGAACTCCCAGGTCTGAGCATTCGAGGAGAAAAATACCCAATCCTCAGTCAATTCCATTGAGTCGACTGGTTGAGCAGCAAAGAATAGGCGGAACTGTAGAAGATGATCCCTTTTTTCTCCATAAATATACGACGCAAAAGTTGGAGCAAATCAAACAACACGCAAATGAGTCAAAAACGATGAGTGAAATGTTAATAAAGCAACACTGAATACTAAAGTGAGCATGCAAATATGACAACTAAGTTTCTCCTTTTTACAAATGCAAAGAACAATTTCCGAATTCAAGGATGATTTTACGTGAGAAGATATAAATGGGAAACATTGAGTGTGAGGTATTGGTGGGACTAAAAAGTCATTCATCTACCAGATATTTTGAAGTGAACAGTACTTCGCATTTGTACGAATTGCACAGAGCGGTGTTGGTCACAGTAATGAGGCCTCAAGAGGTCTTCTTTCAGTCAATTTATGGAAAAGGATGAATTAAGAGAAGAAAGAGTATGGCTTTCTCTGTCCGTTTGCAAACATTTATTTCCAATTTTAACAGTACAAAATGCGGTTAGGTGGAATTCGTCGTGTGTGTGTTCTTCCGCCGGCGGCTGCACTCTTTTCCAACGATTCTCTTCTCGTAATACCTAGTATTAGTCCAAAGTCACGGAACAAATACAAAGCAGAATTCATCGGCCTGTAGAACTAGTTTGGTAACGCGAAGTGAGTGTCAATAAAAAAGTTCGTTGCAGTAATAAGTAGGAATTCGATATGGAAACATCTAAAACATTGACGGAAATTGATTCAGAAACAAGAATGAACCTGCAGGAGCATTTGATTTAGACCGTAAATGATTACAGAAATAAATTGCAGGTTCCTCGAGTGAATCCCATGAACAGGGAGTAGTTTATGGCTGCAGCAGTATTAAATAACAAAAAATGGAGATTAAGAGTCAAATGAAAGATTAGGGATGGCTTACCACTACTGAGATATCGTGAGGTACTATTTCAACTTCAAGCTTTAGATATCGACAACACCCGAGCAGTTAAATTTGGACTAAAAAACTGTGCAGTACTCCTAAGCAGAGTATTGCTACATCGCACGTATCATCCTAATCGTGAGATGTAATTCAGACAGCGCAACTAAAGTTCTAAACTCACTTCACGACCAAATTTACCTCCCTAACCTAAATGAACTTCGGACATGTGACGCGGCCACTTCACAAGCCTTTCGGTTCTTACCGAACAGAATGATAGCAATCACTATCGCAACACTTCCCAACTCAGTGCTTGACTGTAAATTCTGCTCCACCTTTTAATTAAAGTGAGAGCTTCACTGCAAAGCAATCAACGAAGACAGAGAACGCGGCTGCTCACGACTCAAGTTTCCCGCAATCCACACCGTAACCACCCTGACTGAGGATCCACGCGGCGATGGGCGGTACCATTGACGACGCGGCCTGCGCCAGCGAGCGTAAGTTATTCCGATCACTTCGTGTCCGCTGTCGGGTTGCTTTTTCTTCAACAGTCAAAAAATGGCATCTATGGGAATGAACGCTCAACCTTCGCGATACTCTGTCTATGGTTAGTTCTTCAAAGTCCACCTATTAAGACTCTAATAACCTTTCAGTTAAGATAGACGAAGTAGATTACGCTTTATCGGTGTTCTCATTGGTTCCCAAGGCCTTCGAAAACATTCCGATATTGCAGGAAACCGCGTCTGCACGCCATCTATGGGCCAAAGTGCCGTAAACTGTAAAACTGTATAAATACCCCAAGAAGCGGCAACCATAGTCCGCTCTACGCGCCTGGATGATCGACATCCTCAATCAACGTCGTGGAAGCCGACAATGTGACGGTAGAGGGACTTGTGACTTAACTTAACTGATTGGCGTGCTTCTAGTAGTTCTAGGATTAGGTTAGGATAGTTTGGCTTCGTATTGTAACGGCCTTATGACACGGATTTTAACTGAGTGGTACAGGTTTTCCCTTCTTGCGCGGTTTCGTTATATCATAGTAATTGTCTTTTCTTTAGTCGGAAACCTTCCCTACCAGACTACAGAGGATGCCATTGGAAACTATTTCAACCAAGCTGGACGTGTTACCAATGTTAAGTAAGTATACTGCAATACTTCATGTGATGAGAGTTATCTTGCTTTTTCCAGGATTGTATATGACCGTGAGACAGGTCGTCCAAAAGGATTCGGATTCTGCGAGTTTTCCGATGAGGCTGGAGCGCAAAATGCTGTTAATACACTAAACGGAGCTGATTTCAATGGCCGAGCATTGCGTGTGAACTGGGCCAACAAAAACTAACCCTTGATCTCATCCAAATATCGTATTTACTACTGTGTTGTGTTTTAACTACAAATAAATATTTACATACACGTGGTAACTGAAGACAAGCTGAGGAGGCATCTCAAGATGCTACGAGAAATAATGTAGGAAATTGATGTGGATAAGTTGCTATGGAACAGGACAATTTTTTTTTCCAAGGGTACTGAAGGGTTTCCAGGCATTCAATGATGTTGGAGTGAGCCGTATGATCGTTGTTACAGTTCTGGAAGAAAGGGCAAAGGTCTAATATGTTTCAGTAGAGATTGTCTTAAAATGAATAAATTTTGATGAACAAAGTTTCTGTTTGATATGATACGGCTAGTATTGAAGGGGAAACTATGTACATAGAAGTGAGTCTCTTCCATTAATGTGTTAACCCATAGTTATTACAATCCTTACCCGATAATGGTTCCACTGAAAACTTGAGCTGTTCGAGGTCTTCCGAGGAATAATTTTATATTGAAATCTGCTAAGAAATGCTTAGATGCAGTCTCAAAATCTCCTCTTCTTGAAACCATCGGCATTGAGAGGTGTATTTATGTTTTTTGCTATGCCAACGAAGTGTTTGTGAAACGGCGTGTGCTGATTCATAATTCCAAAGCATTCAGCATGTAACGTCTGTTCATATGAAGCTGAGCCTGTGTTTTGAAGAGCGTTTGGCTGGTAAAGGTGTTGAAACCGGATAACACCATCAGAGCGCCAGCAGAACGAGAAACATGATGGAAATTACCTTGAAATAGAGTGCACGATATTAGTTCACGAGAAGGAAATATCTGCTAAGAAAGCATTGGAAGCATTTTGGTTTCCGTCAGGAATCCATCCATGAGTAGCAAAAATGAGTGCTTATCAACAACCAATGACTTCATGCCGTTTCTAATACTATGTGAGCTAGAAATCTGCCCCACATACAATTCCCTAACACCATCCAGACATCAGTACATAAGGATATTGGACAGTGCGTAGATCTCCATCGCCTTGGGTAAGATCTGTAAGAATGCGGTGGTTCACCAGCCCGCTAGTCGGTGAGAATGGTCAGTTGGTTTTTCTTTTCGAGTTCTTGCGAGGTGTACTTAGAACGATATCGAGGCTTCCCAAGGTGAGAGGGGATATGCATAGCATCAAAGACCTCTAACCATTTTCAGGCTTTTGATAAAAACGAAGTTGTCGAAACGTCAGACCAACAGTGAGGTTCCACCAAAACCTCGTTGGCATAACAGAAACATTAATACATTATTAGTTAATACTAATACATTACATACGGTTTTTGTGTGTTTTTGTTGTTTATTTATTTGTGTGATTACTACGCCACTTTTTTAATGCTTAATTTTAATATCTCCTTCACTAGATAACCCGCAAATACAAACTTTTTTACACCCCATTTCAGTCAGAATTTACTTCTCTTGAACCCTTTATACGACGTTCATGAGGGAACATTGTCGGCGTCTCCTTCGTACGATCCAATTCTGAATACAAAAGTGCACGGTGGAGCTGACCTTCTGTCTGGGAACAAGAAAAAAGAAAAAAAATTCTGGTGTTATCATCTAAAACTTTATAGTAGCGTATCACGAAATTGGCATAGTGTAGAAATCCCATAGAAAGTGCAGAGTTCGAGTCGTAGATTACGACTATGAACGTGACCTCACTCATTTTCCCTAATTGTTCTGAAAAAAACGGTGTGGGAAATGGCTTGGTTTCTACGAGGTAGGTTAGAACGCGCCGGTCCCCTCAGCAGCCTACTCATTACTCTTACTATTACTCGTGAATAAGGTGCTGGGGAGACTCCACTGCTCCTCGACTGCACGTGGATACAGCGCGGATGCGTTCCAACTTACTTCGTAGGAGTGAACGCCGTTTTCCACTCCTTTTTTA
Organism: Necator americanus; assembly: GCF_031761385.1. Taxonomy (NCBI): domain Eukaryota; kingdom Metazoa; phylum Nematoda; class Chromadorea; order Rhabditida; family Ancylostomatidae; genus Necator; species Necator americanus. Next base: position 17,097,084 of record NC_087371.1, read on the forward strand.
GGACGATTAGGAGAAAATGAGCAGGGTCACGCTCATATTCGTGATCAACAACCTGAACTTCGCGTTCTCCATCAGGTTCCCACACTACGCCAATTTTGTGATACGCTGCTTTTCATATTCCCGCATTACTTTAGAGCAAGCATTCCTCCGTAAATGATTGAATCTTGCCTTTGAATCGACCCTAAGATATAGTAAAAGAGAGATAAGAGAGATATAACAAGAGAGAGAGAGAGAGAGAGAGAGAGAGAGAGAGAGAAAGAGAGAGAGAGAGAGAGAGAGAGAGAGAGAAAAAAAAAAAAAAAAAAAAAAAAAAAAAAGAGAGAGAGAGAGAGAGAGAGAGATTTGAAAATGAAGGGGTAACCGTATCCTTGAGTAAATAAGTAGTGAAAGTTGAAAGTGAGTGGTTCCGCTCCTTCGATTTTCGTTACGTTATTCAAAGTTACGTTCTGCGATTACACAGCACTTCTTATTTCTTTTTAAAGAGTTTGTTTGGAGGCATTGAAATCTATTTCAACGTTTTCAGACTTTCCGTGTCGCATGTTTGGGCATAATTGGGCTTTTATTAGGTCCGCACCGTAACAACGCAACTCTGAAGCTTGTGGAATTTTAACAAACAGGAGCTGTTCAAACTTTCAGAGAAGTTCATGAGAACTTGAGTCTATACTACCACCGACCGTCTATACTACCGCGCAGACGACCAACAACAACGTGTAGAAGTTGGATGAGCCTGTGATAGTTATGGGAAGTTGACGTGAACTCGGATCACAGGAGAATGCAATATAACTGCGTAGGGAGACATAATGCAAATCTTCACGATAACTTCTCCAGGACTTCTATTTCTAGCTGCTATAAAAAAGGTCCCACCAGACGGCAACTTCCTCGACACGCATTTTTCAGAAGCTAAATTATAAATCTGATTAGCAATCTCTCCTACTCCCGAGAGTGAGTCAGCGACATCCCTCCACTCTTGGTCGCACTGCCGCACATTTTGGAGCTATTAGATGGGCGTTACCATCAGGACACGACTTGGCAGCGGACGTTGATCTCATTCCAGTCATTATCTGTGAAGTCCTGTGTCCTCCAAGCTCAATTTTTTCTCTCAAAAGTACGTAAGTCAAATGGCCACAATGCGAACGCTCGCTCAGCCTTCGCGATTCTCCGTCTACGGTTAGTTTTTTAACGCTCACCTGTTACTACTCTAATGCTCCTTCAGTGGAAGTAGAAGAGGTAGATTACGCTTTATCGGTGTTCTCATTGGTTCTTAAGGCCTTTGAAAACATTCCGATATCGCAGGAAACCGCCTCTGCACTCCATTCATAGGGCAGAGTTCCGTAAAGTGTAAAACCGTATGAAATATCAAGAAGTGGCCTCCAAAGTCCTCTCTACGTGCTTGGACGACTGCATCCTCGACGACGTCGTGGAGGCCGACAATGTGGCGGTAGAGGGACTTGTGACTTAACTTAACTGATTGGCGTGCTTCTAGTAGTTCTAGGATTAGGTTAGGATAGTTTGGCTTCGTATTGTAACGGCCTTATGACACGGATTTTAACTGAGTGGTACAGGTTTTCCCTTCTTGCGCGGTTTCGTTATATCATAGTAATTGTCTTTTCTTTAGTCGGAAACCTTCCCTACCAGACTACAGAGGATGCCATTGGAAACTATTTCAACCAAGCTGGACGTGTTACCAATGTCAAGTAAGTATGCTTGAATATTTCATGCTTGATCATTAATGTCATTAATGGGAAGAATAGTGGTTTTTCCAGAATACTATGTGACCGTGAGACGGGACGCCCAAAGGGATTCGGATTCTGCGAGTTTTCCGATGAGGCTGGAGCCCAAAATGCTGTTAATACACTGAACGGAGCTGATTTCAATGGACGAGCATTGCGTGTGAACTGGACCAACAAAAACTAACTCTTGATCTCATTCCAAAGATCTTTGCTGTTGTACAAATATGGCTTCATTTTCCAAATGTATTACTATTATTGTGTTATCGACAATTAAATGTATGTAATATGTATTTCGTCCAATAATCAAAGATATCTCATTCTAGGGAAGAAAGAGAAAGACTGAGCTCTCGAGTTCATAGAGAAATGTCAAATGAGCAGAATGGCTCGTATATTTTCCCGTGTGGAGTGCTAATCTAATCTGCTAAGAGCTGGCACCCGTTCGCTCCCATTTGATATGTCCCGACGGAGAAGAGTCGTTGGTAGGGGATCATTGTTCTGCAGCTAGTCATAAGGTTTCAATGATGTTATGGTGAGCAGTAGATTAGTTTCTGCAATAGGGAAGAAGTCGAAGAGTTTAATGAATCTCAGCAAAGGGTGACTTAGAATGAACACATTTTTAGTGAACAACGCTGTTATCAACAGTGTTCCTGCATTTCTGTGATGCTCACCTTCTTCATACATCGTTTTACACCACTTCACAATCAATCGCACATACAAATCCCTATTCCACTCCGGTATTTTGATTTGTAGGAAGATCATTAATGGGAGAATTTAATCGCTTTCGATTCCTTTCGTGGAATAGGGTCTACGAATGTCTGGGTTGATCTATCTGTGATATACTCCGATCTACCTGGGAGGACTTGACTTTCTTTCCAGAACCTATTTGTTCCATCCTATTTCTTCGTTTTTTTCTCACCTTTCTGTTATTCAGACCTTAGAAAAGATCTAGTTAGTTTAGGTTCCATGCGCAGGGCTATCATAATCTAATTAGAATTAGCGGGAGCAACCGAAGTGTCGCTTCACTAGAGGTGAGACTTTAGAAGAGGTAATCGCCTGTAAGTGATCACAAGTCGCCTTGTTGGCGCCTCTAGGGCGTAACGCATGAGATTATGTCAACGGGTCATGTCCCTGGCTATGCTTCGATTGTCACACTTGAAAGTCACTTTCGATGATGATGACGCTACACATCCTTCTGATCAAAGAGTCTTATCGAGGTTAATAAAGACTAGTTGCCATACTTTCCATCCAAAATTCTTAGATTATGGTCTTTCCTTTCCTACGAGAGAACAAAGATCCCCACAGATAACATTTTTCTCACCACGTATTTCTTTGAAATTGTGGCTTGCCTCGGAAATATATGTTTTTTTTTCTAATCCGAAGTTAGTCGATGAGCCTTCGTCCAGTTATGGGTGCACTACCAATCACTTTGCATAGCTCACCGATGTTGGTACGATCGGAGCAGACGAATGCTTCATTCTAACTTAAAGGCATCACCCCACGAATCTAAGGTGGCACGGATTTCAGGTGGAGTATTCTTATACGGGATAGTAGAATATGGAGAGGGGGGTGATTCTGTCTATTTCTTCCTAATTGCCGCAAAAAAAAACGGTCCGGAAGATGCTGCGCATGCACAAGGCTGGCGCGCTCCAATCGAACTCGTTGTAGAAAACAGCGCGCCGGATCGCTCGAAGCCGTGTCGTCCGGGCCGTTTTTTTACGACAATTAGGGAGAAATGGATGGAATCACCCTCCTCTCCATAATCTACGATCCCGTATACGAATACTCCACCTGAAATCCGTACCACCTCAGACCTCGTGGGATGATGCCTTTAATCAGCAGCACGCTCAATTATCGGATGTACTGTGTGAAGAAAAGGCACCTAGAATAAAAAAATAAATGGTTCGTTCGAAATCTACCTTAATACGAACCACATTTTTTGAGTATTGGAAGGAAAATAAGAATGCTCTACAATTGTCACATACTGTGCTCATACCGTCATATCTCATCGCTGGATGAACATTGAGGATCTGTGCAGAAATGTAAATTCTATTTTCTTTGGCAAAGAATTGATAGGTTAGCCTAAAATGGCCTAAATAAACATGCTTCTGCCGGAATTCGGTTATTGGTGATAATCACACCTACAGCAAATCCACCGGAAGCCGCACTGGCGCTCAGACCATGAGCTTCTTTGACGTCGATACGAAAACCATTTTAAAAAACTTGATTTCCTCGTGATTAAAATCCCTTCTATGTTTTTATCGAGAATTAACCACCACTGGCTCTAAACTCGATAGGATTCTGTATTTCCAAATTTCATCTCTATTAAATGTAGTTACCACTCTAGTCAATTCACAAGCTCACTATGGATGGAGTTATGCAAATCAGTGGAGTTAGGTGCTTATAAATTGTCTTTGATGGAAATTGGGGTTTGAATGTCGCGCCTTTTTCATCAGGCAGTCTACAAGATCGGAAGGGAAGGCTGATGTGATAGTTGACTTTACGTTTTACATCATCCTTCCTTCCAATTGAACCAGTAATGTTAAGAAGAAGAAAAAAGCAATGTTGGCTAGAAGCTAGAGGAGAATGTGTTAGCGGTTATGAAGACGACTCGACAATAGTAACTACTTACTGTCTCTTGACTATGTAGACTAGCCTTCCCTTCTAAAAAGTAAAACCTTTTACTAAACAGCTACAACAGGAACATCTCTTGCGGGCTCTGCAGTGAACACTGTTCCACTGCAGTTCCATTCAAAATTCTAGAACTTCGATGTCAAAGTAATTCTGCATTCTTCAGGCTGGTTTATTTGAGCCAAAAAAGAAGGACGCTCACTAAGTAGTCGGCTCTTTTCACTGTGCAATTACCGGTTTGAGAGCTCTGAGCTGGTTAAGAAATATTTCATCTAAACATCTACTATATCATGGCAATAGACCTGGTTGCAGTCCGCTCTCCCCGGTTTAGCATTTCACTCTCCATTAAGTGAGCGTTGTGTGCTCGTTGAAAGCAAATGAAAATAAACTCACTGTAATAGAAAACTAGAAGTGGTAATGAAGACATCGAAAAAAGAAAGGGGACTTCATCAGGAAACCTCCACACATCCGTTCAAAATTCACAATCAACCTCGGAATTTGATTTAAACCGTTGGCCATCACAGAGATGTACTCCACTTATTTCCAGTGACTGATAGCTCCATGAATAGAACTTAACTATTGTCAGTTTAACAGTTTGTTTGGCGAGGAAAAGACGAGCAGATTCTGATCACCAAATGCAAACTTAGAAATGTCCTAAGCTAATAAGATGACCATTTATTTGTCGTCAGGACTTCCCTCAATCCAAACCTCTTAGATCGAGGACACTTTGAGCCTCCTCAAATAAAACAGCAACAACCCTCCTTTGCCCAACATTCATCAAACATACTTAGCTTTAACGACGTGGCATGATTGTTGCCTACTCAAGTTTCCCGCAATTCCCACAGTAACCACCCTGATTAAGGATGCGGGTCGCGATGGGCGGTACAACAACGCGGCCACGTCAGCGCCAGTTGATCTCATTCCAGTCAGTTTGTGTCGGCAATTGGGTTGTGTTTCGTTCAACTCCAATTTTTAACCACAAATACACAAAATGGCCACAATGGGAATGCCTGCTCAACCTTCGCGATTCTCCGTTTACGGTTGGTTTTTCAAAGTTCACCTGTTAGAAATACTACTCTAATGCTCTTTCAGTGGAAGTAGGAGAAGTATATTACGCTTTATCGGTGTTCTCATTGGTTCTCAAGGCCTTCGAAAACATTCCGATATTGCAGGGAACCGCGTCTGCACGCCATCTATGGGCCAAAGTGCCGTAAACTGTAAAACTGTATAAATATACCAAGAAGCGGCAACCAAAGTCCGCTCTACGTGCCTGGATGACTGCATCCTCAACGACGTCATGGAGGCCGACAATGTGACGGTAGAGGGACTTGTGACTTAACTTAACTGATTGGCGTGCTAGTAGTTCTAGGATTAGGTTAGGATAGGGTGACTACGTATTCTAACGGCCTTATGACACGGATTATAACTGAGTGGTACAGGTTTTCTCTTCTCACGCGGTTTCGTTATATCATAGTAATTGTCTTCCCTTTAGTTGGAAACATACCATACCAGACTACGGAGGATGCTATCGGAAACTATTTCAGCCAAGCTGGACGTGTTACCAATGTTAGGTAAACATCATTCAATACTTAGGTAATCATTAAGGGTAATTAGATTGGTTTTTTCAGAATTGTATATGACCGCGAGACTGGGCGCCCAAAGGGATTCGGATTCTGCGAGTTCTCCGATGAGGCTGGAGCCCAAAATGCCGTCAACACCTTAAATGGAGCCGATTTCAATGGTCGATCATTGCGTGTTAACTGGGCGAACAAAAACTAAGCTATGATCTCATTCTAAAGATCGTTGTCGTTGTACAAATATGACTTACCTTATCTTCTGAATGTCCTATTATTATTGTGTTAACGACAAATAAATATGTAACACATGCACTTCGTCATATGTAGTAATTAGAGATAGTCAAGGGAAGGACTTCTTAACAGATCCCAATGCTGGAGTAGTGAATACCTGTTTCCAACGATGATATGATTAACATCTGCTCAGATGCAGTTGATCATTCGATCTGAGCTGTATGAATGTTTTCGCTGTCAGCGTTTTTTTTTTAAGTTATAGAAGTTTTCATCCAGATCAATACGGTGTTGCAGCCGTTCGAGATCTTCAAGAACATTAGACGGATGTTTATGCCGGGAACGATATACCAGTCTGTGCTGAAACTGTGAATCACGGTAGAGCTTGAACATTTTCGACCTTTAATGAGGCTAAATTTTGGGAATGGATGGTTGAAGTCCTTTTTCTTCTTACTTTCGTATTTCTTCATAATTAAGACATAGAGATGATTTAGTTATACTTCGTAGGGTTGCCTCAGTGGACGTAACACAAAGTAGGTAATCGTCTGTGAACAGAAAGTATGGCAATTCACCTCGAAGCACCTGTAATAGGTAATACAAGTTGCACCAACAGTGTTCTTGAGTCGTTTTCTTGTTCCGATTGCCACATTCCTACTAGCTATATAATAATACAATACTAACCTTGGTAAAAAAAAAAGTAACTAGCAACTTTAATGGAAACCTCATTGATTATTCTAACTTTTATAGTTCTGAATGATTGCATGTGCATGGGAACTTATTTCCCCAGAAAAATTAGGAAAAACCAATCTCCTAAAATTTCACTAGAGTTTTTGAAAGGTGACTATAAAATCAACTGCACGACATCATCCACGCCGCTTGAAAAATTTTAACCTAACGATACATAGATTAAATTTAGAATGTAGTAAGCGATTCCTGGCTGACCAACATTTCACATATTTCAGTTCGTAAAATTTCCTATTAGATTAATACTTTATTGATCTTGTTCCAGGCTCCAACAAGAGCTTGTGAAGGTAGTCGAAGACTGATGTATGCAGATCACAGCAGAATACAATGAAATTATCAATAGGGACAAGATTCCATCGTCATGATGGAATCCCAAAACCTTCACTTCTGCATAAATTAAGAATGTTTCTTACCAGCGACAATTACTTGCATATATCCTTCTTACAAGCTGTATGACTTATCTTCAAACATGTTCAAAAATCCGAGCTGAGGTCTTTTGGGTCTTCTACGGATGCCATCTGTTATCTTCAAACTTCTGTTCAGTCGTTCTTAATAATCAGGTCAACTCCATAAAGGAGAGGGGAAAATGCTGAAATTTCACACAAATTCAACTCCAGGAGTAAAAATAAAGTAAAAGATAAAGTCACTGGCGTATCAATCCACTTGGGATGCGCCAACGCGTTTTACTGGAATTCGTAATCGTTGAGGTTTTGGAACGCGTGTTGGCCTATACAATGACTTGCGGGGGCCAGCCGATGATCAAGTCAGTGTTTTTATCCTCCCAGACAAGCCTGGTACCAACTTATCGACCCCGGAGGGATGAAAGGCTTGGTGAGCACTAGGGCGGATTCGAACCCTCGACCCCTAAAATTCAAAAATGTGAATTATGAATTATTTTATGTTCCCCTTTATAAGTATGACTTAGAAAACCTCCCTAAGCACATTCTACGCTGTCCTGAGGTAGCACATTTGGAGATCCAGGGCCTTGTGATATCGCACTAAGAGCCAACTCCCCACAAACCAGCTATAAGATTTAGTGCATGAGATTTTCGATCCCACATCGAAAATCCCCATGTGAATTCACTGCCACAGAATTTACCGAGACTTCCTCATGAGTCCACTTCCTCATGAGCGATGGGAACACCGCATTTGCATCTCTCTCTCTCTCTCTCTCTCGTATACAATGCAACCACTGCCTCAATCAAACGCCACTTACAATTCTATCCTAACTCTGGGTGGGACATCTAAAATTTCTCTGCAAACGTACCGCATATCTCGTCACTCAAAAAAGGTCGATGTCGACCTTTAACGAGAATTGGCGCGCATTTGAATGTTGCGCCCATCCTTTGGTACTGGTGTTTTTCTCATCAAACAGTCCACAATGCCGAAAAGGAAAGTGAATGTGAAGGTAGGTTTTTTTTTTCAAACACAACTTTCTGTTGAAAAAGTAACGGAAAGAGAAGAGAAAGAAAGAAAGTTGAACTTCTATTAGTGGTTTAGAGGTGACTGAGAATAACATTAGCTCACCTCCTCTTCCTTAATTGTACTAGTCTTCCATTCTGAGAACTTTCATAAAGTACAAGCAGAGAATTAAGAAGGAAATAACATTTATAAGAATAAGACGCCGTAGAAGTTGCATTGCGTATTGTTTGTTTACCATCTAAGAGCTCGTAGTTGAGGTGGTCCTGTGTTTTCAGGCTGATTTCTTCGAATCAAAGAAAAAGAAAGCTTCTCAAGAAGTAGTCGATAGTGAGTCTTCGAAGGAAGATGGAGTTCGTGGTGACGAGAATGAGCGTTCGTGGAAGATCTTGTCATGGAATGTTGCAGGACTAAGAGCTCTAGGCAAGGTTGTGAGAAATTTGATCTATTTATCATTGCTCAAGAGGAGCGAAGAAGAGTTATACTTATATTTGGGTAGCTGTGTGACTGATTTTCTTGCTTATGGTCAGGGCAGACCTATTCTAGTAGTAGGAGTATTGATTATTTGTTCTCTTTTCTTTCTGTCTTTTCCACGTTGAAAACAAACGAAAGCGGTGGAAAACACACAAAAGCACGGAGAATGTTCTGCATATAAAGACATGGAAGATTGTGAGGTCTGAGCTAAGACGGAAGTTCAATAGAGAAAAGTAACGGAAGATATAACGAACATGACTGACATTTTTGACGTTATTATTTTGACGATGTTTATTTGTGGTAGTTTGTTTCTGACTTTGCACCTCTGTTAACTATTCCATTTTAATATGGAACTCATTGCACCTTTTTTTGTGATGCAGCAAGAATTTCATATTATTTTCAGAAAGGAGCTCACAAATCGATTGTTTCTGAATCTGCCGATCTGGTATTTCTAGGAGAGATCAAGTGCACTGAGTGGCCGGTAGATCTTGAAACTGATTTTAAGGTACTAGTTCTTGTAAACTCCCACAGCCTTTGGTGACAAAATCTTGTTCCGCCATTTTAAACTTTTGAATAACATTTCTTCTTAGGCCTATCACAAGACACTTGCTGTATCGCAAGAGAAGAAAGGTGGCTACGCTGGAGTGGGTTTGCTCAGCAAAATCAAACCGCTGAAGGTGAGTCAGTTTCAGCTTGATTTTCATCTGCAACAGCTTTTTTATTATTCGTCCTTATATTTGGTTGGTGTTGTGGCTATGGGTATCAAGTTAGAGGAATTCGCGGTTGTACAAGTTTCTGATCATTGGGAAATTCCCACGAATGGAAAAGTTGTCTAGAACCCTGCAAACATGTATTTGGTCTCTTGATTGTGCTTTTTTTCTTGGGATCATGATAAATCGCAGTACATTTTTCAGATGGAAATTTAACTGCAGAGATTATTGAGAGAATTCATCCATCCGTTGCTATTCCATAATCGGTGACTTACTCTTTCTGTGTTCACTTAATTTTCAAACATCTATTTCGTGGGGAAGATATTCTTGTCTCACCTCCACTCAATCAGCCCAACAGTTTGCGGTAAATCCATTGTTTCCGCTTCAAAAAAGTAAATGAACTGAGATGCTGAAGAACTTTGTGAACCACACTGAATGGGTGTATCAGCTTGCAAAAGCTGAATTCTTCGATAGCAGGACTGTCATTGGCGTGCATGATGCGCGCAAAAAGTCAGAAGAGGATTTTTTCCTGCAGTTAGACCATCACTTGATCCAATCTTTTTTCTTCCTATTGATTTATTTTTTCTTGCTTTCTAGGTATGGAAAGGAATAGGTAACTCTGCATTCGATACCGAAGGTAGACTGATAATCGCTGAATTCACACGCTTCTTTTTCATTGGGGCATATGTTCCCAATAGTGGACGTGGTCTCGTAAACCTTGAGAAGCGTGGCAAGTGGGAAGAGCTTTTTCTCGAGAAGATCAAGGACCTCGATGAACAGAAGCCTATAATCTATGCCGGTGATCTAAACGTCGCTCACAATGAAATTGGTAACAGCTTCACTTCACACACTTCTATTCTTTGAAAACTAGAGGGTTTCATTCAGATCTTGCAAATCCGGACTCGAATAGAAACAAAACTGCTGGCTTCACTGATCAAGAACGAGGCTGGTTCTCCAGGCTTCTGGAAGCGGGATTCAAAGTGGGCGGTCACTATAAAAAATTGATGTACTTAGTGGTAGTCAATAGTCTTCTCAGGATACATATCGTGAATTACACGGAGATAAGCAAGAGTACACTTTCTGGTCCTACATGGGGAATGCTCGTTCTAAGAACATTGGTTGGCGACTCGATTACTACGTGGTTAGCAACAGAGTCTTCGAGAAGGTGAGTCCTTTTTTTCTGACTTTCGTGACCACTGGATTTTATCTGGTATAAAGTGTTTGGAAACAGACTTGATTGATTGATACTGCGGCTGATTCAGTTTTGAAATGAATTTCCAAAAATTCGACAAATTTGGTGTTCGCTCGATTTCTGTTGTTGAACGTTAGCATTACATGGACAACATTTTAGCAGTGACTTCACTAAAATGAACTAAGACGATGCAATTCCTAACCTCCTACTAAATCGTATAGTTATCATTGCCCTTAATAGCGTGAACACAAAAGCTCTCGTATGACATCCAGCATATCAGTATTATTTGTGAAAATTTGCAGGTAAAATCTAGTGAAATCCTCACTAAGGTTATGGGCAGCGATCACGCTCCAGTTGTTCTTGAAATCGATATCTAACCTCACTTCTTTTCTGTTTTTTTTCAACATTCACTCCTTCGACTTCTCATTTATTGTCAATAGTATACTTACATTATTCACTCTACGTTTGCAATAAGCACGAGTTGTATTGATTTTATTGAGTAGTTTTTTTTGTTAGTGTAATAAGTGGGCTTGAGCTTTTTTTTGTCAGATTTACATTGATCTCCTGAAGTTGATTAGCAATACATTAATAGTTTATTCTCGTGATGTATTAACTATCTACACTTTGTGTCGGAACTAGCAGTTCTTCCATGTTGAAAACTTTGGTTAGATTCTTGCAAAGTCTGATGCATTTATTTGATAGAAGCCTTACATTACCTTTTAATACCGGTGTAAATTTAAAGGTACAAATTTTAACCTACGAGATGTCTAAGAACTTCTTCAACATAGGTAATTTTCAAACGTTTGCGGTTGAAAAGGACAACAAAGTCACGTGAAAGCATCTAGGTGGTACTGCAAACAATAATTGAAGATCAAAATACAAAGCGCAAGCTATGTACAAGTAAAGAATAGCGTATACAATTCCATAACAAAACATTATCTGCAAACTCTAGTCTCTTAGCTGTGCCAGCATATTTTCGATATCCTTATCGGACATAGGTTTCGCAGCGGTACCAACAGAAGTGGGCACCTTTGGCACATTGGCAAGCTGAAAGGGAGTGGGTTTTCTGACTAGTTCTAGTTTCTGACTAGTACTAGTTTTTGTACTAGTTGCAGAGTTAGTCTCTCTAACAATAAGATCATATGATTCCATCTACAAGGGTAGGTGAAACTGTTAAGTTGTGTAAGAAATAGACGGTGAAATTTGTTAGACAGATGACTAACCTTGCTTTGGTATTCGATACCAATTTCGTCCAAGACCTGGTTTACGATGGCGTTCTGCTCCTCTTCGTCTCCGGATTCATCCAAGATATTCTCCAAAGCATCGTTCATCATCTGAATTATGTGAATTAGTGGTTTCCCCTTCCTAGCCAGCAAGACTTTAGAGGAGATATTGAAGATAAAGTCATGTAGTTTTAAGTTAACCTCTTCGGACAGTCCAAGGCGTTCCTGTGCTATTTGGAATTCTCGCATGTTCTTAGCCAACCGCTCTGCGGGCATCTGCTTTTCCATAGTTTTCATGGTGTTTACAGTACTACCCATAACCTCAGACATTTTGTTCATACTGTATAGATGACTGAAATGGAAATATTTGTTTTATGTTAATACTTTGCGTGTTATGTCTGATATTTTGTTACTACTGGGACAGGGATGCACAGGAAACAAATATGAAATATAGGGTGTTTTTCGCCTACTTTAGCCAAAGTATCAGGACAAGTTAAGATGTCTTGCCTTCGATTCGAAACCTCATGTAGTGTTTCAACAAACTTCTCTTTTGTTCAGAAAATAAATTTTGATTTAGGGAGCGCTATCCCATGAGGGGCTACAGGGCGTGCACTCGCATGTGATTTTCAAACTACATCATGCTTGAGTTTATTGTGTGCACAAGTTGGCGGAAAAGTACATCAACTTAATAGTGATATAAAGCATACTTGTTCTGCGCTCCGATACCGGTCAGTCTTGAGCTCATTCCAATGCTCTTAGTCTTTTGGTGGCGCAATTGGACAAGTTGCTTAGCAAGCACAGCGCATGCCTCCTTTTGACCTTGTTTGGCTAGTTTTTTGATTTCGTTTTCCTGAAGTACTGATGTGGATCCAAATTTTGCACCATTCTGAAACGATGGAAAGAGACATAGCAGCATACCAATTCCTTCTCTCTTCGTTCCAGAGCGCGTCGGTCACTTTCCAACTCGCGATTAGCTTTGCGAATGTTCTTGTTGTTCTCGCGCATTTGCGCTGAAACATAACCAAACTGGATAGAAAGGGTTATACCGAACACTGACTTCTCTTACAAAGGCGTGTTCAAAAAGAAAAACAAAACAAAACAAAAACTCAATGTTAATCTGTGTTTACGGTAGAGCTCGCACCTTTGGGATCCGGTTTATTGAACCAGCTGCTCATTGCTTGTCGATATATGCGTGTACCAAAAGCAAAAATCAGGAGAGAGCACGTTCTTTTCCCGAAGTTAGGTGGTTAGGTTTGGTTAGTTACGGAACCGAAGGAGACCTAGAAAATAGCAGGAATTTTGAATGAGAATTTGTTAATATCGTGAGTCCGAATAGACGAACGAATTGTCAGAGGAAGGAAAAAATCTCAGCCAGTAGGGATGAAGCATGAGGGATCTACGAGACCTCCAGTTGCTGCTTGGAGGAGGCTGATTCATGTCAGCAATGACTCATCTATGTGACGCCACGGTACTTGAACGTTGTATTTGACAACAGTTCCCTTCATATATCAACATGCGAGTCTTGGAGATTGATTTCGCAGCAGAAATAAATCCAATTCCTATACTTAAAAATCTAATTTGTAACAGAAATGGTGGTAGTCGGTGCATGTGCCATTGTTATAGAGTGATCTCGAGGCATTTATGAATACTTCGTTATCTCTTCGAATTTCAAAAAGTGGAAGAAGCAACGCAAATCTAAATACTTCTGTTCCGTGCTAACCCATAAAACGAGGCAGCTGGTTAGATTGTCGTACAGTCTTTCGCGGAACGCTTGCAGTTTAGCAACGCAGCCTTCGCGAAAGAGCCACGCCTGCTCTTTTCACTTTCGCCTCCACAAGCGTATAAAAGTCACACATTGCGGAAGTGTGATGACGTGGAATATATTGTTAGTTGTGTAACTACACACATTGTGGAGGCACCTACGACATGCAAAGTAATATTTTCTGATTTTGAGTTCTACGAACTTCAGATCTTCCTGGGCTCGACTAGTAAGTTTTATTTAGTTTTATTTGTCCATTTATTCGCCTTTTCATCCATTCTTCTTCTTCTTTACACATCGTTTCGCATCGCTTGCTGTACCTTCTGTCATCCTTTGTTGTCGCATGTATATGAACATGCGAACCACTGGATGCTCTGGAGGGGATGTTCGTGTGTTTGTTTAGGCTTTGTTATTACATTGTACTCAATCTCTGCTGCTCTGTTAGTACACTACATCTCCGAATACGAACATGTATGATTCCCATTTATTGGATTTGTGCATATTTAAATGTACACTTATATAACATCACATTAAATAAACAAGACTACATCTCTGTCATCCTACACATCATTCCTTTCCAGGTCGGTACCATCTCGAGGGCAAACGTTGCTGATGCATTCAGTATGCATCCAATCTTCGCATGTTGGACACTGAATCAAACAAATTTGATTGTGTGTACTGTTTGTGCTTGGCTGCATACGAAGGCATACAGCACACGTGTCCCTCTCGTCTTGCGCGCAGTCGGGGATATCCAGCGTTGGCTTCCGTTTAGCCTGTTCTTCTTTGCGTAGATGTGCGCGCTGAACAAATTTTTTAGAATATTTCTTTGCACACAGGATTGGTTCAAACCTTGTGCAGCTTCCGTATAGGAGCTGGCGTTTGAGGGCGACCGACCGGAGGCTCCTCTGGACGGCGAGCCAGGCGAACATTATTCTCGCTCTCTTCAACATTCCTTCTAAATGTTATAAAGTGCGTTTGACAGAACGGAAACGTGTTGCTTAAGATTTCCAACCATGATATCCCTTTCTTCTTCCACTTCGGCAGTTAATGCTATCAGCAGCTGGAGAAGTCTGTCTGCCCTGACATTTGCCCCTCTAGCATTTCGTGTTTCAACGTTTTGTGGAAACGTTCACAGAGCATAGAGGTGTTAACACAGAAACCTAGCCGCCCGAAAGCTGCCTACTGGTCCACTCTATCGCTCCTGTGAAAGAAATTAGCGGATAATCAATAATAATTTGATCGGAGAACACTTAAACTGACGAGGATAGATCACCTATAAGAAAGGAGATAAGCTGGAAGAGCCTGCTGGAAGAGCCCTATCCCATTCATCCGCGACAAGTACAGTGGCCAATCTTAGCGAGTAGGACGTTAGGTTGAACGTATCGTCCACTCATAACGCCCTCTGTCCGTACTTCCGTAGCCGCTCCCTTTGCGTTCGATTAATGACGACTAAATGAATCTTGTAAAACGCATACGCAGAGCAAGGATTTGTCTCTTGATTTTATTCACCCAGCACGAATCCATCTCCGCTGGCGTCTCATGCTGGACTGTAAAACTGGATGCCATCAGATTGCGAGCTGGCATCAACTCGCATCTGAATTGACACCGTGTCCAGATTGTGGAGTCTTCCTGGCTCTATTCGACACTTGGAGGCGATATTTCTAAATATCACCTCTGTAGATATTTTTTAAACACTACGATTATATAGTGCGATTTACCTTATATCTCGTGTTGTAACGAAATACAAACGAGTACGCGGGCCTCCTCTTACTTCCATCCTTACTTTTTTGTACACTTGTCGGACGGTGAGACCATCCCTTAACAGCGAGACTATGTACTGCTCGGCACTCTTCTCTAGTCTCAGCTGAGATCGGCGGGCCTCATGTCCGAGATGGTTGAAACAGTGTTCAACTGTCACATCATCAACTTTCTCTGTCACCTAAAATTTTTCTGATCTTATTAGAATTTATATAGGGAACCACTTATTGTTGGTGTTAAAAATGAAGTACACATACATTCATAAAGGCCGTGCAGTGCGCCACAGACTTCTTCGTTTTCTCCGGAACCGAAGCTGAGCGAAAAGTGCAGTGGCAGCGCAAATGGGTGACTTTGGTGTGTTCCGTAGTTCTCGTTCTTGCCACGAAGCGGCTTATCACACCCGCCTCCTCTGAGGCTAGCCTCGAGCTCTTGAAGGAAACCCACTTGAGAAAAGTGTAATCTACATGCGAACTGCCATACCACTCCAACCTGATACTCCATCCGCATGCTCAGCAAGCCCGCAGTGACTCTACATATGCATGTTTAGTAGGGTCACAAAGGGTCATCAACAAAAATGTGAACGCCGCTTATTACACGGAAAAACCATCACGAAAGGTATGGACTGTTACGTGTATTGGCTTTCCCGATGCGATAATTTTTCGGCTCTTTTTCTGAGCTTTAAATTCCGCAATTCGGTCTTGCGAAAATCCATGAACGTCGACAAGATGCCTTTCCATTCTACTTTTAGCTGCGCCGCAAACTGGGCATTCATTCATAGCAACACTAGAAGCATAACAATACCTTTTGAACACAAAAAAACAAGTTGTAGTGAAGTAAAAAAAAAAAACTAACTCGCGATTGACATCCATTATGAAGTTCGGAAATAGAAAAAGAAAGAAAATTAAAAATTCGTTCAAAGAAAATTATTCGACTAACTTGGTTAGGAATAACCTCTGATAATGACTTCCTTGCATGCTTACATGACCCAATGTTGTTCCTCCAGATGGCGGGGTATAAAGAGACCTTCTTTTAAAACCACTAGGCATAAGGTATACTCGTTTTATTGAGGGGTCAACAAACGCTCGCGCGGACACACCTATTGGCTCATGTGCTTTATTAGGAACAGTGTAGTGCTAGTAGGTCTTCTTAGAGGTTTCTAACATCAACAAGGATTGGGCTTACATACAAGCTTCACTAGACCGGCAGTGCCCTCAGGGAGGTATCATATAGAAACGTCGCAGTACACATCAAGCTTCCCCTCCAGAGCGTCCAATGGTTCGCATGTTCATATACATGCGACAACAAAGGATGACAGAAGGTACAGCAAGCGATGTGAAACGAAGTGTGGAGAAGAAGAAAAATGGATGAAATTACAATATCAGATGTAATCGCGTGCATTGAGGGAGATGACTTATGTTTGAGGAAAAGCCATGGAAAAGAGCGTATATGCAAACGAACACAAATAACATACTGAAGGCGAATAAATGGACAAATAAACTGAAAAATCCAGGAGAAATAAAACTTACTTGTCGAGCCCAGAAAGATTCGAAGTTCGTAGAACTCAAAATCGGGAAATATTACTTTGCATGTCGTAGGGCCTGCGCAATGTGTGTAGCTAAACAACTAACAATATATTCCACGTTATCCACTTCCGCAATGTGTGACTTTTATAATGTTCCTCGCCTTTTTGTATTATTCTAGGTGTTTGTCATATATTTTGTATGTATATCATATTACATACATTATATGTGTGTAATGTGTTTATTCTATTTATTACTTCTATGTATCCTGTATTTTTCAGTCAATTTATTCGTGGAAGCGTCAATGGGAGCCGATGGAGGAACTATTCCTAAGCGATGTGAATTAGTGAAAAAGAAGAAGAAAGCAGAGAAACTAGACAAAAGCGTAAAAAACGCCACGAAATGGAAGAACTGTCAGTTATCCCAACAACCACTGAAGGTAATTGGCCTTTCTATACATGTTATGTCTTTTGCTGGCCCCTCAATGAGTTTCTTATTTTTCTAACCGGTTTATTTCTCGAAGCTTCGTTCAGACACTTTGCTCTTAGGTGTTAGTGCTTAACATTAAGGTGCCGAGAAATAAAGTTGTAGTTTCGATTTCCGCTGTTTCTTTCTAGAAACCGATTATCGTGTGCCGATATGGTCGCCTTTACAACAAGGAAACAGTTATTGAAGCCATTCTCACGAAGACTATCCAAAATTTTGAGGTTGCCTCTCATATCAGAGGAATGAAGGTATAATTTGAGAGGATTCTTTTATTATTGAGAATGTGCGACCTTTTTGCCAACGAAAGTGAATTATAGCATTTCTCTGACTTGGACTTTGAGTCGTGAAGTTGGATTATTCATATAGCCTTTGTTTAAGTACAGTTATAGTGAAGACCAACTCTAAGATGGGTGACAAATTAATATATCAGACTCTTCTCTTACGTTGAACCTATAAGTAAACCCAATAGGAAATAGAAGAGAAAAAGGTAGTTGGAAAGGGGGGGGGGGGCGCACTGAGTGGCGCCGTTACTTCCCCACGCTCTATCTTACTTTTTTCTCTTTGTAACTTTAGTTTACATGTTCAGTTTGTTTCATTCAAGTAATTTCTTGATCAGGGAACGTTCGTGATGCTACTCTATTCCTTTGTATTCCTCTCATAATGATTTTTTTTTTGTATTTTTTTCTTACAATTTCTACTGAGTTTAGAGTTTCGTGGTACATTTCATTCCTGAACTGTAAAATATGAAAATTCCAGAATATGTTCTGCTACAGTTTTTTACATGAGTGAGTCAAATCACTTTTAGACTTCTTCAATTATCCTAGGACTTCTGTGCTCCAGCTGCTATTGCCGGTGGAGAAGGGGCCTAAAGAGTCTTCTTTATTCACCATCCCGACAATTGTTCCAAATTACATTTTTTGTGTTAGATTTACCTCCTCCTGTACTCCTGCGTTTGGAATTTTTACGTCAGCGCTTCCTTTCTGTTCATCTGATCCTGTTTGTTTTGAGTGCTACAAGTTTTATTATTCATATATTTTTGACTAAATGGTTCCTTAACTATTCTACCTCTGGCTTCTCCGCCACCAATCCAAGCACTGGAGCTTTCGAGCCATTTTCCTTATCCATCGCTATAACAATAAAACTATTCCTCTTTATTTCTCTTCGAAAAACTAACTTTTGTTCAAAGAACGTATGCTTCTGGTATCTGGAGGAATTGTGTTTTTTGCACATGCTAAGGGAAGTAGAAGAAAAACAGTTGCCAGGCGTAAACATTCTAGTAAGTTCTGTAAATACTGTTGACCATATCTGCGAGTTGCATGTTTTACACCCACATAAAATAGAATCATTGTCATTAATATTGAAGAGCCGCCTACTTGTCCGAAAATTGGTGAGGAAATGGTTCGTAAGAGGACATTCACGCTGTTTATTGACTTGCTTTGGTGCCATTATCATTATCTATTATCAAGAAATATCAGGTTTCATACAGGACTCTCTGTTAAGAAGGTAGTCCTAACTTTAATATTCCAGAAAATTACATATTACAATATTATATAATTATTGCATTTTTCTTTTGGATGAACGACATAAACCTTTGGGGAATCTTATGTATCAACGTTGTTTCTATTAAAAACGGCCCAGTGAGAGCTAATGAGAACAACATGCGTGTGGGATACAACGTTCCGCCGTTTGCACACCCTTGTCATTCCGTTCGACATGTTATGTGTCTTGAGTACAGCTTAAATTGTTTGGTTGCGCTTCCTCATGTTGATTTTCCCTTTTTCTTGGAGAAAATTCCATCCTTTTGTGGAAGGAACGTTGGTTGTCATGCTGTAGACGTTTCAAAAAGAGCGTAAATTGAAGTTCAGTGTTGAATAGAGAAAAATACGATGTCCAAATGCTTTAAATTACAGTAGAATTAAAGATTAAAGGACAAAGTGTTTGGCGTTGATCAATCCACTTGGGATGCGCCCCCACGTTCACTTCAATTCAGAATCGTTTGAGGTTTACGAACGTGTAACTGGCCTACACAGTGACTTGCGGTGGCTAGCCGATGTGTCAAGTCAGTGTTTTTATCCTCCCAAACAACTCTGGTACAAATTTATTGACCCCAGAGGGATGAAAGGCTTGGTGAGCGCTAGGGTGGATTCGAACCTCCGATCGATCGTGCAGGAAGCGGAACCTCTAACCGCTACACCAAACCCGCCCTTTTACAGTAGAATTAAAAACAAGTTTTCTTTATACTAGTCTTCCTAGTCGGGGCTGATGAAGGTAATGAATTTATTGCCGTTTATTTTCCAACTTTTTTTGTCTGAATTGATTTTTGTTCAGGACTTCAAAGAGCTCAGGCTGAAAGAGAACAAAGACTACAAAGGAGATGAGGTGAAAGGGGATGAATACCTTGACTCCAACCAAGTAAGTGTTTACTCCTTCATTCATCTTGGAAAACCATCGCTAAATTCTTTGCTACTCTGTCGATTGATCTCTAATGTCCTTAGTTATGCTCTTTTAAAATCACAGTCGGAATTCCTTTGCCCTGTCACCACTTTGCCAATGAATGGAATAAACAGCTTCGTAGTGAACTGGAAGTGCGGATGCGTGTTTTCGGAAAAAGCACTGCAAGAGGTGAATTATAGTGCTCCTTTTTGTTTGGTAACTCAACTTTTCCTTCAAGTCATGATAGGTTTTTTCTAAGGTGAAATCAGATGTATGCCATGGATGCTCTGGACCATGGGATCCGAAGGATTCCGTGGTTTTATACCCCAATGAAGAGCTTCTTGAAGAGTACAAACAGAAAGTGGCTGCTGAACGTACGGAAAAGAAGAACAAGAAGAAGAACGGCGATGAGAAACTAAATGGGCATAACAGCGAAAAGAACGCAGCTGGCACTAAAGAAGTCAAAAAGCAGGAACATGACCATAAGAAGGGCGAGGGTAGGTTGTGTTCAATTTTGCTATGTTGCTTGTTGCTGTATTTATCGAAATCTCTATCTGTTTCAGAAAAAGACAAACTTAAAAAGGGTGAGAAAAGAAAAGCAGAAAGTGATATCCAATCAGACCCAACGAAGTCTGAGGCTTACAAGAAGCTATTTACCACTTGCAAAGAGGCCAAAAATAAGCCTACTCAACATTGGGTTACCTACAATCCTTTGTACTATTAAATTGTATATTTCTTGGATTTTATGTCGTAGTTCTCCTAGAAAATTATCTCGGTTACAATTGAAAGATAGTAGCCAGCATACAATTCATTGCGTTTTTGGTTTGGTGGTCCTCAAATTTTGGTGTGGTCGTGGTCGTCAACCCCGCAAACTTCAGTACTAGTGATAGAGTAAGAAGGAATAATAAGTAATTGTGACCGAATATCAATCGGTAGACTAGGATCTCTTTTTCGAGTTGTATTTCCTGTCGGTTTGATGTATATATTGCTTAGAAATCCCTTGTATGAGTTTTACTGGATCTTAGGAATTCCTCACCTCTAGATCTATTAATTATCTCTCGCCTCATTACTTGTGTTGTTTGAGTTCGAGCTCTGTTGCTTGGGCGCGTTCATTCAGCTATCTGTCGTTAATGAACATTTCAGATCAATAAACTCTTTCATGAGTAGTAGTTTTGTCTGTTTCGCATTGCATGGATTAGCCATGAGTTTATCGGAATGCGGTCAGGAAACTCGTGATTTCTCCTTCATTGCGTTGATCTTAGTGGACTTCAGGCAACGTGTTATGCTATCCGTGCCTAGGGTCGCATTGCGGCGTGGCACAGTAGCGGCAGAGTTATCATCTCGAGCCGTATTCTACAGAAGGCAGCAGGTAATTGCAGTAGTGAAGTTAGGGAGTTATAGTGGCTGTCCTTCAATTTTACCCTACGACCATATTTCTCTATCATCTTTTAGGTGCGGTGTATATCAGCCAATGATGTTTTCAAGTATACTGCTCAAGTGAGTTCGTCCACTAAATTTTCTGTTCTGGATTTCACCTCACTAGTATTAGAAAATGAGTTTGATTGGATGTTTTCTGATGAACTGAAGTTCTGGACTTACATGCTTTCCTCAATTGCTACAGAAAAAGCCAACAGCTGCTGCTATGCTGTATTTCTTTATAGAAGGAAGAGGGCCTGCGACAATAATTAATTTGTTGACATCTAGCAAAAGTGTTACAAATTTGCCAGTGAATACAAATTCCAGCGAAGGAAATAAACGTCCGAAGAAGTTTGTTGTAGTATTTTCGCAGGGGAATGTTTATTGTAGTACATAGGGTCGGTAATTTCCTATTCAACTTTAAGGAATCTTTCCTCAGATGTTTTTAGATAGGCATGTGTGAACGATCAGTCTAAAAATTTTTTTCATTCGGATGTTTTTATTCACAATTTGTTCAAGATTATGGCTCGGTAACGCTCCGCTCTCCAAGAATCTTCGAAACAAAGTAAAAAAAATTCTTTCCGAAGTATGACCCACTCGAAGGTATTAGTTAGAAAGCATCGGCTGGTACGAATATCGTAGCGTCGGGTATGTTAAACGAGAGCGAGATCATTGGTGATCAGTATAAATGGGAGAATGTAGATGGATGTGTGAACGAACGGTGCATTCCTTTAGATTTCGTTTTCGGTAATTTCAGTTTGTTTTTAATTTTGCTCAGAAATTCTTCGAAAGCCAGTCGCCTTTTTTGTCGGATCAGTGGCGATTGGTTGATTGACCCGCCTTTTCACATAATCATTGTTGCTGCTCTCGGTTGTTTGTAATGTTGAGTTACTAAATGAAGAACATTTTCAACGATGTCGCCTTCACGCTCAAAATTCCTTTCTTATTTCTGTATTTTCATGTAGATTCAAAAAGCATTTGCCAAACTTATTACAGACAACGCCAGATGTTCCACCTATGCCTTTACCACCACCTCCAGCGAGAACTATTGAGGAAATGGTTGAGGTAAGGTATATTCCCGTGTAAGCACTTTTTGACGGTTAAAATGTAGTTGGGGGACCACTCAGTGGCCTCAGATCTACGACATGTAAGCTAAAGTTACTAAGGGAAAAAAGTAAGTTAAAGCGTCGGTACCCCCTAACTACATTTTCCCCTTTTCGACTAGTAACAGTCTTTCGCAAAGTTTTTTTTTCGAGTCAAATTAATCATCGAGCGATCCAGTTTTCTAGGCGGGAGAGTCTGTTCTTGGTGAGTTAGGGTTGCTTTCTTGGTGGAAGCCATCGAGTTACTTTCGAATGGCGCTAGAAGGTATTCATATGCATGTAGACATCCCGTGGTGGGCGACGATAGTGTGCGGTAAGTGAAGATTGAGATTTTTACCTTTTATCGTTTTCTTTTTTCCCCTTCTACCTGGTTATTGCTGTTGTTTATTTTGTTCGCATCGCTGTTTCTTTTTGTGCATGTTTTAATTTTCTAGATTATTTTTACGCCCACACTGGGATTTGCATTCTCGCATTTCTTCATTTCTTTTGTTTGCAGTGAAGGGGTATAGCTCTGTTGTCTCATTGCTTCTTTTCAGCAACCGTTGCTCTTCGGCTTGCTTTAATCATAGTGCCTATCATGTCTCAGCGTCTGGTAGCCAAACAAAGCAAGTACAAAAAGGAGCTCGATGATTTCCGGACTCGATTAGAAGATGCCCGAAAGGAAGGCAATAACTTACTGCGTAAGTTAGCCGCTATTGCATTAATTGTGAATGCGCATCGCCTTCTTATCAACTAGCAGAACTCAGTAGAGCTAAAACACATCTAAGAAAGTGCCGGATTAAAGTAGTGTTTAGCGAGAGATTTTCTTCCCTGTTTTTCTTACACGCGAGATGTAGGAAGCAGTTTTACTGTTAAGCACTAGACTCTTAATGAGTAAATAATTAATGGTAAAAAAATACAGTGAGTATTGATACTCACTTAAAATCTTTTGCCTATATAACTAAATTGTAATTAATATATAACTAATTGTAGGTACCAATTAGCTAGTTGGATGAAACAAAAAGAAGGCTTATTCTTGTACAAACTAAAGTTATGCTAGTTATCATTCTAGTGCATTTAAGAGTTTTTATGAGTAAGCACGCTGTCATGATCAACTAATCCGTAAAGAATCGTCTTTAATTTTTGAATGTCAATCTTCGTTTTCGGAAGAAAAAAGAGAACTACTATTGTAGTTTCTGTAATAATTACAACACTACTAAGGAGTTTTTTTTCCTAAAGAAAGGATAGCTGTCTTTGTATTTAATCACTACAACAACCTATCTTTTTCGCTGATTACAGATCAATTCAGCTGCTTGCTGCTCATCCCTTGCAAGACTGATTACCGGCGGTAGAGCTGTGTTGACTGGTTATTAACATATCATAAGATTTAGAAGGGTATTGCTATTCCGGATGTGGAGTGTCTATTCAGGGCTATATCCTTCTTAGTGGACCGTACTTTCGAGAATGTTTATTCAGTTCTATTCGCAAAAACCAAATAACATTATTCATACTACAGCATTTATAAACAGTGATTTAATCGTTTTGTTTCAGAACAACAAATATTCTTGGAGCAGCGTGATTTCTTAAAATCAAAGGATATTCGACTAGGACGACAGTTCTTCATTCTTTTGGCCAATGGAGGTGTTTTTGCCACTCAGTTTTTCGCGATTCGAAAAATGGTCGATGTGAGTTTTTGGTTTTTGAGTACTGCACGTGTAATGGCTTACTAAGTAAAATTAAGTAATGTGTAGTGTAGCGTTTAGAAGTCATTAGAAAAATAACCTACAAGTTGAAATAAACTAAAATCATTTGTAATTATGAATCAATTTTTTTTTATAACGGCAGATAACACTGGGCATTGAATTGTTTTTCCATTCAAGATATAAGAAGATGCTAAAAGCTAAAGGCAAAGTGATGTCATATCAGGGTTCTTTTTTGATTTTCTCCCGTTGTGGTTTCTAATTATCGCCTTAGTTCCTTCGTTTTCTATAGAAATGTCATCATTTGCGAGTTTTTTTTTTTTTTTTGAAATATAAGATGCCGAACTGAAGAACTGGCAGCTTGCTACTGTAGTCGATAACCCAAATTTTAGCTGATATTTTATGAATTGACGCAGTTACTAGTGCAAAAAAAGATTTGTTTTGAAATGACGTTTGGATAGTTAGACCGAAATTTGCCGATACTTACAGGTTAATTATCCCGGATTATCAACGGGTGGCACAGCTTGGTTCACAGACTTGACCGCTGCAGATCCTTACTATGCTTTGCCATTGATCAGTGCGGTGACAATGGGTTTGGTGACGAGGGTGAGTTGGTGCTTGTGTAGAGTGCGACAATATCGATGATAAGTTAACTCTTAAAGGTTGGTATTGAAATGGGTACGTCAGCAGATCAGATGACACCAATGATGCGTCTTGGTATGCAGTATGCTTTACCTGTTATCATTTTTGCTGTTAGTTCTCAGTTTGCGACGGTGAGGTTGATGTAGTTCATTTCCTTTCTTTTTTTCCTTTGCTTTTCCTTTTTTCCTTTTAATGGTTCAATGCTTGAAAAGACTCAATGATTGTTGTTTTGGAAATTCAGGGTTTATGCGTTTACTGGTGTGCATCGAACTTTATTTCGTTAATATATGCCGGCGCATTTCGGACTCCAGCAATCAGGAAATTATTCAATATCCCACCTTTGGTACATCAATCTAAGTCCAAGAAAACAAAAAGCACGATTAAGGAGCTTATGGCGAATTATAAAGGTGAGCAAGTTCCACTTGATACGAGGCTAAACATAAATGCGATAGTCGGAGCCGGTGCTCTGACATACACATACACATACACATACACAAACACATACAAATACACATACACATACACATACACGGACTAAGCGCG
Organism: Necator americanus; assembly: GCF_031761385.1. Classification (NCBI taxonomy): domain Eukaryota; kingdom Metazoa; phylum Nematoda; class Chromadorea; order Rhabditida; family Ancylostomatidae; genus Necator; species Necator americanus. The sequence continues at coordinate 17,122,348 of NC_087371.1, forward strand.
TTATTATATAGCATGATTTTCTAAATGTCTTTTTCTTCGATGCGTATATTTCTGGTTTAGCGAACAAATCGATACCGCCGACTTTTGCACAACTGAAAGAGCAGGATCTCCAACAATTTAAAAAGGCTGGCCGAGGTAAGCCGATAGTGAAGAGTTAATCCGGGTCATTGGGGATTATAGTAGTGGAATAGAAGTGCTAGGGCTCGTAACTACGTCACTTTAGTCATTAACAGTAAGTTGCAGTAGGCATATCTCGCCCACTTTTTTGCTTACAGGGGAGGAGATTCTCTAGAGAGTTCCTATTCTCTTTACTTCTTCTTGTTATCTTTTTTTTATGTTAGTTAATATTATCCATGTTATTAGTGTTTGTAAAGTCGTAGGTAGTGCGCAGTTGTTTGTTAGCTAACCATTCTTGAGTAACCTAGTGTGTTACTGTTATAATTCTGACTGTTATAAAGTTATATGAAATAAATTGAGCTGATGTTTATGGAGGTTGTTCGTTGGTGTTTAGCGCCTTCAGTACCAGTCAAACCAATTTTCGTTCAAGATTTTCTTGTCAATTTCTTATTCCTTCAAGGTTTTTCAGTACTTTCCTTCATGGACACAACAAGAGTAAGTTATCAGAACTGAGGATGCAGAACAATGCTCAAACAAAAATTCGTTATTTATTTATTTTTTTCAAAAGGACTCGACTCTATGAACTTGAGAGGTATAAATGCCCAGGGAGTGACTGATGAAATATGTATGGGTGCTATGGTTATACTGCTCCATGACACTATTTGTAGTTTGTACGCTGTTTCCCAATCTGCTAGCTGCTGAATCACTACTTTCTTACAAGGTTCTCTTACGAGACGCTACTTTGTTTTGTGCGTTGATCGTTAGAAGGAAAGAGAAAAAAATGAGAGAAAAAGTGACCAAACATCTTTTCAAGAGTCCTGTGGTAATTCTGTTATACCGCCTTTAGCTGGTGTCATATAATTAACTTACTTTATAAGCCATTCTGATATACATTTTTGTTGCTTGGTCAAGCAAGCAAATCAATATAATTAATTCATATAATTTAATAATGGGGCGGGTGTGGCGCAGTCGGTTAGAGGTCCGTTGTAGCCACACGGTCGAGGGTTCGAAACCGTCCTAGTGCAGACCAAGCCTTTCATCCCTTCGGGGTCGATAAATTGGTACCAGACTTGTCTGGGAGGATAAAAACACTGACTTGGTCATCGGCTAGCCCCCGCAAGTCATTGTGTAGGCCAAAACGCGTTCCAAAACCTCATCGATTAGGAATTCTAGTAAAACGCGTTGGCGCATCCCAAGTGGATTGATACGCCAGTGACTTTATCCTTTATCCTTTTAATTTAATAATGGTATAATTATATCATATTTATTAATTATGATATTTATTAGTATTAACTATTAATTTAATTATCATATTATTATATTTATATAATTTAATAATTGTATGCAACTTAATATATATATATATATATATATATATATATATATATATATATATATAATTTTTTAGGGAACAATGCAATCAACCAAGCATCTAGCGCTGAATGATAACACCAGCCTGAGCGTCCGGATAAAACCGGACTTCGGGCTTATTTTTGTGTTCACTTCGCTCGTCTTCGTCAATAAAAAATAACAGTAGCGACATTTTTTTGTGCGCTTTCTTCATTTTTTTACCCGAAAATTTAAGCATAGATGTAAGATTTTATGTTTTTTCCCTAAACACTCAGTTCTATATTTGGAGAACAATCCAGCTTGATTTTACATATATGTTTCTCTCAAACCTCCACAATCTGAAAACATTATTTGAAGTATGACTATCGTAGTGATAAAAATAATGTTCTACGTCAGATCGTGCAAACTGCTGTCTACTATGTATAGTATTTAAGCAGCCGTTCGCACGTGTGTTTCCTCTTTTTGAAGAAAGGATGTTTGCAGCATCATGGAGACATGTTGGGAAATAGACATGTGAAGGAGCCATAGAAACCCATTCTACTGGGCAGGGTCTCCCGCACGCATATCCGACACAATGGAACCCGTTTCTCCCCACTCTATAGCTTCCTGGCACCGGTGCACCATTCCAACACCGTTTGACCTTTTACAGCTGTCAGGCTCCGGGGCACGAATTCGACGCTGTAGTACCCGTCTCACCCAATTTTGCCGCGTTGAGGCTCTAGCGTACCAAACCGACACCATGGTATCCGTCTCCCTCTCTTTTTGGAATTTCTTGACTGAGTCACACACATTCACAGACGCACACGTAACAGAATAACCCCATTATTATACAGCATGATAGCTTGCAAATTTGGAAGTATACATTCACATAAAATTTAATACACATTTATTTACTCTCAATGACATATGAGAGAAACTAGCTTGCTTTATCAAAGCCAACATACAAAACCACATAACTTTGGACACTGGTGAAAAGGTAGAGTGCTCGCCTATCGGGTGCATGGCAATGGCAATGGCAATGGCACGGCACCTCACCGATATAGTTTTGCATCATTGTGGAGTATTTTCGTGACACACAGACACACACGGACTAAGCGCGTCATTAGCACGATTTTTTTTCGAATTTTCTTTCTTTGAATTGTCGAGAGGTCATTTTTTTACTGTGTATTAGACAGGGAACATTGTCGACGACTCATCGTGAACAGATCTACGAAGGTGCGATTATACTCCAAAAAGTGATTGTTTATAAAGCGCTTCCTTTTTCATGAGATATGTAGTAAATGTATTGTTGAATCGTGCACTACATTGTTTGGGCAGAACCAAGAAAAGTTATTCACCTTTATTCTGGCTAGTCGCGGATCTCCCTCATTAAAGGGAACACAATCGGTTAGTCGCGAAGCTACGTGGCGGGTCCCCAGGTGGCGGACAATGGGCTAATCGCGATCAAAAGCGACCTTGTACCTGCCCTGAGATGCAGGTGGCTTCAAGGGATGGACTCCCTGCTTATGCTGTGCCAGGATCGGCTCATAATACTACCGTGCCGGCCAAAAGCCTGTAATCAAGTGATTGGGAGGTGCAGGGGAGGCGGTTTGGAATCGCCTCCAACTAAGCTCCATCTGCACACTCCACAACGTTCTCCCAAAACTCATGGGACTAGAGGCTTGCAACCTGCCCATGGGTTTTAAATTTTTATGCAAAACACAGTAATAGGAAAGAGTCTCCTGATTGTGGAGGAAAGCCTGGTACTGTAGCGCCAAGAAAGACGGGAGTCATGCAAGCTGCCGAAACGGAAAAGGACTAGGATTTCGAGCTATACTTATAACGCCTGGACGCATGCATCGGATGCGACCATTGAAGATCTGATGATCCAAGCTAGGAAGATTAAGCACGACGTCATCGGACTGACCGAAATGAGACGACGCCATCCGCTTAGCCACGTGTATGAACACTGGAGAAGAACTGTTCTTAGGAACATGCGACGGTAGAGGAGTTGGTGGAGTTGGCGTCCTTGTCAACACGAGTATGGCAAAGAACATCGACTCTTTCGAACAACTTACTACAAGAATCGAACGCCTGCGGGCGAGAAGATATGATTCAATGCCAGCTTTGACTATCTTCCTCGCTTACGCTCCAACATCAAGCTACGAAGAACAAGAAATCGAAGCTTTCTGTATGGACGTGGAGAAGCTCTACAGAGAAGATCATACTTTCTACAAGGCCATAATTGGTGATTTCAACGCCAAAGTTGGCCCCAGAAGAACGCCTGGAGAATTTCACATCGGAACACATGACCTTCAGTGGAATGAGCAGGGAGAGAGGTTTTCAGAGTTCATCATGACGACTAAGACCATCCATGGGAACTCGCAATTCCAGAAGCCCTCCTCTCTACGTTGGATGTGGGAGTAGATGGAGGGTCATAATGTATCATAATGAAATCATAATGAAATTGACCTCATCATCGTCAGTAAAAGGTGTTGCCTGACGTATGCCGCTGTTGTACCAAAGTTTTATACGGAATCGGACCATCACCTTCTTCGAAGAAGATTTTCTTCCACACGGAGAGGAGAAAAAGCCACGAAGTTCACTATGCGAACTCCCAGAACCACCATCGACTGGGAGCTCTTCGCTTCGCTTGTCGCTTTTTGGGAACATATCGTAATGGACAACATCGACGACGAATATGAACGGCTCATAGAACATCTTCACGGTTGTACGAGGAAAGCGAAGAGTTTCAAAACCACCAAGAGGCGCCTGTCTCTCGAAACTCTTGAGTTGATAGGTCAGCGTGGAGCTGGACGAGCTGCAGGCAACCAAAACCTCACGTCCGAGTTCGCAAGGCTTTGCAGAGAGGCGATTAAGGAAGACCTGAGAGAGAGAGAGAGAGAGAGAGAGAGAGAGAGAGAGAAGAACAAAAGTGTTGGCTGAAGCTGCAGAGGCGGGACAGAGCATTTGTACGCCCGTCGGAACTTCGCCAGTCGTAAAACAACAACGACTGCTCTCCGGATCCCAGAAGGAACAACTACAGATGGAAAAGGTCATTCGCGACTTCTACTCAGATCTCTTCGACAGCCACGCACACTCACCATCTGAATGAACATGGACGTGTCATTCCAAAGGTCTTGCCCTCCGAAGCCCGACATGTGCTGCCCTCCGAAGTCCCATCATGTTGGTGAAGAATCGCACTTCACCCGGTCTTCACAGAATCAAACCTGAACATCTGAAGTACCTACCGCCAGTCCTCATCAACACGCTGGCGAAGTTCTTTTCTCGTTATCTGTCGTAATGCAAGGTTCCTTAGCAATGGAAAACCAGCAAGACCATGCTGTTGTATAAGGAAGGAGACCCACAAGGCAATTATCGTCCAATCTGCTTACTGTCTGCCACCTTCAGGCTCTTCACAAAGGTAATCCTAAACAGGATAGAAAGAACATTAGATGAAGGACAGCCATGCGAGCAAGCAGGGTTTCGAAAAGGGTTCACTACGATTGACCACGTACACACGGTTTCAAAACTCATAGAAGTATCGCGATAGTACAAGATGTCGTTGTGTCTCACTTTCATCGATTTGAAGAAAGCCTTTGATACATTTGAGACCGAAGCGGTCATGGAGGCCTTGGACAGCCAGAGCGTACCTATTCCATACATTAAGCTACTTCATAAGTTGTATAGCAACTTTACGACCAAAATTTCTCTATTCTGCAATGATGTCATAATCGATGTAAAGAGAGGGGTTTGACAGGGTGATGCAATTTAACCCAAAATATTCAGTACCACTCTCGAGAACGCGATGCAAGGATTGGAATAGGATAACATAGGAGAGGAAGTTGACGGCCGGCATTTACACCATCTTTTTTTCGCTGATGACGTTCTGATAACATCAAGCATCAATCAGTCGGAACGGATGCTAGCCGAATTTGATGAAACGTGTAAAAAGATCGGTCTTCATTTGAACCTTTTTCTGTTTCTGATGCCCCTTTCACGCTCAACGGTACGAACATATCCAAATGCTCCAGCTATGTACATTTAGGTCGGAAAATCAACATGGTGAACGACTTGACCTCCGAGCTTTGCAGAAGAAAACGAGCGCCTTGGGGAGCATTCAGGAACATCGAGGATGTAGTGAACATTACCAAGAACATCCGGCTCTGTGCTCACCTACTCAAAAACATCGTTCTTTCTGCTTTGACCTGCGCCTCAGAAACGTGGGCGTTTCGCAAGCAGGAGGAAAATGCGATCAGCGTCATAGAACGCTGAATTGGAAATTTCATTTCGGTATCACCGACTTCTTCAGAGCCGATGAATCGTTAGGGGGACTGCATGAAGGAACAACGAGCTTGCGCTACATCGAAACCTATGCGGGTTTTGAAGCTTTGGGTCCAGATGCAAAGAGCATCGTTATTAGTTACTATTAGCGGCGCAACTCAAACAACCGGTGGTCCGCTAAGATCGCGGGTATCAAGGTGAGCGCTATTGTGGCTTACTTCTCTGACGTTATCTTGGAGCAGTCTCTTTGTTAAGTGATATTTTGTGTGTGGCGAAGCGTTCGAGGAGATAGATTACATGTATCTTTGATCTTTCAGGCTCTGAAGAAGGCGATGACACCGAAACGTTAGCCAGAGTAAAGATGAATAACAGTCTTGGTTCTCCTCAAACATAGTAGTGCACGATTCAACTCTACAATGCCAAGATTCAAAGAAGGTCGAAATTGGGATTTAAATGTTAAGTTACGCAAAAGTGTATGAAACCATTCGCGTCACATTTTCTTCTATTTCTCTCTACAATCTTTTTTTAAACAGAATACTGTATTTTCTGTATCATCCACTGCTGAAAAGACATTGCGACAGCTGTATACAGGTGTGAAACACGATGAGATACTGTAGATTACGCAGTATGAAGATTTTCGCTTATGTAAAGAATTGTCGGTGAACACACTTTGGAGTCTTTGCGACGAATTTCTTAGGGTCTTAGTCCCAAACGTACTACAAGGAAAGAGACTCTTTTCTAGACGAGTTGACGTTTCCTACTTTTTGAGGTGACACATGAGATCACTTTCGACATTTTTTTTCTGCGGCCTTGTTAGTTATGTTTCCCTATAGGGAACTATAATCCTGAAATTCTCGTTTCAGAATTTCTTTCAATTCCATGTCAGCTCTTGTCAATACATCTGTTTTCACTCAGGTGTTAAAGTGTCACTAATACTTTGCTTTGCAGTGTTTTGTACAAATTTAGGACATACTTTAAGACATTTTTGAGCGTTGTGACTCTGTGACTCAAACTTCGCGTCTCCTCCATTTCGTAATGTTATTGCATCAGTTTCAGACGAGTTCCTTTATTCCTTCCGCCCGCCATAATTTTCGTAATTCATATACCTGAATGATAGTTTGTAAGCGCCTCTCCTGCGACCGACTTCAGCCATCATTCGCTAGCAGCTCTGTTCATTATGCCTCTAATAGTTTCTTTTAACTAATTGAGCTGTTTCATATTTCCGATTTCGGATCTGTTATGATATCTTACTTCTTCGCTTGTTTTATGAACTCCCCGCGTTTCGCATTCACGAAAGAAAAGAAGTAATAGTAATACATGCAATTAAGAAATGCAATAAAAATGCTGCTATGATGTCCTTCAAAAGGCTAGTACTGCAGCTTGGGTTTTGTTCTTTTTAGTTGTTCGCCTTCACGTTTCGAATATTCGTGTTTTGACTGTTTGCCTGAAAGGTTCCTTTAAGGGCATCACCCCACGAATCTAGGGCGGTGCGGGTTTCACGGGCGTTATGCCTATACGGGGTCGTAAATTGTGGGTAAGAGGGTGATTCCGTCCATTTCTAATTTTCGTAAAACACATTCCGAAAGATGCGGCGCGTGCACAAGGCTGGCGCGCTCCAATAGAACTCGTAGAAAATTGCGCCTTGGAATGCTCGATGCCGCATCTTCCGAGCCGTTTTCTATGGCAATTAGGAAGAAATAGACGGAATCACCCTTCTCCCCATAATCTACGACCCCGTATAAGCATAACCCACTTGAAACTTGCACACCCCGAGTTCGTGGGGTGATGCCTTTAAACAATAGGAAAAAGGGATTATAGAAATGTCAAATTCAACTTCTAACTTGCATATGTCATTATTGGTTACATACTGGTCTGTGGTTTAAAAAACTCTTTCTGCTAAGTTACTCATTTCTTACCAAGCTTTTTTACGTAATTGTCTCAATTATCTTTATGAAAATGAGGAAAAACCTCTAAAAAATGCAGCAGCAGAGAAAGAACTGAAGTTGCATGTTTGCTTTGTTCTCTTGAGTAGGGCAAGTAGTAGTACGATATTTCTTTTTACAAATAATCACTCGTAAGAAGTATTGATCTTCTGCTAGAAGTTACACATTAATCGAGAGTCGAAATCGTTTAATATTATTGTCTTTTTCTTGTCTTAACAGTTCTTGTTAGAAGATTTCTTTGGAAATTTCATGAATATGTACATTTTTTAGTTCGCAAGTTGCATTCTCAGGAGCACTTAATGAATGATTGAGGTTTGTGTTGTTTTTTAAAGTCACAGATGCACAAACAAGCGCACTTTTCATTATCTTATGTGAAAAATTGCAAGGAAAAAGAGTTTACTCTAAACAGATACACTTGAGCACTTGAAACGTCGGTCGCTTTAATGTATTTTTCGGTTGCTTTACAATTTACTTAAGTGGTTCCTGAATAAATCAATAGCTTTACCAATATCTTGTAGATTCACTGAAGCATTTGCTATATCCTCATGATAAGATAGAAAATAGTTCTAGGAGTTGATCTAAGGAATTTTTCGATGACTACTAACATTTTAAGTCCACTTTTTATTTGTTTTGCTTTTTTAACCGAAAAGATCTAAATTCACCTCATATTTAAGCTTTGGTATAATCGAAAATAAAAAGCTGTAAAAGCTTTTGGTTTCTTGATTTTGCCCCATCTTTTGAGGTTTCCATAATCAAAGACGTAGAATGCGATGGTATTGAACTTTAGATTTTCCCTCGAAGTTTATGATCTCGGCGATTTTTTTTTGCGGCGGCATTAGCTGCGGATGTCGCTTCTAGCCGACGATGATTCATAGTTGGCGCCGAAAGTGCCAACTTTGGCGCTGTTTTTGATTCATTGGCTAATTGTGTATGGAGTCTTCTAACAACTTATTTATGCACATACCAGAGCCGTCCCGGAACTTAATGATATTTCTGGAATTTACCTTTCAGAGATAGACACAGGGGCCCTACAAAGTCTCTTATTGAACTGCGCTGAATCTGCCGCATTGTTCTTCGAAAGGATGGTTATCGATTTAATGGTCATCTTATACCAATACTCTGAAAATGATGGGATCCATTGGATTTTGTGAAGCGATTTTCTGCTAATTGTCTGTAATACGTGTTGAAAAGTGCCCAACAAGTGGGGGAAGTGCTCAAAAAAAAATCAGGGGAAAAAGAAATAATAAGCGATCTTCAGAAAAATTTCCGTTCTCCTGTACATTTTCCGTCAAATAAAGCATTGAACATTGTATAAATATCGGAAATATATTTATCATATTAAATTCTACGTAAATATTTAAGTATATATTATATTACATGTTATTGTGCTGTAAAATAAATGTTGTTAAATAAAATATTATAATAAGTTGTTGGAATTCGTCTGAAATTGTCGTATATTGTCAGCTTCCTTTTTTTTTCTAAATTTTTATCCTAACACTTAGTTCTTGGTAATTGCCTTTTTAGTATGGCTTTGAAGTACATTAAAAAAAATCCTTGAAAATGGAAGAGAAAAGAAAAAAGAAACCTTTTAGGGGTCACTCCTATTTTAAAATGATATAATAATTTAGAACATATAAGAATGGAAAATTTTCTGATTAGACGTTGGTCCACACTGTGTGTGTAGCTGAAATTTCGCGTGTTTCATCATATAACCATGAGAAGTTGGCTACACGTTTCTTTGGAGTGATTAATGTGTTATGAGTTGGAAATCTGATCTAAGTTTTGAAAAGGCAGAGTGAAAAGCAAATTGGTGTGGCAGAAAATAAAGAAAACGGTTCTTTTGATGAGCTGTGCCACTTAGCGATTAATTTTACGACAATTTTCTGAAAATCCAGGTGAACTGGGAATTTCAACTCATGTAAAGTGAGCTTCCATCCGTGTTTAAACTAGGATCAAATTGTTTGACTTTTGATCTGGTGTTTGGAGGCGATTCCAAGTATTTTTCTCTAGAAAATTGTGATGTCATAACTGCTTTACACTTTACACTTGCACTCTTTCTCGACAAAATTGTGTTATATACTGATTCGCAAAGATTAGAGTCATTTCTATCTCGCGACCAGCAAAAGAACACCACATGTGCAAAATTCGAGTGCGTGGTATGAGTTTGAGATGTGACGGGTAGATAACAAGGGTTTGCCGATGCTCATGGTCAAAATCGGTTACTGCTGGCTCTGTGTTCTTGAATCAAATCAATCAATCAATCAGAATCACTCCTCTGAATAACTGCTGTCCTTTGTGTCGGGCCTCAACGTTTTCATAGACTTCTTCCTTAAAAGCATTGACGAATGGAAGACTCAAAAAAGAGCAGAACTCTGTGGCGGCGTTCCGTCACGTCTCTGCCCTCCTTTCCACCACCTTCGCATCTCGATCGTTCCCTCCTCTCTTCACCTTCTCTTGGATTAGTTTTGTAACGACCTTGGCGCATAGGGTGACTTGCGCTCAAGAAATTATGCCAAGCCATCAATCCATCCCTCTAATTATCGTCGTCTCTGCATCGACAATGACCTCTACGACTTGTGTCCTTACACCTTGAGCATCACCATTGACGTCTATGGTGATGCATATAATGCTGTTATAATCCCTTAGCGATTGTTGAATAGTCCACTAAAATTATTAGACGATGAGCATATTCTTCATTTATTTTGTTCATTTCATTAAATGATATGATCTTCTACTAGGTTTGGTCACTATTTGTAATAAACATCTGGAGTTATGATGGAGATTTAGTGCAGAAGAGGTGCAAAATCGGTTAGCCGTCGAAACTGCTTCGAACACAAAATGTATGCTCGACGTATCTCTTTGGCGAAGATAATGATCTTGACATGTGTAAATTTCATTTTTCTTTTGCAGAAAAAAAAACAAATTTGAAAATATTTCTTATTCTTGCAATATTAACAGTATATTGAAGTCTTTATTGAGTCCGTTATAGATGTGAAAACTTTAAAAAAAGTCTAGCACGTTTTTTGAAAATCGTAAAGGAATTGGAGACTTGCGGGGTGCTTAGTAGCATCTCGCAGGCCAATGCTTAGTTTTTCCTCATTGAAAGAATTGCTGCGGTAGAAGATTCCGAAACCAGATCCTTGCAGATGCTCCAGTAATTTCGATGAACGCAAATGAACTTGGATTTGGTGCGAATCTTGCTACTGAATTGTGGATTAAGTAGGGAATGCACACTCTACATCACTTCTATTCTTCTCCTGTCTTTTTTTAGTTCTAGAGAAAAAGCCTTCTTTATTCGCTTATTGGCATTTTCCAAAGCTGAAGGAGATAGTGAAATTTTGTGTTAGAAGCGATTTGTGTTCGACTTCATCACCCCTTAAACTAGTAGTTTTATAATGTACCATATCTCAATTTATGCAAGGAATCATTGTAAATACAAATTCGTATATAGATTGATTAGTTTAAATCAGTGTGAAGTTCGTCATAGCCTGAGTACGTATAAATTGGCGCATACATACAACGTAGTCACATGGTATTTCAAACTCCGCTGCATCTCGCCACGATTTTCGGGTAAATTTCGAATGTTTCTTGGGCTTTTTTTTACATAATTCACCTTATTGTAGATTTTAGCTTCTAATTTTCCAACCATATCGTTTGTTTAAAATAAATTCCTACTTTTCATTGGCTTGCCTCCCCTCTTAAAATGTACTATGGAAACGTCGAACTCCAAATCTGACTGATGTAAATACTTTGTTCAAGTTGTAGTGAGCACTCGTGTTAGTTGCGTTCTTAGAAGTGAAGTTGTCATGCCAAACATATTTATCAAATTGCTTCTCCCCATGGACCCGTACATATGTAAAACTGACAGTTGGGTCGCATCAACACTTCTGCTATGAATATTTGGATTCTGCTTCTGGAAAGTTCAATGGATCGATTTTTGGCAACTTCGTATCCAAGAGTAATCCTATCAAGTTCCTTCTTTGTCTGGTACTCACGAAAGTTTCCTATAACTGCCTATGAAGAACCTAATTCTGCCTTTAATCTTGGCCTCATTATTGAGTTGGGTTGGTGCCCTAGGCAAATGTAGGTGAAGAAACGGCAATTGGGTTTGAAAGTCATTTGATCTATGATCTCCACGGGATTTTTCGGTAGGTTTTCTGGGCAGCGCAATAGTAGTGTCGTATCCACAATGTGAACGATTGAACAAAACCAGCGTTCCATGCCGTTTGCTGCATTAATAGGTCGACGCAATTCATCCAGGCTCAAACTTTGGTTTGAAGACATAATCTAGACGTCTATGTATAGGAGTCTTACCTAAATTCATGTTCTAGTTTGCGTCAACTTGGAGGGTGCGCGAAAACTAGTTGCGTCTATGATTCTGTTGCGCAAACGCAACCTCCTTCTTCGTTGTCATGAAAAAAGTTCTAGAATGTTCCAGCAAAGGAATTTCTGCTAATTTCCCGAACTAACAAGACTCCTGGCTACTTACTATTTGAGTGTTTGCTATTTTAGTGGGTTCTTTGTAACCATTAAGGTGAGGAAAAAGACGTCCATTTCTTACCGTTACCATGAGACTTCTACTTTTAAATTCAGATTTAAAACATGCTAATAAAGTGAATTAACTGCTGCCAAATTGAGTTCTTTGTAGTAGTACCTTTCTTCTTCTAGGAAAATTGCCCATCTAGAATAATCTTCAATGCAGGTCGCATCTTGAAGCATCACATTACTAATCAATAACCGTGTATTTTCTTTGCCCGCACCAATTCTATCTCTCTGAATTGTTGCAGAATTTCCCCCACTTCCAATATCTGAGTGTGGAAATGGTCATTCTCTTCTGTTGCATTTTTGCTGCATGTTTTTTTCTTCGCAAAAAAAGGGACAGTTGCAAACATTGCTAAAGGAGCGGTACTTGGTGTTTTTATGTTTTTGTGAGTCTTTTTGGCTCGTTTTTCGCAGCGCTGTTTATATTTAAGGGTGAACTAGGTTTCCAAGCGGTTACAGTACCTACAAAAAAACTCATGCATTCCACATTAGGAGGAAACATATAACTATTTTCCGGTATCGAGAAAGTCTGAAATTTTTCCATGAAATTCATTCATTGTGATGCTCTTGTAGTCAGATTCTATCAATACTACCGCAGCGAGCGGCTGTGGTAGGCGCATTAATTACAAGCTACGTGTGCGAGTAAATTCACATTCGATATAAAATCCGCCATTCTGATTGGTCATCTCATCAACCTCTATCCAGATGCAATAATGGAGCGATAATTAAACGCGTATTAATTTTCTCAGCAAAGTAAGCTGCAACGGTGATTAATTAGCTGCCGATGTTATCCCTGACGCACTCGATATCGCAAACGTTGCGCCTGTTGACTCTAAATGTACTTTTAATACATTACTATAATGCTTGGAAGATGGTGCTGAGTGTTCCTCCATGTTTTGATGACTCAGAATTGAAATGTAGCTAAGTATTCACCGTATACTGGCTACATTCTAGTTTTTTTTATGTGCGTTTATCTCAATGAGAAATTAATTGACATTTTACTGAACAAAAGAAGGCTCCAACTTTTATATTCTAGGCAAAATTTTAGAAGTACATTAGAAAAACAAAACTATTGAAAATGAAATGAAATGGCTTACCAAAGGAAAATGGGATAGTCATAAAGCGGGGTTCATCGTGGCATTTTATATTTCATATCTGAACAGTCTAGTATTTGTGATAAGTATTTCCTAAGAACATGAACTGGAACTTTTGCTGTTCTTTATAATTATTCATGGAGAATTTGGTTATTTTTTAAAAGAATTTCTAAAGTATTCAACGACCCCGGGAGACGAAAAGCTTGGTTTGCACTAGAGCAGTTTCGAGCCATCGACCCTGTGGCTACAAAGGAAAGCAGAATAGCTTGTAGAAATAAGAACTACAGCAACCAAAGTGTTTTTCAGAGAATAATGCCCTACACGTTATCCTGAAATTGTAAAGTATTAATATTTTTAATTAATTAGTATTGATATTAATAATAATATTATTATTAATATTAAAACTATCACTACGCACCATCTAGAAATATTAATATTAAAATTGATACTATTAATACTGGTATTAATAGTATCAATTTTTCTAGATAGTGCGCCAATCATTGCCACATCATTCTTTACACAGTGAAATGAATTGCATTTTACTTAAACTTCCCTTTACTGTTTCTGTGGAATGCTCGAAACCAATCAGGTACGATAAGGTAATCACTTGTAGACATTCCGAACACACCTTTTCACTTTCATTGTTTCGGATCTTCAACTCGTATGTATTTGATCGGTATTGATTGGGAACATGAGTCAGTTAGAAATTCGAGAGAGATTGTACTGCGAAGGTTTTGCTCGAGTTTCAGAAGCAGTGCTCTTCGAGGAAAATTTTCCCTGGAACTCAAAATCAATGCGTATGGGATCTACAAATGAATGATTTGCATGCCTCTTAGACTCATGCGATCTCTGACACGCTCCATCTCTCTCTTTGCCCAGCTTTTTGATTGTCTTGAATAGGATTGAGCAGAGCAAAGATTTTTGAAGCGCTCACCCGTTTCGTTGGCTTAACCTCTTCAGGAGAAACTAATCCGCTTAGAGAAACCAATGTGCTAATTTTAGAGTTTTGTGCTTAGTCGTTGTCGGTGCAACAATTTCTTCAAGTATGATTTTTCCACTGTGTGTGCATATTAATTGTCAATTTGTGTCCTCCAAAACTAATTCTAATGTCTTTGGAGGAAATAACTCGTGATGGTTGATTATTGGTGTTATATTGTTGTCCAGAAAACATGGTTATTCATTCTCCACACAAAAAGGGGCCCATCTCAATTCCCAGTTGACATCGCCACCGCTCAATTTTTCACTCGTGGATCATTGCACAACGTATTCGAATGTGATTGTCACGGACGGCGACAACGGTAAGTCGCTTTCCAAATGTCCTTTTTATCGGTTATTCATGAGAATTTTTGGAATGTCGTGCAAAATAGGAAGCCATCGTGAATCTCATAGAAATTGAATGAAGAATTATTTTAAAAAAATGAGATAGGAGATGGAGAACGTGCGTCTCTGAGTTTCGACCATGTAAGCACCTTACTATTTCAATAAGTCGTAGTTTTATTTTTATTTACTCATAAATGTCGATTGTTTTTGTTTTCATAACTCTTCTTTTCGCAGTTTTACTCTCACATTCTTGCGATTCTTTAACACGAAGTGCTCTCTATTTGGACAAAAAAAAAACAGAAACATTCGATGCAAAGAAAATTCTTCAACAGCAAATAGTAAATGTTGAACTGTACTTTTTCAAGAAGTCATTTCACTAAGGTATTGGTTTATCGTATATTCCCCGACGCTGACTATGAAATTACGGCTAAGTTCGAAAAACTCCTAATTCTTTTGGTGACTCACAAGACATTACATGAAACTCATCTTACGTAGAAGAGACGTGTATAGAAGCACATCTATAAGATGAATGCGTGAATTTTGCTTTTGCTACGTCCAGACATATCAAAATATAACAGGTATGTTACATATTCTTCTCCGCTCCGCCTTCCCTCCAGATGTGAGCAATTGCAGACCGTGTGAGGAATGTCACGTCATATTCCTTTCGAGTCAGTTTTCGCCAAGAATGCAACATTCGACGAAGATTCGAGTGTATGTGTGAATGCATATTCTAATGGCTGCTTTCTGAAACGCATACATCCCTACACTAATATTACTCTCACGTAATTGCCAATCGGCAGATGACTCGCTGTGAAGTGGCGGGTTGCGACCGCGTGGGCCCGTCGCGAACGAATGCCCTTCCAGACGGCGACGAGTGTTTCAAGGGTGTGAGCGCCTCTGTGTGTGTTCATGTACGTGAGAGTGGCTATGTGCAGTCTGCAGGTACCCGGCCTCCTCTCGTCGTGGTCGCCCAATGTATTATCGATCGATGGACACCGCGAAAGGAACGCGGGGCTGCAGCGGCTGGGTGCAGCCACCTGCACACCCACTGTCACCGGCTGCTCATAGCGACCGCGCGGCGCCGTTCGTGTTTGTCGCCGGCCGCGTCCCCTTACCTCTTCTGTTCCATTGATTGAACGTTTCCATGTGTCCATAAGTTGATGTTTGACCTACTTTGCTATTGATTGATTCCTCTCGATCATAGCACTCGAAGGACACACACCGTTCGTCGATGTAGTTTTTTGTTGCCCGTGCGCCATCAATGGTGCGTGACACGGTTACGTCGATGGTTTCTGGAGTGTTGCACATGGATTCATGGACGTTTACCCGCGTTACAATGGAGTGCCTTTTGAAGCAACCGTTATGGGTGGTAGTTTGGGATTTTCGTGACCTCCCTCAACTGTTCTTCACTCCAGGGCACTATGGTATCTATTGTGGAAATAAATGGGAACGTTGAAAAATTCCCGTTTCACTGAGACTATGTATGAATTCATGAGGGGGACCTTCGGTTTAGGTTGACATGCGCTCGCTTGTCCGCTGGCCGCAGGTCGTGGCTTTTGTTTCGCCTACTTGTCCCTGTGCTTTAACACTTCTTGTCTTGGGAGTACTAGTTAGAAATATTATTAATATACTTAGAATCATCATATTCAGTAAACATCTCTTTCTCTTCAAAAGTCGTTGCCTTATGTGTAATATTATCTTGTGTTGCAATTTATTAATGTAATTTTTGTTCTGTTTTCCCCAGAAGAGAATCCAGTGTTATTAGGGCTTCAGAGGGTTAATTAACCTTCTACACTTGTCTTTATGCACGGATGAGAACTCAAAGAACAAGGACCAGTCGCCTTGGATTGAAAGTACATGTCAAGCGGGAACGATCATGCTTCACATTAACCCATGCATAGTTTCAGTGAAAAGGGGATTTCCAAGTTTTTGCTTTGTTTTTGCAATAAATTGCTTCCTTTCCTGTTTCCTTTTCTCTTTAGTTTTTTTTTTACAAATATTTTATCTAAAAATACTACAGTTCATTTATTTCACCAAGTGTAATCTTCTCAACTTTGATATTTTTCCTTTAAAAAAATCCGATCTCTTTATGCCGTTAAAATAACGCTCTGCTCGCATCATCCAAAAAGGGTTTATGACCATATTTTGAAGGATTAGTTCAATTCATTGACGTACTTCATCACAATCCATATGGATATCAAACTGGAAAATTAGAGTATCTCTACAATAATTTTCACTTTAATCTTGCGTTTTATTTTTTTTTGGCCCCCGGGGAATTATGTTTTTTTTTTTTTTTTTTTCTAAAAAACCTAGGCCCAATTTTTTTTTTCGGGGGGGGGGGGGGGGGGGGGTGGGGGGGGGGGGGGGTTTCCCCCCCCCCCCCGTTTGGTTTTAACGGCCCCCTACCCCCCCCCCCCCCCCCCGACCTATCTCTACAATTATTTTCACTTTATCTTTTTATTCGAATAACTTTAAGTAGTGCTCAGGATTTTTGTTACCTTCTTGTTCATGTTTATTTTTTTTATAAAACGGCATTAATGATACCTCAAACTTGATTTCTAATACATATACCTTAGTTCTTTAGTCTTATCCTAATTTCGCTAAATTACCATGATTTATTACCTTGTGTGTATGTAGAGTGATTTCTGTTGCACTTTTTTGTTTAAATGATATAATCGCAATACAATATTTATTTTCAAATCAGAGCTGTTTGCCTGCTCGATTTCGGTGATTCCCACATATCTGTAGACCAAATGTGCTAATTTCTTCTAACGTGAGATTTTTCTCTCTTCTTAATCAAAACATATTCATTGTTTGTTTTAGTTATTTACTCATTGCTTTTATTTATTCTTATTAACTGGGCGGCAACCGAAGAGCAAGTATTGATTTATTCTGAAGTCATTACTGATCTTAACTTCGTCGTTCGTCATTATTGTTTCTCCTGCTGATTCGGAAAAACTGGATTTATTCTCTCCGAAAGAAGAATTTTTTTGCGGAACTAGGAGCAGTTACGCGACTCTGTTTTTATAGTAAGAATTCATCCGTCAATCCAGCTATCATTTGTGTGATCTGTGTGATCACCTGATTCATTTCTCGTTGTCCCAGCTACGTCCCACAACCGTTCTCGCTGTCTTATTTTCGTACATGCTTTTATAATAGGGAGACCTAGTCATGGCATGACAACGATCGCCCTCTATTGTTCCCTGTTTGTCGCGGACGAATGATCGTGGCTGTCGCTGATATTATGATTCATGATCAGTGATTGATTTTGTTGATTGCTTCTCTGTATGTCCTTTCTTTTTGCATTTATTTGAAAGCAACCAGTAAGGAGAAGCTTCGCCAATAAGGTTATTATTTTCGCTGTTTTGTCGAGAGTTTCATGTTTAACATGTACCAGCATCCACTTTGATACAGTACCTTTTCTATCTACAATGTATTTCGCTTGATTTATCTTGGAAAATATGTAATTCCTCCAGCTTTCTGCGATGTGAGGCTGTTCGCTGTCGCTTTTTTTTGTGTTAGCTTTTGTTGAACGTTCTTATTCATCGTTTGTTGTGGAAATGAGCTGGTTTTACGATTTCTTTGGCTGATCAATTTATTGATTTTATGTATTTTCTGATGACTATTCGTAACTTTTTACCATTTATTTTTGGCAGCCGAATCGTGAGTCCATTCTTATAGTCTCGCAGACTGTGAAAAGTGATCTGTTGGAGTCTCTGAATGTTTATAAATGCTGCAATGGTTTGTTTAGTCCATAGATTCGGGCAGTTCATCTAAATCGTAGCATCTCCACGGGGTTTGTCAGTTTTTCTTCTTCCATTCGGTTGTTTTCCGTCGACTATATTTCTTCCAAACTTTTCGTCTTACTCTCACCATCTCTACACTTATGTTGATGATTTGGACCCACTAACCAGTCGGCTGACTTCGTTGTGACCTCACACGATAAGCTTCCGGGTATTTGTTCGCGACCCTGCCGCGCGCCCAATTGTTTACCGGTATCCTACCCGAAATATTTGCGATTATTGCGCGCAGCGGCTAACAAATAATTGAGGACTTCGGATGGAGAACTTCACGAACTGTGCTAGAAGTGCGACAACGATCAATAGCAACTAATTAGTGGAGTTTGACGGAAACTAGGATGCAGTTAACTCCTCCAGTCCTTCTAGTGTCCTGAATTTGTTGCTTGTCACTATACTGCCCTATTTAGATGGAAAGAATAAGTTGTTCTAATCGGATTTAACCATTCCATTCGTAGTTGCTATTGGAAGTGATTTGTATTTAGTTCTTAGCTATCAAGGAGCGTCGGAGTTTACTAGTTCGATCTGCGATATTTGACCTCACTCATTTTCCCACCTCAAATAAATGCGAAGCTGGGAAAGTGCACACTTTAACACATTTTAACAAAGTGAATTCGCCAACTTTTTGTGAGATGGATTTTCCACATGACAACTCCTGAAAACACGCAAAATTTCCTTTCTGTGTTCACACGTACGCGTGCCGTTTTTTTTTTCGTTACCGAAGATTGTGAGAAAAAAAAAACTGGAAGGGATCTTTTTATAACGCACAAACAGCTGCTGGTACAGAATCAATGTAAAAATTCTCTTGTTATCATTTTCCACTGTTTACTTGTTTAAAACGTATCTACGTGCACCTATCATCATCAAAATTTATTAATTAGATGAAAAGATGGTTAATTGAGACCTCGACTCCTGTCGGTTTTCTGGTTTCTGGTGTAATTATTCTTTAATGCAACACTTGCTTTCAGGACAGCTGCACCGAATTCTAAAGTAATTCTGGAAGTGAGTTGATAGAAGTTTTTTTTTTTCGATTCAGGCTAAAACGATTTCTTTCGCCTACTGTCTAGTTGAATCGCAGAAACTTTGCAATTTACAGAACTGGCAGCATATCCACGGTTTCCATAATTTACATTGTCAACTTTTTTCGTGCAGTACTTCCGGTAGTTTCTGTGAGCGGCAATCATTTCCAGGCTTGTGCGTATTGGGTGTGTAATTATGCCCTATTAGGACGACAGATTCTTCTAAACGAAGGTAATAGTAGGGGGAGACTATAGCAATAAGAGGATTTTGTTACGTTGGTGGTTTTCTGGACTTCTCAATTTTTTGTTCTGGATCTGTTAAGGTCTAAGGAAGAAGTGTTCATTCCCTTAGGTCTCAGACGAACGAGTCCCAGTGTTGTCTGCTGATTTTTTTTCACATCGTGACTGTGCTCTCAGCACAAGAAATTGTGCTAAGTTAATTTCAAATATCAGCCGTCACTTCATTCGTCGCAATGCATTTCATGCATGTTTTCATATGTAGTGAGCGGTACTGGCGGAGTGTGTCGGCTCGCTTGATGCCGGCGCGTGCAAGAGGCTAAGTAAAGCGAAGTCAAGCCGGAGCCGCACATCCGAGTTACACCCAAGTTGTTTGTGTTTGGCTTCGATTTGGTGCGCCATTCCAGAGTCTCTGTGTTTTGTCATTTTTGAATGCTGGGAGCTTATAGTTTTCTTAGCGTAGATAACATTTGAAAAAGACTTATTGCAAGCTTCTATCCAGTATCGGGCTGCACTTGGGTGATTTTCCATTTCCGTGCCACCTTATTCCATGCTTTTCTATGTATGCTTATTTTCTTGTCCGCTGTATTACATCATTCTCACGTTTTTGACGCTCATAACAACTTTCACCGTTTGGGCCAAATTCAAAGATTTTCATACGAGAAAACTTTCTTATCTGGCATCAATCTGAGTTGGAAGGTTGTCAGAACTCAAACTTTTTAATCTTTCAAGTTTTTTCTTGATCTTTTTTTGGCTATTTTTCTACGTTTTTATGTTCTCACTTATCAACTAGTTCTACTGATTTCTCAAGAAATATCAAGAAATTCTCTTCTGGTTTATTTACAACATTAATGTTTTTTTTGGAAAGCTCTATCTGAACATTTCCGATCTCCATCTTATAGTTCATCTAAGGTGACTGTGACAGTTACCTTAGATATTCTTGAATGTTGCCTACGTTTGCAGTAAATGACAACAGGCTGCACTGCACTTCGTGTCCCAAATTCTTATGCGGTACGTGAATGTACAGATTTTACAGCTTCTGGCCTAAAAAATGAACAAAATTTTCTTGCTGTTGCTGCGATATTTGTTGGAAGGCTGTTACTGCTGAGGTCAAATGTTCGTGTACACCTTTCTCTTTCTTTTTGTTCTTTTACTCGCGCCATGCGGAAAAAAGAAATGCTTATTGATTCCTTCTATCATGGTTTTATTTGCAAACACTCTTCACAAAGCCAATAGCTTGGTGATTAGATAAGACTTCATGTCTTTTCAAAAGGAATTCACATAGTTGCCAATGGTTTCTCGGACATTTTTCGAAATTTTATAGAACATTTCATACATATGTACACTGTTTCAAGTGGATTGGGTTGTCTGCCGCACTCAGCTGGAGACATGAAAGCTGTTCATTTGTCTGATGCTGTGCCCTGGACTGATTGCATCGCAATAGTGTGGGAATTACTGTGTTGATTAGCTTTTGGAACGAATCATGAGTGTTGTCCTCATTCTTTAGACCGTTAGCTTCCTAGTAGTCATTTAGAGGGTTGCTCTGCGGAACAGATACATATCTTCTGACAATTCTTTATGATGACATTTCTTGTGGGAGTTTCGCCGGAAAATTGTGTACGATATGCCGTTATTCTGCTTTTTTCACGTCTTTTCATCTAGTTCACACTTGACTTGGTTCTTATGACAGGTGCATTTGCGCACTTACTTTAATAGTTTCACGTGTTAGTTTTCATCAATGTCTTCCTCTTATTTGTTTTTTCCTTTGTGGCTGTGGCCTCCCGTTGCAGTAGTTCTATGTACGCTGAATATTTTCCATAGTTCTTTTATCAAAAGGAGTTGCTATCATTGCGGTTGTGTTTTTTTTTTGCATTGAGCATTTCTTCGGCTCTTAGTGTTATCATTTCTATGACAGTTAGTGATGAAAAGTGAGATTTGTGACAGCTGTCCTGATTTTCCGTCTTTATTAGCGTTTTTACAGCTGTTAAGAAAGTGCTGTATATTGAGAAGAGGAGTGCTGCTTTTGTGCAGTTGTCGTGCTGAATTCTGCAGAATTCCAACCCTTAGTTATCAGTGAAGTCCTTTTTGAGTAATCAATAAGTTTTCTCTGACAATTGTCCTCCCCTTGCGTATTTCTTTGAAATTTTTCATTTCATGGAACTCGAAATAGCATATTATTGTCGTACTACAAATGCTTAAAAGCACGTTTCTCTTCATATGTTCTCATCCGTCCTTTAGTTGTTTCAAATTTCCATTTTCTTCGCTTTTTTTTTCGCGGGACATTTCTTCAGTTGTTTCTTTATTTTCGTAGCAGTTTTGGGAAGGAGTAGTCAAAGACAATTAGCAGTTGACTTCACTACGACTTGCAAGTAATTGAAGAGGTGTGGCACGTAATTTCAAAGATCAAATCGAGTTTGTTTTCGGAGCTGCAAAGGAACGTTTCCTCTGGATTTCCATTCAGGTCTAAGCTAGTTTCTCCTCCATTTGAGACAATAGTACGATCAAAGTCTGCTCCAGGGTCATCCTTATCTCAGAATATCAAATCAATGGTGATCTTAGACAAGTTTCCCGTTGTCGTCCGATGGTTTTTGGACACGGTTTTTCCCTTTGAGGCTTCGATTGGGTTGACACACGAGTCCAGCTTCGATTATCCTCCGAACCAGTGGGCTATAGCTGCCGAGACGGGCTGTGGGGGACGTTGAGAAGATTCACCTTTCCCATAGCATCAGCCATTGCTGTATAACTGGAAGGCCACTGCCGAGCGTATCATCGTCGTCTTATTGAACAATTGCAGCTTGCTCCATTTTATGAGGGACGAGTTCCTGACATGATTACTGTGGATTACGGTAGGGTAGCTGGTGTGGATTAGCTGGGCAATTAAGCTAAACGTGGCTTACAACGTGGATTCTGCTGGAAAAAGAAGGTGTAAGGTTTCTTGAGAAATGGTTTCCCTCATTAAGCACGTTCATGCTCCTCAGCATCGCTTGATATCTCTTTTTTTTGTGAAAAGCGAACTCCAGTCCTCTAACTTCGACTGCGTTTGTTTTTTAGCTGCTTAAGATCTGTTTGGTGTACTTCTCTAATTTCTTAGTCCCAATTTTTATTTCAGTTTTGTGATAATTGTACTTGTTTGAATAACCATAAGAAAGGCGAAAAGTGCGCGGCGTTATGTCACGAAATTACAGCGCAATTGTTGCAACATTTGATTTTACTGATTTGGAAAGTGTCGCTCTCGGTATTATAATAGTTCCGCCCTGAATATTGTTATTGAGAACTGCAATCGCAGTTCCAGATCGAGCACAGGCTTTTTTTTGCACTTACGTATTGAAACTTCTCCTGGGAAATCTCCTGCGTAGACTTCCATTCTGTCTCATATTGCCTGCATATCATTTTTGAAAACGTTTACAGAATCGCGAATTCATCTGAGGGGGCAGCGTGTAGCATCGTATCATTTCATGTTTGATGACATCTGATATGCGAAGAATTTCACGCGTCAGCCGATCTCGCTGGCGTGACCTCGTTTTTCTCGTTTCGAATAGGTCTTCTTGTAAATTTGATGATAATTTGGAAGAATTCGAAGAAATACGAGCTTCTTCTGATTACAATTTCTTTGGCGAAGAACGATCCTCATCTCAATTTAGACTCTTTGTTTTAGTTTGCTTTCCCTCATTTCCCATTAAAGTTCCATTTTCTTTCCTGCGGCCTTCATCTATGCATATTCTTTGTCTCCCTTTTTAAAATTCAACACTAGTTTGGTTTTTTTGAACGGTTTTATTGAACTAGAGTTATTTTTGTATATGTATTCTCCGTAAGAATTGTCATACGGAAGGATCGTTTGAGTAAAATTTACCAGTAAAGGTTGATTTTTATGAATTTCATCTTTGTTTTCTTTTCTTTATCATTACATTAACTGCTTCAATATACGTTCATGACGGCAGGATTTACAAATTTCCTCTTTTTCTCAAAAAAGTGCAGAAATGCTGTGTCCCTATAAAAATCTTTAATGCACTGATCAAACTGATTCTTGTGAAGAGTGCAGGATCAAGATTAGAAGAATTCTTTTCAAATCCTTACATCTGTCACCTGAGCCTACATTTTTGAAAAGTACCCATATTTCATCGATTTTTTCCAGTGCCCTATGCCTTGATTATTTTCATCTCACTTCATATTATACGGCGAGTTCTCCGCAGGAGCATAAAAGGGCATGTGCTCTATTATTTTATTTGTCTCGATTTGTGGCTGTGAGTATTCACAAGAACCTGCTTCAGTCGATCTCATTCAACCAAAGCTTTCAGCCCTCACCCATAGATATCGATCGCTGCTGAAGTTTTGGGACTATCTGTTATGTTGCAATTTTATGCGGTTCTTTCGTTCCGGCATCGAGTTTGCTTTTGCAGCCTTCTCCCAGGAGAGATCCTGTTCTTCTAACGGCTGTAACCAGTTAGCAATAGATGGGGTTAATCTTGCCTTGTACTTATTTTTCTGTCCAAGCAACCAATAAAAAAGTGACGACGGGATTCAGAATTGGTGCTATTGCAGAAAGTATAATTTTTTTTATTTAACTATCCAATCACTTGCGGGTGTGGGGCAGTCGGTTAGAGGCCTTTTGTAGCCACACGGTCGTTGGTTCGATATCGCCCTACTGCCAACTAAGCCATTCATTCTTTAGGGTCGATTAACATGTAACAGGCTTGTCCGGGACGATGAAAACACCGACTTGATCATCGGCTGGCCTCCGCAAGTCATTGACTGGGCCAACACGCAATCTTAAAACCTCAACGATTACGAATTGCAGTAAAACGTGTTGGCGCATCCCAAGTGTATTGATACGCCAGTGACTTTGACTTTTATTCTGAAATTTTCATCTATTCTTTTAAAATAAAATTCCTAACAGAAAGACCTTTATTGCATCATTCAAATTTTACACTGCAGAATTCCACGCATTCTGAGGTTCCACTGCATTATTTGAAATTGAATAAACGAAAATTGAACAAATAAAGATGAAAAACACTTGCTTGGAAAATCAGACCAGTCGGAAATTTCCTTACTTAACATGTGCTAGTAGTTTTGTTAAACTGGGTTCTTCTGAGAAATAATGACGGTGACCACTCATGTGCACTGTAAAGTGCATAACCATATGAGTGGTCACCGTCATTATTATGCGAGAGTTTTTGAGGTTTAATCAAAGAACTCGATGAATTTCGGAAGCAAATTTTTCGTTTCTTTTCTGTGACAGCGGATCATCTATATTTCATATAGCTTTAGAGGAACTTTATCTACCTATATGTTATTCTAAGCATGGAGTGAATTTTGGGAGAAGAGGAAGAAGTTTCAGCTAGGCTTTCCCTAATTCTTACTCGTTCTGGTAGTTCTAAAGAGGTTTTTAAATTCCATCTCTGCTGTATTTTCTGAACTTGCATGCTTTTCTCGTTTTTGTTCCTGATTTTCTTTCATTCCACATATTGGATAATAGCGAATCACCTTGTCGTTCGAATCACATAATCGTTTCCTATGTCATGTCGCGTTCTTTCTATCGACCTTTTCGCCTTGGAACATACGAGAAATCGTTATGAACGGGCCGCTATCTGCCTAATGTTCGGCAAGCAGCGTTAGTTCTTCTCGAAGAAGCCGACTGCCGATGAGAACTGCTTGTGTGACGAAGAGAAATTACCTGTTGTTACTCTGTAATTACCTCATTAAACAGCCAGAAGTCAACTGTTTACGAACAACAGGTGGCTCCGGCTGTGTTTATCGGGCATCTTGCAGCTGTATTAGCCATTTCCTTCCTTTAGGCGAAGCTAGCCGAACATTGGAGACCTTTTCGGGTCACGAGATGTGCTTTTGGATCTAATATCCACATAGAACAGGAAATTTCCTACACCTACGTTCACTAGTCTTCCTAGGGCTATCTGCCTGCCGACTCCTATTGCATGTATGGATTAAAAAACGTGTACAATGTACTAAAAACACAGCTCGATGGGTCAGAATTGTCGATTTTTCTAAGGAGAAGATTTTTGGAGAAGTGTTGTCCTATTACCTCAAGTTATAATGATATCACATGCAACTCTGCTAATCGGTAATCCGTGTGCATTTCGTATTTTATTCCTTTTTTCGACCACATGCTTGATGATACACATTACATACACACATACGCGTATTGGTTGCTCTCCTACGTTGACTCGTTGTTTTTGCTGGATAACCTTAGAGGCAGCTTATGGAACCGTGCACTTTTTTTCTGGTAAACAAGGACGGCGATGCGTTTGTAATTTGGAAAGGATTGAAATTCAATAGTTGATTAATTGATCTCTCAATAATACCTGATCAGCATAAACTTTTACTGCCAAGTTAACGTTTTCACTGCCTCATAGGCGAGAACTTCATTTTTTTTTTGTCATTTTTTCTTCCTGTTCTGGAAATTATTGGTATTCGGAGAAGTTTTAGTGGAAACACAGCTTCTATTGGAATTGTGCATCATTCGAACGTTTCCTTGTTAGGAAGCAGGCTCCTCCCAGCAGTGGTGCTTCATCATTACTCCACAGCAGTCAATCTCCATGGACAAGTTCTTCTAAGTGATGAGTGAAATTTCGATCGTTTGACCTTAGATCAGCTGATTCAGCATTCGTTTCGACGACACTCTGTCTGAGTGCTAAGTCTAATGTGTTACAGTTCCGTTGCGTTTTGAAATGCTGTTGGGTGTGTGTACGTTTGATGGATTTCTGTTGTTTTCATGCTAATGCTAAGCCCTGTGGGACGTCTCTTGATCGTGAAGGGATTTCGTCTCAGAGATCGCGTCATAAGTCTCGCCTCTGCATTTTCTTTCCGGCGCTCTTCCGGCGATATAATCAATTTATTGAGATGAACAGTGTCAAAGTTCGGTTATGATTGCTCCTATTTCATGGTGAGCATTTTTCATCTGAATTCAGTGTTCAGAAACGCTTCTGTAACCCACTCTACTCGTTGACGTCATTCGTAGAAGTTCTTCTTTTTAATTTCCATTTCTTCTTGATTCCACCAGAATACGTTGTCAACCCTCTTCTCGTTTCCCCTAATAAATCCTCAATAAACTGATCTGCGGCATGCATTCCATATATCTTTTTAGTTTTTTTTTGGGGGAAACAACAAAAATCTGATGATGCGTAATGCATGAAAGAAAACTGACCCTCATCAAATGCTCTATGCTGTGCTAATGCCACTTTTTAGGTGACGGAGACCAGTTTTCAGCACAGAAATGCAACTTTCATGTTCTAATAACTACGGTCGAATTATGTGGAAAACAACTTTTAGTGTACTGCGTGTCCTAAATCTTATTGTTCTCTTGTGCCGATAATTTTGCTAATCGCATCGCTTAGCTTAAGGTTTATAATGATCTGTTTTTTTATGAGGATCTATAAAGATTTATTTCATGGATCCCAGCGCATATATTGCACTTAGAAAGTGAGAGTCTCGTCTCATTTTCGTGCATACTTCTGAGCTCTCCACCGTTAATATCTTCTCTTTGGAAAAACCTAAAGCTCCTCTGAAAGGATTTCTTTCCGATCTCTGATTTTAGTAGTTTCTTTTTCTGGCAAAATTAGGCGAAATTTTTCATTTCTCACGATTATCATGTGATTTCCACATGTTGTAGCATTCGGCATAAAAATCAGCACCAAAAATTGAAGGTTTCAAGATGTGATGGTTCTTGGGACATAAAGAAGAAGAAAAGTGAAATTTAAAAACTCGTACGTAGAAAAAGACTATCGCATTCGAAACGGCTCTAATTACATTTATTTCAACTTATCTCGTGAAAATTTATTACAGATTTTTTAGTTGCGAGGTTTGTTTGCTTCTCCTTGAGATATTTGTGAAAATGCCCCCGAATATATTCGTTTCGACGCAAAAAAGATTTTTCTGTAAGTAATAGTGTCTTCCAAGTGTTCGGACTCCCCTCTATGTGTCAATGAAATTCCAGAAACTTTTTTTTGGATCCGTGATTTATTGCCCTACGGTACACCATTATCGTGGCGTTTGAAGCTTTTTCCGTTGACGTCTTGTGGAGCAGCTGGTATAGTGAGGGTGTCTCTCTTTCATTCCCTTTCCTCTCCTCTATGGAGTCTAATTTCAATTAATTTTTTCGATCGTTCCACAGAATTAGAGGATAAATGATACGAATAACGCGTCGCCTAAAGATTTTTTTCAAGGCTTCGTTTTAGTTGTCGGGGCTACATCCAGAATTGGCGGGTACGATATCAAATAACACGATGGGGCGTATTATTGCGTGTTTGTGCTTACACATGTATATGTCGTTATGGCGTGTGTCGTCGTGTGCGCCGAGCCTGATCTGATTCTTTTTGGAGCCACATCACTGTGGCGAGGAATAGCTGCCACTGTTTTCGAAAACAACAGATTGTTTATGTCGCCTTTTCAATCCAGACATATTTCCTTGGACTCGCTGACGGATTTCCTTCCGGCAGCGCCAATAGAGGTGAAGTATTTTTAGCAGTTTTTTGGTGGGAAATTACGCAACATTTGCTTTTCGAACAGAACCAAGACTCTGAGCAATTTCCATGAAGAAACCTTTTGGAATGTCGTGAAACTGTCGAGATTTTTACCACCATTTATAATTGCCTAATGGCTACATTTTTTTTTTGGCATTTGAATGAGAATTTTCAGGAACCTCTTCTTGCAAAAAGGATGGAAAAAATGTTTCGAAACAGTTCCCTCTCTTTCTAGCGTGATATATGGGTAGGAAGTTCTCCTAAATCCTGCCAAGAAGTTCTGCTCTCGAAAAGCTTCTACTCTTTGACATTTTCTGCGGGTTCTTCTAATAATCTTCGCACGGGCTTCCTTGAATGCACAGGAGATGACTAATAGGAGACTGTAGGACTGTTATCGCAGCAGTTTTATCGCTATGGTTCTTATTTAATTTTTTGATATGTTCTTAGAAGATTTCTATCTCAACGGCATCTATTCAAGGATATCGAGATGCTATATTGTTTTTTTTTATTAAACTTCCCACAGTTCTCGCTGACTTTCTTGCTTATGGTTTCATATTTGAAAAATAGGCATCTGGGCATCTGGTTGGATTTGTTCATTACCTCGTTATTTTCGAGCCAAAAGAAACATTCTGCTATGGAGGGAGGGATGGGGAGTCTGCAAATTTTAAGGAAATTTCTATTCTTATACGAGATATGAGAGTTTTCCACGCAGTTTTCCGCGGGCATTCGGTTGCATCTGCTGTTAAATCTTTTGGAACGATCGAACTTTCAAGGCACTGAAAAATGTATTGGAAGTTTCCACCTACCGCTTGATAATCCAGTCATTGGATTCAACGAGGACTGCAAAACCTACCACGATTCTTCTCTTGTAATAACTAAGTCGCTAGCTATTGAAGTGAATGACTTTTGAAAACTGAATTTTTGTTCGAAAGTTTTCCGCTTTCCAACCGATCACTTCCGTCTCTACAGTTTTAACCCCACCTCCTATGAGATATTGGCTCAGTTCCTTCATCTCCTAAAAATTTATGGGTTTTCGGAGTTCGGAGGGAGTGGATAGTTTATGTACACAGTTTAGGAGAATAAACACTCGGGCACGAATTTAAAAGAACTACATATTATTATTATCCTTATCGTTAGTATGATTATGGCAACAAAAATTATTAAACATGTATTTATTTCGACAATAATTAAGCTAACGATGGTTATATCGCTGAGATTTGACTTTTGCTAGGGATTTGCTCATGATTCTGTTTTCGAATGTTTATGTAAACGATTTTCAAGGAGAAGAAGCGCAAATAGCAATTTTCTGGATCTTTTCCAAGTAATTACCTCTTTTTTCCATGGAACTTTCATGTAGAATTTTATCAGAACAGACGTTTTCTTTTGGAACTTTTCGGAGAAGAATTGAAACTTCGAGTTTATTATGGAAATTGATGTGGAAGTTTTTCAAGGAGGTAAATTTCAATTTAAAAAATGTGGAAAAACAGCGAATTTATTTTTTGTGACACTTTACAAAGTTGACGTCACTCACTTTCAACTTTGTTATTATTTAGTCAAGTTTTTTTCTTTGAAACTCCCATAATTTTTAGCAACTATTGGATTGTATTAGATATTTGTGATATGATGATAGGCCGAAATATTTCTCACTCCTATTTCGTCTTATTGTACTCTCTCTCTTGTGTTTCTATTTTCTTTTAAAACTCATAAAAACCCTGACAAGATTAAAAGTTTATACTGAAGAAGGGAGCATCATCGTTTGTTATGGAATCCCCCTAACAATCAGCTTATTTTGGAGTTGCT
Organism: Necator americanus; assembly: GCF_031761385.1. Classification (NCBI taxonomy): domain Eukaryota; kingdom Metazoa; phylum Nematoda; class Chromadorea; order Rhabditida; family Ancylostomatidae; genus Necator; species Necator americanus. The sequence continues at coordinate 17,152,304 of NC_087371.1, forward strand.
GGATAACTCGAAGCGAATTTCTCAAATTCTCCACTTTGTGCTATTTTGGCATGACACTACCAACGTTTTTCTATTTCATTAGTAAAAAGCCTCATCCATAGCGTCATAATAGGCACCAGGTGCTTTTTCAAAAATTTCCCGTTCAGGTTTCCATGCATTTTGCGTTTTTATTCCGCATGTCTTCGTTTTTATAGCGCTTAAAAATAGATTTTACGGACTTCCTTAACCAAATGATCCGCCAAAATATTGATGATGGAGGGGTTAGTAGTGCGGCACTAATGCGAAGAAATTGAAGATGTTCTTGACCGCTCGGTGCTCCATATCTGAAATAGAGACCGTTTAGAAAATTCGAAAGTGGTCTCTATCTGCGAGTATTCGGTGGCGCATTTGCTCCGCGATGCCCGTGCATCTACAGCTTTGCAATCACTGGTACGATAGTGAAATAACTACTTGCCTAGGCAAAATAAGTGGTCCAGCCAATAAATAAAGCTCTATAAAGTAAGATTTATCTAAAAGTTCAATTTCGCTCTTTGCACTCTTCTCCTGTCCAATAATAATATAATATTTGGCTCCAGTCGATAAATATAAAATCGATTGGTCTTTGGGCTACGAGGTACCGGTGTGCTCATTAATATTCCATACTGCAGCTCGTTTGGTTCTAGTGAAATATTTATCCCAGCCGCGACTGGCCCATCCCATTGCAACTGATCCCCCTGAGTCTTATATGGTCTTGTGCGGAAATTTCTACAATTTCCAGTCGTGTGGATATGCTTCATGAGTGCTAACTTTGCGAATGTGCGCTGCATATGTACTTGACGATGAAGACGTCACGGTTCCAATGGTCTACGAGTAAATACTCGAACGGTACGTAGTACTATATACATTACCTCCGCTCTGCGTCAAACGTTCCAAGTTTTCCTAACTTAAAGGACTTTGTTTACAATGTGTACAGGAAAGTACTATGGACAGAAATTAGTTTACGGTAGATACGATATGTATGTTAACTAGTGGATTTACATACGAATTGAAGTACAGTAAATGTTGATCAGGATTTAAGGAATTATGGAATCCACAATGCACGGATAACATTCTATCGTACTAGTAGATATTGGCTCGCACAGCAGCAGAGAGATCTTACCACTTCGATGGTTTACGTCTCGGACTTCTGTGGGCAAGTGATTTTCTTCACTTTGTCAGCTCAGGTGTGGAATTTTTTCCTTTGATCTCTTCTCGATAACTTTCTTTTTTTTTACTGTTTATTGAGTTAAATACAGAGCAGGAAACCAGAGTTTCCTAGTTCCTTTGTGTTCCTTCCAGTGTTTTCAATCCTCTTCCGTTTTTGATTTTCCATCTTTTTCTCTTTTATTCATCATATTTCCCCTATTCTTGACGAACAACTAATTCCAATTTTTTTTCAAGGACAGTTCTGAAGTAATGGAAATAATTTCCTATTCAACGAAACCACCATCAGTCACGACATGCGCACCATCACTTAAAGTTGTACGACTCCTGGGATGAGCTGTGGTCTCTACCGGCTGAGCTTGTCTGAGCCTTTTCGTGCGTTGGAACATCCTTTACAATCCAGAAAGCTGTCTGATAGCCAGACCTGGCAGACAGCTTCCCGGAGAGGCAGAGTTGGAAACTAAAACATTTTTAAAAACGTGTTTTTTTCTGAAATGGCTCAATTCATTGAAGAGCCCTGAAACTCCCTGTTTCTTCCCTCCACTTTTGTGCTTTTTTGGAAGTCTTTTCAACCCTTGCATTACTTCTTATAGAGATAATTATAGTTTAAGCTGTTCGACTTCTGAAGCTTTCTGGCATAGGCCGAACTCTATCATTACAAACATTCTCGTGGAATCGTACTCATCGTTGCCTTACGAAAGAGTGTCTGAAAATAAGTGGTGTGAACGACACTTGCTCCCTTCAGCTGGTCTTTCACTCGCCCTGCCCGTATCGGTGCGATCCTAACCGCCATCCTTGTCCGCCACATTGTGCTGAGAAACAGGTTCCTCATGTTCTGTTCATGCCATAGGAAGTCGATCTATGATCGAGCGATACTAACAAGTCAGTTTGCACTGCGCTATACACTATTTCATTGGTTGCCCAACTATCATTTGTGGTGCCATTTTTCCTTAGTTTAGATTCTACGTTTAATTGTTACGTAGATTTTACTGGTCTTTCTAATAGGAGAGATTCTTGAAAATTGCATCAATGTTTGAACGCTATCGGTTTTCTGATTTTTTTTCTCATTTGTTTTATTTCCATTTATCGAAGCGATACGGAGGAGCCGGACCCTCCCCAGGTGAAAGGGGTTTAGCTCATGGGGTGCAGGGCAAGTGATGAGGATCCCTCATCCAAAGGTGAGGCACTTGGTCTAGCTATATATGCTCTGGACCTAAGCTTAGACCTCATTTTTCTTTTTTTTCCTAGGAAATTCTAAATGGGAACATGTTCTCTTGTTACTTTTACGCGCCTCTTTTAAGAAGAATATTACCGTCATAAGCCGTTTTTTAAACGTAAAAGATGTTTTTTTTCTCGAATTTTGTGGAAGACACCCTGCTTCTCGACAATTTTTTATTGACTTCTAAGGAGACTCCATTAGGATTTGATGATTTTCTGTGATTACATTTTTTTGCAAAGAAAAAAAACAATGCTAAAATGTTTGCTGGTTTCTGACAGGCGATTTATCCTATATGATGCTGGTCTGATGATAAGGGAGCAGTAAGGTCCCGTTATTTACCCTCTGTTGTTGCTTAGTACCGTACCAGTAGTGAACGTGTTTGAAACGTTCTTTTACCGTGTGGCTGTTTAGTGCGTCGAAACTCGTGTTCAGCACGGTCAAGCGTCGTTATCTATTAACGGCACCGTTTCGCATGCAGATTCGCGGCGAATAGCCGGCGAAATAGCGGCGATTTTCGCTGCGCTCTGTTTACTCAGCGTCCGTCTTTGCGTGTGCATGTGCGTGTGTCATTTATCCGACCCGACGAGCCTCAGGGTGTTCCACGTAGTTTGCAAAGTCCGCTATGGTAACTTGGGGGATAGTCGCACCAGTCGGTGATCTGCTGCGAGCTGCTACGGCTGCTTCCAAGAGTTTGTCTTCACCAAAGATCATGTACTCAATAATAATTGACATAGGAAAAATGAGATTGACATCGGGTTTTCGTTTTAATTTCAAATCAGCTGCATGTAAATATTTGCTTGCTCTTATACTTTCGGAAAGGTCACTGCATTTTCATTTTCTGATTTTTCAAGAGGCAATAAAATTGTACAGACATATCGTCGTTTACTTCCGGTATGCGACCTTGAGAAACCCATATGTTTGAAGTACAGTTTTCAGTTTCTACAAAATGGCTTTTCTGAGGAATTACTTCTCTCAAAGGTTTGAAGCATAATCATTTTTTTCAATATAGATGTGGTAATTTTCAGCGAAATCATTAAATTGAACATGTTGCAATGAAACTAATAACTAGCAAGTTTCCATACTCTTATCTAGAAACTGCATTGTTAATTTTTTTTTAAATATATAAGACAGGTTGTAAATAAATGTTGAACCATGTTCGTTAGCTAGAAAAAAAAATTGGCGCGACATATCCTTCTTTGTGATTAACGCAATGCACAATATTGCAGTTCTACCGCCAAGCACGCAATAGATTAGATCCGTTTTAAAAATTTCAGAAGACGTCTTTTCCTTCAATACCTGCGCAGTACGCGTCGTCTTTTGACGGATTTATGCGTCGGAAGATGTTTGTAGGACTTTCATTTCCTCTCCATTCGAACTTTTTTCCTAACGATATTTAGAAAAAGAATAATGTTGAGAGTAATATTTCTGATTGATATTGGTAGAGAATTGAGTTTAGTATTTATTAATGGTAATTTTTACTACTCTGTGGATAGTTCTCATCTGTTTCAACCTTTCAACTGATCTGAATCTCTGTGCATTTTTACAGACTTCCTCCAGTTTTTGAAGAAGAGGATATGTATGAGCGTGAGAACTGGTCTCTTTTTCCTAGCAATTCATGGTTTCTGACGAATGGTGCTTTCGTTTCAACACATAGCCCACATACTCATGGTCAGTAATTGTTATGAGAACTACTCGAAAGCATCAGACATACCACGAAATTGACGATGCAGATTGACGATGATTGAAAGAGGCTCTAAGCGAATAGATAGGAGTATTGTTCACAGGTATAGGAGTGGTCGCACTCAGTTTTGCCTAATAAACAGGAAAAAAGGCGTGTGAAACAACTCTTTGTGCCCTCACTTTCTAAAGAATGCAACTTATTACGGATAGTAATATGCTTCTGGGATTTCACGGATGCGCCAGTTTCCGCTGCTTGACTTATAGCCGTTGGACAGTGGAGTTTGGTTGCTGTTGCACAGCGTTGCTGTGGTTCTATCCCCTGAAAAGAAATCCACTGAGAAAGAAAGAAAAGTGAGAAAAAATATAAGGAATCGAAATCGTATGAGCCTGTTTCACACGCCTTTCTTGGATTGGAGGATAAAACTGTGCATAATTTTGTGAACATGCTTGTCAGCTACGCCCTTGCCTGTCTATTCTTGGAGAGATTCTAGCATCGTCAATTTTGTGGTATGTTGCCTTTAGTATTTTCATTTGAACTTCAAACAAACTTGGTACTTACATTATTTTCCAAAGAGTTTTGGTGGTTTAGTTCCACGCCACTTTTATCTTTTAGCTCATTCACTTCCAGAAATGTGTGGTAACTAACTTGATTAAAGGCATCACCTCACGAGACTAGGGTGGTGGTAGTTTCAGGAAGGTTATGCCTATACGGAGTCGTAGATTATGGAGAGAAGGGTGATTCCGTCTATTTCTTCCTATTTACCGGAAAAAACGAAGATACGGCTTCGAGTATTGCGGCGCGCTATTTTCTACAACAAGTTCGATTAGAGCGCGCCCGCCTTATGCACGCACCGCATCTTCCCGGCCGTTTTTTACGGCATTTACCCAGATTCGTGAAGTGATGCCTTTAATCTTTTTCGAAGCTGTACGCAAACCTCTGTGTTTCAAAATCATAGGAAATAGATGTGACTGCAAAATCCCGAGGTTTTGTGATGTGTGTAAAGAAAATAAAGGCTGTTTTCCGAAGGGAATATATTCGCAAGAAAGGGGATTAGAACTCGACTGTTTGCAGTCAGTGTTTATAGTTTTCAGATGAACGTTATGGGTTTTGAAGGGATTCATCTTTTTGAATATCTGAAAACTTGTTGCAGTTTCTGAGATCACATGGAGACCTTCCTGACGGCTTTCTTTAGGGCTTCCGCTATTTACTTTCAAGGCGAGGAGTGCAGGAGATTTCGTTTTTTTTTTCGAGAGATTCACAGCTCCATGGACTGAAGACGTGGAGTGGAGACCTGAGATTACTTATCCTGAACGCGCGTGTCGATGGTCGCCGCTCTTTTGCTCGCTAACGATGCTGCCTGAGGAATCCTTCGTCGCGCATGTCCACCCCCATTTGGTAATTAGCGACGTGTTGCCGACTGCTGCGCCTGATTTCACTCAGATGGAGTTTCGTTGATTGCTGAACTTGCTAACGTAACTGTGACACAATCGGAATAGTGGCACATTTTTCAATATTTCAAATTGCAACTCCTTTGATGAGTAGCAATTACTTTCTTCTCTAAATAATCATTTCTTAATTCATCTGCGATTTCAGTGGACTCGAACGGCTTCACCATGGCTCCATGTACAGTCGAATCTAAAAATCGTAATATCATTCATCGACAAGGTGCGTGATGTGGTTGTTTTCATTTGATAAAGCCAGCTCAATACGAGCAACTAAACACATTGCAGTAATTCTGCAAGAGTACAATACATTCCATATTTTCGGCTTTCCTTTCTTTCCTTAATCACTTCATCTGTAACTGATTAAATTTATTTTGATCTGACTACTAGATTGCCCCATAAGTTTCTTTCCTACTTTTCTGATATTTTTATTTTTTTTTATTCATCGGCAAAGATATTCCAGTCCATAATATTGTCAACAGAATGCTCAGTAGTGTTCGCTCCTCGATGTTATAGATAGCTGATTCTTTTGGCCTAGGATTTAGGTTGCTGTGAGTTAAAAACGTTGACGACCGAGGAAGGAAACTTACGGGACAACCGAATATTTCAACTTGAATGCTGCGAAATTCATGTTTCATTCAACGAAGAAATCTTGCATTTGATTGGATGTTCTGGATGAATACGCAACTGCTGTTTCTTTCATCAGATGTCATTATTTCATTTTTCCACTCGATAGAAATTCTAGAAAATATCATGAGTTTTGTGGAGCACGCTGAGGATCGGAGAATAAATTCGTTGGAAGTTTCGTGCAGTTTCAAATTTCTCGACACTTCCATGCACATCACGTCACGAAGGGAACGATGTGAGGTTCAACAGATATTCTTTGCTCGTCTGCCTTTAATGGTTTTAGATACTCAAGCATGGATTGACTCAGATGGATGTCGCTTGCGCACTCTTGTCGCACTTTCTCGCCTCACATCTGTTTTCACTCGCTATCGCTAATGTTTTTTCGCTTGTGAAAAAGGTTTGCAGAAGCAAGATTTTGACCCCGTGTGGTGCTCCAGCTATTTTTTAAATTGCTATATTGTTGACGTTTTTTCTGCATTCGTTTGCCTATTCCTTTGTCCTGTGCTTTCCGCCTAACATTTTCATAACTTCTTTCAAAATGCATCAAACTCTGACACATCCTTGAACTAATGATACAGCTTTTATTAATGGATGTCACTGTCATGTGCTTTATCTGCCTTTTTTTGAATTCGATTATCATTTTCCGCAGTGTTGCACAATTTCCAATTTAAAGAAAACACACCTCAAATTCATTTAATTCAGCACGAATTGAGCACAGCTGGTTCTGTTCACTTGCTTGCTATTTTTTTGGTCAGTTGCCATCGCGTGTCACTTGCAACCACTCTCGTTTGCGTGAGTTCATTGTGTATGGCATTTACTTAACAAACTTTGTGGAAATCCACTGATGTTTTCTCCTTTGTGGCTTCCAACAGCTTTTCTTTTTGAGCATTTGCCATTTATACTTATTAAGATAACTTTTTTCTTTGGCTCTTTCTCCCGCAGAGTTCATTCTGATGTAAACACCAACACTACAATGAGCCTCCTGAAAAAGCCTGTAAATTACGTACTCTATGTGCAGCATATGTCATCAGCGTCTTTAACTTTAATAAATACATTTTTTGGACAGCTGACGATATGTATTTTCGAGATTTTCGTCCAAAGCGAGCTTGTTTTACAGGAGGCTTTTATACTCAGGTAGTCAAAAATTCGTTGGGACACTTGTGAAAATAGTAATGTGGCGACACAGGCATCAGCTGGGTTCTCAAATCGTGTTTTGCCTGCACTTGTGTGACAAGTTCACAAATACAAAATATGGTTGTCAAATCAAAGTCAAAAGTTCACAAATACAAATATAGTTGTCTAAAAAAATGGAAAAAAATGTTTGAAATGGTACTTTGCTTGTCGAATCGATTTTTATGGAGGAGGCTTCACCTACAGTTCCGTCAAAAAAAAGAGAAGAAGAAGAAGGAAGCATCTTAGAATGAAAACGGTGAAAAATTAGGAACCGACGCAGATGCCGCAAAATTCTATTCTCTTTTACAAACGCTTCCCAATTATTGTAACGAACAATCATGATGCTATTTGCGTTATTTTTATCTTACATTGTATTTCACATATGAACACTGAGCGCGAAGAATCACACGGAAAGTACTTTGCCGTCGCTGCCAGCGACTACAGTGCGTGTATGCGTTCTTTGGAGTATGTGCAGATATTATTCTATGAAATGTGGTTAAATTGCCATTTTGTGAAAAATGGCATTCGTTGTCATGGATCTCACATAAACGCTGTGATTCACTGAAAAGAATGAGCTAGTGTATTTTTAACATGGCACGCATTGCTCCGCAGCTGTTCAGGTATTAAGAGAAGAGTGTGAGTTTCCCATAACTGCGAGTGGACGTACAAGTTTGGAGTTGAATTTGAAAATAGGATCGTTACAAGTGTTCCGTCCGTAGGATGAATAAAATGTATTTTCAAGGAAAAATATTTGGGGTATCTCGTGAAGACTGCTTAGAATTCGCAAACTAAATAGTAACCGATCGTTTATCTTAGGTACTCATAACTTTTTCTTGAGTTTTTATAGTAGTGACTGCACTGATAAAATCCAATCCGAAATATGTTTGTTTGATTTCTTGAAGTGATATTACTTTAGCGGTTGATTTAAACGATTTCTCTTCTTTACTCCATCTTCCTTATCTGCTTAGGAATGAATTGAAGATTTTTTTCCCAAAAAGTTACATTTTTCAAAAGCGCCTGAATATTCCCTTTCGAACAATCACTTCCGTTTATCCGAGGATTTGCCAATTTTCCGAAGTCACTCACTCGAAATGCGCTGCAATGAACGTGGTATGTGTTTGCAGAGCTCTCGAGCTGACATGTTCACATTCACTCAAACGAACGACGATGATTCAACTATCGATCGATATTGATTCCGAACGAGAAAGAGTTTGTGCTGCATGGAATCCCACTAAATGCGACATTTCATTCCGAAATTATTTCGATCTCATAATTTTATGTGAATGTTGCACGGAATAAAATATCACTACATTTTTTCTCGAAACAAATATTTTTATGTGAGAAGATGGGTATGCGGAGTTGTAGAAGTAATTTCTCACAGAAACTTCATCGTAATTTTGATAATTTCAAGAAGACATATCTTTGTACATTTTTTTTTTGCATTTTACTTCCTTTCATTATACAGTTTTTTAAAATTTTATATTGTGCTTCAATTCCTTTCTCTTTTGATTTCAACTTCTCCTTCTTAGTTTTCGCTTCTGAATCAGTTTCCGATGTTAATCTTCGTTTGTTATAGATTTTATTTGTGTTTCGACCATCCGTTCCTCTCTTCTCTTTCGTTGCCGATTTATATGGCCCTTCCTTTTTAACTGGTATCTCGAAATAAGTGGTCGTTGCGTTGAAATCCGATCAGTCCACAAGTTCCAATTTCTCCGGATTTTCGGATGAATTTTGAAGCCGGGAAGTTTTCAAGCCTTTTAGATATGTTCTATAATTGTACAATGCATATGAATCATAATTTCTAAATAACAATTTTCTACTCACCGAACAACTTAATGGATTTCCCATGACAACTTTTCGAACTAATTTCCTAACTAGTTTTTTTTACTAACAAGTTACTAATTACTAACTAATTTTCCTTTAAATTTCTCACAGCTTTCTTGCTTCCATTTTCACATCTTTATTTGATAAATAGTTCTGTGAAATTGAGATAATGCTCTCTCCGAAGAAACTTTTTTGTTCTAGTTCAGATTTTTTTTCGTTTTCCTCGTGTTTTTAGTTCCAATTTGGCATTTATCGAATTGAATTTCTTGATCAATTTTTGTTTAATTCGGAATTTTTGTGCCTATGAATGTATTGTGTTTTGTTGACAAAAACTCCAAAAAAGTTGATACGCCCTCAGCCACTCCTTGCAGAGGTGTGGGTGACGGGGTATGCTGTGTGTTGTGTGTGCTGTGCTGTTCTTCATTGTTAGCACTGCTTCAACCATCGTATGCGTTTCCACTCTTACTAGCAGTACTGCTCAAAACATACATATGTCTGTTAGTGAAATACTAATATATTACCTACATTTCATTTGTTTGTAGCTCGGGGTAACCTCATATCACCATCGAGCTAAAGTGCCTAATCGCGAGCAAAAGAGTAATCACTGGAGGAGAAAACTTGGTGTCTTCCCTGCTGAACATATGTATTTAACTATTTTTCAAGCAGCAAAAAGTGTTGTAGTTAAAGATTTGTTCTGGAAAAAAGACTGAAAATGCGATTCTTTTTTGCTTCTTTTGGCTCACTTCTTGCTGCCCTCTGCTCAATCGGGATCATAATGTGCTTCGCATATTTTTCCGTGGTGTTCTTGAGTTGAACCCTAAGTGCACTCAACTTTGCAGGATATCCCCGAACTTTACGTGGTTCCAGTGGATATCTTTCAGTTTCTTTCCTGTACTCCTCTCTTCTATTTTCCCTCTACTTTTTTCTTATCTATCCCCTCTATTTTTTTCTCTTTTCCTATTATTTGTTTGCTAATTTGCTTCTTCTTATTTCTACATTATTACTGGTGTTTTCTTTGTCTTCACTTATTCTTATTCTTTTCTTCTTTATCGTGCTAATTGTTCGCTGTCCGTCAAAAGAAAACATTTATCTTCATGAATGAGATGGCGTTTCAATAGTTTTTATGAATTTATGCATGTGATGAGAAAATTCCCAGTTTGTTGTTAGCGCATATTTTATACGTCTCTTTTTCTCTCGATGTAGCTTTTTTCTTCAAAACCGCTCATTCAATACTCTCCTCTTCTGCTCCGTTGTCTATTTTTATTTATTTTCAAAACCCAGATTAGAATAGTTTTTCTTCTCTTTTCTTAGCTCCTCGCATATGTTCTCTCTCTTCCTTACACTGCCTCTTTCTTTCTTTTCTTTTGCTGATTTTCTCTTATTCATTGCGACCTGAATCATGTATTAGTCACTCCTCTCAAAACTGCTTTCTTTTTCTGAGCTACAATGTTACTGAGCTACAATGTTACTTTTACGTTCGTTTACACATCACTTTTATTTTACTCGCACTACATCCTTTAACCTTTGTCAGGATACACATCCTTGCATCTGATGCTACTCCAAGGGAAAAATTGATCATTGTGCATGAACTTTCAATCTTTTCTTTGGTTCCTTTCCGCTTTTGTGCAACTTCACTTTTCCGTTCGCCTTTTTTCCCATGTCTTCAGTAGTCAGTGTTTTTTCTTCCTTAAATACTGCTTATCACAACTCTAAAATCAGTGCCAATCAGGGCCAATCAGTTTTGAACTTCACATAGTGTGTTCTAGGATGAAAATTATCGGATTTTTGCGAAGTTGCTGCAAGGGCGCTGTGACTAGTTCTCTCGGCTATTTCGCCCTCACTTGCTAGCATCGTCTCGAATCGCTGATGAACGTTTTCGCTACGGTAGTTGGAGATGCACAGTCAGTTTCGCGTGTCTTGCTGCCGATCGATTGATTTTATCGATTTTTACGGAATTTTGACTGCTTTATATCAGCAATAAGTTCGTTGAATTTCTGTTAAATTTTCTTCATGCTTTTCTCGAATGTTCTATTCTGTGCACGGAATGGTTATTGATCGACATCTTCAACTACTCTGAGCGACGGGAGAGAAAACGTTCTGCGTTTGTCATGATTCACTATCGGTAAATGACTCACAGTTTTTTCTTTCCTTTCTTCTCTTCTTTTTCCCTCCCTCCCCTTCAGTCCTTGCTTGTCTCTGAGATGTCCCCTTTACCTATGTCTTCATTGTTTCATCATTTTTTTTCTTTTTGTGTTCACATTTCGTTTGTGCTTTCTCTCTCTCTTCTTTACTCTCCCTTCCTCTTGTTCACCACCTTCCCCCACCCCCACTTTTTTACTGAAGGGAATCCGTTTTTTGATCCCTTCTCTACAGGTTTTCTCTTCTTTTCCCTTCCGACCCTGTTGTTCGCGATGTTCTCCTCGTTTTCTCTCTCTCTGATTCTTTTTGTTCTCTCATCCAATGCACCCCGTTTTGACCTGGCCTCGTTTCCCCCCATACGCTATAGCTCATACCCCTCTGTTCATTTTATGTGCCTCACCTGTAGCGGACACTGTTCACTACCGTTGGCACTTTCTTGGACTCTGTGCGCTCTCCGACTTCCGCCTGCTCTCTCACCGCTTGCTATTGCCTCTTCTTTGTTCATCATCTCTTCTTTTGATGACCGTCTAATCATTGATTTATCTCCAACGCTGTGCGTCTCTTATCACTGGCCCCACCCACTTCGGTCGGCATGCCACTTTCGGAGCCTGAGGTGTTGATTACGCTTTTCAGTCACTAATCGATTTATTGACCGAATTCTGGATTTTTCCGCTTGTACCTTCGCCAGTTTTTTTGACTTTATATTCCATTTCACAAGATTTCCCGAGCAGAAATTGGTGCTTCTGAAATCCTCGTGTTCTGCAGCCCGTTTCGAGATCTCGTTGTTGTGTACGTCACTACAGCTCATCCATCTAATTAGAAATGACTGTTTATAGATGCAGTATGTTCGTCTCTGCTCTGTGTCCTGCTACGTGTGGCCCTGGTCGTTTAATTCGTGATCAGATCAATCATTCAATTATTTTCGCATCACATTCCGTCGCCAGTCTAAATGATCTGTTTGTATCGGTTTTCGATAAATCAGCAATCAATACTGTATCTATTTCAGGCGATTTTTACGATGCCATCCAAGTGAGAGGAGATCGCGGCCCCGCGCATGTGTGCCTATTCGCTACTATTCACTACTGAGCGATTATTTCTACCATTGCATTCCTAAGCACTACCGTATCTTTACCGTACTTCTGCATTTGCTCTTCGTTTCCATAGTGCTACGGTGATCACCGCACTCGTCACAGTCATGGATCACAGCCAGCTAATGGCAGAAATGCCTGAGATCGAAAAGATGACCGCTCAAGAGCGCATAGCGCTCGCAAAGTAAGCCCAGTCCGTCGCTTTTATTGATTTTTTAAGCCGTGGTATCGTTTGCTCATTGTGCAGGTAGGATTACCAACTAACACCTGGCTGTCACGACCAGTGTGTCATGTTCTCGTCATCGGATCCCAAACACCAAATACCGTATCCGATTACGCACGTTAAAGGTGGTCTGACCATCACACTAGAGATCTGTAGACCACAAAACGTCGTGACTTCTCAAAACGCAATGTATTCCACGATTTCGCCGATTTTAAACAACGGTGTTGAAATTTTCGACGTTTTTCCACGACGTTAAATTCATGAGAATCAGTTCCCGCCGCTCACAAATTCGCTCAGAAGTGTAGCTTTACTTTTGCTTCAACAGATGAAACATGAGCATAAACCTCAACATGAATTACCAGTCGATGTCGACACTTAAACTGCAATTATTTTTTGTGATCATTCCTTATTTAATTTCATGTTTTTTTCTTAGTTTCAAAAACCTTTTTTGTTGTTATTCGGCCGATTATATGTTATAAAATTGAACAAAATGAGTTCTTAATTTGTTTTTCTTTGGTTTTCTCTGAAATTTCTTCTTAGCTTTTTTTCCCTCTAACTGCTCATCAACTAATGTTCTTACCTGGGGTGTTTTTATTCTCTTTTCTCTTTTTTACTTCATTCCTAACAGACAGTAACCGATGAAACAACCATATTTTTCATATTTTTCTCCAGTTTTTGAAGCTTGTTTCTTTGAACTCTTTCGTTCTTATGCTTCCGTCACATTAGCACTTCTCTGCTCCTCCTCACCTTTAATTTGTTCCTTTTTTAAATTCTACAGACTTCAAGCCTAACATTTCAGTATCTCCTGCTTTTGTTTTTCTTACTTCCTTATGCTTCATCGCCCTTTACCTCATATTTATTCTTCGTTCTGTCAACTTTACCCTTTTTTCCTCCCAGAAAAATTGGTATTCTTCTGCGACCAGTGATTTTTTCTCGAGTTGTTTCGGAATGTGAGATTTTTTTTTGAATAATTCATAAATATCCAGTTGTGGAAGTTCACTCGGATGTTCATCAAAGACGTAAAAAGAGGCATCTAGTCAGATAAGTGTCTCAGCTTTTACGGCGTGCTTCTTTGCATGTGCACAGAAGAGCGCAAAGTTTTACGCTGGGATTTGCTTTCAGTGCTACAGGCAATATAAAAAAACTTTTGGAATTTTTTCGAGTTCTTTTTCTCTTGATGGATCTGGTTTTTGCGATAGGAAATGGATTCTGAGAAGTTGTCACAATTCAGAAATGAAAGTTCTCTTAATTGTATGACAATTTTTTTTAGTAATTGAGATGCTGTAAGAGAGTTTCATCATTTTTTCATGTCTTTTTCACCACAAAACAGAGCTCTCATAGAAATCGACTTCCATTATACTTTTTGCGAAACACGATGTTGTTTACTGCATGGCAAGCAACACGTTCATTCCACTCTATCTTTGAGTCGTCTAATCATTCATTAGCTCCTTTTTATTTGACATTACCTTCATTTTTCAAGGGTTGATCATTTATCCAAATACATTCACATTGTATTGAATGGACCTGCTAGTTTTAAACATTGTGAACATTTCGATTCCTTACTTGATTCAGAAAAATATTGACTGGCATGACAGGTAGTAAAAACAGTGCTAGTGGTACTACTGAATAATATTATGATAATAAGTGATATGACATACGATATTATGATATATAATAAGTTTTTTTCATTGACTTTCTCTCGATCTTTTTTTTTGTGCATGCTATCTCTTCATGAGAGCTTATTTTCGTCTCGTCAGGACGGCGCTCTAGCCCCACTGTCAGACTAAAGCTGACGTAATCGATTAATTGATTTTTTTTTTCGGGCGATTGTGTAGATGCATCAGTGATTTGATAGTTTTCTCTTTAGATAGCAACAAAATAGAGATTTCCTTATTATTCAGTTCTGCCCTGTTGATTAAAAATGGAAGCTTTCATCGACTATAACTGTATAATTACTGCGAGTTTGGTCCTATTGTGACTCTTATACATGTCTCATGCAAATATTTTGAATTTAAAGGAAGCCTTTTTGTTGCTCAACAGCGATGACTAATGCGAAAGGAACGGGGACTTAGCGAGATTTTATGGTGTTAAAGATAGGTTCAGGAGGTTTCATTTGATTGCGAATTTCCCATCAATTTCCTTTTTCGCCGATCTTGAGGTGGAGTCGATGCGATTTAGAAAAACCGCACAGCGCTTGCAGACGAGTTTTGATTAATTTTGGATCTGCTCGCACAAAACGCATACTTTCTGTAATGTGACATTAAGGGTTTACATTTATTGTCATAGAACAGAATTCTTCATCGTTCTCAGTTTCTTGCGCAAATTTTGGCGATGTAGTCACGCTACACTCGTAACTACTAAATATGTAGCTTCGAATTGTGGATTTCGACAGGAAGACTCCAACAATTCTAACAGAAAGCTTGTACTAGTTTTCATCTTCATCTTAATTTCTTCCTCTTTTCCATCTTACAATTTCTCCTCACATGTTCTTTTATCCTTTTTTCTCTCCCTCTCTTTTTCTACTTATATAACTTATACTTATTACAACACATAATGACTGCCTCCTTGTTTTTAACGTTCCTCTCTTTCCCCTTACATATTTTTGTTCCATTATTTTTTTTATCGCCTAATTATCTGCCTTTTCATCAAGCAGTACTCTGAAATCGTTTTCTTCTTCCGAAAAAATCTTCGAAGATATTCCTAGATTGAAATTTTCCGCATCATTTGATTGTATTTTTTTACGTTGTCTTTTAAAGCTAGATTTTCGTTGTTTCAGCTTTATTTCCTTCTGCTAACTTTTTTTTCAGGAGTTCTCTTCCGGCTTTTCCCTCTTTGTCCTATTTCCTCTCTTCTTGAGCACTGCATTGACCCTACATTTTGCTTCGTAGTCGCTTGCTTATCCGTTCAACAACTGCTTTCCCAACCGCTAATAGCGCAGATAGTTACTAACAACGGTTAAATGCATCGCCCCACGAATCTGGGGTGGTACGAGTTTCAGGCGAGTAATGCCGGGGTCGTAGATTGTGGGTTAGAGGGTGATTCCGTCCATCTCTCCCTGTATTAACTTGGCTGCCTTATTTTTTCCCGGGTTAATTTTGCTGTGTGCGGCCTGGGATTATCCTAAAATCAATTGGGGTGCTCCAATAGGCAATTCATTTCATTCGACAAATCATAGGAGGAGCGGGACGCAATGGTTACGCATTGCAACAGCCGTCGTAAGAAACAGCGTTCCGGGGTTGTCCGTTTACGCTGATACAAGGAGAGAATCACCCTCTTTCCCGCAATCCACGACCTCTTATAGGCATAACCCGCCTGAAACCCGTACCACACCATGTTCATGGGGTGATACCCTTAAGTCTGCTGACGTGTGAAGATAAAAATCACTACTGTTCTCCTACTGTGTTCTCGTGAAGTGGGTGGTGTACGCGTATACATGAAACCTGTCACTGATTAATGAAAATAAATTAATAAGACTGACATTTTCTGTAAGATTACAATTGTGTTTTTCTAACGTTTTCTTCTTTTTCTTAAAGGCTAAAGATTTCATACTAATTTTTGTAAACGCGTCAGTTCTACATTTGGAGAACATTCAAACTTCACCATTAAAGGCATCACCCCACGAATCTGAGGTGGTACGGATTTCAGGTGGAGTATTCGTATACGAGATAGTAGATTATGGAGAGGAGGGTGATTCCGCATTTCTTCCTAATTGCCGTAAAAACAACCCGGAAGATGCGGCGCGTGCACAAGGTTGGCGCGCTCCAAATGAACTCTTTGTAGAAGATAGCGCGCCGGAATGCCCGAAGCCGTATCTTTAAGGCCGCTTTTTACGGCAATTAGGAAAAAATGGACGGGGTCACCCCTCTCTTCATATCCATACCAATGTAATATAGAAACGGTCTGAAAGTACTACTCGAAGTATAGGTTTTCCTCCTGTTTCCCCTAACAGTTATCACAGAATGATGTTTCACATGAAATGAAGTGAACGACATCATCGTACTGATAAAGATAGCGTTCCACATCAGATCATGTAAACAGTTGGCTACTAAATAAGCAGCAGTTGGCACTCATGTTTCCATTTTCTGAAGAACGGAGGAGTCGTAGAGGTGAAAAGCAACGCGGAAAGTGGATACGACTATGAAGCGTTTGCAACGTCCCATTTACCTTTTGCGACATGCGCACGAAGTTACTGCGCGATACTTTTACACCACAACACAGTAGCTGTAACTGTAGCTATCTGGCGCCGGCGCACCAACCCGACGCCGCGGGACCCGTCTCGCGAGAATAAGCCCGTTATTATATACCAGTCTGAGCGTCCGGCTAAAGCCGGACTTCAGACTCTCTGTGGTGTTTGCTTCGCTTGCCTTCACTGATCAGCGAAAATTTATATTAGTGTTATTAGTTCTATGAAATTGGACTTCTTTATCTCCAACAATCTTTTTTCCTTTTTATATTATAACTAAAAGCGAAAGATTTCATAGTCTTCTATCTAAACGCGTCAGTTCTACGTTTGGAGAACATTCGAACTTCAGCTTCAAACACTCCTTTCCAATATATTATAGACAAAATTTAAAAGAACACTCGAAATATGGGTTTTCCTCCTGTTTTCCCTCCACAATTATCAAAGAATGATGTTATGGCATAAAATGACTGGAAAGACAGCATCCTATTGATAAAGATAACGTTCCACGTCAGATCACATAAACATCTTGCTACTATTTAAGCATCCTTTTGCATGCGTGTTTCCACTTTCTGAGAACGGCATGCTGCAAACTTGAAGCGAACGAGGAAGGAAATAGGCACGCGGAGGAATCATAAAGGTGAAAAGCAAAGCGCGCAGTGCCCACGGCTGTGAAACGGCTGCAACCATTTACCTTTTGCGACATGCGCACGAAGTTATTGTGCAGCAATCCGACGCCGCGAGACCCGTATTACCCATATTGTCGCACTCCATATTATAGCTATTTGGTGCCGGCGCGCCAGCCTGATGCCGGTGGATCCGTCGCAACCCCTTCTATAAGTATCTAGCCCGTGGACCCGTCGCACCTGCTTCTGTAGGTATATGGCGCCAGTGGACCCGTCGCACTCCCTCCTATACGTATCTGGCGCCGGTGGACCCATCGCACCCCATTTTATAGCTTACTAGCGTCGAGGCACCAACTCGACGCCGGTGGACCCGTCGCACCCCCCTTTTTGAATTTCGTGACACACACACACACACACACACACACACACACACACACACACACACACACACACACACACACACACACACACACACACACACACACACACACACACACACACACACACACACACACACACCCACACACACACACACACACACACACACACACACACACACACACACACACACACACACACACACACACACACACACACACACACACACACACACACACACACGGACTAAGCTCGTTATTATATACTAGAGTATACACGACACCCCATTGTTTCTGTGAGCTCTTCGGGCAGTGTTAACTGGGTTTCTAGATACGTACCCTCATAGTAGTGTTACAAAAACTCGCCTCACGCCATCCTTGGGTGCTGTCACACATGTTACGAACTTTCACATAATCCGCATCTTCCCAAACCCGTGCCACATCCACCCGCATTACAGGCACTATTAAGTCTGCTGAAATAAGTCTGTCTATAGAGCGTATTACAAAATGCGTGAATCAAGAAGCGAAAAAAAAACACCAAACCAAACGATTAGTGCAAAGAAAACGTGATAGAATAATTTTTAGGAACTTTCCATGTTAAATATTTGAGGGAAAACGTCATATTAAGGTACGTGATATAGCAACAGACTCGGAGTTATGGATGAATGAAGCGCAAACACCTGCAAGGGCATCCCCAACAAAGATCATGAATCATGATCATGATCATGATATTGATCAGTATCAACACGTGACATCCGATGTACAGTGTCTATGCAGTAAGATGTTGTTAATAAAAAGAAGAGACGTGGTTCTTGGAATTAAAAGAAATGAAGGAATAAATGAAATGAGAGGAAAATCGGCTGCAGCAAGATTTTGTGAAGACTATCGATCTCTCCTATTTTCTTCGGATTAGCATTTGTGAAAAATTCGCCATCATCGTAGTGCGCAGCTTTGTTTATAAGATCCTAAAGGTGCCTCCTATCGAAAATTACTCTGAGATATCCAAACGTACCTATGGAATATCATTGACTCGCTAAATAATCGGAAGCATGTTCTTTTTTTACTTTGTTCCTGTTAAATATCTTTGTTTTGTTGGGGAATTCCAGAGAATCGAAACGAAACTGCATAATTTCATGTTTCATATGGTACAATTAAATAGTTAATAGTGGAACAGTTGGTGTATTTTTTCGTTTTTGAAAGGAAGAATCCGGTCGCTATTCTAGAGACCGGCGTCGCGATCAGCTACGCAAATGCGAAGAACGAGAACGATCGCTGCCTCCACCGCGACCGCGGCGACAGCGATTACGATTTTCGCCCGAGGTGGCGCTGCTCGAAGCCACAGGCCGTGCAGATGCAGCCGAAGGTAAACTGGGCGGGGTTTTGTGGTTTCGTACAAGTTATCACGCTATAGTTTTTTATTTAGTGGAACGATTATTGCGAGAAGGTGCAAATCCAAATTCGCACAATGAGGACGGCTTGACGCCGCTACATCAATGTGCGATCGATGACAATCAGCAGGTGAGTGACGTCGTCATTCCTGTCCAAAAATCGATGCAAGCCATCAGAAAGTTCTGGACATAAACGTTATTTAGAGTAATTTGCTAATTGGTTCCTTTTTAACTTAAAGGCAGCCTATCACGAAATGGACGGAGTGTGGAAACCTTGTCGGGAACATAGAGTTCAAAGATTATGCTCAGGTTTCCACAATATGTCGGTTTCGTGTTACGCTGGTTTCGAAACATTTGCTATATGTTGAAGTTGTGAAAGCACACCAGCTTATTGCACAATCCTAGCCTATTGATTTTGTTGAACTGCGGATGAATCGATTTCAGATCATGTTGTTGCTGCTGAGTCATGGCGCTGATGTTAATGCTCAAGACACAGAGCAATGGACACCGTTGCATGCAGCCGCGTGTTGTGCTCATATCAATGTTGTGAAGATCCTCATTGCACAGTAAGTATGGATATGGACTTATCGATTTCGTTGACTTTCATTAAACAAAATCTTTCATAGTGATTTTTGTCCTTCGCGTAGAGAACCAGAACATCTTTTTCTTATTTTGCATATTTACTAAAATAGCGAAGACATTGCGTCTAGGGATTGTTTGGAGGTGTGGCTGATTCGCAACTTCTTGTTGTATTTTCTATTTATATCCACCACAGAAGCGATAGTCGGACCCGGTTCTTCGACCCCCTTCACTCTTGTACGGTTGGCGAAAGGACCCTCTTTACTTTTGGACGGTTGAAGGAGTGACCCCCTTCACTTTTGGACAGTTGGGAAAAGCCCCCTTCACTTTTGAAGGATTTGCGAGAGGGTCTGTCTCCTCCCTATCGCACCTATGATATCCACTTTCACGTTTTCAGCCCATTAACCTTATTAACTAGTACTCTTGATGAAATAATTAATTTTTAATTCAGTAGTAGCTACCTACACTGTAGGTTTCGCTGCAAAAACTGTTTTGTAGTGTTTGAATTTTGAATATGTTTGAATTGTGAGGAAAACCCTCTTCAGAATTTAAATCTGAGCATACGGCAGGTGCACACGCTCGCATTCACGATGGAACGCTTATTGATCTATTGATTTTACAGCGGCGCCAATTTATTGGCCGTGAACGCGGACGGCAACATGCCATATGATATTTGCGACGACGAAACTACCCTGGATGCTATAGAAAGTGAAATGGCTGCACGTGGTATTACTCAGGTGAGTGCCATCGAGATCGTGGAATCAATCGACGGTCCTTGGCAGAATAATTGTCAATCTATGTTTTCTTGTTTTACAGCCCTTTTTTTACAGCCTGATTAAAATGCATAAGCTTTCAAGTAACGACCTACGCTCAATGTCAGCGGAGACATATAAAATAAGGCCAATAATAAGTTGTGTAGGAGGACCAACAGACCGTATCTCTTGGTTTTTAAATAGAATTGTGAGTCAACTACTACCAAAAGTGTCTTCTCATCTATCAAGCAGTTCACAGTTCCTTGAACGTCTTAAAAATGCCAGATTCGAACAAAATTGTGTCAGGAGTCATTTGACGTGACCACTTTGTACACAAACATTCAAAACAAACAGGTATTACAAGCGTTATCTGAAATGCTAGATAAACACGGCCGTAGCCACTGGAGGCATTAGAAACATCTTTGGTCTAAGCAAGCAACGCATAATGATCCTGATCAACGAATGCCTCCAGTGCAATATTTTTAAATAGTCAGGAAAATATTTTTCTCAAATAAGAGGACTTACTATGGGCCAAAAGCTTGCTCCAGTTCTTGCCGTTTGCTTCATGAGCAGAATAGAACAACCAGTGATAGAACGTCTTCCACAGATGTACTGCCGTTATATCAATGATTGCTTCATTATAACATCAACGCAATCCGAAATGGACGAATGCTTTAGAATTCTGAATGAACGATCGCAGTACATAAAACTCATCCGAGAACAACCAAAAGAAGGTTGGCTGCCTTATTTGAATGCTCAAATAAAACTACACAATGACATTGCAAGTGTGAAATGGTATCGCAAGGAAAGCTCGAAAAACATACTGATAAACGCAAAGTCAGCCCATCCTAATGGCATGAAAAAGGCAATTATCCGAAATATGGTCAAAACAGCAACAGCAATGTGCAGAGGGGATAGAGAACGGGAGGAATCACTAAAACTAGCCACAAGCACAGCTAGTTCAAACGGTTACTCGAGATTGAAATCTAACACCCAATCTCGAACTACGAAGAACACAGTGAGGATCCCACGTGAAGGTAGAATTCCTTTGTGCATCCTCTTCGTCTCTGACTCCTTAACTGCTGCTATACACCGGACTCTTGCGAGAACAGCTGCAAGATCATGTTGTGTTGGTGAATATCCCAAACGACAGCATCAAGCGACAGTTAGTTCGCAATAGATTATACGATAGGCAATGCGTGTCGGAATGTTGCGTGGTTTGTCCATTCGGTAAGACCGGTGATTGCACGAACATCGGAGTTATTTACCAAATAGAATGCTTAACGTGCAACGCCATTTATATTGGAGAAGCTGGAAGAATGCTGAGCGTGCGGATCAAGGAATATTTGGCTGGTAAAAGGCGAGGAAGTTTGATGACACCGTTAAATCGCCACAAAACGATAAGCATGATGGAAATGAGTTTGAAATAAAATGTAGGATATTAGCGCACGAGAAAGAAATATCTGCTAGGAAGGCATTGGAAACATTCTGGATTTCCGTCAGGAATCCGTAAATGATTAACAAAAATAAGTGCTTATCAATAACCAATGACTTCTTGCCGTTCGTAACACTTTGTGAGCTATAAGATTGCCCCAAATGCAGTTCCTTAACGTTATCCAGACACCAGTACTTAAGGATACTGCACAGTGCGTAGATCTCGTTCGCCTTGGTGACAATCTTTAAGAACGCGGTGGTCTACCAACCGCGCTAGTCGGTGGAACTGGTCAGTTGTTTTCCTTTTAAGGTTTTGCGTGGTGTACTTGGAACAATATCGGAGGTTGCGAGGAGAGAGGAGGAGTTTGATGGGATATGCATGGTATCAAAGACCTCGAACCATTTTCAGGCCTTTGAAAAAGACGAGTTTGTCGAAACGTCAGGCCAATAAAAAAGTTTCACCTAAACCTCGTTGGAATAACAAGAAAACATAAATACACTGTCAAATGCCGAGGTTTCAAGAAGAGAGGACTTGGAGATTAATTGTCAATCGACTACTGTGCCGTCGATTTTCAGGCATATATTGATGATCAACGTGGTGCTCCGGAGAAAGCGATGCTGGACGATATGAAAAGCTTGCATCAACAAGGTTATCCTCTTGACGCACGCCAACCTGATGGATCTACCTACGTTAGTTTTGCTATCAATTTTTTTTTTCCAAAAGAAGATAGTGTAAATAGATCTGATAATCTCAAAGCTCCAATACTGATTGACTGCTCCATAGTTTTCGAAACATTCCTCTTTTTTTCTTTAGTCCGCCGGATTTCTTTTTGAAATTCAATAAGCCCTAGTCGGCTAGTCTTTCTAGGATCGGTATGCTTAGTATGTTTTCTATTTTCAGCTTCATATAGCTGCCGCTAATGGATACTACGACGTAGCTGCCTTTTTATTGCGATGCGGTGTGCCTGCTACTTCACGGTTAGTTTCTTTTGCTGTTTAATTTTGCGGCGCTAATTTAATCTGTTCAATTTGTTTAATTTTTTCCTGTAGATGCTGAGGTAATTTTTTTGAAAGCAGGCCTAATCAGATCCAGTGACGTAATCATCAGTCTAATCTGTCCTATATACGGATTTATTCGCTCAATCCCCAGTAATTTCGTATGCTGGCGGTCGAATGGTGCGCGCGGACGATTTATTTTCAGAAATTTCCTTATCCACAATGTTCTCAGAAATTATGCATCTATTCGTCATCGTGGTGTCATTTTATTGTCAAATGTTCCATTCCAGGGATAATGACCTATGGCAACCTGTCCACGCTGCTGCATGTTGGGCTCAACCAGACTTAGTCGAGTTGATCTGTGAATACGGTGGCGATATCAACGCTAAAACAAGCAGTGGCGAAGCACCGCTAGGTGTGTTCTTTCTGTTTATATATACTTAGGTACTTAGATGGCCCGTCTTCACTGGACGTGCGGGCCCCAGCATCTCTTCCACTCTTCCACTCGCCATTGTCATCTAAGATGTTCTCAATTTTCGAGAATGACGTTAACGAGGTCCTTGAGCCGTATCCAGCTGAGCTCTCAGCTGGTCCATCCGTGTAGCGAACACGTCACCCCATCTCGCTGGCGGTCTCCATCGGGGGCGTTTCGCACCTCTTGGGATCCACTCTAGTGTTCTTTTAGTCCATCTATCGTCGATTCTTCTGATCATGCGACCGGCCCATCTATGTTTTGCTTTCGATACATATTCCGCTGGGTCGCAAAGACGGGACATTCCTCTTAAGTCGGAGCTGTGAAGCTCCGACTTAAGAGGAATGTCTAGGTTAGGTGTTGTGTGCGCTGGTTAAACTTCAGAAGATATCTCTCAAGGGTTCTGTGGGTAGTAAGTAGCTTCCTAGACGTGGCAGCGGTGTCTGCCCACATCTCCGCTGCGTAACAGAGCGCTGGAAGAACTGTCGAGTCGAACAGATGGGCACGAAGATCTTGGTCCGTCAGTTGGTCCGTAGCTTCCCTGACGGCTGCGAATGCTGCCCATGCTGCTCTCATTCTTCTATTCGGTTCTTCCTTCAAGTCGTTTTCCATGTTCATAGAACGTCCGAGGTACACGTATGACGAAGTTTCCACGATTTGGGAGCCTTCAAGTTGTACTCCTCCATCATCGCAGTACGCGTTCTTCATGAACTGTGTCTTCTTCCTGTTTATTCGCAGTCCTATTCTCCTACCTGCTTCGTTCAATTCGTTGAGCATTGTTTCTGCTTCATTGGTACTGCTCGAAAAGAGAACGATGTCGTCCGCGAAACGAAGCTTCGAGAGAAATCTTCCATCAACACGTATGCCCCTTTCTTCCCATATTTCATTTGTGATTTCATTATCCATTGCAATGCAGCCGCGAACAGCTTCGGCGATATAGTATCGCCTTGCCGTACCCCCCTTTCCAATGAGTATGGTGAGGAAGCGGTGGAAAAGTTGTATCTTCGTAGTGCACCGATTGTAGCAATTGGTGAATGTCCTCACATACGAAGCGTCCACACCTTGATCGACCAGCGCTGACAGTGTTGCATTCGTTTTTACGCTGTTGAAGGCTTTCTCATAGCCGATGAAGGTTAGAACAGGGCGCAGGCGGTATTCCCGGCAAACCTCTATGACCCTCGACACGGTCTGGATGTGGTCCAAGCAGCTGAACCCCTGGCGGAATCCAGCTTGTTCTTGAGGCTGGGCTTCATCCAGCGTCCTAGATATGCGTGTGAAGATGATCTTGCTGGATACTTTATATAACACGCTCAGCAAGCTTATCGGACGGTAGTTGCGAAGGTCCTCTTGGTCACCTTTCTTATGGATAAGAACGGTTCGCGAGGTCTTCCACTGGTCTGGGATCGCTTCTTTCTGAAGGTAGGATGTCATGTGCGCTGCTAAGATTACATGAATTGGATGGCCACCAGCCCGAAGAAAGTCTGCTGATATAAAATCAGGTCTGGGGGCTGTGCCAGGTTTCATGCTCTTGATAGCGACTCGTACTTCCGAAGTGAGAATCCGTGGTGGAGGTTCAGCAGTGTGGATGATTGGACTTGACACAGGAGTTGATGAACGGAAAAGGTCCGAGTAGAACCTCTCCGTAATGATTTCCATTTCACGACGAGAAGATGTGCGAGTCCCGTCTTCGCTTAGCAAGGCTGCTAGCGGAATATTCGCGGAGATCCCTGCGGCACTTCTTTAGACTCGTTCTTCTTTGTTTTGCTTCCAGAATCCTCTTCTGCCTGTATTTCAAAAGATCCTCCTGCAACGCTTTTCTGCAGTTAGTGTTCGCTACTAACCGCTCAATGTGCGATGCATTTGGATCAACCCTCAGAGCCCTTCTTCTTTCCAACAATTTCTTGGTGGTCTTCGAAATTCGATCCAAGTTTGTCGTGCGCGGCCTCGAGGCCAGTCACCTTGGGACAAGGAGTTTTCGAGTAAGCAATCGTCGTAAACGACTTCTTTTCTCCTTCGTTGCCGATAGCAGATGTTCTTTTCCATCGTGTGGCTGAGTCGTATTTTCGCTCGAAGAAGACGGTGATCAGAACCACTACAAAAGGATGGCACTACTGAGACGTCAAGTAGACCACCTCCGGTTGGTGAGTATGTGGTCGATCTCCGCACGAGTCGCGCCATTGGGCGATTCCCATGTCCACCGACGATGATCTTTTCTCATGAAAAGAGAGTTCCCATGAAAGAGGCGAGCGGCGGACAACAGGCTAGCGAGACGATTGCCATTTTCATTCCGGTCCCCTGGTCCAAATCTTCCAATCCTGTATTCCTCTTCTGTGGCATTTCCTAGTTTTGCGTTGAAGTCTCCGACAACGAATCTGTAGAAGCGCTTCTCGTTGCGGATTACTCCCTCCAGCTCCTCGTAAAACGCGTCCATTTCTGAACCATCAGCTGCTGATATTGCTGAGTAGCAGTTGATGATACTGATAGATTTTTGGCGCCGAGGGCGGTGGCGAAGAATGGCCTGACGAGGTGACAGGATTTCGTGAGAATCGACAAGATCAACGACAGATGGGTGCACAACAGAACCAACACCGCCTACATTTCGCGACGGAACCTTCTCTCCACGAAAGACGAGTGTACCGTCATTCATCAATCGTAGGTCGCTCCTTCTACACTTGGTCTCCTGCAGAGCAATCACGTGAAAGTTGATACGCTCTGCAGCTCCGAGAAGGGCATGCAGCGTCTGTGGACACTGTTCTCGCGTTGTAAGTACACAGTCTGAGACAGTCTCCATGGCGAGTCGTGCGTGTGTCGTCTTGGTCCAGAATCAATGACGTCGTGAGCAACCTGAGATTTGATCGCCTCCCACCGGTCGCCATACCGTCCGACGTCTGAGACGGCGGGGCCCAGTGTGCAGGGTACTGAGGCAGTGCATATGCTGGAGTGGTGAAAAGACTTTCCTTCAAACTAAGCAGCCATGCCACGGCGAGCTTAGCTTTCACCACAGGTCGTCGCCCAACCTATATGGATCAGGGAGCCACTCTGCGACATTTTGCAAAGACGGTGGTGAATCTTAGCAGTGGTTTACTCTTAGCTAGGCTTCCGATTCCGGAAAGTCAGAATGTCGGATGTGTCGAACTCCTTCTCAGCTTGGGAGACCCTGCCGGAGGACGAACCTCCGCTGTGCATTGCAGTTCGACGCCCAGAGTCACATCCACGCCACTATGAGGCGGTAAACCGTTGTGAAGGTGTTTATATATATATATATATATATATATATATATATATATATATATATAGAGAGAGAGAGAGAGTTGGATACAATGTAGTAATGTGTTCAACAGAACTGATGCAGAGCGTGCACACGCGAAGGCGATCTCTGGCATTGCGAGAATCCTATGAGTTCGGAGTTAATTGCTCCATGGATGTGCTAGTTCTCCAGAATGGGCGTTTTCGCGCGGACGCGCTGCATCAACGAAGTGGACCCGTTCCGTAGTGGAAGACAATTAATAACGACAAGAAAGTAACAAATAGTGAACAAATCCTGAATAATAATAATACAATTAGTGAAGAGTTGTAGATCTATGCGAAGATGACACGACAAGAGCGGTAATTGCCACTATGCAACAACAGGAGGCGCGAAAAAAGCGCATGGCGTTTGGAGTTCGCGACAGCCGTCGACAAAGCCGAAGGTACACCATCGGTCGCTAGCCGACATATTATTGGTTAACAGGTATTGAGAACATGTACCTTAGGCGGAAGAAGTTCGAATCGCCGCAGCAGGTTGCTACTGGCGGCGACAATCCATTCTCAGCACGAGGCGCCATACGACGTTTGTCGCTGCGCGATCGCAGCGGTTTGGCGCCAGCGAGAATCGAAGCGCAGAAAGAAGGCGCTGAAATCATACGGTAATACATCTTCATTTTTTAAAATTGATTATTCCGTTTCTTTTAACTTTGTTTTGCCCTTCTTAGACTTCTCGCTGAGAATCGTAACGGTTTCGTTAACAACTTATAAAACCAATTATCGATCGCTCTTTAGATCGTGGTCAAAGGAGGACTTGAACTCCGAAGTGAATGCAATGCCCCAGCCGTTGCACGGCAGCCGTGACTCACCAAACAAGCGGGTACTTAAAGTAAGTCGTCGGTAACTGAATGCTATCCATGATCATTGATTTATTGATTTCCATTCCAGCAAAGCAATAAGCCGAAACCGATGAGCCCAGATGAATGGCTGCGTAAACTGGAGACCGGTGGCGACGATGACGATGATGGTGCGCCGCGACGCGGTGGCAGCCAACGAAGACGACCGAAGAAGGGTAAAGGTGAGGTATTGCGGTTAACATATTTAGACGAGCAAATGGGTAGGCGGAAGTGCCGCAGTGCCCTAGAAATGGGATAATGAAGTGTTAGGTGGGATAACGTGTATCTAACCTGAGTTCGTTGTCCCAAGGTGTTGGACCATACGTTTTTAGCTGGCATAGTTGTTTTTCTCTAGGATTACATTTTGAATTTGAATTCATCACAAAATACTGGTTTCTTCTGCAAAGAACGTTTAACAACTAAATTCAACCTAGAACGGCGTTTTGCTTGATAACTAACTAAATTGCCGAGAGGGTTAGGCAGGTAAACATCTTTGACATATTTGTCGCTGGATCAATCGATAGTGAACAATATATGTTTAAGAAGCTAGATAGTGGACTCCGGAGTAACTTTCTGACTGGGACCTCTTAACACATTTCGTAAAGAATAAAGGCGATCCTCAGCAAATTCTTCTCGCGAAAATTGGTTGCTGATTCCTTAACCATTTAAGAACCATACCACATTTAAGAAATATTTCTCAGTTCTCGATAAAACGTGCTTATCAGCTAGTCGCAAAATTTATGACGTGACAGACGAATTAGCCTTTCCCTTGTTGCAGAGAAGTCATGAACGTTTCGAGTTTTTGCTCCTTTCTTTCTTTTCGATATTTTATAATGTGAGGCTCTGATAATGGCATGAGCTGAAGTGTGAACCAGGCAAACTATCATCTTGTAGGTAAAGGTCCATCCGAAATGCAAGATCTACGGCCGAACGGCGACGCTTCACGACGTGACAAAAAACCATGCTGTTGCGTGATTTGCTGAATTCGCCGGTCGGTCAACTGTCACAGTTCGATCCTTCACCCCGCCTACTCTATTTTTGCATTTTGCCCTTTTATCACCCTTTCACTTGGAATCCGATTCGCCCCTCCGTCCCTTTGCAAATCTGTGATGATGCACGCGGTTTGTCTGCATGTCTGCTTCTCTCCATTTCGATATATTCTCGTCGTCTCATCCTCTAGTCAGGAGGAGATTGTCCTCTGGAACCTTGAGGTATTTATCGATTTATTGATTGATTTCTGAGGTCAATTGGTTAGAGTTTTATATTTGTTTAGACAGCTTCCTATATTGTTATTACGGTTGTGAATTTGTGCGAGAAATGTATACATTTTTTGATTTATCGATTTTCCCCAACTGGGTTTATGTGTTGAGCTGCCTATCTCTTCTTGAGTTTTTGCTGTAGGTCCTAGTATGGTGAGTAAAATTCTCCTCAGTGAATGTTTCATTTTTGCGGAAGTGGGTGTGGCTCACAACTTACCAGGTGCGGAGTAAGCCCAGCCCATCTATGAAAAAGAAAGCTTTGAGGTAGTTTTGCGTTGCGTTTTGGTCCGCTCTAATACATGCAGTTAGACACTGTTGCTCACTGATATTATCGATATTTCTACTGTTGATCCTCCCGTCGATCGATAATCGATCGCCCTACACCGGCTCCTTCGTATGTTTTTCTATGCATTTAAGTTGCATTCACTCCGGCACGTGTAAGTACGTACGTTATCATACGCCAAAAATGAAAGCTGTGTTATTATTGATTTATTGATTTTTCAACTAACCTTTCAATTCCTCCTCTCACTGCTGCTTATGTAATTGCGTCCATTTTCACTTTGTTGTACATGTATGTTAAAGTTCCTAAAAGTTGTGCGATCGATGGTCTCGTATCGATTTCGTGTCGGTGACAGCATTGATCGTCCCAGCAGAAGAGAGTTGTGAACAATACAAACCCGTCGATAATTCACTTCTAGGCCGCCCTACCCAATTTGTATCCCTTGCTTCTCTAATTACCCCCACTCACCCGCCAATGAAGGGTGTGCGTCTCAGTGTCTTATCTTTTCTTTTCGTGTTTGTATTCAAAAATTAGTTTTATTGATAATTACATTGCAGAGTTATTGATTGATTATGGTGTAAATTATACGAGATGATCAATAACATGTGCTATTGATTCGTTGTCCATAGAGAGATCTTGGATGTTTGATCCACAAATAATCGGGGTATTAGGCGACGCGAGCCATTCTGGTATTCGCCTCAGGGGGTACTGACTAAATAACCTGCGCTGATATTTGGTGGACGCTTTCCATACATGAAAAAGGTGCTGTATTCAGCACACTGCCGGAGTACATGACCTGAATACACAAATCTATACGGTATGTCCAATCACTTGGTATTATTGGTGGTACAAGTATATTTGAAGGATTTACAAAAGATGGCGTAACTAACAGTAAATCGCATCGGACCAGCTTGTAACTACATTCATATCAAGGCGTCATTATTTCTCTCTAAAAATCAGCATATGTCATTTTGCTGAAGTGCGAACAATCTGCTTTGTTTGTACTCTAACTATTTCAACCTTTGTGCCAACAATTTGCGGGAAGCGCTGTTTTTTGTTTTAATTTGAAGAAAATGCAGCTGAAGGACATCGATTGCTGTATGGAGAATATAGAGAACATGCCCTATCAATAAAAACATGTGAACTGTGATTCTGGGATATTAAAAGTGACGATTTAGACACCAGCAACACAAAAAAAAACGCGAACGGAGGCCTTTAAAGTTTGAAGACGCTGAAGTGAAGCCGTTATTCGATCAAAATTCATGCAAAACTCAAGAGTAGCTCGCTGAAACCTTGAAAGTGACCCAACGAGCGATTTCAAGTCTTCTCAAAGCCATGGGTGTGGTGCAAAAACGAGAAAATTGGGTTCCATACGAACTCAAGCCGAGACGTCGAACGCCGTTTCTTCATGTGCGAACAACTGCTCGGAAAGGAAATCGGAAGGGCTTTTGCATTGAATCATGGGGCGCGACAAAAAAATGGATTCACACCGATCAGTCAAAGCACAGGACATCGCGAGGTCAGCCCGATCATGCACCAACTTCAACGGCCAACCGAATATTCATGACAAAGAGTTAAAGCTGTGGATCTGATGGGACAGGTTAGAATGATCTGCCATGAGCTACTCCAACCTAACAAAATTATGACTGACTAACGTCACCAACAACAATTCATGCAATTGAGCCGAGCATTAAAGCTCAAATGCCCTCCGTATGCCAAAAGATATGACAAAGTGATCTTACGGCACGACAATACTCGGTCATATGTTGCTAAAATCGTTAAGGATACTTTGGAGTCGCTTCAATGGGATGTCCTATCCCACTCGCAGTATTCTCCAGACAATGCTACTTTCGACTACCACTTGTCCCAGTCGATGGCCTAGCTGAGCTGCACTTCACTTGTTACGAAAAAGCCAAAATTTGGCTCGATTTTTGTGTCGCCTCAGAAGATGAGAGATTTTTTCTATTCGTACTTTGTTTGTCTCTTTAAAGATTAACAAAAGTCATAGCTAACGATAGACAGTATTTTGAATAAAATACGTTGTACCAGCTTCCGTGAATAAAGCTTCAAAGTTACAAAAAAAAGACCCTCAAAAGTTAAAGTACCCCCAATAATATAGAGCAGTGAAATTCACAGAAATTTCCTCACATTTTTCTGGCAGAGGAGAACGGGTGTTGCGCACGATCTGTCACAAAGAGGTCACAATTCGTGAATGATCAAATGAATGAAATTGAAGGCAAGTTCAACATGAACAGATAAACGTCACACTCATTGTAATTGGGGGACTGCGGCTAGAAATGCGAGAAAGCGCGTGCTTCGAAGAGGCCGCAGACGACAACGTAATAGTTAGCAGTTATAGTTGTATAACGTCTTTCTAACTTGTTATAAATCCAAAAGGAGGCTACGCTAACCTCTCCGAAAGAGGTGTCTCCGCATTTGTTTGAAAACAGCTATTGAAACTCGAATTTCAATATGTCTTCCTGCGGCAGGCGACTGACTGCAGGGGATTGCGTTATATTCGACGAAAAGAAGTTTCAACTTTTTGGATTTTGATGTGTATTTCAGAAAAAGTTCCATTTATCGACTTTGGTCCCACAAATAAATAGTTGAGTTGTCGTGAACAGTAAGCGCAGTAGCATCTATGCTACTGAACCTATCAATTTTCCGAAATGATCAGGCCGGATATCAGGTAAAAATTGATAATTGGGGTTCTATTACGGACTCACACTTTAATAGCTGAGGAATTTCTCAGACACACCGCAGCTGGCAAAAGGTTATTGAATTTTGCTGAATTATATTGACCGAAGAACACTTCTATGATCTAGCCCTTATTTCCTGGTCTGAAAGTTCATGTCTTTTCAGATCGAGAGGTTATGCTCAGGAAAATCTTCATTTTTTATCTTTTAGTTTTGCGTGAAGGAAAGATGCACCATTATCATCGAGCCCGTACTATACGTATTGCGTGTCGAGATACCGTCCTACGTCTGATGTTCACCCTCTCAAGCGCTAAATTTCTATACATAATTCACCTTATTGCGTGTATTCGTGTGTCAGACACTATGCCTGGTCGAGCACGTTTATAGGCAGCTGGCTAGTTGCTCCAGCTCAACACTAAACAGTTGCTCCAGCTCATCATTTCAAACTTTGGCCTCGTGACACCATCTAGGGACAAGCTGGTTGGCATTGTTTGGTCGCTTGACGTATTTGACAAGTCTGTTGTATCGTGAGAACTCGTCCCAACTAATCATCCCTGATTTTCCACGAGTTCAAACTAAGCACAGGCTTTTGGCTAAAGCGTCTCAACGCAGCGCGCACTAATCACATCTTCAAAAAAGATGGGCGTGCTCAGAAAATGTTTAGGCGACTCCGTGCTAATGAATTCCGCTCATAGCTACAAACGCGTCCCGTAAGCTGCTTACGACGCTGCCAAATCGACGCTGACAGGAAAATTCAGCTCTCTAAGAACACCACTTTCGCGACAAACACCTGCTGATGAGCTTCTCTACTGTGCTCTGTTTTGATACGATTGTTTAAACGTTGTTCCGTGCTGTATCCTCTTTGTGAAAAGCTTGCTATTTTTTAAGCATCTTCAACCCAAAAAATGACTTTTTTCAAAATAAACACTGACTCCGATTTTTCCTAGGTTTATTCTCTTCTGTGGTGTTAATTCCTGCAAATTAAGCATTACATAAAACGCAAACAAATAATGAGGGTTTTTAAAAACAAAATGTACTTATTTAGGGATTTCCCTAGATTTGTTTTCCTATACAGAGTTAGCAAACTTTTCCTCGATCACATTTTTTGCAAGCTAAGTATACATCCGTCAGGGTGGTTACATCCTTTTTTGTACCTGTCTGCGAAAAAAGCATAAAATTTAAATGTTGTGCTCGTTATTTTACGAAAAGTTCCTCAATAAACATGAAAAAAGATTGAACATGTTTTCTTTATTTCGACTTAGACAATTAGAGTGGGAAAAGTGGGAATGTCAGATACTGAAGGAAAAAGCAAACTAATTTGTCATAGTTGCGTGTCATTCGCATAGCTAGTGACAACTGTCAAAAAAGGGCGTAGAACAGCAATCAGTCTTGGATGAACGACAGATTCTTGGGAAAGACAGTTTTTATTGAAGTAATTAAGAATCAATAACAGTTTAGTATTGATTTCTGTAATAGGTCTAAAGTGAAAATGTGAAAAGCGTTTCAAAACAAAAGATGGAGAAGAAAACGAAGCTACACCTACAATGCTTTTTTTCTATAAGGATTTTTTCTGGGATGATTCAGATTCGTGGACATTGCAGAAGAAAACTAAAATTTGAAAAAAAAATGAAATAAAGCTAGTTAAGACGATTGGGAGGTTTTTCAAAATAAATCGTCCAGTGATCTGATTTGAACTTTACTGCTTAATTTTTATCATTCTATTTTTTATACTGGTTTCGGTGCAACGTTTCATAATAGTGCGGCTGAATTGTAAAGAAAAGTTATTGATTTTCCGAAGAACACACTTCTCCCTCGAGTACTTTTTTTCTTGATGTATGCGCACGAAAAAAACTGCTGCTGCCATTGGCATTTTACCCACAGTGCACTAATCGTATTAATCTCCCTGTCGATATTTTTCTATAGCATCATTTTTTTACAGCTCTTATCCTATTCAGACAATAATCTTTTCCTCTTGAACAATAGCAAAATTTGGAAGGATCCTCTCATTTCTTCAATGTTTTTTGTGAAGGCAGCCTAGATCTCAAAGAATATTTTTTTTTTCAAATTTCTTCATCTGGGTGACCATCACACAATTTTTATAATCTCTAAGAGAAGATGTAAACACTTTATATCTCCCTTCTCCCTTCTTCAGCTGCTTCAACTCCAGTGATTAATTTATGCAGATCTTACTTCCTAAAGGAATTCGTAAACAGTTTGGCCGATCCTTTTAGTTGTATCAACAATATGATAATTCTATAAACCAATTCAGCAGATCGAATTTCCAGGATAACTTCCCTACTAATAGTGTATTTTTGCCTTTTTCTATCATGTTTGTCCTTTTTCTGCTTTTGCTGCTTATTGCTCATCGAAGCCTGCGATGAACTAATTTTTTTTAGATTTGGTTTGGTTCCCATGTGATCAAACTCGAATTTTTTTTCGCTAATCTTCGAATAAAACTAGAGTTAAACAATGAATATCAATCAACCACTGATAATTAAATTCCTAAGATTTTTGACGAATTCAGTAATAGTTCATTCGCCTTCCACTGCTCCTCTTTTCTGATTCTTTCTCCTTCTTTATAAAATAACGAATTAATTCAAGTAGAGTCTCCCCTTCTATGTCGCTAACACTTTTCCACATTCGTTTCTCCTTCGTCCTTTCATCTTTCCCAGATTCTCAATGAATACTTATCCACACGTTTTGTCGTGCAGCTAATCATAGGTGCTCGACCTACAAGATCCCTTGACTGCTGGTAATAACGACAACCTTCTCCTACATATACAGCCGTTGGGATTATTCTATATCGTGCGACTGCTACATCTCGTGAGCAATTCTGCTCCTGCTGACTGTCCCGTTACTTGATCCACGCTTCTTCGATATGGGGCTGTTATCGTGGTAAGGCCGCCAATCAGTGATTCGCAGTCGTTATCATCTTCAGCATACGCGGCGATTTTCTTGGCTGTAAGTCTCGTTTCGTATTAGCGTATAGAACTCGGTTCGCTTCTCGAAACTTGAGGTAGATTGAAGCGTACTGATCATGGACGGCTTAACTACGAACTAACAGGCTCAGCAATCAATGAATCCGGAGTTAATCGAATGTTGAGATAAAAAAACGAGTGTTTGAAAGCTTGCAGCAGTTACGCGGTTCAATTTATATGTCAGATTTTTCACTCGCAAAACTCAAATTTATTTTGTAAGCATTCAAGGTGTTTTGCATTTCTTCCAATGTGTTCGCTGCATCTTTCCGCTGCTTTTCACTTTTTCATTCTCTTCATCCCAGGATGCATCGGTAGGTCCATGCCGGAGATGAAGTTCCTACAGAGGAACTTGGATCGGGGAAAAGTGTGGAAAGAAAATCTTCGAAGAAAAACGACAAAAAAAAGCAGTCGAGAATACCTATCGCCAATCATCAGTGATGTCAAGTTGCTTGTATTCGAGACGATTCGCCAACAATGATGACTACCACCACCTGCAGATCGATGTCGATAGATCAAGAAAATCTGTCTGTGATTTGATCTGTTAGTCGCTCAACTTCTATACTCTTTTATAGCGAATTGTACAAGATTTCGATGTCGTGCACTGTTAGCATCGCAGATTTCACGTTGTGACGATCACTGATAGAATTCATTTTCTCGAATTAAAAAAGTCAATGTATCTCGGATAAGTTGCTCGAAAAAACAAAAATTCGACAAATATTAGGACATTGTTTATCCATAATTCACAATTCAATGCGGAAAATCCAACTAATATTTAATTTAATTTCTGAATTGAATTTAGTTTTAAGTGATTCGCGGTAGAAACTTCGAAGAGAATGGGGAAGTTACATGAGAACATTGTGTTAGAATTGGATTTAAAGAAATAGGTGAGAAGTGACAAATCGATCACTCGCCTGAGAAGTCAAGATGGAGGTGGCGCAGTGGTGTGAGCTCGTTACTACATCTGCGAAGTCGGTGATTCGAAGCCGCCCCAGTGCTCACCAAGCCTTTCATCCCTTCGGCATCGATAAATTGGCATCAGACTTGCTTGGGAGGATAAAGCACTGACTTGAGACGTCGGCCAGCTCCCTCAAGCTACTGTATGGTGTGCGCATGCGTCCATAAACCTCAAACGATTCAGAATTGAAGTCGAATCTTGGGTCCCGGAGCGCTTCATTCCTACCATTCTTTCACGGTTATGTTTTTCTTACTCCATCTATGGTAATTCGAAGATATAGAATACAACCTAAAGGGATGAATGACTTGACTTTTCGTCTCCATTTTTGTAGATAAATGAACTGATTTCAAATTATTTATTTCCTGTCATACATAACGCATGTTATAAGATCATATTTTGAGTAATCGTTTGTGTTATCTAGCTTCTTTTAAGCAATTTTTGCCCCCGTTCCTTCAGACCTTTCCTTGAGCGCTGAACTTTTATTCGTATCTTCAGGTAAAAAGCCCTAACCCTTTTCTATGCCAGTTGTTATTTTCGAGAGATTTTATGTGCTCTATCAATAACTTCTTCTTTGCTTTTCGTTTATTCAAGCGGGGACTTGAAATATTTCCGCAGCAATTTTCACTGCCTTTTGAGAGTACTTTTCTGCCAGAGAGAAAATAATTTGCTGTTTAGCTTCCACAGCTTTCATTGAAAACTCATTTCTTTCGTGCCCTAAGATTTTCGCTTGAAAAGGCGTGCATAACTTGCACTTTGCGGAAATTTCCAAGCAAAAATCGAAGTAGCAAATAACTCCATAACGTCCAAACAAGTAATCGTTGGTCACAAAACTCTGTCGCTGTTTCGGACCCATTTTCGGCATTTATTGACAGCGACTTTGACACAACCGCAGTCTTCTCGTCCTTCAATTAACCTCTAATCGACCACTCGACAATTGTTGAGAGTCATTCTGCTTAAAGTCGGAAAAATTGTGGGAATCTACAGGCTAACCATAAACGTGGCTTGCTCTGATTTTCTTCCGAATAGTCAACGTTTCGAATGTATTAGATTTCAGAGTTGTCTCTCAAATTCCCTTTTTTTATAGGTCGGCTTATGACATTTTTCGAATAGTCGATGCCTCGAAGTTCGACTCAATTTGAGTTGATCAAATTATATATCAGGATAATTCCTACATTATAAGAGCATAGTAGAGATCGTCAGTAGCATAAAGCTGAAGTCACTTCTTCCATGCGCTCTGGTTCAGGACTCAGCAATACGCTAATCGTAACATTCCTATATTATCCTATATACTACTTTATACACACCTGAACTTCAGAACACATGAACAATCCATATTCGTAGCCCCGTCCATAATGAGATCAGGGTTGATCATTTCACTGCTGATGCTCATCACCTCAACAGATAGTCTTGAATGCTACTACTATCGGATACGAGCCGACGAAATACTAACTGCAGATAGGATTATGGTAAACGCAAGTCCAAAAGAAACTCAGATCCAATCCGAGCATTCAACTAAAACTTACTTTCAGAAACGCAACTGCTCAACAGCATCATTAGCATGTTTAAAGATAATCTCAAGAAACGAGTTCAGCCAAGACGGCCCATCGAACGAAGGACCAACAAGTGTGGAAGGGCGTTGTGCATTTACCCAACATGAATGCGAAGGACGAATTGGTCAGGTGAGATGAGTATGACCTTGCTGAGTGTGACTTGTGCATCAAGGAATCGTTTTTTTTTAGTGCGTATCCGAGCCACCCATGGTTCGATTCGGGATCACAATCCATGAACATAAATGCTGCTCCATCGAAGATCTCTCAAATACAGCGTCAACAAGAAGCTTATTCATTTCATTCAAATATTTTTCTTTGGTTTTTATGTTAAGTGTAATGTGTAGAATTTGTGATATCTGATCATTTACGAACATTTACCCAAATATATAAAAATACAGCCATATTGTACCCTGACCCAGATATTGTAGTCACTGAAGGTTTTTCTAATAATACGAAGGCGCCTACTTCTAACTTCCAGTAAAAATGTAGTAGATACCTTCTAGATTAACTGACTTAACGATAAATTTAACCAGGGTGAAAATTTAATTACGAGCCTCTTGATAGTTCGTGAAAGCAAAAAGAAAGAAAAAAACTTCTTTTCTCAGTAGTTACATACTACTCTTCAAGAATTCACGAGAATGTCGGTCACTAATAAAATTACCTAGCAAGGACAGGAGAAGGTGAACTGATATAAGTCCCACGTGCGCTCAATTATTAAGAAAAAACTGAAGAAGTAAAAAAATCCAACGATTTATTGGAACAATTAACAGCAAACAGTTTACTTGGCGGCCTTCTTCAACTTCGCCAATTCAATCCTGACCAGTCGATTGCGCATTTGCTTGGCCTTCATCAGCTTGAATCGCTCATAGTCAGTCAGTTTAGCTCGCTAAAATGAGGAACGAT
This sequence comes from Necator americanus, assembly GCF_031761385.1. NCBI lineage: Eukaryota > Metazoa > Nematoda > Chromadorea > Rhabditida > Ancylostomatidae > Necator > Necator americanus. Next base: position 17,190,466 of record NC_087371.1, read on the forward strand.
TGGACAAAAAAGCTAGTAGTTAAATTCAGAAGAATGGATGAAGTTAATATCAAGCCGCAGTTGAGGAGCATAAGAAATTACTTGGAAAAAACTCTAGAATCAATTATTGAGAGATTTCAAGAAAGTGAAACTCACAATGGCTTTCTGTGCAATCTTCTTGGCCCAGGTGGTTTGTTTGAACTGGTCGTTGATCTTTGCCGCATCAAAGGCTTCTTTCACACCCTTTGTTCGTTGTCCAACACGGACATTTACGACGAATTTGGTAAGTTGAAGATCCTTGAGGTTGCGTACGCAACGGACAACACCAGAGCTGGGTCCATCGATGAGAACCTTAACTAATAGTAGGATATAGCAAACAATTATAAGAACAACAAAATAGTACAAGCATTTCATACCCGGTTGCCATCGACAACATCAACGATTGTTGCAATTTTGCCGGCATCCTTTCCCTTAGCAATGAACACAACGCGGCCGATTTGTACCAAACGTTTGTAGACCATCGTCTGCAAAAAAAGCATGTAGACATTTAACAAAAATGGCCAACATGACGCAGATATTGGCGAAAAGTTTTATCAGGAAAGAAGAATAGAATAATAAGCGGACAAAATTCTTCAAAAAGATCATGAAAGCCTACCAATACCGCAGAAATCCCAAAGAAGTGAGTCCAATATATCTTTCACCTACAATCAATGAAGGATTAATTCTATCTCTTATTAATTCTATCTAAGATCAGAAGACAGAGTCTACGACTATGACATCGCAACAACCCTTATAACTCCCCAATCCAAAGACGGTTTTCGCAGCTCAAGTTGTTTTCTAAACCAACTTGATTTTCTTCTGAAGGAGTAACATCTATGATTGCGGCTATCGCGACAGAGAAAGGCGGCAAGATATCCGCTTCAGCATCATCATAGCCATAGAGCAGTCCTATTGCAAAACATGCCACTTTTTCCACCACAATAAAGAATACTTCTTCTTAATACGTGTTCTATGTTGTTTCCTTTTCTTCTTTGTTATTTCAAAATACAAAGTATTTACAAAATACATAGTGGGGCCGAGTCTAAGAATCTGGCATTTGAGTATACGCTGTGTGCAAGCTATGTAACTTGCGCAGTTATGTGGCGGAAGTTATCTACACATTACAAAAAAGGGGTGGGGGAATGTAATTCGGGAGGGGAGGGGACGTTAAGAAGAAACTATTCACACCTTCTAGAAACGATAGCGTCCACCCAATAAGTCGGTGGCTAGTTCTGGTGCATCTCTCACAGGAGAAACTCGTTCAAGTATGGACGACTACCCTAAATACTTGTAGCCCATGGCATACTAACGAAAATATCGGAAAGGGAAATGAAAATAAAATGAAAAAAGAAAGAAAACATCTTGATGGAAAACTGGATTTCTCGTCAGAAGATAATTAGAACCTGATTTAGTAATAAACAAACAATGTGGAAAGAATGGCACTACAACTAAATCGGCGCTCATACGAAACGTGCTGCGAAAAACTGCTCTCGGTTTTATTGCTAAATAAAGTTAAAAACTGTAAGATTGCCCAGAAATTTGAAAAGTGCGCTGATAAACAACAATAGATAACACTGCCTTCAGTTTCTGTACATGTGAACCAATGTCATCTATCCAATAGGAAATTGCGACTTATGGAATTCTCATTCGGCCTAACGTGAAACAAAATAGATTTCTATCATCATTTCTCCCAGATAAACAAATTACAGCAAAAAATTCTGTGTATATAACTGAGAAACAGAACAACACACAATCGTTCACATGAACCATAAATAACATGAGACTGGGAGTAGGAACGAAAAGTGCACACACTTAAATAAGACGGAGGTTAGAAAACAGAAGAGTGACGCTTTTCTTCTCCCCTTCGGAGGCACAGACACGCTCCAATCAATCAGAGGGATGTAGAAATTACCTACCAGTACCTTATTATCCGAAAGCTAAAGAAAGCATATCCTCAGTCCTTCACAAACAAGAAAATGAAGCCATTAGTTTAGGCTGAAAAATAAAACACGTTCGATTCGTCATTTCTGCGCAGTGGCGGATGTTCGTGTGGGGACCGAATCCTCGACTCACCTCCTTTAATAAGCTGGTTGCGAAAGCTTCAATAATTTGTTGAATTTGCTAGTTTTCCTCGGTGGAGGTGTTTTCGGTGATCAAAGTGTTTCATCCCACTGAGGAGTCAATTTTACGTTTCTGTGATGATTTGGACAGTTTTCAAATCCCACGAACTAGTGATTACTAGGGTTCTGCTAGGCCTGCGCAGGCTTCAAAGGCTAGATTTCTAGAAACTTAGTACTTTGCTCCATTTTGTGCGTCTTCACTTCCAATTTACTAGATGTGGTTTCGCAGTGCTTCACTTCCAGACTTTGGTAGTTTAGTCCTAGGATTGGTTTCCCCTGGTCCAAGGAACCACCTCTGGTAGTTCTACGGTTTTCCCACACAAGTCGTTCGAAATGCTTGTTTGTGCAGCTATTCTTTTGATTTGTTTAATGACTCAAGTCAATTGATTGCACTTGAGAGCGTTTCTCTGCTTTCTTTTCTCTTCGTCTTTTACGCCGCACTCGACTATGTTCAGCGGTGGAATGTGACCATAGGGTCTGCTAAGAAAAATTATTGGTTAGTTATTAGTTATGGACCATGTTAACCTTTTGTATTCCAATTATATCACGTACCTTTTGCTCTCGTTCCTCACTTGCTTGAAGGTTGTTCTATTTCTTTGGTGTGTTTCTGTTGAAACTACTTGTTGGAGTTTTTGTGAATAATACAATACTGCTAGAATCATCCCTGTGAGACTATAAAAGCACTTACTTTATTTTTTCTTTGATTGCTTTCTTTTAAGCACTCAGTCTTGTCCGATCTTACAACTGCAGTACACCAGATGGATAAAATATGTTTAGATTTTCGAAAACACTCAAAATTCTTGATTATTTACATCCACGTTGATTTATAAGTTTTTGTGGGCCCAGTGCACACGCTCTGTGTAGCCTATTAGTTACCATTGTCATTAGGGCAGTATTCCATTTGCTATGGTTTTTTTTCTTCGTTTTGTAATAGTTGTGGGTTCTAAGGTCTATCACGCGTTTTCCATGGATTACGTTATTTTTCATCAGTTTTGGAACAAGATACACTTACAAGTATGGTAGCCCTGTTTCTTTTCCGTCTGGAACTCATTTTCCCAATTAGTTACGTTCTCCTTTCTTGTTCGGAGGGATTGTATTCCTAATTTAACTTTGTTCTTCTTGTGAGGAGTCTTATGACTATTTTTTGTTCCAACTCTCAACTTCTCCTTTTTAAACAATCGATGATAATATTTGTTCAGAAATGTCCTGTATACGAATGTTTATCGGTGTTTCAGCTATGTCGGAGGGCGCTGCAACCACTCCATCCGTCATAGCTGAAAATGGGGAGAAATCGGCGGGAGGTGAAGCCACTATGAAAATGGCTGAAATGAAGATACAAGATACGGAGGAGACCGCCGAACAACCTTCGGAAACCGATCAGGATGCCAAAATTGATGTGAGCTTACTATTCAGTGTTTACCTTATTATATAACTTCTTTTTATTGTTAGTTTTTGGATATAGTAATATTAATCCACACTTTCTCAGCTGTTTACAATAGTAGATTTCCAGTTATACTAAATAATTTTCTTGCGTAAGCACCTAGGAAGAGTTATTGAACTTTGGTGAGTATCTGTTGTTTTAGCCGAGAGAGAATGGTGATGACGGCTTCCACACACCGGAAGCGACAGATGAAGGGCAGAAAGAAGGTATGTTAAGTTTGCCGTCAAGAATTTTATGAGCTCATTTCTTTTAATTTAATTGGGGGTGTTTGTAGGACATCATATGTTTTGACCGGGGAATCACAAACAATGCATTGTTACTGACTATTGATGCCATTTCTTGCCGAAATATTTTGCTGATATAAAACGGGGAATCTAAAATACTTTATTCACAAGAAAAGATAAAAAATAATGCCATTAAGGAATTAAAACGTATTTGTTTACAGGTAGTGCCAAGCTGGACGATGACGAAATCGAGGACAATCCAGCATATATCCCTCGAAAAGGTGATGCTTTTTCTTCGAAGTTTCCTTTTAGATCTAGATTGTATGATTGCTCTCTACTTTTCTCGGGCTTAGTGCCAAAATTTCTCTTATTTGAACTTTTTTTTTCCAAATAATGAGTACTTTCCGACTGCAGTCTATTGGAGAAGTATAACTGTTTTCTTTTAACAAATGAGTAGGAACTGCTTAAAACTTCCTTTCATTTCTTAACTTTGATTCCCGTCAAACTATCCGTTGCGTAGCACATTATCTTCAGTTTTATTATCGCGGATTGTCAGTTTTGAGTGCAAAACTTCTTTTTTTACAAATTTTTGTTTCCAGGTAGATACTACATGCACGATTCTCGCGACGCCGAGGAAGAAGTAGAAGAGGAGAAAAAAACCAGCAGAGCAGATGGAACTTGGAAACATGATAGGTGAGAACATGACTAGCTCTGCCTTTGATCGCTCGCCATATTTTTATTATTGTCTTCGTGAATAATTCAACACATTTATGTAGGTTCGATGAGCGTTGGCAACGTCCAAAGACCAAGAAACAAATTATGACACGTTATGGATTCGATATTCGCGAAGGAGAAACTCAGGAAGAAGCTGAAGAGAACCAACGAAAACGAACGGCAGAGAAGGTGAAATGTTCCTATTGTTGATGGCAGCTTCTGCTTAGCTGTTTTGCTTGCTACTATATTTGATATTTATCTTTTTGATCACCATTTTCCAGGCAAAAAAGGAGACCACCGAAGAGTCAGAACTTATGGGGGAGAAGAGACGGGCGAAGAAAACGAGTATGTTGTACATATGTAAAGCTATTTTCCCATTTTTTGTAAATTGATTCAGTTTTTCTTGGCCTTTTCTTTTTAGCTAGAGCCAAACCGAGGCCACGTGTGGAAAAAACCCAAAATACACCAGCGAAAGTTCGTCCGCAAAGGGTTCAGAAACAAGAGAAGCAGTCAAATGATGAGCGACCTTTGCAAGAAGGGGGTAAGCTTCCTAATTAAGCTTTAATTGAGTAATCTGTTTTATTTCTTTTTTCCTTTTCCATATTTTTGGAGCCAAATTTCGATGTTTCATGCTCAATTTTCTTTTGTGCTTCCATTTATGTTTTTCCTTTCCTTTCCACCTTTTTGAAGTCTGATTTCGAGATTTCACTCTCAATTTTGTTATCCCTTTATTTATGTTGCACTAAGTTATTGATGAACTACAACGTGTGATCGCATGTGGTATAGGCTGTAATGCAATTTCGTAACCAGCATAACGTCAAACAGCTGAAAAAAGCTCATTTTTCGTTGCTGTGTTATAAATCTTGTGCCATGTAACAAAGCAATAAGCGATTATCGATCAATAGAATCGAGCAAGTAGTGTCATGACAGTGAACATCTGTGAGGGAGCTGTTCGCCACTGTAGCAGAGATTCGTTAATATCACAGAATATGGGGGCAGTGAATGTTCCAAAGCTACCTACAGTACGAAAAGCTGCACTTGAAAAAACAAGACTTTTACGAGCTTTTCAAACCGGATTTCACGTAGATGACTATGCTACCTGATCACGGACATAATTTGATCTACAGAATTGGATTGTTAGGTAACATTTCATAGATTTTTATGGTCCATCTTTGAAGCTAGCTGATGATCCTCACTGAAGTGATCACATATGCTTAGGCGAAACTTCACGGTCCAGTTTTAAAAGATATTAATTCCCATCTGGTACCATCTAAAGAGCATCTGCCGGTTATATGGAATATTAATGGCATTTCATAATTCTATTACTTTTCCACCATCTATATGTAGCAGAATGGTGGTTATACGACCAGTTTAGTATCCGGCGCATTTTATCACATCTGATTATACTTTTAACAAAAGGTCACATTCTCTTCCTCAGCCCATCGAATTTGAGCTCGACACGGTTTCTGTTTCGCAGGAACATCATGCATGGTCTTTGTTCGTGCCTCTATCTATCTCAGTGTCTCAGTTTTTCTGCGGTTTTTATTCGCCCTTTCATTCGAGTTCAGATCACCACAAATGCCATATTGCAAGATATGTTATCGTCCTGATTCAGTTGTCGATTTTTTTTGTCACCGTCGCTGCCGATTGTTCAGTGAATGGCACAGTATTTGAACATATCGGTATAGCTTTTTCCAAAAAGTATGCGCAGTTGTTGCAATTCGGCAAAATCCCATGGGAGCCGATTAAAAGCAGTTGCATTAGGAAAAATATAATTGAAGTTCGTGGTTAAAACAGGTAATGCGTGTAAAACTCGTCGGCAGGGCTTATACACACTGGAATCTTCAGTGTAACCATTGCATCGTAGTCTTTAGTGTGTACGTTGCACTTCAGAACGAGAGACTGTTTAGCCCGTACTGCTCAGTTTTAGTACTTACCCAGCCTTTTAGGATAACAACGTTATTAGATTACGAAGATGTCCTTATGGTTAGTGGTTAGTAAGTAAGTAATTTGCGGAAAGCTTTGACAGCTCGAAGTGAGAGTATAGTTGCTGACCGTTCCGTGTTAAGTTATGGAGGATCGACATTCTGCTTTTTTTAAATTATAGTGTTTAACTCAGCCTTCTCATGACGCGGGGCGGGTGTGGCGCAGTCGGTTAGAGTTCCGTTGTAGTTACACGGTCGATGGTTCGAAACCTCCTTAGTGGTTAACCAAGCCTTTCGTCCCATCGGGGTGAACACATCTGAGTTGATGATCGGGCGGCCCGCAAGTCATTGTATAGCCCAACACGCGTTCCAAAACCTCAACTATTACGAATTGCAGTAAAAACGCGTAGCCGCATCGCAAGTGGATTGTCATGCGTTGCACATTTTTGAAAATAAAAACATGATCTATTTGCTGCTAGATTGCAGACATTGAGAACTCAAAAAACCTAAGTTTTAAAATAATTTTTTCAAGAAGATCGGGTTGCAAATGCTCGACGCGAGGATGATGATGACGATGATGTTCATGTTGGCCAGCGACGTCAGGTACGGCCGGAGCACCGTCGCGACCGCCACGATCGTACCGATGTTCGGGTCGTGCGCAATGTTCGTGGAAGTAGAGGTGGCCTGAGCGGACATCGATTGGAAAGACATGCACCGATGAAGTAGGTTCTACATCATTCCTTCTTCTATTACGTTTCGCATGTATGTTTGTGAAACTACAAAGATCTGTGACCCATTGTACGGCGAAGTTTGCCTTTGTTACGCTTGCACTCGATTGATCAAACTAACGTGGCATCATGTTTTTACATACGATATTGTGAAATACCATCAATTTACTCTCTGCATCAATATGGTGTGCTCCGATGATTCGGCCATTTCTGAAAGTGACGGAGAATGGTGAAGTTATTTACTATGCAGAGTTTGAGAGTGTCTTGCTGACAGTTTTCAAGGACTCCTTTATATTATTAGAAGAGTTTCTTTCTAGGGATCGTTATGATCGAGACCGCTACAGGGACCATGACAACGGTTATCGGAGAGAACAACGACATGAAGAAAGACATTATGAGAATCACCGTCGTGGCGTGATGAGAGGCAGCGTTAGAGGAGGTAAGTTCGCGTTTCTTTTCTTTGGTAGGATGGTGCATATATTGGTACAGTTTTATTAGTCAATTTTCTCATCAAAATCATTATTACTTGTCGGTGTGAAATGTATTTCATAGCACTCATCCTTCATTCCTTCCATTTTGAACATTCAAGGTTTTTTATTCTCTAAATAAACGTTGAAAAGAAGAAACAACAGTATATTCCACACGAGTATGATAGGTTTTGGTTCCAGAGCTATAGGGCTCCTAAAATCTTTGAAATTTCTACTTGAAAGATCTGTTGCTGAAACAATAACCTAGAAATGGTCTTATATATTCAGCGCAACAAAACTTTCACATGACTGACACGTCGCATCAGAGTTTTGATCTGAAAATTTGATTTACTGGAAATCGATCTTCTTGAATGTTCTAATCCGTCCAAATGCAACTTAATATTTTGGGACTAAATTGTTTCGTTTTTCTTTTCTTTTTGGTGATGTGGATCTTGTGACTTTCACCCTAGGCATGACACAACGACGCTTCCAAGTATGTCAGCTTCAAGTTTTTTCAAACACTCCTTGTTGATTTACTTCCCACAGATTTTTTGCCGTTTTTTTTTTGGAGTTGCCGAAGGTGCGCGAATTCTAATAGCACTGTGGAGTTCTACTTTTTCTATGCAGAAACATTGTTTCTAGAAGCTTATTCCTACTAGTAACAGATCCTACAGAATGATGTCGTACAGTACTGTGAAATACAATCCAGCAGAATTCTAAGAGAGCAAAGTCGCTCGGTTAATGAAAATTTACTTTTATACAGTTTACTCTACTAGAAATCGTAGTAATATCCCCTGCTCTCGAGCGAAAGTTGCTGTGCTCTTATTATAAGTATGATCTCTTATATGATTACAAGACAAAAACATTTCCCCGTACTTAAAGTAAACCAAGGCTCGAGAAAGGATTTTGACGTGGTTTCAGCACTCCAGGGTTGACGAACACCTTATATTGGAAGGTTGATTTGAAAAAGAAAGGAAAGAGAAAAAGAAAAGAGGAGAAAAAAATGACCTTCTCCGGATTTTCATCTGTCACTTCATCAGGTTTTCATATAGCTGTTGATTCAAAGTGCGTACTTTTCCATGCATTTGTCGGAGTGGGCACGGAAGTGTATGCGGCGAACATATGCAAATTCTCGAATACTGGCAATTACTTCCAGATGCGAATCGCTGCACTTTGCTGTGCCCGTTTGAAATTTTTGGCAATTTGGTTTGAGGGAATTTTTTTAGCATCGATATACTACATAGTTTTTTAAAACATTTTTAGTATGTATTTTTCCGTCGCGTAGTCGCCTTTATGGGTTTTTTCTTCCTCGAAAAGAATTAGGCACAGTAGGATCAGAATGACCTGAAGCTCGATGCTATTGTTGGAGCGAATGTGCTCGAAATGATGCGAAGTTAGAGGTTGGATCGAGGTGGGACCATTTCTGAAGCTGTGCAGTACGAGTGGAGTTCGTGGTGGCCCAACCTCGGTCGCTGCCTTTGGCTCCACCTACCCTATTCGGGCGTCCTTCTTGCGCTACTACACTAGGCTTCAAGTTGCTTTGATTCGACTAAATGAGATGTATGTTATTCATATGAAATAACTTAATGGTTCACATAGTGTAAGATGTCAACAAATCATTGTCTGATATGGTTGCAGCCAGTTCCTACACGCGTGGACAGCCGTCAAGAACGTTCACAGCGTCACATGCTGATAGCCGAGAATCCGGCTATCAACGAGAAGAAGTCCCCCCACAGAGAAATGCTGGATACTCACCAAGAGGTAACTTACACCATGCAGTGCACATATTTCGAGGGGTACTCATGAACAAGATCATTATTGTTTTGTATCTACAGCTTTAGACAACGGCGCATATTACGATAATCGAGGCGGATATGCACCTCGAGGCGGTTACGCTGGTCGCGGACGGGGTGGTATCGCAGCGTCACCACGTGGCGGCTATTCTCCGCGTGGTGATACGTATCCAACGCGTGGATTTACTGGACCGAAAAGATACTCAGAGCAACGTGGTGAAATTATACCACCACCAGTGCAAATGGCAGTGCCACCCCCACCACTTCCACCACCACAGCACAATTTCAGCATTCCTCGTCAGCCGACTGATGTGGTGTACTTTGATCCTACTCAGCAGGTAAGAATAAGTTAGTTTCTTGTCTGTGTTTTGGCTTTATGCCGGATCGGGTTATGATAGGTTAGACAGCAAGTCATCTACGTTTATATTGCTGCCTCCGGTCACTTACTAAAATGCACAATCTATATCAGGGGTACCCAAAAGGAATCAATTATTTCAGCGAGAAAAAAGGAAAGAATTTATTTATATCTAATTTCACCTTATGTCGATTATGTAATCTCCGTCGTTGTCCAGGATCCATCTCGCTGGTAGAGTTTCAATAACATACTCTTAAAATTTCTTTTCTTTTGAAGAAAGATATGATTGTAGGTGAGTTTGTACTTCAGCGATATTTTTAAAACTTTTATACCTTAGGGATTGTTCCATCGATTGGGAACAACGGAAATCGGATGCTGCTAAGTCTGGGGAATATGGAGGATGTGGTAAAACCTCCCAGTTTAGTTGCCTTATTTTTTCCTGATTAATTCTGCTGTCTGAGGACTGGGATTATCCTAAAACCCATCCGGGAGCTCTGATAGACAATTCATTTCATTCGACGAATCGAAGGCGGGGTGGGGCGCAAAGGTGGCGCATTGCAATAGTGTGCAACGTCGTAAGGAACTGCAGCCGTCTGTTCACAGTGATGCAGGGAGAGATGAACGGAACTACCACTGTACTCATAATCTACAACCCGATATAGGTATAGTCCAACGAAAATCCATACCACACCAGATTCGTAGGGTGATACCTTTAAAGTGTTTTTATCAAACTCAACAAGACGTCCACTTCAAACGCTATCTTACAAATTTTCTAAACCAGCGTTTTCAATACGTCTGCATACAGATCACATATTTTCTTTGTCGCAACCGTCCCATTAACACCCGATGGGGGCGGTCGTTAGGTACCCGCAGCCGAATAAATGCCTGCAGAAGAATCTGTCGGTAAGCCAGAGCAGGCATATCTTGGACTAGTTCTGATCACTAAGCCACGCCCATCCATCATCACGTCACTGAGGTCATGTGCCGTGTTTGTATTGCAATAACGTGATAGAGTTGATTTCTAGGAAGGTTCAAAGAACGAAAAGGTATCAACTTAGCAAGTGGAAGAAGGCGTAGGAAATGAAAGTGCTAAAAATGAAGAAAGAACGTAGAAGATTTGTGCAAGAAAAAACAACATGAGAAAACATAAATGAAGCCGAAAATTGAAAACGTTCCAAAATGAAGTTCCAAAATGAAAGTCAAAAGGTGTAGAAACGAGAACCTGGTTTTTGGAAGATGCAGACTGCAGCAGTTTGTAAAAGTTTCGATTTGTTTGTTTTACATAGATAAAACACTTTTACATAGATAACTATCATTACATTACATTATCTTCCACTTCTGGGATTTCGTTTGCAATCGTTCGATGTATCTCTCTATACGTAAGCGATCGATACTCCGTACAGAAGCAATACGAGAGATAACATGCTCCCGCGAGGCATGTTTCGCCCTCATCAGGCAATGAGGTCCGAAGATGGACGATGTGATGAGTGGGGCATAGGGTGAACGCAGCGCAATGCTCTGCTGACGCTATTCACCGCTGCGCAGAGCAATTAACGATAGCCGTTGCCAGTCGTTTCCCCTAAGGATAGGTTGTCGCGGAGGCTGCGGATACCTAACGATACGCACCCACGAGCTGAAGCACATTTACGTCACTGCATGCTGTTTCATTTTCGAATGCCCGCCATTTTACAACGGTGTAATGAAAACATTTGGACTTAATTGTCACAAAAGTCAAGGCCAGGAGTTGTGGTATTGCCATATAAAACATGTCTTTATGCATTCACGCTTTGAAGTGGACTCAAGCAAATATGCTACACTAATAATAATTGGTTATTTATGGGTACCCCTAATAAGTTTGATTTGCGAGCTACCTGTCTCCGAAACCTGGTTGTTTCAGCGTTTGACTGTGCCCTTTAACCGCTCATAATTCAAATATTTGCATGTTTAGATTTCATGATCCTATATTAATGGAAAGCCATTCATTATTTCCAGTCCCCGCTTAAACTTGTCATTGTTGTTGTGATTCACACCGTTCATCGAGCACTGAGGACATATGTATACCCGAAATATTGACATAGGGAGAGCGCTTGTTGCAGAAAATGCCAGAAAAACATGATTTTTTAAACTGCACTCAGCTAGCTATCATACATTTGTCGTTTTATGCTGCTGAGGAATGGAATTCATATTGTGTTGGTATATCAATTCTTGAAATTCAACTGCTTTACTTGAACTTTTACTTGCATCACCCCACGAATCTGGGGTGGTGCAGATTTCAGGTGAGTTATGCCTATATGGGATCGTAGATGATGGGGAGGAGGGTGATTCCATGTATTTCTTCCTAATTGCCGTAAGAAACGGCCCGGAAAGTGCGGCTTCGAGTGTTCCGGGTTTTTTTTGTTCCCTATTTTCTACAACGAGTTCCATTGGAGCGCGCCAGCATTCTGCACGCGCTGCATCTTCCGGGCCGTTTTTTACGGCAATTGGGAAGAAATTGACGGAATCATTCTCCTCCCCATAATCTACGACCCCGTGTAGGCTTTGCCCACCTGAAACCTGCACCACCCCAGATTCCTGGGGTGATGTCCTTAACGATGCGGATTCGCATTCGACCCTTCTTTGTTATCCTTTGCTCTTACCAGAATTAGCAATTGAGTCATTGTTTGCTTCAAAGTTGCTTCTTATTGATAGACCTAAGCGATATGGAAGATGTTTCATCATTTAGCATTAACATTCTCAACGTGAAATGCTAGAAATCGACCTAAATGCATATTAGTTTGATATCTTTTGGGCTGGAATTCAAGGATAGTTGTAACCTTATAGCCACGTTGAATATAGAGATTATTCAATCTGAGCATTTGATAGGGTTGTTCACGAATCCCCATTCTGCTATGAGGAGAGTTTTGGGTTTCTCCAGTTGGTCATGTATTCTTAATTCTCTCCGGATTTCAGCCGAGCAGACAACCATTACCACCGCGTGAAAAGAAGATTATCGAGATAGTGCCACCGTCGAATTGATTTGCTACAATACAAAACGAGTCATATCGACGACAGCCTGATGAGGGAGGCTCTCAATCGAAGCTCTAACCGCCAACTCAGCAAAATATGTTCTACATGGTTGTAGCTATTTGTGTAGAGTACTGTTATTGTGCCAATAATGGTGGTGACAAGTGACTCTAGTGACTGTAACCTCCAGAACCTGCTGATTATGTGCGGATTACCTCCTTACTCGCCGAAAAAGTGGCGACAACTACCCGTGCTTAGTTCTTCGTTACTATTTTTCACATTAAGGCTCATGAGCTCCTCCCAGTCAGTCTGTTAATGTTATAATATGTGAACAAAATAGGGTTACAAATGCTGTCCGAAAAAATCTTGTTAAATAAGCGCCACCACGCATGCACATTTTTCTGTTTCTGGTCTTTTGACCAGCTGCAGTAGCTTGATTGTGAATGTAATTGAACAAAAATGTAAAAAAAAGACAGATTTTTCTTCGAAATTTTAAGAGGCGCTGGGTTAGCTGACAGCCGTGGTGCAGTTTTGCATGTGAAAAGCATATTAACAGGATTACTGTCGGTTTTCGTTTCAGTTTCATTTTACGTTTTTGTCTTCGATTTCTCACTAAATCATTATTAATACAAGGTTGTTTGTCTTGAGGCTTTTCTCTCTTTGAGGTTGCACCAATATTTTTTCGCGCATAAATAATATTAAAGAACACGTATAAAATACTTGATTCTTCAGCAGTCCCATTGCATGGCGATACAGTTACAAATTTTGTCTTCATCCTATACAACTTATTTTTCAGCTATTATTAACTTTCGCTAGGGTCAGCGCTTTCGCGTTGAAAAACTCACATTTCTACTCAGTCTTCGTCGAAGTGATTCGGGTGACCGGGAGGACAAATGTACATGAAGGAATAAAATTCCTTCATAGGACACCTACAAATCAGCATCGCCTGCTCTGAGTTCTTGGCGACCGACACAGAATGATTCACCGTTAGAGTAATGTCAGTAATAATCATATATTGCCGATCCTGTATTGATTTCAACGCCAAAATTCGCAACAGAATGACAAGCTGTTCTAACAAGAGACTTAAAATGGCAGTCAGTTCTTCCCAGCAACAGAATTAAAAATCGAAGTTAAAGATATTTCGGATGCGCATGCAATTTCTCTCTCCCCCTACTACCAAGGAGTAGTAGCAACCATTGTGCTCCTTAGTCTGTCTAGCTCAGTCGACCATTCACATATGATATATCTTCTCAAAAAAAAAAAAAAAAAAAAAAAAAAAAACTTCAACAAACCTTTATTCCATCGGCAAATACAAAAAGGTAGAAAAAATTGTAAACAAAGGTACATACAGAGTGAAACAAAACGAACAACTATCTTAAACTACAGGATTGAGTAAAAGCAACCGAAAAACAAAACAATGGAGACCTGATGACATCGAATGATGTTCTGTAAGGGAGGGTTTAACTAGATTGGTTCTGGAAATTTTCTCAGACATTCTATGACTTATGGGCGAAAAAGGGAATAACAATGATCTTATAAAGACAAAGAAAAGAAAGAGTTATTAAACAATCTTATTACGACTGAGAAGTACAAACTGTTTCGAATATCTCACTGTACTACCACTCTCTTATGTAAAGATCAAATCTATGGTTTCTAGTTGGGTAAACATATACACAAAACAAACGTTGGTGTTTGAAACAACTACATCAATCATTAAAAAATTGAAGTTTTTTCAAGTAACCGAGTTCTAGAGGTATTTTGAAAGTAGCGTTTAAAATTTGATGAAATTTACATATGACAAGAAATTGTGCTGAACAGCTTGCTCTTACATTTTGCTTCCAATCTTCGCTGATGTCGTCTTCGATGATCGTGATGACCAACGAATCAATATTAAAATATGAGCACAAGTTCGTTTTCGTATGCGAATCTATCAGTTTAACCGTTTTGCTAGTAATTCGCACAAATTACACAAACACTTCCAAGTCACAAAGAGCATATCGTACCTGTAGTGTTAAGTACAACATATTTAAGCAGATTAAAACCAAAATCATTTATGTCAATTAGAAGGGTGGAAGGAAAGCACAACAATTGCAAAACTTACCAAATCAAACACAACCTGCAGAAGAGAACTACGGCCGTGGGCTCGTACATGGCGTGAGCAGCACTGGAGTCTTAGGGAACAAAAGGTCTTCGTCTGCAATCAGAGGTGTGTCTGGGAATTCCAGAGTTGGGTTCACGTCAGGGGACTTCTCGTCCACCAATTCCGTTTGCTGATCACCGTTACGAAAGGATGTTGCATTCTTGGTAGCTGTCAGCGGACCTCCTTCGAGAGCCAACTGTGGCCCAGGATGATAAGTAAGTTGCTGATGCCCGCTGTTGATAGGCAATCCATAGTTGCCAAACGATGAACCAGTAGCATTGTTATCAACTTGCTGTTTTGCGACTTGGACTTGCTCCTGTTCTTCACTGGTATCTACATCCTTTAAAAAAATACAGATTTATTGCAGTGTTGTTCACCTACAACAATTCTAAACTTACATCGAATAGATTGAAATCCCAGTTAGTTCCGAGAATATCGCGACAGTTATCAATCCCCAAATCAATTCCGTTCAGAAAATCTTGGAAATCCTGCAAAAAAAAAAAAACGCTTAACAAGTCAGCAGCAACTCAGAGATGGTGGTGTGAGTGATTGCAAGCGGAAGGACATGCATGCACAAATGTTCCATTTCATAAGTATATCAAAACAATATTTCAAGTAATCTTTGCTTGTACAGAGTCCTATCTTACATAATCATAGAAGAAGGTCATATTTGCGAAGATCGAAGGCATTCGTTTCGGTGCCGCATATGCATTACTCTATGGATCACATCGATCAAGATTCACGCTCAAGATCTCATGATTCACCACTTTTCCAGAACCTTGGGGTCTTTGTTACGTTCTGATGCGGAGCAGCTTCCAGATATTTAATATAGAATATTTAATGGGATTTTTGTGGTGCAGCTATGCTTTATTTGGGAATTTCTTTTTATAGTCGTTCCGTTCAAACTGAACTATAATACAAAATTTTCGATCGACTATCATAATTAGGGTGACGTCTGAAAAGCTGTCACTTTCAGTCGATACCAAACGACATCGACATAACGATTGCAAACGGCTACTGCAGCTACAGCCAACCAAAGACTCAATATCCGCCTTCCGTTTTGTCTCGCAGAGTATTTTGCACTAGAAATTCACTCGTCGAAATGTCCCTTGACTCCGCCCATTGTTCAAAGCGGTTCACTAGCTGCGCCACAATGATACGTTGTCAGTAACCTCGTACTTAGCCACTTGCATGTTGCACAGCCAGTACATAACTTGATTTGACTAATCTACTCCTACTCTCCACAGAGACGAACTCAAGGGAACAGAAGCACAACTTGGTACTTTTGAATGCTGAACTTTGAATGCTTGTGATCCGCCAGAGCATACGACGCTTTTTCCACAAAATGGTAAAAGAAACACAAATGTGACAGGCCGCAAGAACAAAGAGTGTTTGCTATCGAAAGAATAATAGGAATACAAATCCATGAATGTAAGAATGCTGTAATATAATTTACAAGTAAAATAAGAAACACTACGACAGCACCCAAGTACACCCATTGTTCGA
The DNA here is from genome assembly GCF_031761385.1 of Necator americanus. Lineage (NCBI taxonomy): Eukaryota > Metazoa > Nematoda > Chromadorea > Rhabditida > Ancylostomatidae > Necator > Necator americanus. The sequence continues at coordinate 17,206,900 of NC_087371.1, forward strand.
TGAATTACTACCACTTTGCCTATGCTATTTAGCGTTACTACTCAACACCTTTGACAGCTCGTGAAATACAAAAGGAGAATCAAATCAATTCCTCAATATCCACTGACATTTTAAGGAAGGACAAACCACGTAGCACTAAAAACACTCCACTACTAGGGGAACACTACATTAACCACCACCCGGATAAGCCACAATCGTCTGCGGTAAACCAACCTGCGAAAATTGCCTTTCTAGTTGGGGTGTCATGGTAATCGTGGACGAGTACGAAGGACCGGATGTCTCAAAAATAAATAATATTTAAATTATGTAAAGTTATATTAAATGAGAAAACAAGATCTGAGTCATTATAACAAACGATAGAATAATATTCGGGATGGCAATGTAAGAAAAAGGGAGGTTCCGGAGCATATTAGTAAGCAGTAGTGCGTTCTAACCAAAAAATCATACAAAGCGTACGAGAACTGGTCCTCATGCATGGTTTTTGTATAGGTCGCAGAAATTGTCTTTCTGCATTTGCGCACATAAATGATTGTCTTACATGTGATACAACCTAGGATAGAATAAAGGATTGATACTGTAAAGGAAGAAACATAGTTTTCTCTATTTTCAGTACTTTTTCGTAACACTCTTCAACAACTTCTCTAAAATAAGGAAATGAAACGTCTTGAATATTCGATTTTCTCGAATACAAAAACATCCGCTCGATTGCATCTGAGACGAAAAGCTCGGAATTGTCGTTTGACTATCTAAGTGCGAAGATGAAAAAAACGTCTCTAAAGATTCACATCAAATGTCAATATGGCCCTATCACAGATCGCTGCACACATGCATGATAAGATTCAAATGAACAATTCTTGAATTAGTATTTCTGTACTGACACCAGACATTTACTACTCGACATATAACACTTGATCTACAGGGGGAGTCGCTAGTAGCCGAACAACTTCCTCAACACACGTCAAAATACCCAAGAGGAACCTGCTTGGGTACCTCTCAAAGACAACTCGAACAAAAAACGTGAAAGACAGTAATTATTTCCGCTTAACTTTTACTAACACATTCCTCAGAGTTTCTCTGTACACCTTCCTATTTTTCTTGAGGAAGTTATTGTTTGGCTACTAGCGTTGCTGCTGCGAAAACCTATTCTAAGCATTTCAAACTCAACCGTAACCATAAATTTAAAGGAAAAACACCACCAACATGTTGCTGATTGGGAATCGAAGTAGTAGTCACGTTGCCATTCTGTTGACTTCTAGGAGATGCTACTCCAATCGACGATGTTCCATGTGAAGATAGTGTTGATGGGTGCTGAGCACTCGGTGACGGATACGATAAGTTATACCTTCGAAAACGGAAATTAATACATCCTTCAGAATATTCCAGTGCAGGTTTCTAGCACATGATGCCCAACTTACCCATTAGTTCCATATTGTTGTTTGCTTCTATGTCCCATTTGATTTTGCGGACTTCCCGAAGACGACGCTCCTGGTACCCACTCGTCAGTAACATCAGCTATAATTGGTCCATCACCGCGACTAGCTGCCGCAGCAACTCCACGAATTCCGCCAATATCCTGCATTTCTCGTTGAAGACGATCCAGGATCTAGTAAAACAACAGAAATCCGGAAACAAAGCATGCAAATCCCCGAAACAACTACCGCAAGAAACTACTGCAATTCCCTTTCTTGCAAAAGAGAATTAGCTGCAATTGTACTAGGGAACGTTATTAATTCCGTGGAATATCGCGGCCTTCCATAACGGCAATTAGTCCTTACATCAGTTAGGGAAGAAATGTTGTTTGAATTCGAATTCTGGTTCATCCGCATGCGTTTCTGAGGAGGTTCATCGATGGCAAGAACACCTCTTTTCATCACTCGCTTTGCAGCTGCCGAGTTTGGTTGCATCATAGCAACGAGGAACTGGACTAGCTAAAAATAGTACTTTTCAAAAGAATATAAACAGATAAGTACAAGCAGTTGAAAAGAAACAGTTATTCTACCAAAAAGATTCAGCACGCAAATTGAATGGTTTTTGCATTTTCATACTAGTAATGAAGTTCTAATCCATAATACTCCATTAATTTTTCATTAACTAGTCTGAAGCTTTTACGGTAATTTTCGTTAGTCCACTTGATTTCCACTCAGTCTCCTAACTTTACGGTGGCACTCCAACTTGCCACCTTCACTTCACACGCATATAATTGATCGATGACAGGCTCTCTTGCAGCTCTTCACGGTCTGAGCATCACGCACCTTAGTAACAACTTGTTGTTGTCGATTGTGTTGAGCACGCAAAAGCGTGACTTGCTCCCAAAGTTGCTCATTTTCCCTAAACCAGAATAGATTTTACTTTTCATCAGATCATAAACAAAACTTACTTCACTAGGTCGTGCATCTTATTATCCATGGCACGTTGTTTCTCACGCATTTGGCGTAACTCTTCCATAACCATTTGGATATTCGCCTGTGCTTGCACTCCATTCACAGAGTTTTCGGAGGATCGTGAGGACTGCTGAATTTATTAACTTGTAAAAAGACTGAAAAATAAATGAAGGACTTTGTCGTTAAAAAGTGAGATCTGCAGCGTGCATAACGAGGCTCAATCTCGAAAGTTTTTATATGAATTTGTACTGAACACATCAAAGAAATTCTACTGAATACCGTATAGCAGGCCTAACGGTAATTCTCTTGAAATTAAATCTATGAACTGTACATATACGCAAGCAGAAAAAGGTTTATTTTCGATTTACCCTTTTGAATTGAGCACTTGCGTTTGATGAACTGTTTCATAACATGGTATGATTCTCAAAGTGACTTCAGCAAATGAAGAGAGGCTTTAGGGCTCTACTTCTGGAGCTATTCCCATAAACTTTTAGTGTTAAGTAATAAGTTATGTCGCAACCAATAAGCGAAGCGAATTTGAAAACGCTCAAGTTACTGTCCAGGAAAAACTCGTATCCAATTAATATATTGAATGAATGGATATAACTGCTTAGTTAACCGTAGCTTCTTAAAAGAAAAAAAAACGATGAAAATATTAATAAACTTGAGGCTTGAAATTTACAAGAGCATTAAAAAGTGACTGTTTATTGTAATTTTAGCGTTGCATGACCTGCAGCGGTGAAATGCACTGCAATTCAGTGCATGTTTTCTGACGCGTAATAATCTGACTTTAAAGTGCGTGACCTCTTTTTTAAAATTTCTACAGTAAAATCAACTGATATGATGAATGATAAGAAAAAGTGATAAGGTTCTTATCACTTCGTTCTCCAATTCATTTCTAAAGTATCTTAATTTAAATCGTCTATCTGAGGGCCCCTTCCAACTCATAGGTCATACAACACAAATAATGTAAGGACCATATACGTATCATTCGAAACATGGCTATCTTATTCATAGCACTGCTGATTTTGGAATGTGAATGTGAACATCTGCTCACAGTCATGCAGTTCGCCGTCTCATGGGTCTGTCGACGTCATGAATGACTAATAACAGACAAACAAGAAGTTAGCGAGCAGTTGCAGAAATTGCAGCGTTATGAATCAATATCTAACAAGAACGTGGGCACATTGTACGGAGAAAAAGAGCGGGAACAGATGTTAATAACTTCAAATTGGCACCCATTCGAAGTTAAATGTGTAATATAATTCCAACTCCATTCCATCGTCCTCGAAAACTCTTACTCTATGGACTAATGGGCATACGATTCCCTAACAATCTAAGGTTGAACCGGTTTCGCCTTGCCTTCTCGCATTAAATAACAGAACGCCAATCTGGACATAGACACACCCTCTTTACGCATCAAAGACCTTCAAAGCGTATACTCCAAAGAGCAATACGTATGTAAAATAGCATTGCAAAGTGACTCGGAAGTAGGCGTTTGACAAAGAAATCACCTTTCTTTTGATATTCACTAAGAACTCCGGGTGATCTCTAATAAAGTATGGATGACTAAACTCCAAGTGGTCCTGATCGGATTCAGTTCGCGTCAATGAGCCCCGATCGACTGGGGTCATTTTCCGGAAGCCATCTGAAAGATGAAAAGTCTTGACCCTTTTGTTTGGAAGATTGAAGAACAAGAATGGCGCCACTGTGATTAGAAATAAAAAAGACACTAGCAAACACCAACGAAGTTGAGGCGGAAACCATTTGAGCTGACAAAACGGAGGAAAGAAAGGTACTCACACATGTTCAGTTGACGAATAAGACTATTCAAATTATTGTGCTTAAAGAAGTGTGGTAGCACGTTCCGGCAAAACGAGTATGGATCGATAATATGGAAGCTATATCCGGACTAAAATGAAAGAATGATTCTCATAGCAAAACATAAAGTGATCCAAAAAAGAGGAATGTGGGCACTTGGAAGGAGTAGGCCAAACGACTAGTTTTTGCAAAAGGAAATAGACTACTCACTTCATCCCATCGGACGATCTGCTGATACTGGGGATCCTCGACAATACTCCATAACTTTATAAGAAACAATGGCATTTTCTCATCATCTTTGAAACTTGGAAGCTGAGATGTTTGCTGAAGAGAAGCAAATCACAGGCAATTCTACAAACCTGATCTAAACGATATTCAGATCTGCAACTAGCAGTACAAGGAATAAAGGAATGTATCTACGCAATGATGGAAGGGAAAAGAGAAACTAAAAGATGAAATTGTCCAAAAATAGCGAACACACTGCTGCTGGCAAATCACATCGATTTGCGAAGAATAATAAAGTAGCAGATATAGCATGCTTCTTTAAAAATATTTCTGGGAAGGTCACAGAAAGCAGAGGTTCACCACTGTAGACCTAGGAAGTACTTATTCGTTCGGTTCCATCTTGCCACCTTGATGCTACAGGCCACAATCAGCAGCGTATTTCAATCATGGAGGTGCTGCTGACAAGGATAAAATGTACGAGGCGGGCAAAAGCGCACAAAGTTTCCCGAAGGAACTGCTGGCCGCGGAATTAAGCGTGCTAAGACATTAATATTAAGATGGTTGAAGAAAATTACGTAAATTAGATCTTTATTTTAAAAGTGGGAACAGCATGTGAGAACAACTTCAACAAGTTGTCTTACTGGTATAGAATTTGAAATAAGAACTATAAAATAAGAAATAGTATTAGTAAAGGCAGCATACCATGAATTTGGGGTGGTACGGATTTCAGGTCGAATATCCGGATCTACATCTACAGGGTCGTAGATTATGGAGACTGGGGTGGTTCCGCTCATCTCTCCCTGAATCGCTGCAAGCAGCCGGCCCCTGAATGCTGTTTTGTACGATGGCTTCTATTGCAGCACCCCACCCTTGCACGCGTAGCGTCCCTTTCTGCCTATCGAGGCAGTCCGAATTTACTTTCGACGAATCGCAGGGCGGAGGCGGCACAAGGGGTGGAGCGTTGCAATAGATGGCGTCGTACAAAACACTATTCTGGAGGCGGCTGTTTGCAGTGATTCAGGGAGAGATGAGCGGAACCACCCCCGTCTCCATGATCTATCTCGTAAATGGATACACCACCTGAAATCCACACCACATCAGATTCGTGGTATGCTGCCTTTAAAAGAAAGGTTGTTGAGAGGCTAAGAACCCCTAATGTGCCACTAAAATTTACTTAGAGTCCACAAATTCGATGTGTTCACTTGCAGAACCTCCACAGCGCAATGGTATTATGAAATCACATGAATGCCACTGGGAAACCTGTAAAACGGAGGCAAAGACACACTGATGAAGAGGTATTAGTCACCAAAAATGCGATGAAGACGAAAGCAAGGCTTCCGAAAAGAAAAAAGTGTTCTCAAATCAAAGTTTCACTGTCTGTCGGGTATCGACTATGACTTTGAAAATCCTGCTTCGTGAGGACGAAAGTTTCTAAGACTAAAGAAAGTCCACAAAGTTTGCTCACCTGTACTTGTTGTTGTTGTTGCTGTTGTAATGGTGCGACGACAACGTGTGGAACGCTTTGTGGAGTAATGACTTCCACTTTTGGTATTCGATTAGCATACATCTATAAACAATTCAGTTAAATAAAATTGTTCAGGGGATGAAGGGAGGAGACGCAGTAACTCTGCGTCAGATATAATGCCGATTAGTCTGCATCAAGGAAAAAGAAAGGTTTGATAAAATAATCATCTTCAAATTTTTTAGACATGCGAAGCAACAACAAGTAGTTTTCCCGTCGCCAAGTTAACTAATATAGCAAAACTGACACGAATTCGATAGTCCATTTAGATTAATTAAAAATTGAGTTATACCAGACATTAGAAATGACCTAGCACCTAGTAGCAAAATTTCTTGTTCTCCATAGGAACATCAGAGATTAAAAAAATCCGTAGTGCTATCGAAACCATTTAGGAATCAAGTGACATATCGAAAATGAGGACTAACATTTCAAGAAAAAAGAAACTGAAGTTATGGGGTGAAAGAATTCTTTTCAGCAGCTATTGATGGCTTTATTACTAAAGCTACTGAGGAAAATGTCTTCAAAAAGAAAGTGGTGCGGAGCGCGCTATTCAATTACAAGTTTCAACGATACTCTTTCCGTAGTATGAAAGGCTATGAATAAACTGCACTCACGACCGTTCACGACACCTACGGATTAACAGGGTCCAATAGCAATAAAATTGTAGAAATACAGTCAGTTCAAAACGACTTGAAGCATGAGCAAATGCGTAAGCAACTATCAACCAACTATACATCAAATTTAAGGGTTTGGTGCACTTGCAGAATCAGGCTAACGCTTTGCTGTGTTCACTTCTATCGAACACCTCTTTAGTATCCGTCGGAGAGAGATCGCCCATCACACCTTGGGCGATCAATGATTCCACCGTTTGACACTAGGATTTTCCGGCCAGACTGTAAGATTTGGTGTTTTTCAAGGCGAAGTAATATCACACTCTAACAAATCGTTCTGGTGCCCTATCTGCAGCAAATAATCTGGTTATTCTGCAGACCAGCTTGAACACAGGATTTACTATTACAGACCCTATACTATGAATAAAGTTATGTTAACATTTAGAAAAAATATGTTAGTACGGCCTAACGCTTAGAATTTCGTGTTTCCGGAATACAAGACATTCTTCACGGAAGATGGAGCAAGGTTAAACTAGATGGAAATCTTCTACAAAGTCGAGAGGTCCCGAAATGAAAATCAGTGTGCGGACCAATATGAACGAATAGCGGAGAAAAAACACGAAAGAACCAATATACTGTGGGACCTCCGCAGTCAAAGCGTAGTTAGCGATATGCAGAAGAACTTACTGACTTCCCAAAGCCTAGCCAAAGGTTGGAAATGGCAACCGCACCGATTTCGCAATGATTGCGTGAATAACGGGTACACCGCAGTAAACTACAGACTCTAACTAGGAACTTCTGTCCCTCAAACAGTGTCGTTATCTTGAATAGTTATTTCAAAAGAAACACATCAATTAGGCAAAGTAGCCGACGAAACCTACACCAGAATTCGTTCAGAAGTCCACCTCGCGAAGGGCGGGGTAAAAGGCGGTTATCGTGTGCAAGGGCTGCGCAGTCAACACAGCAGCCAAAATATTCGAGCTTTGGTGTGTTGTTGGTTCTAATTGACATTTCGATTATAATTTCTGGTAATCGAGGCTTCGGTTGATTGTTCACTCTTTTTTGTTTGTTTAGCCTAAGTGTTATCCTTAATGTGTGAAGATTGCGTAGTTTAGCGACCATTGTGTGCTCATTAGCTGGGTCGACTCTTCTGATTATTTATCCTAACGTCCCCTTTTTTGGCATGCTCTAATTTCCCGAATTCATCTCTCTTTTCCTAAAATTGGTCTGGTAACATCTTCGATTGATTTTGCTCTATTTGTGGCTGACAGCTGTAAAATACTATGTGAAACACTATCAAAACAAATATAAGCTTCAAACGAAATTAGCAATTTGCATGCACCTACGAGGATTATTTCACATTGCTGCTGTTTCGGAAGTTCGGGGCATTCCCAGATTACTGTGGCGGTTTTCCATCCGACTACAACTTTGAAAGAAAAAGGCAAAGCCTCAAGAGACGAAAGAAATGTACATGTAGCACTGCGCCTCAACCGTCTTCATCATGCGTTTTCATGGATGACTGTGTTCGATTTAAAAGCAGTCAAAAAAGATTATCTCAGGTAGCTACAGACGGCGACGTTATAGACGTGAACATAGCTGTGTATATGTGGTTGTGCACAGTCATCTGGCTAAAGTCTGAGATTACATGACCATGTCGCGATTCCTCTAGTTAGGGTGTCTTTCATCTCTTCCGTTGTGGGGACCAATCTCAGCAATTTTTCGGTTGTTAGTTTTAAAGTCATCACCCCACGAGAATCCGGAATCTGAGGTGGTACGGATTCTAGGTGGAGTATTCATATACGGGATCGTAGATTAAGGAGAGGAGGGCGATTCCGTCCATTTCTTCCTAATTGCCGTAAAAAACGGCCCCGAAGATACGGCTTCGAGCGTTCCGGCGCGCTATTTTCTACAACGAGTCTCGAGATGGGTCTCATCTAGATCTGCTTAAAGGCAGCATACCACGAATTTGAGGTGCTGCGGATTTCAGGTGGGGTATTTGTACACGGGATACTAAATTACGGAGAGAGTTGTGATTCCGTCCATTTCTTCCTAATTGCCGTAAAAAACGGCCCGGAAGATGCGCGCGTGCACAAGGCTGCAATCGAACTCCTTGTGGAAAATGGTGCGCCGGAACGCTCGAAGCCGTATCTTCCGGGCTGTTTTCTACGGCAATTAGGAATAAATGGACTTAATCACCCTTCTCTCAGTAATCTACGATCCCGTATACGAATACTCCACCGGAAATCCATACCACTCCAGATTCGTGAGGTGATGCCTTTAAATGACTGCGCGTGCGGTCGCGCCGCGGCGCGATGGTGCACAGCCACTTCTGGAAAATCGGCGGCCCTTCACAAGCTAGAAGGTAGAATCGTGCGTGAAGGCACAAGCGTGAAGGCCTTTAGTGTTAGAAGGCACTCGTAGCTATTCGGCTTGAGGTAAATAGGTGAAAGTGATAAATTCTACCATCGCTACACCTGCTTCATTGCCTATTCTAGCCTTAACTGTCAGCTAAGGTAAGTTATTTCTAGATATGTATTCTATGTTGTGACTTCTTTCTCACTTGAATAGTATTTACTTCTCGACATGTGCTAGCATGCAGTTGTTTTTGGTAGGAACGTTAATGATTCGTGGCTTCTACAACTCCCGGCTGGCACAATCCTCTTTGTTAACGCAATCCTTATGTAGTTGAAAATTGGGTCCTTTTTTCTTCTACGAGCTGTTGCCATATGTCCACACATTTCCACTGATCTTTATCTCTCCCTTTTAGAGATTGCATTACACCTTAATCTCCTTCCTCGTCGCTGAAATCATTCCGTCTCTACTCTGAACTGCCCAGTATTATTTTTCAAATAATCGTTTTTAACTATTGACTTGTCGAAGATACGACTTTGTATTATACGACTCCGAAATAAAGAGACTTTCAACAACGATAAACCATGTATTTAACAAGTGGACACCCTTATAATACCCTAAATAAAGCACAAGGCAAAGCAGATGTAGTGAAAAGAAATATGGGCGTTGATGGACGTTGACAAAGGGTTATAATATACAAAAATCACTATGAGTTCCACGAAATCCTTACTTCCAACGACTGCAGATCATTATCCTAGTAAAACAGTATGCTCTCCGAAAACCGTACCTTCGACAAGTCAATAGTTAAAAACGATTATTTGAAAAGTAATACCGGGCAGTTCAGAGTAGAGATGGAAAGATTTCAGCAACGAGTAAGGAGAGTAAGGTGGAGTGCAATCTCTAAAGGGGAGAAATGAAGATCAGTGGAAATGTGTGGACATATGGCAACAACTCGTAAAAGAAACCCAATTTTCAACTACATAAGGAATGTGTTAACAGAGAGGAGTGTGCCAGGCGGGAATTGTAGAAGCCACGAATCATTAACGTTAATGCCAAAAACAGTCCACGCTAGCACATGTCAAGAAGTAAATACTACTCAAGTGAGAAAGAAGTCACAACATAGAATACATATCTAGAAGTAACTTGCCTTAGTTAGCTGACAGTTAAGGCTAGAATAGGCTATGAAGCAGGTGTAGGTAGAAGGTAGAATTTGTCACTTTCACCTATTTACCTCAAGTCGAATGGCTACGAGTACCTTTTAACACTAAAGGCCTTCACGCTTGTGAAGTGCCGCCGATTTTTCAGAAGTGGCTGTGCACCGTCGCGCCGCAGCGCGACCGCACGCGCAGCCGTCTAAGTAGATCTAGGTGGCACCGTAAGCATGCAATTAGATCCACCGGTGCCAGTCCTTGCTCAGAAACAAGTGCTTATGGTAGACTGTTTTTTTTTTTAATATGAAGGTGCGACTACGGTACACGGCATAGAGATTCGAAAGGTCCGCATACGTTCGAGCGTTCGAGGGCTTAGTACGTTTAAGCGGTCTGTGTATACCTCTAGTAGGGGCAAAACGACATGAAGCACGATGAGGCTGTGGAAGCGGATAGAATAAAGATGGGATCATCGGGAACTACAGCGAGGAATGGTGTCAATAAAGGTCCCCTGTAGATTCTTGCAGCTGCATTCCGGCGCACCGCTTCAAACGCTTACGCAGCTGCACCTTTCTCTCATATCGTTTTGACTCTACTGTATGCTAACTTGGACGACCACGATGGGGATTCTATTGAGATATGAGGAAGAGAATGCGCATGTGTTGAGCTCACCCAAGAAATGAAGCTGCAGCGTTTATAAACCCACGTTGTACTTTCAAATCAAAAATTTTTAGTCTACTGTTCAGAGTCCTGAATATCTGCGACTCGACAGTACAATAAAAAAAAGACCCTTGAAGCCCAGTGAGATTGCATAAACGATCCCAATCAAGGTGGGAATCGCCTCAGCATCCATAAGATTGCAGACGCGTGTCAAGGTCCTGTGGTGCCACTCTGACCACTGTCGTCTACGCCTACGCCAGGTTTCAGGTCATTTTGATCCGGTATTGACGCTTCAGTCAATAAAGTAAGAGTAGCGTGTCAAATGAATAGTCACATTCAAAAGTTTCTATTCTATTTTTGCTTTTTTTTCCTCACGGGACCAGATGCGATTGTTTGTGCCTGTAATGATGCTCAAGTAACAAAAAAAGATACCAAACAGTTTCCGAATTAAAGAACGAAGTTAAAGGTTCTCATGCAATTTCAATGACTAATGACAACGATAATAAGGTGATAGGGCTGGACTTCTGCTTCAACATCGGACTCAACCTGGCTTATAAAGGTGTCTCGGATAAACCAATCTGTTAACATGACTTCACTTACCCCCAAGGTGGTGCTATTCGCTGACGCTGTGATGATCTTATGACGAAAATGCTTGGATGTTTCCCACTTCAAGTTCTATTAATAGAAAACCAATTAAGATGATTAGCATTTGATCTATCTGTAGTTGTTGCGTTGAGAGGTTAATCTCGTGGATGACGCATTGGTGTGTACGGCTAATCCGAGGCTAACAGGCATCTGTACTAAAAGTCTGGCGAGATCTCTGTGGTATTTATTTTTGGAACTGTACATAAGAGGTGCTCTTTAGTGGCACTACTCTGTATTAGAATTAATTCCATGTTCCAGTGTTCAACTTACTTGGTAGAATTCACCACTTATGCAGTCCACCAAGATTGATATATTCACTGGGAAATCTTCGTGACGTTTCCTCGGATTAGTTTTGTTATGGAAAGCTGCAGCTTTAAAGGCAGTGTATTACGAAATTGACGTGCTACAGATATACCGTAGAAAACTTAGGGTTGGGATTGTAGATTCCCGAAGCGAGCATGGCTGTACTCCCGCTCTATTTCCTCCTCGTTATCTTATAAAACGGCGTGGGAACCGCTTTATTTCCTAAGAGATACTTTTTAGAACACGCATCCCTGCACATGCTTTGGTACTCTTATCAGCCTAATCTTTGGTTTCACTTGAATAGACTGGTGAGAAGACCACTCGCACGTGGATGCCGTGCATGCACAAGGGCAGCACGTTGCAAGTACGAGAGATTTTTTTTCATTTTTACGCAGTCACGCTCGTTTTCGTAATCTACAAGCGAAACTCTATCGTTTTCCGTGTCACGTCAATTTCGTGATACCCTGTCCCTAACATGAGTAGAAAGGTTCCTGTTGTATTCATTTGCCAGGACCTACAGATGTAGTATACTACTGTGTTTTTTATTCCTAGAAGTTCTTTTCTTTTGTAAGTTCCTACGGGTGGTATAGTATGGTCAACACGATCCTATTCTCGGTGCATTTACATACGCGGCTGCGCTAGAAAAGAAGGGGAAAAGCGTAGCAGTTGAGATCGAGGCGAAAGTTTCGCAAGCCGTTCTTTAGAATAGTTAGAGGGAGTTAATGTAGCAGGAACGTTGAAGCAACTCTTATGCACAATTATTTATTGCTGAAATTAGTGAGTACTACAGATGAATGTTAACTATCAAAATACTATGTAATCGAGTCGAAAAAAAAGACGGTAAGGACAGAGCAGTGGTTTCTCAGACGAGAGTTTGTGGAAACTAGAGAATACTCGCAGTTTCATTTTCTGATCTCATGGAGGTCCCCACAAATTCCATTCGTGGGGACGAGTTGCCATGGAAACTCGTCCATGCGGAATAGTGCCTGAGTGAAAAAAAATTTCCGGGTAATTATTTCGTTATAAACATTCTTAGACGTTCTATTATCGTTATCGGTTGGCATCTAAACAATCACTTGTAAAATTCTCCTCCTAGTTACTTCTCACAGCTGCTACCCAATGGTTTCACATACGTATAACAGCAAACTAACTATTAATAGAAACAACAAGTAGACAAACGTCCTTTTTTGTCACTGCATCTAACTGTATGCGCGCTGCAAGTCCGTAATTAAGGACACAATAGAAAAGTTTTCGATTTTCTCATGTTATCCACTAAAAGAATTAAATCATTTACAGAGAACTGCTGCCCATTCTGCAATAGTCTAGAGCCTATCACAGAAAAAAAATAAAGGCGACACGTGAAGGCAAGTGCGGCCTTTGCAACTTTCCAATATCAGTTTTTCGTGAAGAAATACGACGCTGTCTAGGTTTTTTCCACAAAGAAGTTCAAAGAAAAGAGGTGTGGAAGTGGTGTTCGGGTTAAGATACCCATAGAACTATTTATTCATATCGACCATATATAAACTGTACATAAATATACAACACACCGTGACCACCTTTAGATTTTCACGCGTTCGTGACATTTGGCCTCGGGGTCATTGGCGATGTCAGTGTGTAGTCGTTGAATTTGAGATTGTAGTCACCTCGGTACCACGATGACACAAGGCTCATGAATTCTAAAAATCATTCAATAAAACCTCGTCGGACTAAATTTCTATTTGGAATTCCTGGCTTTTAGTTGTATCGATTTCTTCTGTAAATAACTTAAGTGATTATTTTTTAGAATCAATGAATAAAATTAGATATAAAGTTTGTGAAGTACGTATTGAATGCTTCAGAATAACCATAGGTTCGAGAGTTTTAAACAAACCAGAAACAAGTTTTTGATTCATATGGAGAGCTTGTGAAATTACTAAAATAATCCCATTAGTCCTTTTTCAAATATCATAATCTGCTGATAATCTGCTGACAAACAGCTATCAAAAGATCTTATGATGGAGTCGCTTCTTGGATGTCATATTTTAAATTCATACGATAGCGAGCTATACATAATAATCAAGCTTCTGTATGTCTGCATGAACAAGTTGAAAACGCTAGGTGTATGGTGCGTTCACTCAATGTGGCTGACGCCAGTGTTTAAAAACCAACATTTCTTAGGCCCTATTTGAACCTACGATCCTCGAGCCGAAATCGTAATTTTCACACAGTTTTATATATACTTTTATACTTCACTTTTATCACTTCACTTTTATATATATCGTGGTTATTTGTGCTCATGTTTACGTGTATTGCGAAAAAAAGTTTTGCGCAGTGGAACGAATGCAGTATAGTATTGCTCGTATGCCGACGCCGAAAAGTGTGTGGGCCACGCATTTTTTCGGTTGCGCAGCGCTGACAACTGGAATCAGAATATTAGGAGGCGTGAGTAGAACATTTCCGTATTGGTGGGTGGTGCAAAAGGTGAGGATAGCGAGAAAAATGAAAAATAAATAAATAAAAGAATAGAAATGCGCTGAGGAGCGGTATCAAAACGATTGGAAAATAAGTGAATTAGGTCGTAAGAATTGTCTTTAGATTCTGACAGTCTCGTTCGCAGTATTCTACTCCGCTGCAATAGTATACTTTTCCTTATCTGTCGACCGACACAAAAGTACTCAACGAAGAAGATTGGAAGTGATGATCTATTGATCATCAAATTGATCCGTAAAGTGACGTGAACAGCTGCTATTTATAACGAAGAACCGCGCCCTGGATACTTCACTCAGTTTATTTAGCAGCCGTACTGGAATTCGCAGGCGATATGAGTCATAGTTCTGTCAATAGAAGATCATTTTAGAGTTGACATGGGAGCCGACAGCGGCATTGTGTGCATTTGCGGAGTTTTTATATGTGGTTGAGTTAAAGCCAGTCAGATGAATGGCATACCAAGGAAGATCATCCGGAGACTAACTGCTCCTATACTTTCAAATAACAACGTTTTCGTGAATTATCAGTGAAAACTGCCTGCCGAAATGCTTATAATATCTAGATCTCCAAATGTGTGCAGTTTTAATGGTGTAGAACATACCCTTTTTGTTCAGTTGACCATCGCCGTCGAAATCCTTCGCTTGGAAAAGTTGCCGCCAGTTATCATCAGCGCGCACTTTTAGCACATTTTCAGCGTAATCCACCCCTTCTTTGTAGGCTACATAACCGTCATCATCGTTGTCTGCTTCCTGAAATAGTTCATCTCAATAGCCGGTGCATCAGAATAATAATGCTGTACTTGCAGTTTGCTTCAGACAAATCTGTTTTTGCCAACAAATCTGTTTTTTTTTCTTGAAGGATTGCAGCAAATTTTGCACAAATTGAAACCAATGTACATGCATTTGAAAAATGCTCAGTCTTACTTGGTTATTAAATCACATTCCATACTTTCTATAGTATGGTCAAAGCGACACGAAGCACGTACGCAATTGCATACGCGGCTTCTCTCGGGGCGCTTCGGTGGAGCTCGGTTCCAACTGCCGCCTTCACTGCACCGTTTCGAGCGCGCATGCAAATGCACCGCAACCACACTCCTGATTCGTGTCGTTTTGACCCGACTATATATGCAGGGATACAATGTCTGAGAATTTGTCTACAAGAGATCCGCTGAATTTCATGAAACGTACGCATTTGCAGAAAATCCTGGAACTCACGATGAAACTTGTTTCCAAAAAATCATCGTACATCCCTTCTACCCTACTTATTGATGATTTGTCGTATTTGGCTAGTTCTTCCGATGAAATAAAGCTATCGTCTGGAAATCAAATACTTGAATCTCACATTTTCCTTCTTGAAGATCTCATAAAAATATCCACGCTTACTGTTTGTATCGATTTCATTGAAGCAGTTCCACGCTGCTTGACCAGAGCATCGGTTTGTAGCGACGAACTGAGCGAAGTCCATACCGCGAGGATCAGGTGTTGTCCGTCGTTCTTCGGGTTCAAAGAAGCTGCGGAGTGTATCACTGAGATACCGTAACAGGTCCAAATTCACTACTGGATAAGACGTCTCAACCTCGGGAATGTCACCGTGATCGACGAAAACGGGAACCGCTGAGAGTATTGCTATTCGTGTAAGAATGACAAGGGCGTGGAACATCCTGAAAATAAATGTTTCATGTGCCATCTAAACTTTGTAGACGAAGAGATGAGAATCAGACGATGTGAAGGTTATGTTCAGTTTTTTTTGTAGCAAGCTCAAATGGTCTTTACATATATGTACTTAGAAGTATGCAAAATTGTTTTCTTCTATAATTTCACATAACAGGCGTTGATAGAGACACAGGTAGCGTAGATAGATAATCACCATTTTATTGCTTGAGTAACTGCAGTAGAAAGTCTGTTTATTTAGTTTTTTTTTCCAATGAGAAATGAATGCTTATCAGGGACTTCTGTACTTGAACGTTCTGGAATTTTTTTTTGTATATTTGGACAGTTTGGAGTTAGCAGCGAAATTCTTTAGTGGGAAAACAGCAATACTTGTCCGGCGCGCCTCGTACAACGGGTTTCAATGAACTTTATGTTCGATCTCGAACATTGTTGAGGTTTGAGGTCGAACATAACTGCACCAGGCTCAAGGTCGAAAGTCTATCCAAATTCAGTTATAGTCGGTTCTGACCCGAATATAACTGAGTCTAGATCTACTTCCGACACTATGTAGGGTGAGTTGAAGGGCACTAAAAGAAAGTTAAATTGCAACGATCGTTGGATGTAACGCACTCTACTGCTTATGGTTGGTTACGAGAACGTGGACAGAACCATACATGACGTTATCCAATATTTATTCCAGTAGGTTAACAAAATTCCTTACTTATGTGGAAGACACCAACAGTGCTTAGAAATCTGAATGTGAAATCTTTGTAAAGTGAACAGGGAAACGCTAAAGTCAATCAGTTTTGGTGACTTTAAAGACAAATTTTCGCTGAGAAGATCTGTAGAATTAATGTCTTCGTCCTTAGCTATTTTGGTAGAGGATGCAAAAAAAAATTAACGCACTCAAGTCTCTGTATTACTACTCTCACTAAACCCTAGTAAAAAAAACCCACGATAATTGTTTTTTTTTATAGAAATTCTCTAATGGATAACTAAACGAACTATGCTCTATGTGGGTAGTTTGCATGGTTTTCGATTGTTGAGTAAAGGCTATATGGCGCTTTGCGGCACATATATGAAATCTAATTACTTCAGCGCATGACTTCTGAATTTGTGGGGGTGGGGACGAAGGAATCTCAAGATATACCCAGCTCTAAGTGGAAATCTTAACTTTTTTTCCTAAACTGAGGTCATCAGCTTAATTTAAAAAGCAATGTACCCATACTGGGAGCTGGAACAAAACATTTCGAAGGTTTTAATTGCTCAAGTCAATCGATCGATTTGATCCATCGAGTCATATCATGCTGTAGTTTGAACGACTGGCATATGATACTGATAGGATTTTGAACGTTCTCATGCTTTACCGATGTTAGTCCCCATGGATGTTATCGGAAACGTGCAGTATAAGCTATAATTGCTAGATCAGTGGTGCTGTTATCTTCATTCTAAGACATCAGGGACAATTCCACTTTATAATCCTTAAAACACTCTGCTATAGGAGGGATCGAGAATTGCTGAATTTCATGTTGTTACTAATGTTTAGTTATCGAAAGATCAAAGGAGCGGAGTGACAACAACGTGGGCGAAAAGCCGACAAGAGCCGAACGGTGGAATGTGGGGCGGAAACAGGAGGCACTCTGGATTAAGAGCCGCGTGCTGTTTGCACGCTCATTGTGCCACTCTGAATGACTGAAAGCGAAAAGCGCCATAGATCAACCTGCGAAGTTTACGATATTGGCTTCCTTAAAGGCAGCGTACCACGAATCTGTGGAATGAGGAAATCCGCAGGAAAAGCTAGAGACGGGTTTCTAGATTGCTGTACCAGTGGTGGTTCCGGTCATCTCTTCCCGATCGTCGTAAGAAACGGCGTGGAAACTACTTTGGTTATTACGAGGTACGTTAGAACGCTCCTCTTTCCACACGTTCCAGTCCCCTTCGCAGCGTATAATTTGATTTACTCGAGTAGGCTGATGAGGGGACACTCAGTGATCTACGAATGATCGCACTTGGACGCGGCACAAGAGCAGCGCGTTGCAACTAAAGTCGTCTTAAAAAACGTCATCTTCAACGCCGTTTTTTTTAGGGCGGTTAGGGAGAGATGGGCGAAACCACGCGTGACCCCGCAATCTCCAACCATAACTCTAGATTTTCCCGCGGATTCCTTCACCAGGGCGGGTGTGGTGTAGTGGTTAGAGGTTCCGCTTCCTGCACAATCGATCGGAGGTTCGAATGCAGCCTAGTGCTCACCAAGCCTTTCATCCCTCTGGGATCCATAAATTGGTACCAAAGTTGTCCCGGGAGGATGAAAACACTGACGTGACACATCGGTTAGCCATCGCAAGTCATTGTGTAGGCCAGTTACACGTACGTAAACCTCGAACGATTCTAAATTGAAGTGGAAGTGGGTGTGCATCTTCAGCGAATTGATTAACGGCAGATCCCTTCAACTTTATCCCTCTAACATTATCCTTCACTACGTCAGATCTGTGGTATGCTGCCTTTAGAGGACGTGGTTTCATCTTGATTTCTTGCGCTTTAAACATCACCGATCTGAGAACTGTATATGTAAGCATGCTGTTTTACGGTTTGGTGTTTTTGGAGTTCTCAGCAGTATTCCGTGGACTACGGTGAAAGTAAATGGCAAAAACTCTGTCAGCAGACGTTTTATCCCACGTATATTCTCATCTAGAGGATGGAGGGCGGTCGTTAGGTACTCGCAGCCGCCGCGACAGCTGATAATTAGGGAAAACGACTGGTAACGGCAATCGTTAATTGCGCTGCGCAGTGTCAGCAGAGCACTGCGCTGCGTTTGCCTCATGCTCCGCCCATCACATCCCTCATCAGCGACTCTCATCGTCTAATGAGGTGCGAAACATGCCTCGCAGGTGCACGCTATCTCTGCTATTGCCTCCGTACGGAGTATCGATCGTTTACGTATAAAGATATATCAAAGGACTGCACACGAGATACCAGAAACAAGAAATAATTGTACGTTTTATTTGCGTAAAGCAAAAAAAAAGTCGAAATTTCACAAACTAATGCAGTATCTTACAAGGATTTAATAGTCTGTATAAATACAAATCTACATCCATATCTTCTATACAGTTTTTTCAGTCACACATCTACATCCTTCAAAAACCAAGTTCTAGGTTCTACACCTTTTCACTTTTATTTTGGAACGTTTTCAATTTTCAGCTAGCTATGCTTGCATTTGCTTTACACAAACAAAAACAAAAACAAATTTTCAAAAAAAAACCTTACAAATTTTCTACGTTTTCTTCCACTTTCTACGTTGCTACGTTGTTGCCTTTTTGTTCTTTGAACCTTCGTAGAAGGCAACTCTATCACGTAATTGCAATACAAGCATTGCTCATGACCTCAGGGATGTGGTGATGGATGGGCGTGGCTTAGTGATCACAGGTAGCCCAAGATATACCTGCTCTGGCCTACCGACAGCCCCTTCTGCATACACTTATCCGGCTGCAGATAATCGGCTGCGGGTACCTAACGATACGCACCCCTAGAGGATTATGAAATGGATCCGGCCAACTATTCTCGAACATAACGGCGAGGCTCTTTTAATGGACGAAACTGTAAGGTTCATTCAAGAGCTTGAATCTGAATTGATTGTTCTCCGATAACCTCCTAGCTCAGCTCAGAAATCACAGGAAAGAAACTACACAAGTGCAAATTACCCATCGTAAAAATAGATGAGGAATGCGTAGAATCATCCTCCTGTATGCCGTAAAAGTTCTTTTTCTTTTTGAGAACCCGTTTCTAGAATATGGATTCATACTGAAAGAAGAACTTTTATATTTCCCCCTTTTTCGTCGTTAAACTGATCGTTTCGTGAAGGTGAAAGTTGTTCAGCCTATCAGGTCAAGTTTTACTGTACCGTGGAATAAATAGTTGAAAAAGACCTCTTCTTATTTCAACGTGCTATTATTTGTTTATTCTCCATTTCCGAGACTAGTGATGACACCTCTATATCTATTCATGCGACATCTCAGTTTTAGACCAACTATCCGAAAGAAGGGAAAAAGATAATTACGTATTGTTTTCGCGATCAATTTCTAATTTTCTGCTGACAACATCGTCGGGCAATCTTGATAACGAATCAAACAACGGTTATCAGTTCCTCAATAAATTGTGTTAGAACACAGTGTTTATGTTCACTGTACTTCAGTTCTTTGATTGCCTTTCTGAGAGACGAACAAACAACCGTAGGAGCAATGATTTAGGCGATCAAAACATACGTTTATATGGAAGCCAGTCCGAACGTCCGGCTAATGCTGGACATTAGACTTCTCGTGTTGCACGCTTCATCTGCATCAGCTTCTCAATAGGAATTAAATGTAGTAAACTCTCCGTAAAACTAAATTTGTATATTCTATAACGACGGCTTTTTTTTCGTTCGTTTTCCCTCGAAGTTCAAACATTCATGAAATGATGATGAAATGAAGTGATGATTTTATGGTTTTCTTCTTAAAGGCATCAGTACTACATTTGAAGACTACTCAAACTTGATTTTATAATTACATATATTCTTTCGATACCCTAGCAGTTTGAAAACTGACGTGAACGTCATCAGCTTACTGATAAAGATAAGGCTCCGCACCAGATCATGTAAGCTACAATTCGAGCAGCCGTTTGCATTCGTGTTTCCAAATTCTGAAGAATGGGTGTTACCAACCTGAAAACGCAAAATTGCGGCGGAAAGGAGATGCGATGAAGTACATATTGATGGAACACAACGCATTAACTCTCACTACCATTAAATGGTCAACAACGTTTCGTGCTTGACAAATTCACTTCGAGTTATTGCGCGACATTTATTCGACATGGGACTTGTCCCACCCCAATTTAATTTAATTGATTAATTAACTAATTTTTTTCCGCTTTCTGGCGCCGGCGCACGAATACGACGTCGTTGAACCCGCCTCATTGCTTTCGGAATTTCGTTATACACACCACACATGCACACACGTGACAGAATAAGGCCGTTAACGTATAGAAGAATGATTATGCCAGTTCATAGGTTTATACTTACATGCGTTGCATTTCAGTTGCCCGTACTTCTCCTCGGCCGTGTTCGCGACGCATCAGAAACAACACGGTTCCTTTGTTTGACGCGTGCCCCGCCCCCTCCCCCATAATCCTCTGTCCGGTCGAACGCGCATTCGAGCAAGTGAAATGCTGCTCTTACATTTCCAACAAGCACCAGATGCAATCCGCCTGAATACGTACGATTTTCGTACTTGCTCCGACGTCGCATGTCCGCATCCTCCAGGGCATACCGTAGGCATTTACGTGGCAAAACATCAGTCTATGCCATCTCCATACACAGTTATGCACCCATTCATCCACAGGCATCATAAGTTTCTCTCCCAGCGCCATAAGACAAAAATTGGTGAAAACTGAGAAAGTGTTTTTAGCTTCAAATTAGTCCTATCGGACCAGTCGTCAATCTTGAAGAGTTTGCCGCAACTCATGATTGGCCTGACGCATTTTTACGTCCTCTGGATGCAGTATCGCTAGGTTCGTTCCGCGCAGTTCATTTCGAAGTTGTTGCGTCATGGTGATTCTATTTGTTCGTTAGTGCTTTGCTGTTTCACAGCACATCTGTGCATTTGAGAAGTTTCCTCATTTCTGGCTCCGACCATTTCATACACCCTTGATGTTGCTACTCTATATCCCTACATTTCTCGCATTTCAGCGACTGCCATCAAGATTTCTAGACGCATCACTCTTTGTATTCTATCAATAACATATTTTATTTACAGGCATATGTCATCACGGCGACGAGTACAGAAAATTAGCTATTCTGATGGTGGGTTTGTGATGTCTCTAGATTTGTTTCTAATAATATATTACCGTTTTGGACTCTTCGAAATACGTCAATGAAATTCAGTTATGCTTCTACGTTTTTTTTTGTACTAGAAAATTTTGTTATTCCAGTTCCTCACGAACTACTGATTTTGCTAGTGTTTTTTTAAACCATGAATAGCCTGTGCAATGACTGATGTTCTTTTTGAGACTTGGACGATGACGACGACTATTATGGCCGCTCATACGAAGAAGAAGTAGCAATGTCTCCAAGCGTCAGTGAGTGAAGCTTCTTCTGATAACCTTTGCATGAGCAAAATTGTGTTCAGAAAACTATTACAAAATGGATCATTCGATTTTCAGCAATGATTTATTTCACTTAGACATATTTATTGCCAAATTTCGTTGAATACCTCTTTGTTCTCCTAATATGGCTTCCCATACCCTCTTAAGGGTCTAGCAAGAGCTTGCATGAAAATATTTGAAAATTCTAAAATGGCTTACGACGAGCGAACGGTGTGAGGAATCTATGCGAAATATGCAGCAAACCATCTATTTCTAGTGATCTTCAGAAGCAAAGAGTTTCGAGTGGTGGTTAATTTTCAACACAAGTTAGGACATATGTTCCCCACGTATGGTAGGGTCAAAACAAAATAAAGCACGAGTGTCGCAGGACGCTGCGAGCGGTCTGCTTTTCAAGTTGCCAAAATGACTTGAAGTTACGTCACTCGGATCGATGTTGGCCGCAATTTTTCGTTTGTTCTCATTTTTTCTCTTTTCTTTCTGATCGTCTTTTAAGTTTCTTCTTTCGTATTTTGTTATGAGTGAAAATAATCAAAAAAATCGCACGATATCGATCCGGATGACGTCATTTCACGTCTCCTTGGTAAATTGCCGCTCTCAAGATGCTGCGAGTTAAAGGCATCACCCCACGAACCTGAGGTGGTGCGGATTTCAGATGGAGTATTCGTATACGGGATGGGAGACTATGGAGAGGGGGCTGATTCCGTCCATTTCTTCCTAATTGCCGTAAAAAACAGCCCGGATGACACGGCTTCAGGCGTTTTGGCGCACTATTTTCTACAGGGAGTTCGACTGGTGCGCGCCAGCCTTGCAGAGCGCAGCATCTTCCGGGCTGTTTTTTACGCCAATTAGCAAGAAATGGACGGAATCACCCACCTCTCCATAGTCTCCCATCCCGTATACGAATACTCCACCTGAAATCCGTACTACCTCAGATTCGTGGAGTGATGCCTTTAAAGGCGGATAAAAGCTACGTTGCTCCAGTCCGACCGCTCATGTAACTACACTCGTTACACTTCATGGGGAAAATTGAAGTTACAGTCGGATCAAAACGCTTCATTTCGTTTTGATCCGACAGTAACTTCAATTTTCCCCACTTTCGTGGTTTTCTTGTTTTTAAGCCCATTTTTGCATTCAAAATTATTTTTCTAGCCGGATACATGTACCAGCGACAGCGGACGGCACCAGAATTCACACTTGGAACTAAATTGAGTGAATTCATACCAGAAGAACGTCACTACCCCGAACAGGCCGACTACGGGAATGAACAAATGTTTGACATGGATGTGGATGATGGTTGGATTTTGTTTCGTCTGTTATTTGTTCTTACCCCTCTAAAGGCGAAATACTACTAAATTCTTCACAGGCAAAGAAACTAAGCCTTCCACATCCACAACATCACTTTTTGTGGATCCCGGTCCCCGTCCTGGACTAGAATTTGACGAACCCAGTCGACCTTCTAAGCCGATTGTGATATCTTTAGGATCTATTGCGGGGCACGAAGAGGAAAAGGTGAGCGTGAAGCTGTGTCTCTATTTTTTTTGCAATTGCTACTGTAAATTTTCTTTTCTTATCACTTCTTTGTAACATGGTGGTATTGATCAAATGTAAACATCAAATAAAGGATGAAGTGATTGTCGCTTAGGAATTAATCCCACTGATCATGTCCACTGTTTTTTAGACGCTATGGCACCTAGAGCTTTCTAATTTGAGCCAAGAAGCTGGCCGATTTTGTCGATTATTGTTGTTTTATTGGTAGGGAACTTTAGAAATAAAAACGTCTATTTTCCTTTTCATTTAGCCTGTTATCCCTAACATCACCAATCTGCGCGTTTCCGAGCCCAGTCGCAGCGGATCGAAGTCACCATCGAGAAAGAAGTCAGTTGCAAATTCCTCACTTGCGACTTTACCGGCTAACTCTAGTAGCCACAGGTGACAAAATTGTTCCCGTTGGACGTCAACTCTATAGCTCTTTCCACGTCTTATTTCTATGCTTTGTTGCAGGCTGAATCAGTTAGCAGCTATTACGTCTGCTCCATCGACGCCCAGAAGAACTCGGCGACGCGAAGAGGGCAAGCAGCTGATAAATTTAGTGGTGGTGGGGCACGTAGACGCTGGAAAGAGTACGCTGATGGGGCATTTACTTTATCGGGTATGATCAATTTCGACTTTCGACTCTATATCGATTGTTAATTCGATTTAGAAATTTGTTTTTGAAAGGATCAATGATGAGTTAAGAAGAACAAAAAGAAATGGTTTAATATTTTTGGATTCAGTTGGGATGTGTCGATCAGCGCACAATTCATAAGTACAAGCAAGAGTCAGCACGGTCTGGAAAGGCTTCATTTGCTTTTGCGTGGGTTCTAGATGAGACTGAAGAGGAACGGTGAGTTTTATGGGTCCTTTTTTGTTTTATAGTTTTCTGGTTTTGAGTCTACGGCTTAATGTCATATTCTAATTTGTGTTTAATCTAGATTTCGGTAATGTTTAGAAGTACTGGTTTTTCAAAAATTTCGAAAATCTCAAGTGTTCACTACAAAGAAGTATTATGAGCGCTCCACCTTTGTTTAGTCCTCTTCTAACTTCTCTGTTAAACTAAATTTTTTTCGTCTGATTAGAAGCCGTTTTTATTTCTGTTCACTTTAAGTGGTTCTTCTTATCCTCCTTCTTCCTTTTTTAGAACATTTTTTTCTGTAGAGCTCGCGGTGTAACGATGGACATTGCGAAGACTACCTTTGAAACAGACTCGAAACGTGTTTTGTTGTTGGATGCCCCCGGACATAAGGATTTCATCCCGAACATGATCACTGGTAATTACTCTATTGTTCTAAATGTAGTAGCATTCCGAAATTATGTGAGATTGAAAGATCGATTCTTTGGGATAGTCTATATTAAGAATTAGTGAAAGTTTCTCTTCTTATGGGTGCTGGTGCTTAGTGTTTTTTTTTTGACAACATTGATACTTTTTTTGCATTATTCTGGTTTTTTTTGTTGTGTTCGTCTAATTCAGGACCATAAGTGCAATAGGGAGAAGTCGGACTCTCCTCAGCTGAAAGGGGTTTAGCTCATGGGGTGCAGCTCAAGTGAAGGGGGTTGTTTCGCCAACCGTCCAAAAGTGAAGAGGGTAATTTCGCCAACCGTTTAAAAGTGAAGCAGGTCCCTTTCCCAACCGTTCAAAAGTGAAGGTGGTCAGAGCACGGGCTCCGACTATCGTATATATGTTCAGAACCTGTAGCTTCAGTATTTTAGGTGCTTCACAAGCAGACGCAGCAATCCTTGTGGTGAACTCTACCCAAGGTGAGTTTGAAACTGGATTCGATAACGGTGGACAGACAAGAGAACATGCAATGCTGTTGCGATCACTTGGTAAAGGTCGAAGTTTTCGCGTCATTCTCGGCTTGAGAGAAATTTGACTTTTTTTCCAAGGTGTCGGACAATTGGTAGTGGCTGTCAACAAACTTGATACGGTGGACTGGTCACAGGAACGATTCAACGAAGTTGAAGCAGCGATGAAGTCGTTCCTGACGAAACAGGTGGTTGTCCATGCTTCGTCACTATCTTACACGATTTGTCATATCCTTCACTTTCCGCCCTAACCTTTAAGCCTTTCTCTACAGGCTGGCTTCAGTAAGGTTCGTTTTGTACCAGTTTCTGGACTGAATGGTGACAATCTCTCCGAGAGGGTTTCTGACGACCATCCACTTCGGAAATGGTATTCTGAAGGATGCTTATTGGAATACATAGGTGATTTTGAGAGATATTGTGGAAACATGCTTCATTTTCCCCATCGACATTTTGAAACAGTGAGTACGACATGAAACTCACTCACTGTTTCGAATTTCAAAATTCATTTGGTTTATTTTCCTTTCTCAGATACTTTCTCTGCGCCTTCTCGTGCAAGCGAAGGCCCTCTGCGGATAGTTATTAACGACGTTTTTAAGGTATCGTTAATAAGATTTTCTGTCAGTGAACATCTTTTAAATTGATTTCTTACGCTTTATATAACTTCTTTAGCAATAGTAATTAAGGCTACCACCACCCAGTTGAGCTTAAGTGGTAAAATTGAGTCTGGTGAAGTTGAGACGGGGGATAAGGTGTTCATAATGCCGAATGCGGATGCTGCAGTTGTTAAGGGTGCGTTTAAGTGGAGTTTTAAGTTTCAATTACATTGTAGTTATTAAAAGATGTTGCACTCATCTTTTAGCGTGCTCTAACGATGATGGAGGTGCAATAGATAGCTGTGTTGCCGGTGACCATACTCTGTTGACACTGAGTGGCACTTTTGAACCGGATACGATCCATGCTGGACATGTCATTGTGCGAGGAGGACCGGTAAGAGTTTCTTTTCTTTTTTTTTGAGCTAAAGACTGAGACGCTATGCTTTTCTTAGGATGCCTTAATGCCCTGTCGCAGATTTGTAGCCAGGATTGTGGTGTTTGACGTGGTAGTTCCTATCATGAAAGGAACGAAGGCTGAGTTGTATTGCCATTCGCTATGCGAACCATGCAC
This sequence comes from Necator americanus, assembly GCF_031761385.1. Lineage (NCBI taxonomy): Eukaryota > Metazoa > Nematoda > Chromadorea > Rhabditida > Ancylostomatidae > Necator > Necator americanus. The sequence continues at coordinate 17,233,324 of NC_087371.1, forward strand.
AATAGTGAAACTAATATCATCGATCAATAAAGCCAATGGACATGTCATAAAAGAGAGGCCGAGGTATTTTACTTGTTTCCTTCATTCTCTCCTAAAAGCGTGTGAACATGGAGGGAAGATCTACAATAATTAAGTCATGTAGACGTATCCAAACGCGTTCATAAACCTCAAACGGTCCTGAATTGAGTCGAGCCTCTGTTGTGGCACTGAGCCCCTTAAAGTTCATTAAGGATAAATGTTTGCTGTTCCTTTACTGTTCCTCAATGGTAACCTAAGTTGGGATACATCACCGAGTAATGTTTAGAAAAACCATAATTAGTTCCAGTGAAATTTGAACAGGAATAGCCGCTAATTTAAGTATTAGCTCTGTTTTCATTCTTTTGGTTGTGCGGTTTTTTAATTAGGAAATTTTAGTGTAGAAGTGTTACTTCTGCGATCAATTTTGAAGAGAAAAACCTAACCTGACCTTGCTCTTATTCTACTTTCTTTTGAAAAGAAAACACTGACAAGTGAAATGGTTTAGAGTCTAAGAATTTCCGACAGGAGCATGGTCCTCTCCGTAGTTGTCCTTGAAATGAACTCTTTGCTGTTTTTTTTTCAAACCTTAAGGATTCCATGTTTCGTGTTGTGACTTCGACTTTCCATCATTTGAATTCCCGAACAGAGCGTGAAAACTCCGATGCTCTATTCGAAGTCCGATCTTTTAGACCTCTAGTGTCACTCAAAGCTGTTGCAGTGCCTAGTATTTATGAGATTTATTTGGGTGAAATATATTGTGCCAGATGGTAGTTCGTCATCAAGAACGTTACTCGGTAATGTACATGTATGACAGTAATGTTTTATGGTGTCTAAGGGAAAGAACAAGATGAAGTTGCTACTGAGGTTTTTCGAGGTTGGCGGAAGACAAAGGAAACGAAGCGAGCTCGCTGTCAATTCTAAGCGCCACTTTTCGGGTTAATTCCCGTTTACCTTCTTAAGTACAGTCAGCGGCGAATATGTTCGACCAGTTGAGCGCGATGCGTCCTCGACTGGTGTTAGGGAGAGGGATTGTGTGTTAAGCAGTGAAAAAGTGCTGCTGCAGATGCGTCACGCTCGCTCGTACATACTCGACTTCGGGTATGCATCGATTATTATCTTGAGCAGATATGTTTTCGCTTTTCTACCTTCTCGTTTTAAGATAAAAATTCAATCTGATGTGAAATTATCTAAACTAATCGCGTTGCAGGTGCTTGTCGAAACAAATGAGTGGGTTGGTGGAGATAGAGACGGAGCGGGAAGTTGCAGTTGAAGCTTACACAAACTGTAAAGCACTTGGACGCATTACAATCCGGGCTGGAGGTCAAACCATAGCCGCCGGAATAATAGAACGGAAATTGAACTGAAGTTGCCAGTTGGTAATTGCTTTTTTCCAATCATATTTCTGGGTATAGTACAGGGCAAAGGAAGCTTTCATTCCTCTTGTCATTCAATTTCCTTGTTTCTTTCGTTTTCACTTTTCCCCATGGTAGCAAAAAAAATCATGCACTGAGCTCTTTTTAGGTGGCCTTATGTTAATACTTTGTTTCTTTCATATATTTGCGTGAAAGTATTATATTTGTTGCTATGTCTGCTGTTGTAACGTCTAAATGCAGAACTGTTTTGGTTTTTGTGTGTTTTTGTTGTTTGTTCTAGTTCTAATTGGGTACTCCAGTACGGAAAACATATTTTAGTCTACCATTACTATTAAAATATTTTGATTATGAACTATGAAATGAGTGGATTCAAACTTTCGAGGGGTACTGTGATCGAGCACTTATGTGTTTGTACTTAAAAGCTATTGGGATTATAGTATAGTTATAGATGCTCTATAAGTTGCCATGTAGGCCCAAATAGTTCCACATGGAAACTTCAGTTTGTTGTGTCATGTAGTGGCGTTGACCACTCCGACATTTCTGCGACACTGAGGGGAGGGATTTACGTATGAGGCCGCGTTTTACTGTTTCTGTTTATTTCAAATGAAACTACATCTGAAACTTGTCGATAATTTTGGCATTTATGACTCAGATCAATTTACTGCAGAGTTTATTGTGAAAATAAAGGTTTCTAAAAAATTGAAGTCATACTGTTAGTCGCTGAAGCATTGGATTCTAAAGGGGGTTTCGATAGACCAGAAAATTCAAGAGTAAAGTGATGCAAGTACTCCTATATGTGCAGCATTTATAGAAATGTGGAATACATAGTAAGTTCTGGATCTCGCATCTTTTTGTTGGTCCTTCTGAATGAGACCTGTGCCAAGAATGCGTTGCCATAAGCACGAGAGACGAACGCGATGGATTTAGTAATGAGGCAGTTTGACGACTAACATCATTTCTCGGATTTAAAGTGCTTTGTGCCAAGGCATTTTTCCCCCTCTCATGCTGAAAAGAAGTACAAGTAGATACTTGGAGATACTACTATGGATCACTTTCTTTTCCTAGGTTTTTATTTTATTCGTTTCATAATGCTTTTTCCAAACATCCTAGAGCCAACCAAACCTTTCACCTTTTCGGTATCGATAAATTGGTTCCAGACTTGTTTAGAGCGATAAAAACACAACATCTGCTAGCCTCTGCAGGTTTTTTTTTTGTACTTTCATAAGTCGTTGGCTTCCATAGGCCTCATGCGATTTTGAATTGAAGTAGAGCACACTGCCGACTTCAGAGCGGATTGATTGATGTCAAATCTTTCCTACACTCATTGTCTTTCCTTTCATCATCATTTTCTTTTTTTTTTTAATCAATTTGTACTGTCTCCTTTAAAGTACATTAGGTAAACTTAGAGAAAATCACCGGTGTGGATACAGACTAAGAATCGCGACTTTTCGTGGTCACAGAGGAGCGATGACGGAACGGCCAGTCCTCTTCTTCTCTTCAGCACCATTGGAAGGACTTCATGTTACATAGTTTGTCGAGATCTTTTCAAAATTCAAATGGATCCCACATTCTATGATCTCTGTGTTCGATCTATTGTGTCTCCATCATTCACAGCATGCCTCTGTCATTTCCAGCACCCATGCATTACCCAGTATTTCTTTTCGAACATGCACACCGCGCCTTTTCAAAAACTTAGTGTTACTTCCGCAGTACGCACTCTATTGTGATGTAGTATTCATTGTTGCTTGCTACGACATTGTTTGATTGGAATACTTTTGTCTTTCAAATAATTTTGTAGTAAGAAGCTGTAGAATAACCACATAATGAACGAAAACCTTGTCGATTATTGTCGACGGCTGTGATAACTATGATTATAGTCGGGTCAAAACGACAACGAACGACCCTACAGCTGAATTTAACAGTTGATTATACTTGTAAATGCGGACAAAGTAGCGAATAACTGTTGAAGGATAGATGTTGATTAGGATTCCCGTTCGGGTCAAAACAGCTTTTCTTGTTGTGCAAATGCGTAAGCAGATGCACTAGAAAATTGTTTATGTCCCATCACGGGTTGCTTACGCAGTCCCACCACAAGTAATTTCGTTTTGACCCAACTTAGGTTTTATGATAAGTTCAGTGGGATTCTACACTCAATCGGCTTCACATAGGAGAGGACAATGGCTGAAAATGGAGGAGAAGCAAAGGAAGTGGGGGATTATTGAGAAATATATAGGCGCCGGGCAGAATGTTGTGCCAAAGTCCGTGATACGCTGGAACAGACGACAACGACCAGAACACTAATATTAACTAGTAATAGCGAATATTTGCACTGCAGTGTGATTGTACACGTAGACGCATTGCGGTCTCTTGGGCAGAGATACTAGCTGACTTTCGATCTTCTTTTAGGACGGAATGGTTAGAGCGTGCTGATACGACACCGTCGAGAATGCCGCTAGAATTGTGAGGACATGCGCTAAGCCTTCCTTACCAGGAAACTGGACTCAGCACACGATCTGTAATGAAGCGATTCAAATTGCGCGAACGAATCATCGCACGAACGAAACAGAATTACGGGGTGGCTGATGGTAATATACTTGTATCAGAACGACATGAAGCGCAGTCCAATTGCATAAACGACTGCGCTGGTAAGGGCGCTGGCGCGGTTGAGATGGCGGTGGAATGGACATGGGGCCATCACAAACTGCAGCGATGAAAAGTGCTAGCGTAGGTCCCCATTCGATCCTAACCGCTATGCTACACCGTGCCGCTTCGAGAACAGCCGCTTACGCAACTTGCGCCGTGCTTCACGTTGTTTTGACTTTTCTGTATGTTCACTTTCTTTGTTTAAGGATTTTTGGACATGAACTTGCTAGCGATTTCTGGGTTCAAACATAAACTTATGACAGTGTTTTTACACCATGTGCATCCGCATCAGAAATCCTTAATGGATCCTCCATTAATTATGTTCCGTTGTCGATCGCTCGCGAAGACTTCGTTAATAGATGCTTTGTTGATGGTGGCATCTTTCAACATCAAGTTATAGTCGGGTCAAAACAACATGAATCATGAGTGTAGTTGTGGTGCATTTGCGTACGCGCTAGAAACGGCGCGGTGGAGGCAACAGCTGGGATCGAGTTGGGACCGTCACAAACTGCGGCGATAGGTGGTGCCAGCAAGGGTTTTGCCACACTCCTAGCCGCTACGCTCCACCGAAGCGCCTCGAGAGAAGCCGCGTACGCAGTTGCGTACGTGCTTCATGTCATTTTGATCCTACTATAGATTCCTGTTACGAAGACACCGTAAGCGTTTGAAAACGAAATGCAATTCGAAGACGCATCGTTGATATGACTGTAAGGAATAATGTCGCGTCAAGAATGCTTGTGGTGACATGAAGTAGACATTTATATGGGATTCACGTTCGCTTTTAGTGCCTCTCTTCGTTCTTAGAAACGTAGGTTCTTCGGGTTGTTTTCGTCCAAAATTATCCGTGACACGAATGACTTCTGTCTGTGCGTTCCACATTTTGTCAAAATTTGGCAAATACCTTAGCTGATCCACCTGCCATTATTGTTACCTTTTATACCTCCAGGATCAGTTCGTTTATAGTCACCGCCAATTATCTTTGCTTCGATTCTCGCGACTCGTATACCGCAACACAAACACTTTCTCTGGTTAACAAACACTTCGTATTCAATCTGCCCCGCACAAGTGACTTGAATTCGCGGTTGTTCGTGCAAACATACGAACGAATGTAGTGGGATCCGAAAGACCTGAAGCTTGGTGCAGTTGCGTGAGCGGCTGAGCACAAAACGGCGGAGTACAGCGAGTGGTTGGGATCGCGATTGAACCATCACCTTACTCAGATTGACAGCAACTCTTCTGCGCGTTAGGCTGCTCGCCCAAACCAAAATGTTTGCTACGCCGTTTGACAGACATGAAGAGCCCTCGAACCTGGGTAACTAACGTTTATATACACTAAATAATTACAAATCGAAGGCAGGAGTCAAAACTGCACTTATAAGGTCAGCAACGCAGTCTTAGGAAAAACTGATGCAGTTACGTGAATGATTGCTTCGAAGCGATTGAGCTAGCACTATCGTGAGTGATCTGAGGGAACTGTAACTAGGCCAGAATAAGCGATGTACAGAATTTGATTAAAATATGAATACAAAGGAAACAAATCAGACATAAAATTACGCGCACTTCGGCCAACAAGACCAGTGAAAGCGAAGAAGATCGATGCTGTAAAATTGTGCTGTCTAACCGATTTCTTTTATTCGCTCCAAACATATATATATATATATATATATATATATATATATATATATATATATATATATATATATATATATATATATATATATATATATATATATATATATATATATATATATATATATATATATATATATATATGACCTACTTGACTTAAAGGCATCACTCCACGAATCTGAGGTGGTGCAGATTTCAGGTGGAGTATTCGTATACGGGATGGGAGACTACGGAGAGGGGGGTGATTCCGTCCATTTCTTGCTAATTGCCGTAAAAAACGGCCCGGAAGATGCGGCGCCGCACAAGACTGGCGCGCTCCAATCGAACCTCATGTACAAAATGGTGCGCCAAAACGAATGAAGCCGTATCTTCCGAGCCGTTTTTTACGGCAATTAGGAAGAAATTGACGGAATCATCCCGCTCTCCGTAGTCTCCCATCCTGTATACGAGTACTCCACCCGAAATCTGCACCACCTCAGATTCGTGGGGTGATGCCTTTAATCGGCGGGCTGATGTCATCGCCTGACGCGATTACTCGCATCTTCGCCGAGGTGTGCCGTCCTTAAACACAGCTCTGCCCAACCTTCTCGATCTTCTGCGAGAGCTTGCACAGAATCAATCCATTCGTCGCTATTCCATGTTCTGCGAAACCTTACGTCTCGCCTGAACTGCCTATCCGCGCCGAGCGTCCTCAGGTCCTTTTTTACCACCTCAATCCAGAACTTCCGTTTTCGGCCAGGTGGCTTCCTCCAGCTCGAACCCGACGAACTCTTCAGAACTCGTAAGACAAGGCGATCTGCCGGTCTCCTTAATATATGGCCAAAGAAGCGAAGACGATTTACTTTAGCCGCTTGCGAAGGCGGTGCAAGGTGTTGATATTTTCCACGTGTCATGCTCCGGTAAACCACATCAATTTCTGCGTAAAGATCTTCATTGTGGCATACCCTAAGCCAAAAGTACCCAAGTAGCCGTCTAAGCAGCTTTCGTTCCGTGCACTCAAGCCTCTCCATAACTGTTTATGGTGCTGCCCAAGTCTCCGATCCGTACATCATGATGGGACGAATTGCGGATAGGTAGACTCGCAGCTTGACTTCGTTGGTGATGGGGTCGACCACAGGCATTTCGTTAAGGAGTTAAATGCAGAAGTGGCCTTAGCGCATCTTTGCTGAACATCTCTCTCGTAGCTGCCGTTGTTCTTCAGCATACAGCCCAGGTAACAGAACTCATCGACGAGTTCTATCGGTTGTCCGTCCACCTTGATTCCCGTTCGAGGTCTCGAAGAGATTCATATCTGCTTGCATTTATCAAGGCATAGGCCTAGTCGGTAGGCTGCAGCCAGCTTCGATACAAGCGTGACAACATGTTGAAGTTTCGTACTGCTTTCTGCGAATATAACAACATCGTCGGCGTACTCGAGGTCAGTCAAGGGCATCCTTATGGTGCTAAGACAATGTCGGCAGGACACTGGTCGACTGTTCTTCGCATAATTTCGTCGATGGCGGAATCGGTGAGGAGAGTTGAACGCGGCTTCAAAGTCCAGAAACGCTAGTTGCATAGGCTTCGAATACCGCTGCCAGATTTCGATCACTCTCCTGACGATGAACACCTGATCTATCGTAGATCGGCCAGGACGAAAGCCAGCTTGCTCGTCGCGCGTTGGTTGTTCGCGATGTTTAATGAGTCGGTCCAGGATAATGCGCTCCAGTACCTTGTACATAACACGCAGCAAAGAGATTCCTCGATAATTCCTTGGGTCTGTGACGGATAACTTCTTGTGGAGGGGAATTATGATAGCGTGCCTCCATTCTTTCTTTCATTCTTTTCCATTCTTCATTTTCTGAATACAGAGCAGGACCTCCGACTCGGTCGGTGGCTCCTCGTTAACCGCATATGTCGTTCTATGACCGTGTTCGAGTTCAGGAGCTGACGGTGCTAACCGGTTCAGCAAGGTCTTGAAGTGTTCCTTCCAAATTGGAAGGGTTGCTTCACCGACAGCTACCCCATTAGCAGTGTTAAGGACATGGGAACATCTTTTTATTTTGCCGCTATACTGTTTTAGTAGAGCATAGGCTTTCCCACGCCTTCTCAAGCTCCACCGCTCTTGACATCCACTCGTTGTCGCGGTCTTGTTTCAGTTGACGACGCAACTTCCTTCTAAGACGCTTTTCTTGGTTGAAGCCACCAGGGCACATACAGAATTGTACGTGGATTTTGTTTTCGCAGATGCAAAAGCACTCTTCTTCTGCCGCAGTAGAACCAGGAGCGTTTCCCTTGCAGCGTCCTGTATGCACTTTGTGAATGAATCCGCATCGCTAAGCTTCTTCCTGGTCCGTACTCCAACATGAATAGACACATTGGAATGGAATTTCGTTCTGCATTCTTCATCTTTCAGACCTGCCATGTCGATTTTCGATTGGAGAGGAACTAATCGGTTTCTCTTGCGGAACCTTATCTTGAGCTGAGGAGAACTAGACGGTGGTCAGAATCGAACGCTACGTTCCAAACAGCTCTAGATTTTCGGATATCTGACTGAGGAATGTTCCTCGCCAGAACGTAGTTGACCTGAAGTTTAAGAGTCCTCACCTTCCGCTCGCACTGTTCGTCAGACGTTAAAAGGGTCGACCCCTGCCACGTGAGCTCATGGTGTCAGCTATTCCTCTTAAACGCCCGTCTGTTCGCACAAGTCGACCAGACGGTCACCGTTGTCCGACGTGCACTCCGCTGCATAGTACCATTTTTCTAGCACATCTCATTGCTGTTTGAGTCCCATCTTCGCATTTGTGTCGATTTCGACAATGATTACCTGCTGGCTTGGTATTTTAGACATCAGCGCATTGAGTTCATCATAGAAAGCGTCCCTACTGTTGTCCTCAGTGGTTTCCATAGGTCGTGAGCACTTACGATCTAGAGTTTACGTCCTCTGCGATCCCGCAGTCGTAGAAAGGCGCATCTAGACGACGTTGAGCCAAATTCCTCCACCTGATTCTTGTAATCGTTCCTCACAGCTATCACGCAGTCACCTGCTTTGTTCTCACCAGCATCGCCGCAGTATATGATGTAATTTTCGATGCTGATGGCGGGCCGATCTCTCATGCGTGTTTCCTGCAGTGCAGCAAAAGGCACACAGAGATATCGCTGAAGTCTGGATAGAGCGGCTTGTTGGAGTTCACTCGATAATATTCGGCAGTTCAGCGTGACGAAACGAATGGTTGTTGCCAAAGATTTCATGTTCCATTCAGGCAGTTGACCTTTCAGGTTATGGGCCATGTGATGGAGGACACCACCTTTTTTGCAATGTATGGGAATCTTATCTTGTGACAACAGTGCGGGTTATATAGCTCGTAAGTTCCCAATGCGAACACTCGAACGACTGATTGCGTTTAGTTAAAGCAGGGCCACCACGTGCAGGTAGCAATCAGACTTGTATACGCGGCCCCTGAAAACCTATACCTCGAGAAATGTTTTCAATTCGTGTCTATACAATGTTGGTATCGAAAGAGTGTCTGACGTTTGAATGTTCTTCAAATGTAGAAATGACGCAAATAGAAAGAAAACTATGAAAATTTTCGGATAAATTTATTTAAAAAAAGGGCAAGGCGTTGTCAGAAAAATACGATTTTAATTCTGCAGAAAAAGTCGCTACTATTAATTTTCGTTGATCACTGATGGCGATCGAAGGGGAAATGACAGAAATCTGATGTCCGGGTTTAGCCGGACGTTTAAACTGGTATATAATAACCCGCTTGGTTTGTGTGTATGTGTATGTTTTTGTCTATGCGTTTCTTCGTGTGTTACGAAATTCCAAAAAGGGAGAGAGACGACTGCAGCGGCGCCTGATTGGTGCCGAGGCACAAAAGCTACGAATGCGGGTGAGGCGGATCTCACGGCGTCGAATTGATGCGACGGTGCAAGAAAGCTACAAAATGTGGTGGAACTGGTCCAACTGTGCGACTGCGGGATCGCAGAGGACGTAAACTCTAGATCGTAAGTGCTCGCGACCTATAGAAACCACTGAGGACAACACTAAGGACGCTTTCTATGATGAACTCACTGCGTTGATGTCTAAAATACCAAGCCAGCCGGTGGTCATTGTCGGAATCGACGCAAATGCGAAGATGGGAACAGCAATGAGACGTGCTAAGAAAATTTTATTATCCAGCGGAGCGCACGTCAGACAACGGTGACCGTCTGTTCGACTTGTGCGAACAGGCGGGCCTCATCATCGCTTCCATGTCTAAGAGGAATCATCGACGCCATTAGCTCACGTGGTAGGGGTCGACCCTTGAGCCTATGCTTTACTAAAACAGTATAGCGGCAAAATGAAAAGATGTTCTGTCCTCAACACTGCCAATGAAGTAGCTGTCGGTGAAGCAACCCTTCCAATTTTAAGGGAACACTTCATATGCGGTTAACGAGGAGCCAGCAACCGAGGCGTAGGTTCTAGTCTGTAATCAAGAAATGAAGGATGGAAAATCTGGTGGAGACGACGGGATTAGCGCAGAAATATCTTCCTCTGTCTGGGATTCGTGAGATGACAAAGATCATCCGTTCAATATGGATAGACGAAAGGATACCTGATTCGTGGAGACACGCTATCATAATTCCCCTTCACAAGAAGTTATTCGTCCAAATTATCGAGGAATCTCCTTGCTTCGTGTTATGAACAAGGTATTGGAGCGCATTAGCCTGGACCGACTCATTAAACATCGCTAAGAAACAACGCGCGACGAGCAAGCTGGCTTTCGTCCTGGCCGATCTCCGATTGATCAGGTGTTCATCGTCAGAAGAGTGATCGAAATTTGGCAGCGGTATTCGAATCCAATGCAATTAGCGTTTCTGGACTTTGAAGCCCTTCGACTCTCCTCACCGCATCTCGAGAGAAGCCGCGTACGCAATTGCTTACGTGCTTCATGTCGTTTTAACCCTACTATACACCATGGTGGTGATAATTACTGTTAACAATTGATTAATTAATGGTTTCCTTCGACAAGTGATCCACATGTGAACTCTCATGTAGATGCTGTCCATTACCGTTAATGTAGAACATCTCCGCATTTTTTTAATGCCTTTAATGAATCAATAGCACATTACAGGGAGATCACAGTAAAAAATAAAAAGTGAATAACGAAAGACCGTTAGGTGAAGAAATATAGAACCCGGAAAACAAGACAAATCTATTACTAAAATTCTTAGAGTTAAGGTTGTTGTTAGACTGTCGAGTAGATTCTTTATGCCACTCTATCTTAATTTACACTGGATCATTTGGGGATAATTGTTTACAAGTAAAGTAATGAATTGATGAAATAAATGAAAGAATATTTTTTAGAGATAAGTTGGTAAGGTTACGTGAAAGTAATTATCTCGAAAGAAATTACTATCCCAAAGTGATCTACCGAATAATCGCCGTTAATAGGACATCCTCTCACGTCTTCCTTCTGTTATGATAGTATTGTTTTGCTTCCATGTGCAACTGATGCCGATGAATGGATTTTCCCGCACACTTCAGCTGCTATCTATTCCTCGCTTTTCACATTCTCACAAAGGTAAACCCATAGTTCGTAGATTATTAATTTGCTCAGGCGACCAAGTTTCGTTCCCATCACGTGCTGTATTTGTTTCTGAAACGTGTAAAGTCGATAAAATGTTTGCGCTTCTCTTCTGAACTGTGTACACTCCGCCAACCTTCACTAAGTCGAAATTGCACTCGACCAGTCAGTAAATTTGAATCCATATGGCCTCGAGCAGTACAGAGAACGCCGTTGAACAGAAACGGAAACGACTCGAAGTCTACCTGGAAGTAGTCGATTATCAATTTTTCTGCCACAAAGGCAGATCAGTCCACAGGTATGTATTTTGCAGATTTTTAGCAAAGAAAAATTCAAATGGATTGAATATCAAATTTTTATTGAACCGTTAACATCGCTACATGGATTTTAATCGATTTTTATTTCTGAAGAGCTACATTTTTCGGCATTTTCCGGATGTATTAAGATCACACTTTATCACGTCTTTATTTCTAATTTTGCCATATATTGGTTCTACATTGACTCTGTTACCCGATAACCAATAATTTTGTAGAACTAAGAAGCAGGGGTGGGTGTGGTGTAGCGGTTAGAGGTTCCGCTTACTGCACAATCGATCGGAGGTTCGAATCCGCCCTAGTGCTCACCAAGCCTTTCATCCCTCTGGGTCGATAAATTGGTACCAGACTTGTCTGGGGGGATAAAAGCACTGACTTGACACATCGGCTAGCCACCGCAAGTCATTGTATGGGCCAGATACACGTTCGTAAACCTCAAACGATTCTGAATTGAAGTGAACGTGGGGGCGCATCCCAAGCGGATTGATTAACGCCAGAAACTTTATCTTTTATCCTTTAAAAAGAAGCATGCCTTTGTGCCGGAAGTTGTGGAAGCTGAGATTTCCAGGGACAGATTGACTCCAGTTTCAACGAAAGTCTGCAAGGATTGCATTGGCCAGTATCTATTTTCTGTCATGGAACTGGAAAACTTGTCCAGAAAAAAACCAACCAGTGCGAGTTTTCGCTGAGCTATCGCTTCACGAAACCTTTCACGTCGTTCTTCAACAGGTGCATGTTCGAATGGTGAAAATCGAACGGTCGATGGTTGTGCTAGTTGTACAAGAAATTCATCGCTTCGAAACACTTCTCTGGGATTTGGCACAGAAGCGATCATATCTGAAACGTGGATCGATATTAATCAATACTGTGCAGGTGGAGAGTAGCTACCTCGAGATGGTGTAAAAAAGAAACTAGACTTAAAAGTGCAGCGCGATAGATGAGTACTACACCGGCAGATGGCTACCGATTACCAGGTGGGCGTGACCCGTGGGCGGAAGTTTTGGTTTGGATCGGTTCGTAACGTTAGATGGTGGCTTTCAAATGGGAAGGATTTTGCGTAGCTTCTTGGGTTTCACGACAGAGTATCACCGAGAAAGATAAGTTTGGTAAGATTAACTAGATATCCAGTTAATGATTATCACATTGTTGTTGTATTCATCTTTTAATGTTTTTTCCAATCACTTTCTCACGGAAAACAGTTTCTTTGCCCAGCAGTATTTGTTTTTGTCACACCAAAGCGTATCTAACTTGTACACGCTTATCGTCGCTCATCTACAGAGGTTCGTTCTTATGACGGTTGTCATTTGCGACGCATCTAACCTGCATCTTGCCCGCAAGATAGCTATCTACATGGTCAACACGCCGTCCATCTTTAAACGACGCCTAACGCCTTGACAGTGCGATGTGAGGAAATGTTAAATAAGAAGTGGTATAAGCTAATCCACAGGGATTCCTCTCGCAGTTCAGAAGAATCCGGCAGACGTATCTGGTAGTTCAACACCTCTCCCAATGCAAAAAAAAAACAAACAAACCGATTAGCTTAGGATTAGTAGTTGGATCTGGAACGTACATAGATGAAAGAGATCAGAGATATCAGAGAGGAAGGAGAAGAGAATAAGGGAAAAAAGCCGGAAAAAGGGAAGAGATCTTGAAAATCTGTGGAAAGCCTGTGGAATTTCGTTTTTTATCTTACTACTTTAGAGAAAGTAAGTCCAGAGAAAAGAAAAGGCAGCGAAATCACTCATATGTAGGTAAGCGCAAAACTGTGAAAGGAACTTAGACTGCTTAGTTAGGCAATCACATTGATAAGAGCTATCAGGCTGAAAAGTGTGGACAGCTTGGTACCGATAAAAACACTGTTCAATCACTGGTGGTGTGCGAAAAAAAGGAAGAATTGTATAAATTGTAAAAAAAAAATGTGAAAAAATTGCATAGAAATAATGAAGTATCACAATTATTTGTAGTTTAAAGAAACAGTGCATGTAAAATTATAGAATTCAAAAGAATTTAGGGAAACAAAAGATGTTAAACAAATTAAATGAGTGCGCAAGTATGTAGACTAATAACGATAGTTTTGATTAAATGAGGGCTGCTTTTTTACGTTAAAAAACCTAATTCAAGAAAAAAAGCAAAGAAAAGATATACAGTAGAAGGGTTGAGCAGGAACACCAACACCAGCTAGAAATGAAAACAACCATGGATACTTGCTCATCGAGGTTTGTATTTATTCCTAGAGCATTGTAAATGTTCTGGTGTTTCTTAGATTTTTTTACTCGAAGAGGCTGCGGATCTACTACGGTTCAAAATGTTTTCTCATTTATTTGAAAATACTCATAAGTGCCGTAAACAAAAACAAGAAATACCAGAGTTTGCTAGAATTTTTATAAAATATCTGGAGCAAAGTTGGTCTTTTTTGCACATTAATATGCGATGGTTGTTCATAACATCCGCGATGATGTTAAGTTTTTAGATTGGCTGTTTGTTGTTTATACTTGCAAATTTAGATCTTAGCTTTTTCCTTTGAATCCACTTCGAATCCATTAAATAAGTGCCTAAAACGCCCCAAAACTGACAACTAAGACAGTTTGTACAAACCGGATTAAATGCTGGAAAGCAAACATTTTTTTGCACTGGAATATCGAGATTATTTCCTCACTTGAACCTCGAAGAGTTTTCAAGGACGAAAAATTCGAGCGGTTGTAGCGGTGGAACAAACGTGCTGTACCGGTTAAGTTCCGCTCAAAGAGGAGCACAGGGCTTCGTTGAAAGTCACGTGTAGTTACATGGTTGCTTCAGATATATGTTGTCGTGACATTACACCTCTGAACAGGAGGAATATTTTGATCGGTCACTCGACACACTTGTCAACATTCGCCCATAAACCAGGCGTCATTGCAGATTACAACGTGGCAGTTGCAACAGATCTAAGTGATGGTGAATAATTCGTTTGACGAGGAATGAATTGAAGGTGACTGGGAATCGGAAGTCGAAATGTATTATATTAAGTGTCTCGTTGAAGTCATGAAATTTAAATGATCAGTGCTCAGTATTGATTTCTATACGGCGGAACCGCTCAATAATAGCCACTGTTTCCACTTCAGCCAATCACAGGAAAGTTTCGACGCCCCTATTACTCTCTTTGTGTGCTTAAAGGCATCACCCTACGAATCTGTGGTTGTACGGGCTTCAGGTGGGTTATGCCTATACGGGGTCGCAGATTGTGGGGAAGAGGGTGATTCCCTTCATCTCTCCTTATATCAGTGTAAACGGACGACCCCGGAACGCTGTTTCTTACCTCGTCTCGTCTTAGAACCCATTCGGACGAATCGCAGGCAGGGCGGAGTGTGCGGAGCGCAAACGTTGCGCATTGCAACAGAAGCCGTCATAAGAAGAAGTATTCCAGGGTCGTCCATTTACACTGATACAGGGAGAAATGGACGGTATCACCCTCTCCTCTACAATCTACGACCCCGTATAGACCTATCCCACCTGAAACCCGTACCACCCAGATTCTTGGGGTGATGCCTTTAAGATTACCTGCTACTACAGAGATAGCGCAGTCGAAAAAAATCGAACTAAAATGAAGTGAACAAAAATGACAACAAGCATCTAGAATGATCTTTTCGTCACTGATTATTTGAGATATTATAGAGAAGTTATAAGTTTAACTTTTTTTTTACTCACGGATAGGATGTCTATCGATTTATGGGACTTCATATGCCGGCAGCTCATAATCACATTTTCCGGCGACATCGTTTTTTCTTCAAACATCCAATAGGAAGCTGTAGAAGCATAACGACACACCTGTTCTGTGCTGCCGCGTCACCTCATGTAAGTCGTCGAGGATTCAAAAATCCTTATGCCCAAACTTTATGCCCGCTTTTCCCCTTTTGTGGGAAAACTACTCCAAGAGGTTTTACCTTTTTTAATCTCAAAAATTCAAAAAGTTGAACAGCAGATTCATTAACTGAAAAGAGGTGATTCAGCAGAGCTCTAACTAACGCATTAAAGCGTGGGTGTTTTATCTTTTCGTGAATAGCTAATGATCCACAGAAGCACGTAACATTTAGTACTTCAAATACTATCCTATGTTTCTAGGATTATTCATTGATGAAGGCATGTTTTGTTTGAACTCATTAGTTCTGAACTTTCGGCGACTTTGAGAACATCTTATCTCGTAGTGATATCACCCAAAGCATAAGAACTGCTTCCATCTGCACTTCTATGGTTAGAAAGCTGCCATTCTTGTTCTAGATTCTCAAATTCCCTCACAGTATTCATCTATTTCGCTGCAGGAAATACTATTTACTAGTTCCAATCACTTTATGCTGTACTCTTCATTGGATTAAAGCAGCGTGGGTGCCTTCGTTCCCCCGCGGGAGTACTACGGACCAAATGAAAGACCAAAACCGTGCTCACTTTGCTGCTTGCTTTTTTAAGGCAGTGTGCCACTATCGATGGGAAGCACATACCAGAAGATGTCATATTCTCTCAGCGGCTACAGAAACAGTCTGACGTCTTTTTTCATTGCCTTCTTCCTTGCTAAATCATTCGACAAAAACATCCTCCTCTCCTTAATTTCATGCAATATTAGGCCCACTGTTATTTTATGTGAACTTCGTTTCAGGATGCTAGTTATGATATGTATTCTTTCCATGTCTTTTTAATACTAATTTAGATTTTGCAAATTTGTGATCTTGTTACACTTCACTTCTTTGGCATTTTTCCAAATTTATGTTAGACAAAAGATGCGATATTTTTTTGTGAATTTCCTAGCAAGTTCACATCACTTTTGTTTTGAATGCTTTCGTGTTTCGTTCTACAACTAACTTTTCCTCACTTTTTTTTAGATAGAAATATTACATGATCTTATACCGACGTCGGGGCGGGTGTAGCGCAGGCGGTTAGAGGTTTTGCTCCCTGCACAATCGATCTGAATCCGCCCTAGTGCTCGCCAAGGCTTTCATCCCTCCGGAGTCGATAAATTGGTACCGCGTTTGTCTGGAGGGATAAAAACACTGACTTGACACATCGACTAGTCTCCGTAAGTCACTGTATGACCCAGTAACACGTTCGTAAACCTCCAACGATTCCAAATTGAAGAGAACTTGGTGGCGCGTCCTAGGGGGATTGATTAACGACAGAAACTTTAAACTTTGACTTTATCCTGCATATTAAGCACTTAACAACAGATAGTTAGGAAATTCGAGGTTAATCAAATAAATAAAGGATGACTCCGGCACTACAATCGAAGTCAGGCGACTTCAATCCACTGGTTGTAAATACCTGTGATAACAAAGTCAACTCTGTAAGAGTAATCGAAAGAGAATCATAAAGATACGGAGCCAGGAATTGAGAGAAACTCCACATACTGTTGATGATAAAAAGATAAGTAAAATAGTGTTCCTGTGAGTGTTCCTTTAGAAATCTAAAATAAAATAAATAAAATTCTAAATAAAATAACAGTAAGTTCTGCACAAAACATACCGCCCTAAGAAAAATTCTTTATTTTGGAATCCATGGTCTTCTTCCTAGAAAGTCAAAATCTAGACTTAATCTTTATCCGAACTCTAACATTATAAAGAGACGTGCGAAAATTCAATAATTTGCAATACAGCAACATTGATACAGAATGAAACAACATACAAACAACATGACTGCAAGAATGACCCTCTGCTTCGGGAAATTATCCACGATTACAAGTTTGAGGATTTCATCCTTTTAGTAAAACTTTTTCAAAGTTCTTTTTTTTTTTAGAGTGTTATTTTGTTTCTGTGACGAACTTGTATTGTAATCGTACATTTATCTTTATTTATTTGTTTATTCATCGTACATTTTTTTTAAAATTTTACTTCTTCCAAAAATGTGAAAATAAAGAACAATGTGTGTATTGCAGCGTGCAGAGATCATTTCAACGCTCTTGATTCATCTCTTTACTATCAGTTCATTATTTATTACCATGATTCCATTACTATCTCTATTTTTGTAATCTTAGTATTATTACTGGCTTTATTTTTTGCGTTTCTGCTTAAAGGCATTACCACACGAATCTGAGGTGGTGCTGATTTCAGGTGGAGTATTCGTATGCGGGATGGGAAACTACGGAGAGGGGAGTGATTCCGTCCATTTCTTCCTAATTGCCGTAAAAAACGGCCCGGAAGATACGGCTTCAGACGTTTTGGCGCACTATTTTCTACAGGGAGTTCGACTGGAGCGCGTAAGCCTTGTGCGGCGCCGCATCTTCCGGGCCGTTTTTTACGGCAGTTAGGAAGAAATGGACGGAATCACCCCTCTCTCCGTAGTCTCCCATCCCCTATACGAATACTCTACTTGAAATCTGCACCACCTCAGATTCGTGGGCCTTTAACAATGTGATGCCTTTAACAATCGAACTCCTTGTACTGGAGTTCACACACAGACAGTCGAACCTTGATTAGATTAGTTCATCCATTCAAACTTCGGCTCCTAGTGTATTTGTGTCGGGATGACAGGTGGGTCTTCTTCTCAGCAACTTAAGCTTTTCATTATCAACTCTCGGTCGTCAACATTTTTTAATTCGCATTTTTTGTCGTAATGTTTCCTATTCTGAATAAATGAAGCTAATTCGGTGATAATCCATGTGTTTTTTACGTTCACTTTGTTCATGTGCCTTTCCCGCTTTTCAAATATGTGTATCGCGTTCTGCTCTCTGCTTCCTATATAGCTGGTTTCCTTTTTCGCACTTGATTCATTCGTGCTTAGTTCTCCACTCATGAGCTTGTGGTCTACAGTCGGGTCAAAACGACATGAAGCACGGACAGCTGCGTAAGCGGCTGCGCTCGAAGCGGTGCGGTGGAGACAGCGGTTGGAATCGAGCCGTGGTCATGGCGAACTGCAGCGTAGCGGTTGCAACTGTCTGTGTTTCGCGTCGTTTTAACCCGACTATAGTGAAACTGTTCTGAGATGTAGTGTAATATGACGTAAACGATTAAGGTCCAATGCTCTACTCGTGCTTTTCGTTGTTTTTCGCTATTTTTCGCGATAGTGGAAGTGTGAAACGGTCTTCATCACTAGCATTCATGGCAGATAACGAGTCCGCGTGGTTACGCAGACACTTCGCCGCGGGACGCTGCGCGCCGGTCACGAATTTCTCACCGGACTAGACTTTAGAGCGCACCTTCAACTATGCATTATACATTCTTCTAGTGGTTTTGAGTTAAGAAAAGGAAGTGAGGACTGCTTGCTTTACTATAAGCAGGCGAAATTTCAGCACAATTTGCAAGAACGCTAGACGCGGGTTCGCTCTTTTTTCTACAGTGGATCGAATTTCTGGTCAGGTTCAGGAATAGTCCTTGCGAATCTTTGATGCTAATTTTATCTCCCATTATTACAGGAATACGATGCATGTAGCTATTTATTTACTATTTAAAGGAAGCTTATCAAAACTGACGTTGTTGGGGTTTCTATGGACAAGTACAGGGTTTGTAGATCACGAGTTTGAACGTAGCTCCGCTCAGTTCCCCGTAATCGCCGTGGAAACGTCATAGGGGTAGGTGTTCGTTCCAACCAAGTACGCCAAAACTTGTTACCCTCATGCACTCGCCGCGTCCACGGCGGTCGAAAACAACGGCTCCTCAGAAGACTATTCCAATAAAACCAATGAATAGGCTGCTGACAGAACCGGAGCGTGCGCAAGGGCGCGTCCTGACGTACTTGGTAGGAACAAACGTCATTTCCCACACTCTCTCCAGGACGAATGCGAGTGTGGTCATACTCGTAATCTACACGCCAATATATGATCAATACCGCCAGCAGAGACCCCAACTTCCGAGTTCGTGCTTTTGATTATTGTTTTCATAGCTATGCCCAGTAGAAATGACAGGAAATGAACCCAGTTTGCAAAGACCTCATTATACAGTTTGTAGAAAGTGAGTCACTACTCATTGAAACATTTGAAAGAAAGCAGCCCAACAGGGAAACGAATTTATTCAAATCTCAGAACGTAGTAGACATTTATAAGGTCGTCACCGTTATCGTGCTTGGCTCTTGTCCAATATGGTGATCTAGTTGTGGAATCAATGAGCGATTTGTTGAACGGCTCGACGTATTTGCACACTTTCAAACCAAATCTGTAAAAGAACTCATCTCAGAACGCGGATTAATCCTCCTGTGCTCGAATCGGCTTGAAGATCCGCTTTTTAAAAGCAGTGCGGACGCGCTGCGTCCGGTTGGCAAAGGAGAAGCGACAGCAGGTTCAAAGTGAACGTGAGCGTAGATCAAAATGTATTTTATTTGCAGGCCCTTCCTCTTCTTTTTGCTTCAGCTGTGCTTCTTCTAAGGATGAGGACGCCCATTCTTATATCTATTTACGCCTTGCTAGAGTTCATTGTACAATAAATTGTGTGCGAGGATGCAGTGATTTGTAATTTACCAATAAGATTTCACCTTATTGCTTTTTGGCTTAGATCAAGCTCCACAATTTGTCCTAAACCTTTTCGTCGATGCTCCTCAACCACAAAGAGATGATTGAGCGATCCTGATTGAGACATCATCTCGAAAGCGACGGGTTTTCCCTGGTATCGAATGCAACTGGACGGTAGACAGGTTAATTTCGTCCTGTAATAGTATTTTCCCCCTGGTAGGAGGTTTTGTGTATCTTTAAGTAGATTTACATTCACGTTTAGAAAGCCTTTACCGTGTCTCTTCTATGTCACCTTTTTTAGCGTGTCGCCAATGAGAAGTGATAGTTTCGCTATCTTTGAGCGGATCCGCTGACCCTGCAAGAAAAACTAGGTGAAGTTTTCTTCATGCCTTTCTGGGTTGCCTGTCAGTACTTCTTAAATTTTGTGGTAGATGTGGTTAGGAAAATTCTATACTAGTTATCAGTGCCTTGAAACACAACTTTTATCTTTCGGATTTATGAAGTTGCAAGCGACTTAGTTCTCGAGACCACTGCCAAAATCGGGGAACATCTTGATGGGAAAGGAGGCATTCAACAGGATTCTAATTGAACGGTACTTTTGAGCGCAAGTACGTCCATATTGCACAAAAACGGTTCTTAAGTGACAACTGGCTTCCCCTTTTGAGAAGCATTTGAGAAAGTGATATTTCATCAGGTCATCACAGGAAATAAATGACTGAGTCACTCGGAGTCCTACGACCTACGCATTAGTCTTCGAAGACCTATGGAATATAAGCTAAAGAGACAAAGGAAAGATAGATAAGAAAAACCTTGAAATCATTCACTTGCATTCTGCTAGTCTGACAGTAAAGAATCCACTCTGACCAGAGCACTCTGCGTCAAATAATGGAAAAGCAGTCCCGTATACCATTGGGCGGTCTACCTGACAGACGGATAGCGCAGTAGGTAGGAGGTTCCTTTGTCTGAACGATCGATTGGAGGTTCGCCTTAGCGCTCATCACACCTTTCATCCCTCCGGAGTCGATAATCGGTACCGCGTTTGTCTGGGGGGGATAAAAACACTGACTTGACACATCGACTAGTCTTCGTAAGTCACTGTATGACCCAGTAACACGTTCGTAAACCTCCAACGATTCCGAATTGAAGAGAACGTGGTGGCGCATTCCAAGTTACGCACTTTATCTGACAGGAGTACACGCAGCCATCTGATCACTGAGATCTACGAATGCTTTCGTTTTGTTGCGGTCTTCTATATTCTGTGGGTCTGTTAGGGCAGCGGCAACCGTCGTGCTTCGCAGAGAACATGAAGGTATCTCTCCGGTTTCTGACCATAATTTTTTAACACAACAGTAACAGGAATGAGATCAGTGCACTACCAGTTGCGAAGCTTTGGGAACCGGACAATCCACATATACAGACAGATGTCTGGGAAGTGTCTGAGTTTATCGACGGTACTCTCTGTCCTGTCTTTGTTGTTCTTCATCATCTTCTGTCCACATTTGTTCCTCTCTATCATTATGGAGTTTGTAACTGGTCACTCACGAAGAGGCGAAAGTAGTCGATGGGAGTCTCACAGACTTGGACATCTATATGAGGGCCGCATTCCATGGTGAAAGTAAAACTGCCTTGGATGACGGCATTTTCAGCTCACGTTTCTCCGATGAGTCTGATTGCAGGAGCACAATCAAGTTTTGGACAGCAGCTTCGACATCTACAAAAGGTTTTTCTTCATTATTTCCAATCACAAACTCATCGAAACTCATATTCACTTCACCACAATCGCAAGCAAAGAAATTCCTTTTCTGTGACATTATCCGACGGTTTGGTCGGACGTTCGGCGTGCAGTAGAAATATGCGTGGTCACATGCGGCAGATGCGCAAAAATCCGCTTATTTGTCAATGTGTTAAGAACGAGCTTTGTGCTCCAGCAACAATTTTTTTGCGCTCCAAGTGCATTTCGGGTGCAATTCCATTAGAGCAGTATTGAGCACCCACGCTACCTATCAGCTACATTTTACCCGTCAAAACGTTTTTTTTTTAGGAACTTTAAAAAAAAACATATTAACCTACTCTTTTGATAGCTTTATTTCCACTTTTTTCTCTGATTCTCGATTTAATTTGAATCGAGTCCAGTATGAAACTCACCTATTTCATACCCATCCGGTAACTGAGGTAGCTCAACATTTTTGACGGCTTCCATTTGAGCTTCTGTCATGTAGAAAACAAGTGTGGGATGTGCACTTCCCGAAAAATTGTGCGAACGGTTTTGTAGGAACTTCTCCATCTATAATCTCATCATTTTATAGAGGTGATATGCATTACTTTTGGTGAAACTAATGTTATTACTTCATCCACGAGCATCTTTTCGCCAACAAATACAATTGGACTGGGAAATATGTTGCTAACATCCAGAAACATAGCGAATGCTTTAGTGAATTGTTCTGCATCAAATTCACCTTCGTATGCCAAGCCGACTTCATTCCTGAACACTGCGGAGTGAACACTCTTAAAAATAGGGTAGGATGCCGGCAGCATATTTTCAAGTTTTCTCAATCTCCAAAACTTCATTAGTGCACGTTTTCCAATAATTTTTCTTTGCATTTAGGTAACCAACTTACAGCTCAACGTATTCAAAACGCTTTGACATAAACCAGTAGGTTCCATTTCCTGAGCAGCAGGAATATAGGTCAAGTTCTGCACCCGGATAAAGTCGATCCAGTTCAATCTTGATGGAAAGATAAAAGTAGAGGAATTTTGGACTTGCAGAGAAAGATTGTTGTATCTGCCGCAATTCATCGCGATCATTATGATGTGTGAACGCACAGGGCATATCTGAAACATAAACACCCACTCATCAGAATTCACCACCATTCATGCGCACTCATAACCGTTAGAATCCGTGAGGGAAGAAGAGTCAAATTTCATAGAATCGTGAACATCAAAAATAAGTAATAAATCATGATTGGGCCCATACTGTGCCCGTAATTATCGTCGAAATTTTCGTTCATTTAGCCGTTGCAATCTCACCCTCCGTCCTGACAGTGTAGGGGATATTGTTGGGAATTGGCAGGAGACTATTACTATCGCCAACGGAACGATGTAGGAACCAAAGAAAAACAAATTTTGAAACAGAAATTTTGGAAGCCGTACCTTTGAGGAATTGCAAGGTAGTCTTTTTTAAAAGGAGGCTAATTTAGTGAGTGGTGAACTAACTTTTGTAACATGTGCATCTGAAAGGAATCTTTGCAGTGACCGCAACGACTCCGCACTTTCTTCGCATTAATTAGAAGAGATAGTATGGAACAGATATGGTGGAGTGTGAATTTAAAACTATAGATCAATCAATGCAGAATCAATAGGAGAATAATCAATAACATGAATCAAAGGGCGAACAGCTAAGGCAGAACAGCAAGTACATCACTTTCGACTAGAGTTAATTGTTGCACGTGGAAAGCAATCTATCATCACTAAGTCATGTTTGGGGAACGAAGTGGTCACACAATATAAGGTAATTCACATAGAGTAAGTTCTTAAAGATGATGTTTACGATTTCAAGAGATCGAACAAAATCAAAATGTTATTGATCAAACGCCGGACACAACCCGTTATCAGGACGCAGTGATTCGTGTCTAACGATCTCGTCAAGGTTTTTATCTGAACAGGACAATTAATTAAACGCACCATCTCCTTCGGTGTCTAATGAATATGTAAGTAAACGAACAATTTTGTTTGATTATTTATGTTCCTCTCCTTATATTCAACAGAACTTAATGTAACTCAATTGCTGATGTTGCTGAAAACGATTTCGGTACATGTAATGAAGCAACAGAAGAAGCACAATCTGCAGATGTAGAGTAATTATCTGCTGGCGACTTTCTCGTACTTTGAATTTTTTTGTGTGCAGCGATGTGTCCGCTGAATAATGCCAAACACACGTGATTCCCTTGATTCGTTCTTCCCTTAATACTTAATAATATGCAAAATGTGAGATTCCTAATTACAAAGACCTCAATCAATGTGAATAGAGCACTCTCCTGAGATGAGCAGACAGCACAGTGATTCCGCTCATCTCTTCCTAATAGCCGTAAAAAAACGGCCCAGAAGATGCGGCGCGTGCACAAGACTATCGCGCTCCAATTCAACTCTTCGTGGACAATAGCGCCCCGGAACGCTCGAAGCCTCATCTTCCACGCTTTTTTCACGGCGATTAGGAAGAAATAAACAGAATCACCCTCTTCCCCACAACCTACGACCCCGTATAGCCATAACCCACCTGAAATCAGTACCACACCAGATTCGTGGGGTGATGCCTTTAAAGTGATGTTGATTGTATGTACAGTCAACTACACACTCACTTCCTTTGCATGGCTTCAGCTCCCTCAATTCCTTGGAAGGAGGCAGTCGAGGACAAGTGGAGGGTAAAATGTGGTTGGGAGTCACTCAGTGGCGCCCTTATAATTTAATAATTTAATCAGTTTAAATAATAAATAAGCATTAGTCCTAGAGGATCTATGACATGTAAGCTAACGTTACTAAGTGAAAAAAGTAAGTTAGAGCGTCGAGAAGGGCGCCTGTCACTGAGTGCAGTCCGCCCCACCCACATTTTCCCCGACGTGGGAATGACGTAACTAGTGGTACCCATGCGTAAGAATTACAAGCACTTTTTAATCTCTGTTAACATATAGACCATCCCTTAATGTTTGTAGTTTATCGTCGACAGGATTGTCTGGAAGCTCCATGTGTACATATATTGTATGGTAGCGGTTTTCGTGATTTGTACATAGCAACCTTGCTCTTTTCTCATCTGTCGAGAAATTGTTTTTTTTTCTTCTTCAGAAAACAGAAAGTGTAATAAAGTGTTCCCAGGAAGCACATCCTTGTACTTAATCTTTAAATCATTTATGCGTTGGATCAATGACGGCACATCGGTTACAACAATATGTGTCGTAGCGTTGATCTTTATCAGTATTATTCCGTACAAGTTAGCCGGAAATGTCTGACTACTCCTTCTTTTCTTCTTCCTTCTTGTCTTTGGCATCAGATCCTTCATCCTAGAAATGTAAATGTTTCAATGCATTCATAAAGTTTCGCTATCGTACCTTCTTTTCCTCCTCTTTCTTTTCTTCCTGAAAAAAAAGAATATTTTCATTTTGTATAGACATGCAATCGTACTTAGCTTACTGGCGTAAATTTTCAAAACCTCACTTTTGGACCTTCAGCCTTGGAGCCTTCCTTCTTCTCGGCAGGTGCTTCGCCTGCCTTCGAACCTTCCTTTTTCTCTTCCTAAATTTTATCAAAAATTAGGGAAGGATAAAGTAAATATGAGTTGTTCAATATCTGTTCAATAGCTGTTTTTCTTCACTATTAATGGATAACGATCTCACTTTCGAGAAATGCGCATTGGAGGGGAGGCCTCGCAGTGGTCAGGCCATAATCGATAAGTATTTAAAGAATGAAATCGACATCGCCATCCACGGATGACTGACGTTGAAGATGATCGACTAGCTCTTAGTGCGAGGTATCGCCAGCAAACACGAAGTGAATACAGCTGCACCTTAGCATCGCCGACTTGCGTTTGTTTTGAAGTGGAAATGAGCGACGTCTACGGAATAAAATAAGTGGTAACTGTTAACTGATAAGAGCCGACTTCAATATAGCTTATTCATTTCATTGGTATCGTTCCTACTACACTATTTACGTCTGGTTATACGGTCAGGTACAAAAATCTAATTATTATAGGAGGTCGTCCTGAAAAATCCGGAAATTTCTAGACCGCCGCTAGCATTCTTGTTTCCCCAACTAATCAAACCCATCGTCTGGACTACTTGTCTCGAGAGCTCTCAGACCAGAAATCTACAACGCAAAATCATATTAAAAACCAACGTCCTTCTTCTCCTCTTTCTTTTCTTCTTCTTTCTTTTCTTCTTTCTTCTCCTCTTTCTTTTCTTCTTCTTTCTTCTCATCTTTCTTTTCTTCCTCTTTCTTCTCCTCTTTCTTCTCTTCTTTCTTCTCTTCTTTCTTTTCCTCTTTCTTCTCTTCCTTCTTCTCTTCTTCCTTCTTTTCCTCCTTCTTCTCCTCCTTCTTCTCCTCCTTCTTCTCCGCTTCGCCAGATTTCTTGTCATCTGGCTTGGCCTCGCCTTCCTATAAAAATTGATTTCCAAGAAGCTTATTCATAGGTGAAAGGAAATAAGTTCTTGTTCTGATGGCGTAACCTTCTTCTCCTCCTTGCCACCAGCAGCTGCACCACCAGGAGCACCAGCAGCTGGCGCTCCTGCAGGAGCCGCTCCCGGAGCGCCAGGTGGCGCTGGCTTGCTCATTAGAGAAGGTGCCGTCTTCGGTTTCCTAAAGCAGCATAGTAATATACATTCTTTCCAAAGTAGATTTAGACATGTTACGCTTTCTTCTTTCCTCCACATGCAGGTGAAAATGTGATGATTGTAAGCAGAACAGCGATGACCTGCAGCAGTTCGAGCAACATACCCGCTCACCCCTGCGGCACGTTAGAAGTTAGTAAAAATAGGCATACAACCGCTTTTTCATTCCTTATAAAGCAGTTGCAATCACTGATATCATTCAGTGATACCCTGAGTTTCATTTCAACGTTATCTGCCTGAATGCCCAGTTGGAGATTTTCAAAAATTACCTGAATGAGTAACAACATAGCTTTAGGAGCAGAGAGTTATGGTGAAGGGAAGGCAGTAGCATGCTAATGTGAACTTTAGACTCAATAGAAAAATCTATGGGCTCGCCGAGATTAAATTCAGTTACTGGGAAGAATTTACAATCTAAATCTACTGCTGAAAACTGGACAGTTGGATTTATTCCCAAATATCTTTTTTTTTTGCTTCTGATAGAGTCCGAGCGACGCGTAATCGACAGTTCTCCAGACTTAGTTCAGATGTGAGAGCCTGTGATAATCTTACGAACCCGTTTTGGACGCTCCTTTGGGCTGCTCTACACCACACCTGAACGGCACATCTTCCTCAATTATTCACTTTTTTCTACCCACTTCTGGTCCCAAAAGTTTCGAAATTCATAAGCGCGTATATATGTCAACATTACGAAACGATACATATCGCATTTCAAATAAACGTGTTTGTCCTTTTCTCTTCCAAAATGTACTTGCGCGTGAAAAAGCATTTGAAGCTACTGATGTAGAAGCTGGACATTTTAAACAGTTCTTCATCCAGTGAAAAACAAATGTCCTTAGATGACTCGACGTTTTTTTCTGCAAAAAGTCACTGAAGGAATGCTTGACTCGACTGTTCATCTCTATGTGATTTCTCTTGATATTCCATGAACCCTATGGTAGTAATTTCCGTGACTAGGAAGAAAGCAATGAACAAGAAGTAACAAACAAGACTTGCAAACAATGACGTCATCGCCTCTGCTTACAACGAGCTAAACCACGTGCAGAAAGTGGAGTGCGCAGGCGGACAGCGTATTCTCCCATACTACAGTGTGAGAAAAGTAGGCGGGCGTAAGAAAGTGGCCAATCACCAACGGTCATTCTGTTCAAACGTGTGAAATTATCGTGAGAAAATTAGGCGGTCGTTTGGTTTAGACCATCTTTTGTCAATAAAATGGCATTCTTTCTCGACACAATCGTCCCAAGATGCTGTCCAAAGTGGATTTGGAGTTAAAGGAAAGGTCGGATAATAGAAGAAGTTCCGTTGAAGCAAAAGTTCCAAGGGTAAGTATATTTTATCAGGAAAAGATCCAAATATGATCCGTTCCGCGTTTCAGAAGGGAAAAATTGAGCTCGAACTGAAGAAAGCACCTCGTGACAAGGACGTCAATCTCATGTTTGCGGATTCATGGGTGAGTATTAAAGGAATCGCCCCACGAATCTGGGGTGGTGCGGATTTCAGGTGGAGTATTCGTATACGGGGTAGTAGACTATGGAGAGGGGAGTGATTCCGTCCATTTTTTCCTAATTGCTGTAAAAAACGGCCCGGAGGATGTGACGCATGCGCAGGACTGGCGCGCTCCAATCGAACTCTTCGTAGAAAATGGCGCGCCGGAACGCTCGAAGTCGTGCCTTCAGGAAGGTTTTTTTACGGCAATTAGGAAGAAATGGGCGAATCACCCTCCTCTCCATAATCTACGACCCCGTATAGGCCTATCCCACCTGAAACCCGCACCACCCAGATTCGTGGAGTGATGCCTTTAAGGAGTTTCATATAGATCATAGACGGAACGACTGCAGACTTTGTATCGAACAAATTCTGCGGTTCTGGAGAAAAATAAAGGTAAATAAGTGAATAAAGGCGGGTTCTAACGTATCTCTTAGGTACTAAAGCAGTTCGTACGGAGTGTCTTTGCTACGACTAGGAAGAGATTGGCGAAACCAATCCCGGAATGTTATGCTGCCTTCAAGGATCCCCTTTCACACGTCGCTTGTCACTAGTTTAGTTGGAGGGACGGTTGGCAGCGGGCGGGGCCTGAGCTTGGGTTAGGGTCCGTCGTGTGTAGTCTCAACGTAATAAGATAATCATGGTTCTTGTGAGTGTGAAGATTAAAATGAATGTGACAGCAACTGCATCTACTCTGTGCATGAGGTGGGAACCACCGGTTAGCACAGTCATGCTCTAACAATCAAGAAGGTGGCACTGGAGCACAGTGCTAGTCTCGTTGGAGCAGAGCGTCTGTCTAGTGAACAGAAGGTCGCTAGTTCGATTACAGCATGAGGCATCGGTTTTGCACTTACAACATCGGTGTCTTTAGGACCATGAAAAAGGTCCAAGTTTTTTTTTCCAAATATGAGTCCACAAAACATAGAGGTAAAGGATCGAGTTTTATTACACGGTAGTGCAGTGTAGTTAAGGACTCACAAAAGTGTTGGAAATATTCGTAAACCTTTCCAGAACGGATATGCCGGTGGCGATGTTTCACCTGCTGTGCGTGGAAATAAAGAGAGCAAGGAACTTCTAGTGTATTGTGGGAAACGTTCGGGTGGTAGCACAGGTTCTAGCGAATCCAGTAATAGTTCACACTATGATGAACACGAGGTTGGTAGTTCTTGCTTTTTAGAAAAGAAAATCCAGATTCACCCAATATTTTTCTTGTTGTTTACAAAAATAGTATTTGCAGCGAGCTGAATCGACGTTGTCGGATCTTCTTATTGGTTCAGACAATCCAATTTACGAAGTCGATGGTGAAAGTGATGTAGACGTGAGTGCAGTCGGGTCAAAACGACATGAAGCTCGGTGCGTAAGCGGCTGCGCTCGAATCGGCGCGGTGGAGGTAGCGGTTGGGATCAAGTTGAGACCATCACCAACTGCCAAGACTGGCACTACCAAGAGTTCCCTTGATCTTAACCGCCACACTACCGCACCGCTTTGAGCGCAGCTGCTTATATAACTGCGCCGAATTTCATGTCGTTTTGATCTGACTACAGTTCACAACGTGGTAGCTGCGCAGTGAACGTCTTCGCGAAAGATTTTATGGCACTGGTTAAGTTATCTGTTGCTACAGATTAGGAAGGTCTTATTTTGCGAATCAATTTGTAACAGTTTGGTAGATGTTTCCTACGTACAGAGTCCTCCTCACGATCCTTCACATGGGCCTGCAAATTCTCCATCCTACACGGTAAGAAATGTTAATTAATAATCCCTGTTATGTGTTAGATTTATATAAATTTTAGGCCCTTTCATGTTCATCTCCTAATCAGTATCGTTATTGCTGGTACTGTTATGAAACATACAAGGCGATGTGCATGGCTCAGGGAAAACCCCCACCTAGTATCTTCAGCCATGGACTGTGGCGCGGTCACTGCATGAGGGATGCGAACAGGGTTACAACGTGAGTTACATATGAATATTCTCCCACAATTACTACTAAGGACAGCAAGTGTGCCATACCTTGTTCAGAACGATGAGAAAGAATGTCCACACATTTACTTTTATGGATGGTCCAGCCGGTGGTTGTGAGCGAGTCGGACTGCAAGAATGAGTGGAGTTAAAGAGTGTCCCAACTCGGTCACAACCGCTGGCTTCTCCGTACCGCTTCAAACACGGCAGCTTACCTAGCTGCATCGATCCTCGTTTCTTTTGGCTCGACCACAGGAGGAACGAGTTGAAATAGCAGCGGATAATTCTGAAATGATGCGTCCTGATTGAAATATGGTCCAGAAACTTAGAGTTATCTAGAGATATCCAATATGTATTGCTTCTAAAACCATTTCTGACAAAATGAATGTTTTGGTTTTCATGCGTTAGCCGATAGTCAGTATTCACCAATACTCAAACGATGCGCTTACGTTTACTTAATGAAAGCAGTTAAACGGGAACATGGTCATTAAAGAAGTTGCCTGTCTTCTGTGAAGCCAAGAAAGAATATTTGGGATTTTCAAGCATTCTTTGGTATTTTTCAAACTTCTGCTCGTACTATGTGTGTGAGACGAACTAAAACGCGGTGTTCACTTTCGGGGAAACGATGTACTGAGACAGTGCATCTCAACCTATACAACTACTCAGTTAGCATTGCTTGAATGCTCAAAAAAGCTACTGGTGCTTTTTTTCTATAGTGCCGAAAAGAGTATAATTGTTCCGGAAATATTTCATGAAGATAAAGGATGAAGGACCGAATGAATTAGGACCCGTCCCCACGTTCACTTTAATTTAGAATCGTTTGAGGCTTACGAACGTGTAATTGGCCTATACAATGACTTGCGGTGGCTAGCCGAGATGTCAAGTCAGTGTTTTTATTCTCCCAGACAACTCTGGTACCAATCTATCGACCTCGGAGGGATGAAAGGCTTGGTGAGCACTAGGGCGGATTCGAACTCCGATCGATCGTGCAGGAAGCGCAACCTCTGACCACTACCCTAAAATGTAGATTAATGTGAAGAAGTGAGAACTAGAGAAGAGTTATGCATTCATGTCATGTTATAGTCACTGAGAAAAGTAACAATGACATTCTTTTCATCGCACTACTAAACAAATTACATATGATTTAGAAATGAATCCTTTTCCTTTTGTTGACTGCACATTGGATACTCCTTTCTTTTCAGTTGCCCACATCTTTGGTTTACGACATGCTCCCACTGTGGCGCTACGGGCAGCGCGGCACACAGCCCCCAGTTCTGCCCGATGTTAGAGATTGCCAGTCTTTGTCTCCGCAACAACTGAGACCATGCTCTATTCTTTGCGAAACTACTGGTATGCTATAATAGCACGACTTAACGCTCTTTTGGAATAACAGTGTTTCTAACATTCTTACTCAAAATATCCTAACATCAACGTCTTAAAGTCATCTAACAGCGGAGAGTCGTCCAACACTAACAATGAATGTCTATTGTCCATTCGCTTTAGTTCTCTTACAATAGTTTCACAGCCATAAACACCTTGAATACTCGAGTACTACTTTGGAATTGTCGCAATAAAGATCACTTGAGCTGTTCACATCATACCTGTATTGTACATGTATTATACATAGTCGACCATTATACAAAATGGTAGGCTATATTCTTGGCATCGAGTGTCTTCGACGGTACAAGCGATACATCTGCCGCGACGCACAGTTCTTTTGCCATAGTAACATCATAGTTTACGGTCACCCAGATGTACACATTCGGCCGTAAAAATGTACAACCACAAAAAAAAACCGTTTAGAAAGCCTTTTTACCGGTACTTTGACAAAGCAGTTTATTTATGGTTCTAAGAATGAATGAGCTGTTAAGGAAAGTGTCGAAGGTGAATTCTGGCTAGATTTTTCGAAAGGCAAATTATAACCTACATTTGTGATGACAGGATGAAGATACCGTTACGACCGTACGATCGGACCAAAAAACGATCGACTTAGGAGGGAAAGACTCCCTATGTCTCTTGTGTACAATATAGAGAAGTTTTGGAAGGCCATGGAAGTCAATTTCATCAATGTACACTTGTGTGTTTTTGTCGAAAGAAGCACACATTCCACCAATTGCTGCAGGATCCTAGTTTCTTCGCCACTTTTATGAGGACGATCAATAGTTAGGGAAACTGTAAAATTGGACCTCCTCAACTAGAAACCAATCGGCCATGTCTAAAAACATGCTGTTCGATATGTTTAGTCTTTCTATGAATTCCTGTCCCACTATTGTATAGGACTCCTACTTCTCACCCGAAGCTCCTATTGAATTCAGAGCAAAAACCTTTGTCTTAGGCGTTATTTCCTACAGATAGAGTAACAGAAATGGATTTTAGCGGATTTCCATTGGTTCCCCAAGGAAATTGTCGCCCTTTTTATCTTCACTCGGCTCTTCTGTTATGTCCAACTCTTTGGACAAGTGCTAGTTTTCCCTTCATTTTCTCTCAGGACCTATTTGACGGGTCCCTGACCATAGTAGTCATTGTGTATCACAACAGCTGCTGTGATCAGGGATTCGGGTCCTCATACATATGGGAGCGACACATAAATCCGCATCTACCACTCCCTACAAACTCTTGATTTCCTACTGACTTTCGTTCTGACAGTAAATAGTTGGAAGGATGTGTACCACGTATCAGTATCTGCATTCAACACCTACACTGTAGGTCGGGGAAATTATGGTTTACAGGTGTTACGGGAATCTACATGGAAATTACAGGTAATACTTCTCTTGTTGGTAGTTTCATGTACTGATGGCACCAAAACCTGTAACCTATGGTACTGACAATGTTTAAAGAGGTCCATAGGCCTTGCAGAAGCGACAGCGCCACCACCAGCGGGTGGTTGCCAACCGCACTTCGCTGTGTCGATAAGGTCGGTCGATAACCACTTATTGGTGAAGAGACTTCATCGCTTCTGCGAACTCTGCAAGCATCCCACGCACCGCTTTGCACTAATTGTCGTAGGCTGCAGTCTAAAAGTTAATAATTTGAATTTCGCGCCTGTAATATGCACTTCGTAGCACCCGTTGGCAAGCTTAAAGGGTGATAGGCAGTCTGGCCTATTCAGAATCGATCTACCGGCGTCATTGGGTTTTGTCGCGTACGACTTGTGCCGTGGATGTTTTTATTTTGGTTTTTGTTCATAACAAATGATTCCATCTAGGTATACGGGATACTGTGCGGGAGAATGAGCTTTTTAGTCGATTACTTCCGTTAGGATCGTTGTAGGATTTGATAGTACTGCTGAAATGAAGTAGATTCCTGAAAATGAGGTGGGGAGTGGTTGGGAATTGCCTCTGAAGGCGAAGCAATAGTCCAGTGATTAGATCTCATTTGCATTACATTTTGATTGAAATCATGAAACACGATGAAGGATGGATTTTCACTTATGTTCTCCTGCAGTGATAAAATTCCTTTCAGAAGTACCACGCATTTGTAATATGTATTTATTTGGTTGAGGGGCTTGATTTCAATTATTGTTCTGGACAATGCGAAGTTTCCCTTCGAAGAGGTTCGAGAATCAGCGTGAATCAAATGAAGATCACGATTGCAGTGCAGTAGACAGTTTCTTCTCTGAGATTAGGGGGAGTTGTTACAGTGCTGGCATAGTTGTCGACAGATTTTGGGTAAAATGTAGCTGTAGGGAGGAGGCGAGTACTCAGTGGCGCCCTTATTTCTGGAAATAAATAACTAAATTTATTGGGTACTAAAATCGAAGCAGTAGGCTTAGACAATTTATGACATATAAGCCAAAGTTACTAAGAGAGAAAAGCAAGATGGAGCGTCCAGAAATAACGGCGCCATGGGTGCCCCCTTATCGCAGCTACATTTTCAATGGGTTTTTACTTGTTCGATTTTCGCGGATCTTTATTATTAGATGAGAGAATGTACTAAATAGAGTCTATTTTCGTTATGCTCATAGGTATTTTGAAGGTGAAATATCGAATTTCATTTCCTTTGCAGATGATTAGAGCTAGCGTCGTTGATTTATACCAATGTTTCTTCTTGGGCGGGATTTTGATAGTTTGATAGTTTACATCCAAATCCACTCATTTATTCTGTCACTCCAAACATTCCGTGGTATTCAAACATTCTTAACCATTTAAGGCATCGTGATGACTTCACTTGCGACAAATCAAAACAGTAGGGACGTTCGCAAAAGAACCGTAAGTTATTGTTGAACTTGTTACATCATATGCAGTACTGGTTTAGTATTTTAGTGCCAAAACACAGCTGTCTCCTCGTCTTGTTTTGATGTACTTCAAGTTTTCAAGGGTTTATTTTCCTACATGTGATCTTCCTTCATACTTGCACTCTTCATACCATGCTTTTATTGAACAGTACTCGACCTGCACATAGAACACAAAAACGTCCATGGAGCGCAAAGATAGTTTTTAACACTCAGATGAGGATTGTGGAGAAGCCACAACTCAGATCATTTTCGGTTTCGTTGGAAGTACTACATGATGCGAGTTACCCACTTACTTTCGGCAAGCCTGTTTGGAGATGAAGTTAAAACTTTAGTATATAGAACTTTAGTATAGTTCCACTGTTATCTTCCTCTTTTCTCTTAGTAGTTTTAGCCTCCATGCCGTGGATCCCCTTAGATTAATGCTTAGACTGCCCGCACAGTTCACAGCCGTGCTCTGCGCTTTGGGTTGGGTTTATTGAGCGCATGGTTGCGAACGCTCAATAACCATCAAATTAAAGACTCGCGCATGCGGCACAGCCTGCGCGGGTGTGAAATCTGTGGGCAACCTTAGGGTGGAGAGCGCTCAGTGGCGTCCTTATTTCTGGACGCTCTATCTTACTTTCTTCTGAAATAAATGACTAAGTCAGTCGGGACCCTAAGATCTTAACATTAGTCTTAGAGGATCTATGACATGTATGTTAAAGTTACCAAGAGAAAAAGCAAGATAGATAGCCCAGAAAAGGGTAGAGCGTGGTGATTAGGAACCGCTTTTTCAAATACGACCACCACTCCTTTCTTCTTCTTCTCCAATGTTCCTGCGGCAGTTCTTGATTGCTCCAATTTCAATATCTTGGAAATTTCGTGTGTTTCGAAAAAGAAAAATCGGAAATTAGCCACAAATAGCCGAGAAACAAATGGCAAGTGAGAAAATCGGTAGCTGGCAGGAGCGAAGAAGCAGTAAGTAACAGAATAAGCAAATTTGCTGAAATGTTGTTGAAATATTGGTATTGAAATATTTTCAATTTTATTCTATTCTGAAATCTATGAAAATTTATGAAATATCTCTAAATACTAGTTACATAACGTAATACGGCGAAAAAAAGAGAAGAGTCAGGTGCATAGCTCGAATTACAGAGGAACGTAAAAAAAAAACCATTGTTATATTGTAGGACGAAATCAACAATCTGTTCCTACAGTATAGCAATGGGACGACGCAGGTTCGACACCCCGCTGAGTCAAATTTTTGCATAGGAGTTGGAAACTTGAAACCACTTCTCAAAGATGAAGAATTTAATTATAAGTACCGTTCGCCAGTTTCAAAGTGGGGCGGAGCGATGGCGCCACGCGGATATCCGCTAACATCACGGCAACGCGGCTACTGAGGCTCTGACGAAAGCGACAACGCCGAAACGTTAGCCGTAATAAATTTTGTTAACAATCTTGGCTGTTGCTTAAATTCGACTATCAACAAGTTGCAATCTCTATGCCAAGATTCAAGAAGAGTCGAACTTTCGCACTTAATTATAAGTACCGTTCGCCAGTTTAAAAGTGGTTGAAAAGAAATTTAATGTCCAAAAAAGTTACTGATAATCAGTTTATAGTAACTGATTTCTTTAATTGGCCCGGACGCGACATTGTTACTATCCTTTATTCATGACTAACGTTTCGGCAATATCGCCTTCTTCGAAGGCTGAAAAGGTAAAATCGAACGTGATTAATCCGATCAAACGCCTTATCCGCCCAACCAAGATAGTTTACTATTGGGCCTCATAGCTAACAGTAGAAGAGAAAATCGTGCCTTAGGATCAGCTGACTATCCTGTTACTGGTAGAGATACCTGTTGTGAGGTGACTAGCGCAACCAAATATCAGCTTTAAATAGTACACGAGTTCCCGCGTAATGCGGATTTGGCATTCCTCTTTGCGATTCATCTTTGGGTCCTTGAAGTGGATCCAAAAAGCCTCCAGAGCCTTGCGCGCCGTAATACTAAGTTCGCGCGCCAAATCGTGATCTTAAAGGCATCACCCAACGAAACTGAGGTGGTGCAGATTTCAGGTGGAGTATTCGTATACAGTATGGGAGACTACGGAGAGGGAGGTGATTCCGGCCATTCCTTGCTAATTGCCGTGAAAAACGGCCCGGAAGATGCGGCGCCGCACAAGACTGGCGCGCTCCAATCGAACCTCTTGTACAAA
Source organism: Necator americanus (assembly GCF_031761385.1). Classification (NCBI taxonomy): domain Eukaryota; kingdom Metazoa; phylum Nematoda; class Chromadorea; order Rhabditida; family Ancylostomatidae; genus Necator; species Necator americanus. The sequence goes on from NC_087371.1 coordinate 17,269,489, forward strand.
ATGGTGCGCCAAAACGAATGAAGCCGTATCTTCCGGGCCGTTTTTTACGGCAATTAGGAAGAAATGGACGGAATCACCCCCCTCTCCGTAGTATCCCATACTGTATACGAATACTCCACCTGAAATCTGCACCACGTCAGATTCGTGGTATGCTGCCTTTAACTTCAAAATCTTCTCAGTTATGACGCCGCACCATATGACCACCTAATGCAGTGGAGTCACATGATTTCCTTTTGCCGTCCAGGTGTTCTTTGATTCGAACACATAGTGGTTTAGCTGTTTCTCCTATGTATTCGTCACCACACTGCACACAGGAGATCATATAAACAACACATGAACTCATGCAATCACCCTCATTGTTATCCGGACATATTTTGCACTCCCGTGTAGTGCAAATACGATCATATAGGCGATTGCGAATGAACCTTTGCCCAAGGTCACTAGGCGGAGCTCCACGATGGCAACCGATTTATCATGCTATATAATAGCGGGGTTATTCTGCCATATGTGTGAGTCTGTGTATGTGTGTGTCTCAGTCAAGAAATTTCAAAATAAGAGAGACGGATACCATTTGTCGGTTTGGTGCGCTGAAGCTCCAACGTGGTAAAATTGGATGAGACGAGTCCTACGGCGTCGAATTCGTGCCCCGGGATCAGATAGCTGTAAAATGGGATGGGACGGGTCCCACAAGGTCGGAATGGTGCGCCGGTGCCAGAAACCTATAGAGTGGGGAGAGACGGGTTCCACTGCGTCGGATTGGTGCGCGTGAGCCCCAACGCGGTAGAACGGGTTTTTATGGTTACTGCGCATATCTATATCCTAGCATATCTCCCTGCTGCTGCTAACATCCTTTTTTCAAGAGGAGGAAAAAGACGTGCGAACGGCGGCTTGAATACAATACATAGTATGCCAACTGTTTAGGCGATAGTAGAAAGTTATTTTTTTATCAGTGCGATAGTGATATTCACATCATTTCGTGTTAGCACATCATTCGTTGTTAATAGTTGAGAGCGGAGGAAACTCATACTTCGAATAATGTTTCCAAATTGTGGAGATTTGAGAGAAACATATATGTAAAATTAGGCTGAATTGTTCTCCAAATATATAACTGAGCGTTTAAGGAAAAATCAAAACCTTACATCTATGCTTAAATTTTCGTAAAAACAAAATTGAAGAAAGCGCACAAAAAATATCGCTACTGTTATTTCTTATTGATCGGTGAGGACGAGCGAATCGAACACCAAAATAAGCTTGAAGTCCGGTTTTATCCGGACGTTCAAGCGATGGCAACAGATTCTTCAAGTTTAGTTTTCCTCAGACACCGCTGGATGGCAGCGCTAACCTCATTGGAAATAAACGGTACACAGCTAGACGAGTATGTATTCGAATCAAAGAAAACCTGGACGCAAAAGGAAATCATGTGACTCCACTGCATTAGGTGGTCATAGGGTGCGGGGTAATAACGGGAGAGGGGAGTGATTTCGTCCATTTCTTCCCAATTGCCGTAAAAAACGGGCCGGAAGATGCGGCGCGTGCATAAAGCTGGCGCGCTCCAATCGAATTAGTAGAAAATAGCGCGCCAGGTAGCTCGAAGCCGTATCGTGCGGGCCGCAATTAGGAAGAGATAGACGGAATCACCCCACCTCTCCAAAATCTACTATCCCGTATGAGAATACTCCACCTGAAATCCGTACCAACTCAGATTCGTGGAGCGATGCCTTTAAGATCACGATTTTGGCGCGCGAACCTAGTATTGTGGCGCGCAAGGCTCTGGAATCTTTTTGGATCCACTCGAAGAGCACGAAGATGAATCGCAAAGAGGAATGCCATATCCGCATTACGCGGGAACTCGCGTACTATTTAAGGCTGATATTTGATTGCGCTAGTCACCTCACAACAGGTATCTAGCAGTGACAGGATAGTCAGCTGATCCTAAGGTACGATTTTCTCTTCTACTGGTAGCTGTGAGGCTCAACAGTAAACGTAGAACTTTCTTTGTTGGGCGGATAAGGCGTTTGATCGCATTAATCACGTTCGATTTCACCTTTTCAGCCTTCGAAGAAGGCGATATTGCCAAAACGTTAGCCATGAATAAAGGATAGTAACAATGTCGTGTTCGGCTCAATTAAAGAAATCATTTACTGAAACATCAAAATGCTGAAGCTTATCGAGAGTCGTTCATGGAGAATCAGTTTATATTTTGCAGTAGTTTTTCCTTTTTGCACGAGTGTATTACTGTGTAAAATATAAGTTCAATGGGGAGAGTGTTTATTTATAATGTAGTATGGCCATAAGTAGTCCATCAGTATAGAGATGTCCATCAGTCTCAAGAAGGGAAGTCCTATTTTTTTCATTACACTTTTTTTCTGTGACAACAACTGAGAATGGCCTTGTTACTATCGCCAAAATGTGTTGAGGAAAAGCCTGATGTTTCTAAGAGGGTTTGAGTGAAGTGTTGTGTTGTGAATGAGCAAGCATTGTGCTGCTCATTCATTTCATTGCATCATGTATGGTATTGTCAATTATGGTTTCCAGTGGGCTGGTACATTCCCTGAGGAAGTGAGCCGTCTGCACGATTCGACTATATTCATAACAAGATGTATGTACATCACATTCAGTCATATACTTGCTAGTCGCCGTCTACTTCCAAAAAATGTGTTTAAGACAAGAGTTATAGACGGTAAATATTGACGGTTTTCACAGCAGTTAAAATCTGTGGTTCAAGATGTTTAAGAAATATGAACGTCTTAAAGGTGACTTGAAGGCCTGTGTCATGGACACGTCGGATGTTTTGGGGGCACGACTTGTTCAGAAATTCAAGGGGATCAACCACGCTGTAGAACTTCGCTATCTCCGGGAACTGATGCTTGTTGTTAGCGCTACGGAGGAGGACGAAAAAGATGCGATTGAAATGTACACATGGCGATTACGATATGACACCGATGGAAATCCTGAAGCTGAACTAAGACAGTATGTGCGACAAACCCTCATAGTTACAAGTCGTCGTTATAATCAATATTTGATTCAGAGCTGATGGCACTGTTATGGCATCGCTTCGGTTTAGAGGAATGAAGTACTTGAAGAAACAAGTCACTGAACTTCTGGTCATGATCAGAACATTGTGCAGGGGCACACTAAGCCCTCTTCCTAGCGGAGTTTCCGGGACACTGCGTATAACTTACACTGATCGTTAGTATAATATCTGTTTGGAATTTTGTTTTCTTTCCAATTACGCTATTTTTCATATTTAACCCTTAAGGAGCTCCACGAGGTTATCAGGCCCCAGGTTTCTATCGTTCACCGGAAGATCCAGTGCTGAGATCGGAAGCGCAAGAAGTTGAGATAGGATCTCTGCAGACTAAACATCATGGGTTTGTAACTTTGTTCTGATTACTTCTTACAACTTTCCAATGAGCATTAGTACTCTTGAGCGACAGAGGACTAAATTTGTATGAAAAAATTGAGCGTAGTCTCTCACTCCTAAGATAAATGCAATACCTACAATGTTTTTTGTATGTTGTTTTTGTTTGTTTGTATTTTTTTTGTACGTTTAGAGCTTCCGTGGTAGTGCAAAGCATTTTCATCGATGATGCGTATGCAGTAGGATTGAGGCTGAAAGAAACAATGAAGATAACCAGTTTGGATGATTCTCTGAACGAGTCTCTTGGCGAAGAACATGGAGCTGGTGACGAAGACAACCGTTCCTCAATCGACGACACAATGGAGCGCATTAGCGATGGAATTGCACAGCAGGTCTCTCTTTCTCTCTCCTCTCTTTCTCTCTTTAAATGCAATACGAATTTGTTTCTGAACATAAAGAGTGCATATTTGGTGCATGTCCCACAACAGTTCTGACTTACCTGTATTTTTTCGCATGATCAAACAACTTCGGAATCTTCTTTCGTTAATATGTTCGTTTCAAGATAAACGTAGTCGAGATTCCTCGTAGTGAAGAAGTTTTGGCTCCAGACGGGCCAAGAACTATCCTTCGTAGCGATCAGTCAGATTCGAGTAACTCTTCCAGGACGAGTAGGTTTCGTCATTATTGTTTCTATCATCTCGCTCACCTGTGCTTTCTCCCTACTGAATAAAAAAGGCGCCATTTTCCAATAGTTAACTGGTTTTCTCTTTTTGTCCAGGTCTGGTTGAAGTGCGAGGCTCAACCATACATATGAATGAATCGGATACATCCCCAGAAGATGCGCCCCCTAAGCGGCCTAGACGTGGTCGTAACGCTGCGGCGAAAGTACAACCTGGGAAACCTATTGCAGAGCGAGCGAAAAGTCCCATTCTTGTTTCCGTATGTTTCTCCTACACTAAAGAGATAGTTTAAGAATGCAAAATGCATTTACTTCAGGCTGCTCCTCAGATAGAAACTACCACAACCACGCCAAGTAGCAGAAAATACGCTAATGTAGGTTTCCTACATGATCATCATGTAATTGTTGAAATCTTATCAATTTCGTATAGGACAGCCACGATACGCCTCCTGCGAAGAGAACTCCCGGAGAAATTAAGTGCTCGAAAGTAATATTTTTTAAACGTTTTCTGCATAAGGTTCATCTGATTTTGGTGTTTAGTTTACTCCGAAAGAGCCACCGACTAGACGGAGGAAGTGAGTTGGATTTTTTTAATCAGGTCCACAGCCCACCTTGTGAATATTTGCTAAGAATTTTTTTTACTGTTTATACACTGTCACTGTTGTTTATGACTTTTTCTATGCTATTTTAGATGTCGTTCATTTTATTTGGCAGTTTCTTGAACTACAAGTTCATTTAATCGTTATCCTCACTGTACTATATTTGATATTGTTTATTTGGATGGATTAGGTATATTTGAAATATACAGAGTTCTAAGCTGTTTTGCTTATCCACTTCGTGCGTATCGGATGCGGTCTGCAAGACGTTGCTTTTACTTTCTGTAAATTTGTTGAAGTTGTTCATTATTGTTCTTGTTATCTTCTGTGCCATAAAAAGGTTCGTTCCATGTAATTGTTTTCCAAGGAATAGTTTTGTATACTTTTCGTTATCGTGAGTCGAAGGGTTGAAATGGTGAAACTTAGCACGAGGAGCGCTCGCAACTGTGAGGGAAAAGGATTGCTTTTACGCAAGCAGTAGCTGGACACGGGTTCATGTATCTGCAACCAGACCAGGCCATATTTTTTCATGTCTTGAGTTTACTGTTTGTTTCTTTTGATCTCTTCTTGCATTACACTGTACAAAACACCACTAACAACAAGTGGCACTTTAGAATATTCTCGTGATAGATTCAGGTGAGTCGCGGATGTAAATTTTGCAGCTTGTGCAAAGCAACCCTATCCCTTGGCTCCTTTCATTAATTTTTCGCCACTAATGGAAATTGCTTGTTTTGAACCTCATTGCCTGCAGCACTTGTTCTTCACATATTTCACATCCTTTTTATTTTATTTTACATCCTAGAAGAAGTGAAATAATTTGACATTTGGAACTTGGTAACGAGGCATGTATCTCTTATCGATTTTTCCTGTCCAACATGTTCTGTATAGTAGGATCACAACGACGCGATGAACGGTGCAATTGCGTAAGCTGCGGTGGAGATAGCAGTTGGAATCGGGGTGGGACCATCGCGAACAACAGGGAGGAATGGTGTCTGCAAGAGTCCCCTAGACTGTAACCGCCAGGCTTCGCGCCACAGCTTTGAATGCTTATACAACTGCACGGTGCTTCATATCGTTATACTATACACCACCAAAGGGTTTTTCCCAGAGATGGTATGGTCGATTCAAGACCACCTGAAGCCTTGTGCAGTTGCGTGAGGGGCTGCGTGCACCAGCCAGCTACACTCAAGCTGCGGAGATGAGTGGAGCTGGAAGGGGTCGAACTTCAGTGTGAACCGCTGGCTCTAGCGTCCGACTTCGAGCGCAGACACCTGCGCCTGGCTTCAGGCCATTTTGACCTATGCTTCTGCTTTTAGCGAGAGGGAACGTCTAAAAAGACCGGCTGAGTAGGCGCGGTTTCATAGTTGTTCATTGGGGTGGCTGTAACGCAGTTGGTATGAGGTTCCGCGTGCCACCCAAGCTTTTAATTCTTCCGAGGTCGAAAACATAGCAGTAGACTTGTCTGAGGAAATAAAAACACTGACCTGAAATATCACTAACCCCCGCAAGTTGTTGTAGAGGCTAGATACGTATTCATAAGCCTTAAGCGATTCTGAAATGAAGTGAACGCGTTGGCGCATTCCCGGCGGATTGATGAACGGCACTTCCTCCTTTATCCTTCATAGTTGTTCACTGCTTTGAGGTCCAGTGCATTCGTGCTTACAAATTAGTACTAACGGAAGGACACTGCAAGAAGTTCTGAAATTCAAATGTGTCTGTCTCAGCTGATACTTATGAACTTCACGGAACGAGCCGTGTGTTTCCGTTGCTCCCATTCCGATTGGCGATCTTATACTAGCTCCTGTTGCTGAATTGAAAGTACTCTGCCAGAACAAAGCCCCAGCTGCGGATGTAGAAACCCTACAAGTGACGGGTTGGTTTGTTTTGATTCTTACAAGTGAGTGAGGCAGAATTTGCAGAAAACGGCTGGAAGGGTTATTCTCATACTTGATATAGAACCTCATCTAGGTATTGTAATTGCAAAATTTGGAAACAAGTATACGATGTTTCGTTTCAAGGAACTGATGGACGGTGATTTCATGTACTTTTCCCATATTCATCGTTCTTTGGATCAGAATCCTTGCTTTTCTATACACGTCAGCAACGTCACTCTCCTGGTGATCTCTTTCTTTTGAGAAAATTCTACCTCATTGCTTCATGGAAGAAGGTTTTAGTTTGAAGCTGATCCATAGAAAACAAATTAAACAGCGTTCAACATCCACTTCCAAACAATTGTTGGATATACTTCAGAAGTCACTATGAAGTGATGCTTTTAAAAAAAGCATCAGCATCGAAACATCTGGTGTCTTACAGTGGAATTCTTCGCTCAAAAATCTGTGAGACATGTCTGAACTCAATACAATTTTAGAATTGATAAAAGTCGGAAAAGTGGCAAGAACTAAATGTTTTGATGGTGCACGGTAGTGCTGTCTCTGGGCGAAGATTTGAAGTACGACATAGAATAACCTAAAATTGTTGGAGTTCCGAGTAGCAACATTCGCTTCTCGAAACTCCAACGATTTTAGGTTATTCTATGACGGCCGCAACTATCCTAGTTTTAAATGATGAAGGATATTACGTATTAAGATATGCAATATTTCATTTGAAGCTGTACGTCATTCTCCAACTTTTCGAGAGCTTGTTTTCTTCTTTGTTTATTCCTTTTCGAGATGAAATTGACTAGGTCGCAAGTATTTCTCGGGATCCTAACAGTAACACTGGGATTAAAAATGTGATACAAACAATGATTGCGTTTAGGGCGGCAATGGGTCCCACCCAGACTTCTGAGTCCAAAGTACCCAAATCCTCAGGATGTAGTTGGATTGAAATTGATGACTGTAATATCGAAATAACATTTTCCGTTCGTCAACTCCCGTGTCAACCCCTATAATTTCCACTAGTGAAGTTCTACCACAGATTCTCCCTTCAGAAGTACGAGTCGCTATCAACAGCATGCAATATGTCAGAGCCCCCGGACCTGATTTTATATCAGCAGACTTCGAGATGTTTGCTGAACGTCTTGTACGAAGTGCTCACCAAGATCATTCTTTCGCTCATATCTAGGACGCTGTATGAAGCCCAGCCTCAAGAAAAAAGAGGAGAAGTATATCCCGTCAGAGATTTAGCTGCATGAACCACATCCAAACCGTTGTAGATGTTTACCGGGAATACCATCTGCCATTGCTCTAACCTTCGTTGACCATGAGAAAGCCTTCGACAGCATAGAAACGAATGCAATACTGTCGGCGCTGATCAAACAAGGTGTGCACGCATCGTACTTGAGGACATTAGCCAATCGCCAATCGATGCATCACTAAGATACAGCTTTTCCAGCGCCCCTTCACCATATCCATTGGATAGAGGGTACGACAAGGCGATACTATATGCCGAAGCTGCTCACGCTGCATTGGAAAATGGATAATGACATCACTTTCCTCGGAAGGAAGGGGCATACGTGTTGATAGAAGATTTTTCTCGAACCTTCGTTTCGCGGACGACATCGTTCTTTTTTCGAGCACTACCAGTGAAGCAGAAACGATGCTCAACGAATTGAACGAAGCAGGGAAGAGAATAGGACTGCGAATAAACAGAAAGAAGACACAGTTCATGAAGAGCGCTTACTGCGAGGACGGAGGAGTACAACTTGATGGCTCAAAAATCGTGGAAACTTCGTCATACGTATACCTTGGACGTTCTATGAACATGGAAAACGACTTGAAGGGAGAACTGAATAGAAGAATGAGAGCAGCATGGGCAGCATTCGCAGTCGTCAGGGAAGCTACGGCCTATCTTCACAGCTCCGACTTAAGAGGAATGTCCCGTCTTCGTGACCCAGCGTAATATGTATCGAAAACAAAACATAGATGGGCCGGTCACATCATGAGAAGAATCGACTATAGATGGACTAAGAGAACGCTAGAGTGGATCCCAAGTCATGCTAAACGCCCTCGAGGGAGACCGCCAGCGAGATGGGGTGAAGTGTTCGCTACACGGATGGACCAGTTGAGAGCTCAGCTGGAAATGGCTCAAGGACCTCGTCAACGTCACTCACGAAACTTGAGAACATCTTGGATGACAATGGCGAGGGAACGAAACGAGTGGAAGAAATGCAGGGGCCAGCACGTCCAGTGAAGACGGGCCATCTAAGTATCTAAGTAAGTAAATTTGAATAAGTCTAACGCGATGTCGGGGTTTGAGCTCGAATGGGTAGCTCGCCCTTGACTAGCACTTGCTAGCGCCACACGGGTGTTACCTCAAACTTGGGTAATTAAACCTTTATATTTTTTTCCATATATTAACGATAAATAACGCGAGATTAAATGAAATGAGTGAACTAATTTGGTGAAATAAACTAAGTGAGAAAAAATGATTCAAAGCGAAAATGAGAGAAAACAACGCGATGCATGAGCTAGACGCGTGTTCTCTTATATGCCTTCGACAGACAACATTTCCACAGATGTACGCGAGAGATAACAAGCGAATAACTGTAGAAATCAGTAAATCACATTTCTCACATTTCTGTGCTCAAGAAACGATCAAAGTACAATACATAAAGCACATCGGATCAAAATAGATCACTAAAATATCGTTCCATTTTTGGGTCGATTTTATCGACACTCCGGCCTCTCCTGATGACTCATTCACGCGATGTCGACGGTCCCTCGCACTTTCTTCGCAGTCGTCTCAGCTCCTCCTTCGCGTTGACAAGGCGTTCACGCGCGAGGTGCCTTTTGTCAGGAACGTTGTACAGCGACCGATGGTGACCACTATCTCTCGGTCTCAAGTCAGCGAAAATGGTGTCCTTGACGCCAGCGCAATACCAGCATTGCCGTTCTCGTAAGCGACACGGGACGTTCCTCGGGCAATCTCCGATGCAAAACGTACACCATCCTTTGGCGCGTATGATGTCGAAGCGTTCATCGCCATTCCGAAACACGAGGCACGCGTCCGAAAATGTTCTCCCTCGGCATCACAGAATGCGCATCTCATCGTTGTTTGAAGACCTGCACAGCGATCGCCGGGATCTCTGAACGGAAAATACTCCAGATCCCTTTCCATCTGAGTGTTTTCGTCTTCTAACTGGCTAACTCGATCGAAGACGCTCGGAACGCGTGGTGAGTCGTCATGCACTCGTCTCGCTTTGGCAGCTGGTTCGTCATCGTTTGACGGGTCCGCGACTTCGTTGACCATTCTGGACCAGTAATCCTCATCCTCTTCGTCTCGCAAGTGATCGTCTGCGGCCAAGTGCACCTTCTCTCCTCTGAGCGATCTTTGCGTTCGGCTTGCGTTTACTTTGACGGTGATCTCATCATCTGGCGCTGCCGTCTCAACATTGCTGGATTCTTCCATTCTTTGTATCGTGTGTTTGAGCTCCTTCCTTTTGAGCGGTCAGCATGTCTATGAGCACTTCCACCTGTTCGTTGGATCGTCCATCTAACTGATCGGGCAGTAACTCGAACTCTCTTTTCAGGACCGTGGAAACGTTTCGTTTAGTGCTTTCTCCTGTCGGCCGAGGAAAGCTTCCATTTCTCTGATCTCCGCTTCCAAGAGCCTCTTGTGCCTGTTAATCAGCTCCAGAACTATGTCACTTCTCACGTCCAATTTGTGGTCCTCTATGAGCCAGTCTTGTCGGTCGAACCGCGATATTCACCCCGTGAACGAGTGGTTCTCATAGACGAGATCCGTCAGAATGTAACGCGTGCCTAAGCGTAGGACTCTTTCCTTTGTCACTTCCGCTGTACGAAGACATCTACTCGTAATGAGGATTTGCTCTCCTGATGGAGCCGTTAACGTTTTTGATATGATCCCATTGCAATGCGAGCGTCGACGCTATCCGCACTTGTTGGTGAATGACATCAAGCACAAGTCGCAGTTCAGCTTCCAACTGACTCGAAGTAGGAGCTCGTACGCGGATTAACTCGGCCAGATGAGTGGTGTCGCCATAAATCTCGTCAGCGTTCATTCTGAAATAAATTGGAACGCGTTTGGATCTAAGTAACTCGTAACTTCTCATAAATAATAGTTTAGTTTTGATAGCGTGAGTATTTTCTCTGTTGGTCGGAACGAGCGGATGGTGGAATTTACTCGAAAGACAGTATCTAATGAAAGTTTTCGCTGATTTTGCTCGCAAGCAGACTTGCAAATCGAAAGGGGTAGCGAAAAAATAGTTGAAATAACTGCCGAAAAAATCGCAGTATTTGTCGAAAAGCGAATCAGATGACCCTTAACCCACAGGTAGCGATGGTCATGTAGGTAACTCCTAATATGAATAAAAGAGTTAACACCGTAACAATTAGTGTCTTATACCAATGTACGAACACATCTGCTAGAAAGAAATCTGGCCATTGGATTTCGGAAATGGTGTTATCATGTCCTGTGAGCCAGGTAGGTAACATTGCGTAGACGGTATGGGTGAATTTCAAAACACCACCGAGCTCAAAATTCGTTAGCAATGTACCACACGAAACAGAACACCTGATATGAACTCGAACTTCCGACGAAATGATAGTGAAGGCGTTACCACAGGTAGTCGGTATTGTAGATTTTGGAACCTTGCTGTGATATCCAAGCTCTTGCATTTGCAATTAGCCTTTGTCTCTACAGGATAACATGTGCAGTCCTCAAATACATCGCACTGAAGTTCTTCTGCTGCTTTCGCAGTAGGACAATGTAGCGCAGGAGTGAAATTAGGCTCCCATAGTGCGGTGTTCACCCCATCTGTGATGAAAGGAGTGTTAAGCAAAGGTATAGGTGGTATCATTAAGGAACTTAGAGTGAACGCGAATGAATTCCTTCTTACTGGTACATTTGGTTGCATCAGAGCTACCAATGATTCTGTTGTACCTCGTAACGCGTCCGTATGAGTGAATTTTACTTTTGCAGCTTCAGCCCAACTGCTGCAGCGAAACACTTCATATATTTCTGGAGCGTTCGGCGTCAAATAGATGCGATAAAAAAGGCATCCTGAACTCCAGTAGAAACAGTCGCATCCAGGTCCTCCACATGATTCAACACATGCCGTGACTTCTGGATAGCGATTCCCCAATTCTAGTTCTGGAATCATACTCGAACTGTTGATAGCAGCGCATTTCGATCCAATGCATGATCCTGTGTGGGGGCATCGCTTGCTGTCGAGGATATGATAAGTGATATGGTGAAAGAAATGCTCTCCGGTTCACAAGTGAGCAAGAGCGAATTCCATGTAGCTCGAATTTCGTGGATGGCAGTCCTGTTGTTCCTCAGTTTGAAACACGCCTCCTGTTTGAAGGGGTTTATTTTCAGGACCTCAGATAGTTGTACTTTGCAGACCGTCTTTTCGTTGGAACATACGGTAGAACGATGAGTAAATATGTTTACTTGTTGACATCCGGTTACTACAGCAGCCGCTGCCATCATAGCTACTGCCAGCAGTTCTGTCAGATCCGCGACATTCGCCCGTCTTCGCCTATTTCGACGACATTTCTGTAACATCGTGTGGATAACAAATCTGATGACGCGATAGAAGAAACTCGAGAGCACACGAAATGGTTTTCCGATTACGAGCGGGATGTACAGGAACACATAGCAACTTGTTAGGACGAAATCGATGATGATTGCGGTGATCATTATTGCTCCTACAGGCCAGCATTCCGGATTGAATACCACCGCAGCACACATTGTGCAGTCGATGTTATCGAAAAAAGGTGCCGGAGGGCATATTTTCTTTATTGTCCTTATTGAGCCGTTCTCTTCAAACTTCCATTGGACCACATGTTCGTGAAGAACGATTTGTGGAGGAAAGCGAATGGTATAATTGATACTCGGTTTTTCCACGGTCTTACAGAAGTCTTCGGCGCATATTTGGTATGGTAACCTTTGTGGGTGAGACCAATTCAACTCCTCCTGTGATGCAGCGAATTTGCTGCTTACTTGAGTGGTCAAACTGAGCTGGTAATGCCAGCGAGCTCGAAGATAAAACGAACATTGCCAACAGTGTATAAAGCATTAGTGGAACATTCTTAACTCTTCCCACGTGATGTTCGCTGTAGGTCACTCGTTGTCTCGGACGAAGGCTATACCGTGAAGAAGACGTTCCTTCAGGTTCTTTCATAGTCCTACCTTCATTTGTTGTGGTGTTGTCTGACAGCTGCTTATCGACCTGGTTTGGTGTTGTTTCACCATCGCAGTTCGCAGAGCTGGAATCATCTTCCTTGTGTTCTTCTGTATGATCGTCTTCAAGTTCCGGGGGAACGAGTAGATTTATAGGTCGTCGTATCTTGCGATGGGAGGGCAGTATAACTACTGCCTCTCTAACTGTGCCGTCCGTAGTTTCCTTTAACTCGACAATCCGACCCATCTTCTAAGACTGCCGCGGTTGAAGGTTGTCGCATATCAGCACCAGCTTTCCTTTTTCGGGATGGTAGCTGCTTCCTCGCTGTTTTCCGACCTCACGTTGGTGTTTTTCACGCAGAGATGTTAGATACTGGGTCTGCCAAATATTCCACAACTTCTCTGGTATTTCACACGAAGTTTTCAATGCACGGATAACGTGTATTTTTGATTGAAAAGCGACGCGTTCATCAGCTGGAAGGTACGTGGAATCTTCACCGTCTCCTTCTGCTGAGTTTAGTGGAAACGGAATTTCGAACTCGTTCTGCAAGAAATCCATTGGACGTAGTATTTGTTCCGCATTTGGTCCAGAGTCCACGTAGAGAAGCGGTCTCGTATTCAGCACTGCTTCTATTTCGATCACTGCAGTAGATAGTTCTTCATAGGAAGGTGTTTTCTTTCCAAGCGTCTTATAAAGTGCTAACTTTACGGATCTTATGAGACGTTCGTACACTCCTCCCTGCCATGGAGCATAGGGGTTAATGTACCTCCACTCGATTTCTCTTTCGCTGATCATTCTTGAAATCGTTGGATCACTGCGTATTTTTCTTCTGCAGTCTTCCAATACAGTTTCACCTAGCGTAAATGTTGGAGAGTTGTCGCTGGTTATGGATACCGGTACACCTCCTCGTGCAAAGAATCGACGTAAAACGTGCTGTCGTAGAAAGATCCGTATCGATGTCCAAGTGAATAAGTCTTGTGACCATGCAGGTAATGATGCAGCCATAACATTTTCCTGTTGTATTCGAAGGCTGATGTTGAGGTAAGGCTTTGTAAGGTTGTAAGGCTGATGTTGAATGGTCCAAAATAATCGAGACCTACATGAGCAAATGGAAGTGATCGCTGTACTCGACGCGAAGGCAGGTCCAGTTGTTCCGGACCTGCCTTCGCGTCGAGTACAGCGATCACGTCCATACTTGAAAGGAAGTTTGTTGAATTTCTGACATGCTACACAACGACGAATCACACTCGTTACTTGTGATCGTAGTTTTGGAATCCAATAATACTGTCGTATATTGGCCATGGTGTGACTCGTACTTGGATGTCCCTTGGTATGGCAGTCCTCAATGATCAGCTGGGATAACCAGGACTTCTGTAGGACGAACATCGGGCATATCACTGAAGGTTGCAAGGCACTATATCTCATTCGTCCATAGCAGCGCAGAATACCATCATTATCTTCGCGAAGATTGAGGTGATGAAGCGACTTCATAATTTGCGGATTGAGACATGAGAGTTGATGCTGTTTTATCAGTACCTTACTCGCAATGGCCATCTCAGTACTATTAATTTAGTTGGAGTCGATGTTGCAATCAATGCGCAACAATCGTGAGAGCTTCATACGAGAGATTCTTGTGGCATTCACACGTTGGGCAAGAACTCGAATGAAGCGACAAAGCGATTCTTCTCACTACTGACATGTTTCTGATCGGCCTCCTATGGAATAAATCCTTGTCCCAACTAGGAGCAAGTGAAGTGGCGTTGCTAACGGAGGAGGTACTTATAGTGATGGGATCCAAATAATCTCCTATCGCTTTTTCAATAGTAACCGCCTTGTATGTCTTGTCCCAGGTTTCTGATGAGTTTTGTAGGAAAGATGGTACATTCCACCAGAAATGGTTTGACAATGATTGCTTGTCGAGTCCTCTAGTTGTACAGTCAGCAGGGTTCCATTCTGACGAAAAATGACCGAATTGTACTTGGTATCCTGACTTCTTGAGAGAAGTCATGATTTTCCTAACTTCCGTGACTCGATTTTTCACAAAGGGTCCGACGTCATGTCGTGTGGTAGACTTGATCCAGTTTAACGCGATTTCGGAATCCGACAGAATCAGTACGCGAGGTATCGTCACAGTCGAAGAGAGCTGTGATATGACTTAGTCAGACGCATACATAACGTCATCGCGTTGAGCTCAAGCTTCGGCACCGTCACCTTTGAATCTAGCGGAGGCAGTTTTCCTTTAGCCATCAGCAAGTTCACAGCGTCGTCCGAGCGCAGGTATACACACGCTGCCATTGCTCCAGAGCTAGCCTCCGCAAAAGTGATCAGCATCGCTGTGGAGAACTTTCGTGCAAGGAATCTCGGTGGATTTTTTGAACCCATTTATGTCAGCGCAGATTTTTTCCTACTCTATCTGTTGGGGCTCCGGTAACCGGTCGTCCCACTCGAACTGAGCTTTCCATAATGATTGAAGGAATAGCTTTGCTCTATGCAGAAGGGGGAGCATCCACCCCATGGAATCGTATATCGACGCAATTGAACTCGCGACTTTCCTCTTCGTCACCTGTTCCTGAGCAGAGATTACACACGAAACCTGTATTTCGTCACCTGTAGAATCCCATTTAATCCCTAGAACTTTCGGTGTTAATTCAGCTGACTTATAGTGACTCGCTATTGCAGACATGAGGTCCTGTTGATTTGAGACGAACTCTCGAATGTCCATGTTGAGAGCGTTAAACATCTCTTTAGTACGCGAATACACTTTGACGGCATCTTCTACCATGTCGGCTGTTAGAAGAATGTTATCGACATAGAGGTTTTCTTTGATTTCTTTGACTAGGATGCTGTCGTTCTCGTATTGGTCAAGGTGGCAGTGCGTTGCCGCTGCCAGAAGAAAAAGTGAAGAAAGCAGCCCAAACGTTACTCGAGTAAATCCAAGAACGAGAATGTTTTCTTGATCAGGTGGAGACTTGTGATCCCGAAGCCAAAGACAGCGAGTTACATCTCGGTCTCCTTCCTGGAGCCGGATTTGCAGGAAGGCTTTTTCGACATCCGATATGATGGCAACTTTCCCGATTCTGAAGCGTAACGTTAGACCATACAACTGTGGCAGGATTACTGGACCCCTATGAAGAGCGTCGTTCAAAGAGGGGCAATCTCTGTAGTGAGCTGACGCGTTGAGAACAATTCTTAACTTTGTTGTTGTTTAGTGAGGAGTAAGAACTGCCTGGTGTGGAATGTAGTGGATGTGGTCACCAAGGGTTTTCCCTTCATCCTCGACTTCTTCAACGATATTCTGATGTAACTGCTCCTGGAATACTCTATTGTATTGTTCTACCCCTTTTAATTTTATTTTTAAAAAAAATAAATAAATAAATAAATTGTTCTAGCAGGTTTTCATCTTTTTGAAGAGAGTTCCACACGCTGACTAGTCTCCTATACGCGATAGCCTTGTTATCCGGTGAAGGGGTTGATAACGTCCTTCCACGAAAGACGGACGTAATATCCATCGTCTCTTCTCTCCACAGTTTGTCTGAAATTGCCCCATACGCGTTTGTCTATCACCGATTGCACACTATTCTCAGATTCAGTGTACTTTTCTGTTCCAGCTGCTTCTAGTGACCAATATCGTGCCCACAACTCTTTTTCGTCCACAATGTCGGAGGAAGCATCCGTGGATATAACATTTACTCGTGCGTCTAGCGACCAACATTCAGTCCATCCCTGTACGTTCCTGTTTTGGTGACAAACCTGGACAGTATTGAGTGCCGATTGTAAATGGCCAGTGAGTAAATGTCTCAAACGCGTAGGAAGTAAATGGAGACCTGATGGTAAAGTCAACTGAGATTGGTCTACGCGAATCAGAGACCAAAGTTGATCGCAGCCTAATAATATCAAAGGCTTAACGCACAGTTGACGTTCATTGAGTCTTATAGGAAGATTCATCCTCCTGATGTATTCCAAGTCTCCCTTCAGTACTGGTGGAGGTACCAACGATTTCGTCAATATTCTATGCGTAAGCAATTGAAGAGAAATCGGATTCCCTTCTTCGTCCCATGTTTCCAGCGGTACCTTTCGGCAGAGCTCTTCTTGAATTTGCTCTGAGCCGAAGGTGTGTAACCGCAATGTAGTCTCCTCTAACGTGGGCAGACCTAGCTCTTCCGCGAGTGAATTATCTATAAAGGAGAGCTCTGCTCCTGTGTCAAGTAAAACCGCAACCTTCCTAAGTTTCTTAGACTTGGGATCCATTACGGTCAACTCTCCCGTCGGTAGGAAACGTTGTTCCCACGTTGTCTTGACCTTTCTGTGCAGAATGAAGTTCACAAATCGTAGTATCCTGGTCGTCTTGAGGAGCGCTAAGATGGTTGATCTTGGTGGTAGCTTTGACCTTCTGTAGATCTTTTGACGCGCTATTTTGATTTTCTTTGCTGGGGAAGTTGAAGTTGGTCCCTGCTTAGCAAAAGATTGCTCATCCTGCGACGTTTTGAAGCAACATGATGGGTGATGAGCACCGTTACACGCGAAACACATCCTTTTCTTACAAAGAGACGTTGCATGCTGTGGAGATGAAAAAAAAGTGAGATGAAAATCATTAGTTGAAGTGGGAAAGATAGAAATTCTTGGTGCATTTCTTATTTTCGCTCTTTTTTTCCCAAAAAAAAAGAAAAATCTCCGCTATAGTTTGTCGAATCAGCAGCAATACTCCTGCTCCTCCTACTCAGGAATGCTTCGTTGAAGCGTTGGTTGCTTAATTTTATTCGCAGAATTGCTATACGGAGATGCAAAAGTTTCCGAGTTCAAGAAAAAATCAAAATCGTAAGCGTAAAGGCGTAAAGACGTGCGATAGTCAAAAATGCTAAAAAAGAAGGTGTTTTTTAGATTGTTTTTTAAACCAGGATAAGGCTCTGGATAGCACGTTCACTTTAGATGAATAAAGAAGTTGACGAAGACTTAGATCGAAACCTGCCATAGGAAATCTTCAAAGTTCAAAATTTTGTTCTGGACGATGATAGGGAAACATACAATGTTGAGCGCTGAGACAAAGACAAATCATTATTTCACAGGAAAAATACTTTTACTCGCAGAAGGCTTCAGTGCAACTGCGTACAGACGACAACTTTTGAAAAAAAAGTGTCCAGTATTTTTTGCTGGCTGTCACAATCCCTTTCTTTCGCCGATGTTAGGCCGATTTTTAAAACGCACACTGGTAGTACAGTGATCTTCTGTTACGCATCTTAGTATCTATGGAAACAGCTTTTGGGTCTGGAAGTTTCGAGTAGAATCACGAGCTGATCAGGTAGCGACACCCTTTATGGACGAGCTACGACATAAATGCGCTCACAATGAACAAATTACTCTATTGATCTTATCTTGGCTATCCAAAATTGATATACGTGATCCCAATTCCACGATTTCCTGTTGTTCTTGCAAGATGATGAGAAAAGAGGTCTTTTTTTTACAGTTTCAACAATTTTCAATTCGAAGGCAGCATCGAGCAGCTGAAGTGATTCCAGGCCACGCATGGCAGAGAAATTTATGCACATTTTTAATAGCAGCTGATATCTTCTTTATGTGAGGCGCATTAATTTATTTAAAGTGAATGCGATATTCCCTTCCGTAGACATAAAAAATGCACAAGAAGAGAGAATCTCACTTTTATAAAGCCGTTTACAAAGCCATGTGCGCTTATTGTGCGACTGTTCTCTTTCATCCTCTAGTCGTTTAGTCCAAGTTTGAGGCTACATCCACAGCTGAAAACTATTTTTACACTGCGCGTGCTTTGTACCAGCTCGAGATCGTTTTCGTGCCAAACGCAATCAGACGCATGAGCATGTTCAATGTGTACTTATTAACAGTACGACTGGCACGGTCATATGGCGGAAGATACCAAAATACTGGATGGCCAAATCCACAGAAGGAGCATGGATGTTCAATACAACTCTCCGTTTCGTCACGTTCAGCTGTGAACACTGTCACAGATAAGGCAAAGCTTATGTTCTCGGAGATGTTGGGAACGTTGCTGCGGAGTCTTATACTTCGTGCACGCGGATGACTTATGAGATTCGTTGCAGTACATGCACCCACTGAAGAATTGCAACTTTTGCTTTTTCTCTACTCGTGGAGATGTTTGGCTTTGCTCCTCTTTTTTACGCGTGTAAAGTGCTACCATTTCCTCACTCGAAATGACTCACTTCCAAAAATTTCAGAAGTGTGTCCATTGAGAAGGAAGCATCTGGAGATGTTTTTTCTCCAAAACTTTGCGTTGAAGTTGCTCTGGGAACTTTGACAGTACTTGCTTCTGGAGCCACTGACTGTCGACATTTCACCTTTTTGACGCAACTGGTATACAATCACTTGCAATTCCTCGAAAAGGGATCTCTGATCTCTAAGCGAAGTCGAACGCAAACTTATTCGATCGATTCTGTCGATAAGTCGGTTGACAAGCTCTTCAGAATTTCCACATTTGGCTTTTAAAAATTTGAGCGCCTTTTCATAGTTTTCTGGGCTTACTTGAAACTTGTTAACTGCAGCGTGCGCATCCCCTTTAAGCGCATTTAACAAGTAGTTGAACTTGAACAACTCAAGCAGAGGCTGAGAATGAATGTTGGCATCGAAGAGAGACCAAAAATTATCCCACTCCCATATGTTACCGCTGAACGTGGGTACTGGTAAAGTGGGGAGCTCGAGCTTTCTTGTCCTTAACTCGGCGTCTGACGCGGACTCGAATGAACTATTTGCGGGCCTGCGTGCGTTTCCAATACTACAGGACAAAAAGGAACGCGAACGAGCTTCTATTAGAACGAGATAATCAAGTGCAGATGAAAGAACCTCTTCTACTCTTGTAGCATACTCGTTATAATCGTCATAGTCTTTTTTGGACGGGTTCTTTAGAGAATCTAGCATGGAAGCGTATTCTCTCAAAAGTTGCGTAATTCTAGAAGTGCAGGCTTCGATCGCGCCTATCGCTTCTTCTAGACGTCTGCGGCAGTCTTTATTGTACGCGAGCGATGAGCATCTTCGCTAGCGGTCAGAGATTCAAGATTTTCCTCTTTAAAACGCGTAAGAACTGTCTCAAGTTTTCTCGTGAAATGAGTCAGTAAGCGTTTATGTGAAGAAAGTTGTGCGGACATTATGAAGTAAGTTTCCAAGCACGAACTCGAAAATATCAGCGATCAAGAAGATGTGACTGATGAAGTGAGGAGAACGCGACCTTGGAGTGAATTTTTGATGTGGAACTCAAAATGTCGGTCGCTGAGGAACACAATAGAGAGCACAGCAAATCTCAAAGCACGCAAATCTTCAATACTCGAAAAAATGCTCACGGAATTGACCTGAATCCGTCGATGGCTGGGTGCACCATAACGCGATGTCGGGGTTTGAACTCGAGTGGGTAGCTCGCCCTCGACTAGCACTTTCTAGCGCCACGTGGGTGTTACCTCAAACTTGGGTAATTAAACCTTTATATTTTTTCCATATATTAACGATAAATAACGCGAGATTAAATGAAATGAGTGAACTAATTCAATGAAATAAACTAAGTGAGAAAAAAATGATTCAAAGCGAAAATGAGAGAAAACAACGCGATGCATGAGCTAGACGCGTGTTCTCTTATATGCCTTTGACAGATAACATTTCCACAGATGTACGCGAGAGATAACAAGCGAATAACTGTAGAAATCAGTAAATCACATTTCTCACATTTCTGTGCTCAAGAAACGATCAAAGTACAATACATAAAGCACATCGGATCAAAATAGATCACTAAAATATCGTTCCATTTTTGGGTCGATTTTATCGACAAAGTCTGTTTTTTTATATTGTTTAGTGTAGAAATGGTCGTTAGAACAACAAATGTGTAGGTATAAAAATAACATTCGTAATTTGTACTATTTTCTTTCCAGCGTCAAAACATGGTAAGTTAATTCTTGAATATTTGTAAGAATTTCTTCTTCAGTATTGTGTATGATTAGTAGGTCATCCATACATATAAATGGTTAAAAATTAAATTTGGGTTTATAAATATTAGAGGCGTAAACGTACTCATAATGCGAGAGGGTAAAGTGCGCGAGAACTGCAAAAACTGGACTGGTATTGCTACTTTGTGGGACCCCTAAGATTTGTTTAAATAATCTGTTTCCTACATTTGTCCTATTGAACTATTCTCTAAAACTATTGTCTAGAATATATTCGAGTAAAGTTATAAGGTCACATATGTTATAATTTCTATAGTTAGGTTTATTTAAAGATACATCGGAGTAGAATATTTTGTGTTTGTAAATTGTAACAAACGATTTACGAGCAGTTTTAAAACATATTTTGATAATTTCTATTATGTTTCTGATAATGACTGTATGAGAAATGTTAGTAAACATGTTGGTAAAATCTGCAGAGAATAATTTAAGCCCATGTCCTCTTATGGATTATATATATATATATATATATATATATATATATATATATATATATATATATATATATCATGAGTTATATTTATATTATCAACGGACCAATACGTGTTTAAGCAGTTTTTGTTGTTATAGACAGTTCTGGTGTAATTACGAAAATGTGTTTCGAAGAAGGAGAGAATATTCATTAATTCTAATGATACAGGTTTGACACTGCTATTATAGGCACGAGTGATGAATCTGAAGTTAATAGGTGTTTTATGTAATTTTGGGATAGCATAAATGATTGGAAGAGTAGGATCGTTAATACTGGTGAGGCCTTGACTTATTATATATCGGGTGTGTCTCAGCTCATCAGCTATATCTAAAGGATTATCTTGTATTATTTTATAGTAAATGTTGGAGGAATTGTAAAGTAAACCCATCTCTTTAAGGATAGAAACAAGGTAATACTTTATGTAGACAATGCCGTAATTAGAACTAACTTTATATAAAGGGAATATAATCAAGTATTCTTGTATCTGACATAGTCCTGTGTAGTACATATGTGGACAACTCAATGTTTTTAGTACTGCTGTAAAGAATAGAACGGTAAGTACATAATGAATAGATAGTTCCTATAGAAGTTGGAAATGGTATGAGTATGGCAGTCAGTTAAATTATATCCGTTTTAAATTTTGGATGTTACAGTTTTTATGACATTATCCCTTAATTCAATTTCAATTCCATTATAATATATATATATATATATATTTGAATATGTATATTCGTAAAATTCGTAGGTGGTCTGAATTTTGTACCTTTGTTTGGTATGTTGGAAATTTTGTAATTTTTAAATATAATAACATCTCCTGTTATAACGTGTTTATGGTGAGTTCAATAAAGTTTTTAAAGTTACTACAAGCACAAGGGATAGTCGTTATATCTTAACCTTGAATATTTTTGAGAAACTTATTGTAATTGTATATCTTAGTGGATATAGATTCGTGATATTCGTATATTAATCTAATTGGGAGGATCTCTTTGTTACTATTATATCGAATTATGTTAATGATGGATTTATTATGAAGCATTTTGGATAAATTATGGTTGTCAAGTCTAGTAGTGTAATGTGGGATCTTAATTAAAATATGATTATTATTAAATGCGTGTTTATGTCGTAAATTATCTGTAGGGTTTTCAAATTGGTAGAAACATAAAGTTTAAAGTAAAAGTTTTATCTGTAAATTGGATATTCTGAAAGAATGGGGTTCATACATGGTAGACAGCTAAATGAGTTCATGAATAAATGAATTGTTCTTAGATGTGAGATAATTGTAGATGTAATCGAAATGAGGATTCAATGTGAAATATTCGTAAGCCTAGTAACAAGAAAATCTAGGTTCATTTTCTCTCTGCTCAACTATTTCAAATGAAGAGAGCTGTGATAAACAACTTGTTCCGACCAGTAAAAACAGTTTTTAGTGGAGAAGAGAAAGGAATCGTTAACCTTGGGTGGCGAAATTGCTGTTTCTAATGATTATAACAACTTAACGTCTGAAACAAGACGTTGTTTACGGGCACGGCAGTTGGAAACTCCCACCACAGATAAGATTCCTTTCTGCTCTCCCTACATACCCGATAAAATAAGCAGTGCCATTAGGCGGTGTCAGAGGAGATCAGACTTAGATAGCTCCGTTTCGGTTGTGGGAATAGCACCGAACAATTTAAAACGTCAGGTGGTTCCGAATCGCTTGTACGATACCATTTGTATACCACCAAATTGTGTTTTTTCCCCAGGTAGACTAGGAAACTTCTTGAGATGTTGTGTAGCCTACCTGATTTCCTGAAGGAGCTGTGGCAACGAATATGTTGGTGAGACCGCGCAACCGATATGTGCATAGAACACGTGAATGGAAAGAATAGGCTACGATAATGGACACCTCTAGATGCCCACTTAGCAGAAAACCACGACCAACCGATTTTGAAATCAGGGTCCAAATCTTAGCGCACGAATCTAAAACGTTTGGTCTAAAATCGGTGGAGGCATTTTGGATTCAAGCCAAACACCCTAACATGAACCGCAAAGGGGAAAGTCTCTCGATATTTATATATTTGGAATGACTCTTCTGATCTGAATGAGAAACTCGGAACATCCGCTCTCGTGATCAAGCAGTCCACAGTTCATGATAGGCGTCTCCGATCCAAGGTGAGCATTCATTGTAGTTGCTTGGTGGTTGAAAAAGTAGGCATGGAGTTTATCAGTTTAGTTGTGAAGAGATTTGGTCGCTTAAATTGTGAATTGAACCGGCTGTTTCAGGCTCTGAAGAAGGCGGTTTTGCCGAAACATTAGCCCATAAAATCGTTTAATAACCTCGTTTACAGCTAGTTAAAAATCAATACTGTATTTTTTTAACTTCCATTTTTTGAGTTTGTATTTTCTATTTTTTTGCATCACTTTGTGCTTTTGCTTTTATTGCCAATATCAAATTGTTGCCAATCGGCGACTGCTCTTTAATTTACCACGGTTTTGCGGGGATGTAGTGTAAATTTCGTGTCTTACTGTGTTTACTTCAGCGGATTACAAGAAGTCTACATTATCTATTAGTACAGTGCTAGTTGTTATGGTTATGTTCTCATCAGGGCACGCTACGTAACCGGATGTCTCCATTTGCGGATCAATCAATTGTATGCTTCGCTGAAGGCGATCTCTTATTTGTAGTTGGACTCTCAATATCTGGCACGTGAATAAAAGGTAGGAAATAGAACACAAGGGAGTATTATTCGTCTATGAGATATGGGGTTCGTGAGTTGATTCATTTTTTTGTAGAAGTTGAGAATCTTCGAGATCTGACCTTGAAATGTGCGTCGTTGGTCAAGTTCATCCGTACGTCGAAACCCAAGCTCTTGGAGATGCGAGCATTTGGTGAGTGTTTCATTAGTTTTCATTTTGATGAATATTCATGAAGTGCTGATAACAGCTGCCCAATATGGTTTGATAGGAAAAATAAGTGGGAGTAGGCATTGTAATTAGACGTGAAATATCCACTGTGAGTCCAAGGATAAGAACAATTATTCGCTTATGTTTAGGCAACATGTGCAAAAAAAGCATACGGAAAGGAAACGCTCATCTCTCCGAACCAAACCAAGTTTGTACCGGTGCTCTATATCTTTACGGCACGTGAGGTTTGACATAGATTTGAACTAATCACTCAACTGATAGAGGACATACTGATGCCAAAAATTCCCTTCGCATATCGAATCTTGATGAACATTATTCTTTTCTGAAAGATTCTCTTGAACTTTGGTAGCTTTGATTGTCATATCTTCTGCTGTAAGACTTCTTAGCGTGCGTCGAATTCCAAAGCTTTTTATGGATGCTTTTGCCATAAAAGTCGCCTTTACATCTTTAGTTATAGCAGGACTTGTAGCTTAAGTTGTAGTTCTAGCCTCCAAGTTAGTTCGGCGAGTATTTCCTTCCTTTCTTTTTGTAGTTTCGCTTCGTTCACATTACATTTCATATTACTAGGTGCACTTCGTGGTAAGTTTCCATTTTCGAAGGTAAACTAAACTTGGTTTCAGCATTCACTTAAAATCTGTTGAATGTGCGTAACAAAAAAAATGACTTGTTAGTTGCTGAAATGTGTACATTTTGGATATACATTTTACAACGATGCATTCTATTTCTAGAGGCAGGAGCATTTCGTAATTCCTAATGTTTCGGAGTACGCAGGAGTTTAAAATGATACCATTTCTTTTTGTAGACTACTCTCCTGCAACTCTTGGTTATTTGGGCGGTGTACGGAGATTCAACGAGAGATTATTAAATGTTTGACATTTCATTCTTTATAATCTATGTTCACAACATAAATGGACGCAAACGTTTATTTATGTTACCTGTCCCCTAATAGTTACACTTGTATCGTTTATAATAATTTTATTCTATATACACGTAGTAAAAAAGGTAACACAGGGATCACAGTGAAGTGAAGATGAAAGTAATCACAAGTATGAAAGTTATCACAACTGTAACAGCGAATTATTCACATAGTCTAGAAAGAAATCTCTAGAACATTGTTCTAATAAACTCCCTAATAAGATCCTATCGCTAAGAAATACTTAAATATCATTAAGGCTTCGTCCGAAAGTCCACATAAAGCCGTCGGGAATGTGAATCGTCGTCGAGTGTTTGATTAAGAAGTGAAGTCAAAAACAGGTTAAGAGCACAAAGACACTAGGTGCTGACAAGACATGTTAACGGCGGGAGTATAACACACAGTACTACTCAATCATAAGAATAGCGTTAAAATGATCTATATTAATCTTAGAGTGGAACGATGAGCTGCTTGAAAAAAAAGATACTAGATAGCTACCGTAGAAGAAGGCGACCTAAACAAATAGAACCCGTTAATATGGAAAAGTGTACAAGAGCTTTGGTACTTTGATAGAAAATACAGCAGAGCAACTGTATGAAAACGAGGAGAATAGTGGTAAGAGACGAAGAAACTGATCCTACGATGGGCATTTGAGTAGCCGCTATTGTACCCTCTGAAAACGTCAATGGCGTCATCGGAGACGAAGACGGGGTTAGCTTTGTACGTTAGCACCTGCGCACGAACAACTACATCGTTGTTTGGTTAGCACGAAGACTTTTGCGAGAAACTGGCTCTGAAAAAATTCAAGTCTTCATGGAGAACACAGATTGACTATGGTGCAGATTTCCGAGTATTCTTGACAGAAAATTATCGTCATTACAATGCTGTGTATGAAAATAATCAGTGAAATATTGAGAAATCAGAAATATAATTCGGAGAGCCAAGAAAAGAAGCCAGAAACCTTGACTTGGTTTAGCACAAAAAAAGCCACAATAATGATGGGCGTTTTTATACGAGAGTTGTTACGAACTGCATGCATTTTTGAAATTCTGTGCGTATTTTTCAGTGCCGGCCATGTAAAATAGCTCGAAAATATCAGTCTAGCTCCACCAAGAATATCCTTCTTACTGTTTCTTAGCAAGCGACCACAACTGTGATCACCTGCTGATAAGGACACGGGTGACAAATGGACACGCCGTGCATAATTGTCCCCACAATTTTACATAATATGCACGATAAAGTTAAAGCTTAAAGTTTCTGGCGCTAATCAATCCGCTTGGGATGCGTCCCCACGTTTGCTTCAATTCAGGATCGTTTGAGGTTTACGAACGTGTAACTGGCCCATACAATGACTTGCGGTGGCTAGCGATGTGTCAAGTCAGTGTTTTTATCCTCCCAGACAAGTCCGGTACCAATTTATCAACCCCGGAGGGATGAACAGCTTGGTGAGCACCAGGGCGGATTCGAATCTCCGATCGATCGTGCAGGAAGCGGAATCTCTAACCGTTACACTACACCCGCCCATACAATATGCAGGATCCGGATATAAAAATACAGGTATGGGAAATGCATATATATATATATATATATATATATATATATATATATATATATATATATATATATGATATAATTGCTGGTTTGCAGATGCAAAAATGAGAATAACCTCAACAAAATAAGAGAGGGTAGCAGATTTGAATTAGATTTGTAGAATCCATTTCATAGCACCAGAATTACTCCTCCACAATAATGTATTTAATAATGAAAATTGCGCGACGGCAGATGTTTGATAATTGTATATCATAAGATTCGAGGCGGCGCAACTAAGTGGATGAGAGTTGTTGTGCATCATTAGAATGGAACAGAGAATTGTGAACATATTGTTTCCATGGGATTGATTGCTCCCTCCACTTGAGCCTGAAGGACCTCAAGAAACAGAAGAACCGAAAGTTAGCTTTCAAATCCACTTTCGCACGACTGCTTTTTATCATTTGCAAAAGAAACTTTCTTCGAGACTAAGAGTTCTAGGACTTTTTAACTTGACCTAACTAGCTAGCTTTGAGTCTCATGTTGATCCATGTTTATTTTATTGAGGGTACTCTTCATGTTCGGCGTTGTCCATCGAGGTGCCAGAATTATCGTTGTAACTGCAGACAATTTGCTACGTATGGTTTGTACATAACTCTGTCTCCTGTCAGTTTGATCTGATAACCAACAAAGGAATCAAACCAGGACATACCTTGTCTACGACGTGAACATGTCCTTGAAACACGTATTGCATTGTCCGATTATCGATGTCCGCTTCACCGAGGAATTCGTAGCCCTCGTCCTGTAATTCGTCCGAAACGTACAAGTACAATGGTTGCAAGGAGGATTCAGAGTCAAAGTCCTTATAAACGTACCTGAAAAACGGCTGGAGCTAACCGTGGACTACACAGATTCCCCTGTTCTCTTATAGAAATTGCTGTAGAAACGTCGAGATTTTTGGCGATCACCCATACAAATCTGAAAGATCAAGGCACAACGTTTGCGACCCGTGGGCGCGCTTCTGTTATCCCCAAGGAGGTCTGTTCAAGCCGGCGGCGTGGCGCAATGGATAACGCGTCTGCCTACGGAGCAGAAGATTACAGGTTCGAATCCTGCCGTGGTCGTTGCATTTGCATCTTGTTTTCTTCACGTTTCGCAGTGTAATTAGGCGAAACGTACTTGAAATTATTACTTTCTGGTGTCCCCACGTATTGAAGCAACCGTATTCGTTCGTGGAGCATGGACTGTTGCGTTAGATTCATAATCCTACCATTCTGAAGATAAAAGTGAATCATTTGAAAGACGAAAAAAAGTGAATGAGGCAAAAAGAGATAGTGAAAAGGTGAACAAACAATGATTTAGTAAACGGATTAACATAAGCGAGCAGACTAAAAAAATTGCTTACATACATATTAGCGAGCTGTTGTGCCTACTTTAGGAGTACAAGAGAGATTGTTGAAAAATCAAGTATAAAATTTTTGTAAATGTCAAACATGCGCATGTGGAAATTTATCAGAGGTCAAGAAAAAAATTGGTACACACAACAAAACACAACCTGGATAAAGCTGCCTTCAACCTGGACATGTTGGTCGAAGTAGACGCTTCCCCAGTGAGGTTGTCCTCCACCTTTTG
The DNA here is from genome assembly GCF_031761385.1 of Necator americanus. Lineage (NCBI taxonomy): Eukaryota > Metazoa > Nematoda > Chromadorea > Rhabditida > Ancylostomatidae > Necator > Necator americanus. Next base: position 17,297,632 of record NC_087371.1, read on the forward strand.
GGAACATAGAAAAGTAACGATATTAAAGGGAAGAAGGATGAAATTAAATGAAATTCCCCTTCATAGAAATTCCACATATCTTCTATGCAGTAGAACACACGCAACTATGGGAAAATAAAAAAGGGAAATATAACAAATGATATTATGAGAGAGGCAGATAACATCCTTGTGTCTCTCATGTCGAACATTCTCTTTCAATGATTATAGGTAGCATTGCAACAAGGGAAAAACCTACCACTGCGCTACAAATTCCACATGAGGTGGACTATTTCCACGTTGAAGAGGACGACTTAAACCGATCACAGCACCCGGTGGAAATCTTGGGCTACTAATATTGAACGGTGCATAGAACTGCGCTCCAACGACACCATTATACTGGAAGAACCTCTTTAATTAATTACTTGCTGGCTAGTACCGTATGACCTACTTACGTAATCAGCAGCTCTCTTCCTTATGTTAGTCTTTAGTGGTTCCATATGCGAAAGGACGGCCAACGACGTGATGTCACCTGTGATGACGTCATCGCTGCCGGACGCTTCCACATGTTTGAGTTGTACAGATTGCTCTAAGACGTGGTCAGCAGCTAGTTCTCTGGTAGTGATTACGGTAGTCGATTCGGTAGTCGAGTTAACAGCTATCGCTTGCTTGATGAGCATAAGGAGTACGACGCGTGATGTCACCCATCGAGTGACTCGGCGAAGTACTGTCATGAGTCGGTAGGTTCTGCAATTGCACAAAAATAGAGGGAACTGCGGATAGAATGAGGACAAACTGTGTGACACAAATACGGTTCTAATGTGCTAGGTACTCGTTGTCTTCTTACAAGAAATTTCGAAAGATCAACAACACCGAGGTAAGAGGAAAGCTCAGCAACATTGAACAGATTTTATTGACGAATAAAAACACGGATTGATAGTAACAAAAAAACACGTCTTTTAATTTTGTAATCTTGCACAAGAAAGACGTATACTAGAGTCAAAACGACATGAAGCACGGTGCAGTTGCGTAAGCGATTGCGCTCAAAGCGCTGCGTTTGAGCGCGGCTGTTAGGATCGAGTGAGGGACCCTTCTATCACCGCTCGTTGCTATAATTCGCGATTGTTCAACCGCGATTCTAACCGCTATCGCCATCGCGTCGTTTCAAGCGCAACCGCTTACGTAGCTGCACCAAGCTTCATGTCGTTTAGACCCGACTAAAGCTGTCTCTGGAAAGTAGTATTTAAAGGCGACTTTTTTCATAAATTTCACTACATAACAGCAGCGCCGTGCGTCTAACCTAAACGTTAATTCTATTAAAGCAAAGTTCGAACTCGAAATTATTATTTATTTCAATTTCCACATGTTTGAAAAGTAAAAAGTGGTGAGGCAGAGAAAGAGATGAAAAGGGTGAGGTATTACCAAATACTTGGACTGGTGAATGAACGAAAGAGAGAATGAATGAGTGAATGAAGGAATGGACAAATGGTTGAGTGAATGAGTGAATAAACGAATGAATTAATGGAATGAATGAATGCACATGTACAACAGAAAAACAAAGGCAGAGTGCAAGAAACTGAATTAGAAGAGAAGCATCTAGGACAGCAATGAATGAAATGAATTAAGCAGATAAGAAAGAGACGACACGGGAAACTGAAACAGGCAAATGAACGTAGAAAGAAGGAAAGAGAGAAAGAGAAGGTGAAGGAAGAGTGAAGAAAGCATTCCAAAAGATGAAACCAATGAAAGAAGTAGGTGGAAAAAATACTATCAACAGTACAAGGCGTATTTCAACAGAAGAGAGCCAAAAGAAAAAGGAAGAGTTATAATGGTAAGGTAGATAAGAGGACAAAAAAATGGGAAGTAATGAGAGACAGCGACAGCAACAGTGAGCAGGGAAAAAGCGCATCAGCTAGCATTGTCATGAAATCGACTTATATGCGCAGAGAAAGACAGACAAGCGCTGTAAGTTCACTTAATCTTACAAAGCTCTGGGAACCTACAGTTCTATGGATCTTATAAATTGTTCAATAAAAGTCCGAGAGTAGGTAAACTGACTAAACTGGTTGGAAGACTGTGCTTTGCATGATTGATCTACTTAGAAACCAGACAAAACAAATTCTTACAATAAAAAGTGTATAGACGTTGTCTTGGAGATGTAGCTATCTCCTACGTGGTCAACAATCCGAAGAAGATTAAGGATTTCATCAAGATTTTTACATCTTTATATCACAAAAATTCCATAACCAGCACCTGTCGTAGCTAATTAATCGTGGGTAAGCGTTTTCATACAGAAAACTGCACTCAGAATTCACTTTCCAATTAATAGAATAGAGAAGAATTTATGGCCTTTCGGACTTTATTAGGGTATTTATATTGGCAGCTATAGCGAAGTTTTTGCTCGTATTAGAATAACTGTGCGAGAGAGGTGATCTGGGTGGAGAGTTCTGAATGAGAGGAACTTCCAGTGGTGTGACCTCGTAATTTTCAAGTCATATGACATGTGTTTAAAAAATGTCCCAAAAAACTATTGAACAATAATTCATGCGAAGAGCTGCTGATATTTTTGGTATTCGTCGAATCAAGATTTACTCTCTTGCTATGTATGCAGTGAAATGTGGTCACTGCGGTTAAAGTTTGCCCTCCAGAAAAAGAAACATGCAGCAGTTGATGATGGAGATATGGAGATAAATAGTTGTAATTTAATAGAACATCAACACAACATCTTTAACTGCACAGGAAACGTAGATTTTCTATAAAGTAGAAATATTGGAAAATGTGTCAAGAGGAACACTAAAGAGGAACATGCATAATTGCAACCTCTCCGAAAATATACATATAGATAATAGAAATATGCAGGCCCATGTACCACGAAAGCACAAAAAATAAGGTCGGATTTGCTTTCCATTGCTTTGCTCTTGGAAGAAGATCTTCCTGAGTTGATAATAGTTGGATTTTTTTTCTAATATGTAGAAAGTGAGAAAGCGCAGCGAAGATTGAGATCCCTATGCATTTTCCTTCTGTTGCCTTTTCAATCGTGATTATGCACATATCATTCAGAATTAGGGTGAGGACGAAATTTATTTTCAAATTGGTCGAAATAATCGTCGAAGACCTCTCATTGTCTGTTTGTTTGTAATAGCATGAAGCAACTTGAAAGTGGGCAACAATGAACACTCTGTGCCTCAATTTCAATAATGTGGCCCACATAAGCGGAAACTAAGTTGGTGTTTTTGCACACTAGTACAGTAAAATGATGCTTTAACACATAGAAGGTAACAAAAAAGAAAAGCTGTTTTAACTTGGTTCTGAAGAAACCAGAATTTTTTTTACTAGAGGTCAATTTCACTGTTGTTTTCAGTTTTCAGGTTCAAGTCAAATTTGACTTTTTCTAGAGACAACGTCAGTTACAAGAACATTTTTTGGAGCACAGTCCTCTTTAGGAATATTGCCTTTGAAGAAACCCGGATTTGCCAAGTAAAAGAAAGTAATAGAACTTTAAAATATCTCGATCAAACTCATTAGTGGGTCGATATCTGCGTGGATTGAATGATTAATAGGTTAGAAAACAGAGATGCGTTTGGTCGAAGCAAAAATATTGATAGAAAAACTACACCACGGACTGAATCAATATGTGGTCCGTGGTGTCTGATCATATTGGTACTGCGGTAATCTATGCGTCGACGAAAACAGATTGCCATAAAAAAGACAGTAGTATTGGGCCTGTTTACTGACGCGTTCCTATTTTGCGAAGATTACCGCTTAAAGGCAACATACCACGAATCTCACGTTGTGAAGAAATCTCCGGTAAAAGCTAGAGACGGGATGTAAATTCCAGGACCCGGGGTGGTTCCGCTCAACGCTCCCTAATCGTCGTAAAAAAACGGCATGGGAACCTCTTTAGTACCTGCGAGGTGCATTAGAGCGCGTCTCTATATAATTATCTGGTCGGTCCCCTCAGCAGCCTATTCATTGGTTTCACTTGAATAGGCTGTTGAGACGACATCACTGCTTTGCGACCGCTGCGACCGACCGCCACTGCGACCACATGGATGCGGCGCGTGTGCAAGTGTGGCGCGTTGGAACTGAAATCGTTGGAACTGAAAGAATGTTCCACGCCTTTTTTTACGGCGATTAAGGAGAGATGAGTGGAACCATCTCGGATCTCGCAATCTACAACCGCATCTCTAGCTTTTCGCTGGGACTCCCTCACCGCGTCAGATTCGTGGTATGCTGTTTTAAACAATCCACAGTAAAAAACACTTCAGGTTCCTGTGAATTCGAAATTAGATTAAAGGCAGCATACCACCAAACTGACGTAGTACGAAAACATGAAAAACGTACAGTACGGATTGTAGATTACGGAAACAAGCTTGACCCCTTCTCACTTCCTCGTAGTGGTCCTACAAACGGCGGGGCAGCCGCTCTACTTCCTTCGAAATACGCTAGAAAGCGCACCCTCGTACACGCTTCGGTCCCCTGAGAAGCCTACTCATTAGTTTCACTTGCAACTGATTTCATAGTAAAAACACAGTTATGCAGATAGGTGCGAGCATATTATTGCAGCGCAGCTAGTGACTGGGTTTCAGTCTGAATGGAGAAGACGGTCCAACAGCGCGGACATCTTCGGTAGGTCCGCTTAAAGTACAAAATGACACGACACGTCGAATTTTTGACCGGACCACAGTTTGGTTTTCAGGGAATGCTCCTACACGTGGCATTTCACCTGAGCAACGGTGCAAACTTGTAAAATGAGTTAGCAAGACATGTATTTGTTAAAGGCATCACCTCACGAATCTAGAGTGGTACGGATTTCCGGTGGAGTATTCGTATACGGGGTCGTAGATTATGGGGAGGAGGGTGATTCCGTTCAGTTCTTCCTAATTGCCGTAGAAAACGGGCCGGAAGATACGGCTTCGAGCGTTCCGGCGCACCATTTTCTACAAGGAGTTCGAGTGGAGCGCGCCAGCCCTGTGCGGCGCCGCATCTTCCGGGCCTTCCGGCGTTTTTTACGGCAATTAGGAAGAAATGGACGGAACCACACCCCTCTCCATAGTCTACTATCCCGTATACGAATACTCCACCTGAAATCCGCACCACCTCAGATTCGTGGTATGCTGTCTTTAACCTGTTGGCGACAATACGATTCAGAAGTGGGTCGTGTTCATTTCTGTGTTTAGGACAGTGCATAATTACGTGTATAATCCTATCCATGCAGTACTGTACGGAGCAGAGGATGAAAAACTAGCAAAAACAGGGATAAAAGAGCTGGTACAGAAATAACACCACTGGAGTCAGTACAACCCACAGCTGAACATATGCAAAAGATTGAGCTTAAGACCCATAGATAATTTAGAAACTGCGCCGTTCTCAATGTGTCAAATAAGTTTGCCCAAAGTGAGGAGATTTTGTGTGGTATTATGCGAAAAAAATGGTGGTAAACCCATACGTACTCCGAAAAATTAATAAAAATCAACGACAGTACTCCATACTCCTCTTTCAGTGGACCGCAAGGTAATGTAACCGTTAGAAGTGAATCAGTGCGCAAATTGCGCCAAAGTTGATTTGAGAGATGGCGTGAGCGAAGTCACTTCAGCCAGTACTACATCTAAGTAAGTAATACATAGGTACTTTACTTACGTGCAACGCTTAAGTCCTTCTTTTATTAAAACTACATTTCAGTTATAGAGTGGGTTGCTATTAAATAAAAGCCATTAAGTGCAGGAACGGCAAGAAATTTAAATATTCAATGCAGATGTCATGCTTCTTCAAGTATAGTCAATTACAAACCCTGAGACATGAAGAAGCGCAGTGATATGTAGGTGCAAAGTAAGATTAGTTATTCACATATGTATCCATGTTATCAGGGAAGTTAAAGGCATCACTCCACGAATCTGAGGTGGTACGTATTTCAGGTGGAGTATTCGTATATGGGATGGGAGACTATGGAGAGGGGGGTGATTCCGTCCATTTCTTCCTAATTGCCGTAAAAAACGGCCCGGAAGGTACGGCTTCAGGCGTTGTGGCGCACTATTTTCTACAGGAAGTTCGACTGGAGCGCGCCAGCTTTGTGCGGCGCCGCATCTTCTGGGCCGTTTTTACGGCAATTAGGAAGAAATGGACGGAATCACCTCCCTCTCCGTAGTCTCCCATCCCGTATACGAATACTCCACCTGAAATCTGCACCATCTCAGATTCGTGGGGTGATGCCTTTAAAGGAGAGGGGAAATTACTGCTAGGGGCACTGAAAGGAGCCATAGTTATCCAAAAAAAAATCTTCGTAACAAGTCTGAAGATAGAGTCAAGTCTAGAAGTATACTAGTTGTACTAGTAGAGTATAGAGGTTATTACGACAAGGACTTGCGAAAGAGATAAGGAATGGACTACTTTCTTGTCTCCAAAATAGCAATATTTTACAAAATTTGTGAAAGTGGCTGATAAATTTCTAGAAGGAAGTGAGAGGGGAGGGTAGAAATTGGAAGCAGAAATAGCTTGCCTGATTTGAGGACAGTAATAACGACCCACGTGAGAAACTGGACAACTACAATGAACACAATGAACAGTTTTGAAAAGGTTATCTCCTATTTGGGCAATATCAGTGAAAGGTGAACAAAACAAACGTTTATGGGAATTAAAAACAGCAATCAGCCCATTCGAAATGGGTGTAACGTCCGGTGCAATCTAAATGTGTACTTTCGAAGACATATTCGCTCACATCGAGGACCAGTCGAATGTTTGATAAGCATTAATGGGTGTTTCCGTCTGTAAGAAGGCAATTTCCATTTAGTGAAATGTTTGCAAAACGAGGAATTTAAGGAAATGCTATACCATTAGATGAAGAATGAAGGAAGGAACTCCAGCATCAATGCATGCTAAAAGGAAGACCTGAAGTTTGCGAGTAATAACAGTGCAACAAAACCGTTTGGAAAGAACGGTCTCATTGGAGAAGTGAACTGATTTTGTGAGGTTTTTCTTGCAGAAATTTCTCAAATGTTTTCTTCTTTTTTCCGACACCAGCCAATATTTTGACTAATCAATCAGATATTGTGTATGACAAAAGCAAACATTAAGACTTTCCATAGTTGCCCGAAATGGCATCATTTCCGTTGTTCTTGTGCATGTTTTTGAAAGCAGCAGATCACGAAACAGACTAAGTTTGGATGTCCACGAAAAGGGTTAGGGAAGTAGCACGAGCATGAGCGCGACCATATTCAATTCCCTCTAATCGCCATGAAAAGCGATGTGGGAACGGCTCTGTCGATCGACTCTTCCTACGAGGGACCTGAGAACGTTACACGTATACGAGTGCAGACAGGCTGTCTGCCAGCGAGCGTGAAGGACAGCGTCAGAATCTTGATTGGTTGTCCGTTCTACCCAAAAGTTCCACACAAAAAGATGGCTGAGGAGGAAATTCAAAATCGGATTTTAACCTTTCGTTTAAATCGCAAGTACATAGGTGCTGCAGGAGTACTTGGCCTTCGTGACGGTTTGCGCAATTTATGCAATGAATTTTTATCAAAAGCTCGGTTTTCCGGGGAAAGATTGGGGAATTAATACCGATTGTGTCCTGAGGAAAATTCGGATTGCACGGTTTTGTAACTACTCATCTAAAATTGCTCTAGGTGGATTTTTTTCTCTGAACATTTTCAAAACTAGTGGTAACGCTGAAAACTGAGACAACTCATCATTTCCTCATTAAACAGCGTAGATTCTAGATAACAGCAAGAACAGAGCACAGTTCATGAAATTTCTAGCGGTAGTGAATTCTATACTTCACCCTACCACTGAAACACACACGTCTTCCTCGCTTTTTTCTTTTTTCTTTGTAAAAATGAAATTCTTCGCTTAGTGATTTTCTTCAGCAACACTATATCTTAATGCACACAAATCCCAAAACAGCGTTGACCTTATAAAGTGTTTTCGTGAAAAATAAATAATAATAATCATAATTTCTGGTGGAGAGACCATGTCTTCTTTTTTTTTAATTCGACAATAAATTCTTTCCTATGCTTGCAGAGGCCGAGTCGACCCTGTTGACTTCAGAGCACCAAACATCTTAAATACTCAACTCGACTGTATCCTCAATATCTTATTATATTGATTGACATTTATTTAGAAGTGCTTCTCATTATAGAAATTGGTTCTTTCCCCTGAAAACTGCACATTTTCTTCGCCCTGCCCCTTCTAATACATGCATGCATGATGCATGGTGTACATACATCATGCATCTACTTGAAGAAAATTTATGATCTTACTGTATAACAAATGAATTCCATCTAGAATTTCTGAATGTTTTGAATTCAAACGTATTTTCTTCGAAACTTGAAATAGTGCTACACAAACTCCTTTTAGTAAAAGTCATATTTGTTGAATGCTCCCTAACTTGAAGTGGTGAGAGAGCCATCATTCAGTTTTCCTTTTTTATTTCTTAAAAATGCATATGCAAGTGCTCATTTTTGATGCTAGTAGAAATCGCCTGCAGAAATTTTCATCCTTGTCTTGCCAGCTTTTTTCATGGAAGGACTGCAACGCTGGGACAACTTCGAAACAATCACCTACAATAGTAAAGGGGATTGTTCCGGATTATGATGGCTTACAGACACCTACATAATAGCGTGGACGTAGCTGAAAAAGATGACAACTTCATGGTGAATGTTATTCATCTCAAATATCTACTTTAAATAGCTAGCTTTAGATGAAAGGAAAGTGGAAATTGAAAGAAAATGCAGAAATAATTATGCTGGAGAGTTAGGAGTCGTATGCCACTACTTTCGTCGCGCTGATTACTGCACTGGGACATAAGCACGCAGTTGCGCTAGCGCTCTGCTCTATTCATGCGCTTTGTCGCTGTGATGTGCTCGCATCAACCAGTGCCATCGCGTTGCAGTGGTCGTGACGCGAGAAACTGTTGAACGATAACCTCTGTGTAAGCAGGTCTGACAGTTCTTTCTCCTGTTGTACAAGCTGCAGGAGAGAAAAAAGGGAAAAAATAAAATCATTGCAGCTTCCAATGCAAATGTAGGGGAAATACCACATAATGCACTCAACCAAACTGTTAGCAGTGTGCTGACAATGTCGAGCTAAAATATGAACAAAGAATGAACAGGATGGTATATATATAAAACTCAACAGGAGGTTCATAGTCACTGGTGTCGCGCAAAGTTGGAGTCAGCGCAAAGAAAACAAATGGTAAAAAGTGAGCATAGCCGCGTTGCAGCGACAGCGAAGCGAAGATCTGCGGGAGAATAGACGTTGCGGAGAACAAACAGACGATTTCTAATGAAATAATAACTGAAACAAAATGAGGCAAAAAATACAGAAGACTTATAGTTTTTAAGGGGTACAAGTAGTGATAGTCCTTTTCCAAAGTAATTCTGCGACAACTGCAGTGCCATGCTGAAGCGAACGCTTCACGACAACGTGAACAGTGACTCAAAGCTTTTGTCACGTGATGAATGCAGTAAATATAAAGCAATTCTCAATTTAAGCGAACAGCAATTCAAATAAACATGGGAAAAATCCTCAGGAACGTGCAGGAATTTCTATGGATAATAAACAGTCATGGGATGATTATTTTGGTTAGACAGCAAAACGACACATTGTTGACTAATTGTTTTGGTGTTTCTCGTGTCTAAAATCACTCAAGAGTCATAAAATGTGAGGAATTTGTGTACTTTACGGCGTATTCCAGTAAATAGTAAGTGAAAATGCAGCTAAATCGAGGGGATATGCTCAGAAAACATGAAATATAAAATTGCATCAATCGTCAGGTGATCATGTGACTAGCATACGCGTGGTCACCCGTCGATCGACGAGTGTGGGTCAAATGGGACAGCCTGTGCGCTTCTAACTGGATTTGATCTACCGAATAAGAGCAGTGGAACCGGCGTGCAACTAGTACTTCAGCTGATACAAGCGAAAAGATTGCGCTCAATAAAATTTTTGGCCAGTTGTTTAGGATCGATATGGCTGAGCCCTGACTTCTATGTGACTAGCAGTACAATGTAGAGGTACATATTTTACGAGGAACAATTCAATAAGATGTGATTCCAAACCTGCCATTTGGAGTTTCCAAGCTATCTGTATGCGATATTGAGATACTCTAACCGAGAAGAGGTGGAGAAGCGAGTTTTAGAACTCCTACAACACCGTTACTAACTTGTGTCCCAAAGTCCGTTGCAAACCTTGGAATTCTTGGAAGTGGGCAAAATTAAATTTTGAAAATAACGTTCGAAAGTAAATGAGCTGATGATTTCAAATATATTTCGAGAATTTACTGTTGACAAGTATGTGACCTGAAAAAGGGCGTAGTTTCCTCAAGCCCCGTTAATTGCTTTCACACCTCTGCAATCCCGCCATTGACATATCCCGCGGATACATCTCCATGGAAGGAAGGGGTGTTCATAGGATTTCTGCTTATTTCTCGAAATTGGACAAAATGTTAATTACATCCGTAATCACGAGGTTATTTAGAGCATTTTGGTACCCCACACCATATGTTGGTTCGAAATTTCCATTCTCTTCAGAAATTGACGAAAGTGCTCCATCGAAGATTAATAAAAAGCCATACTTTCCAAGCTGCGAGAAATCTCCTTGGAAAATTTTCAGTTAACAACTTGTACTCGACAATAGTTTATATCAGTAAGTTTCTAGCTTTGAAAATGTCTAGTTTTTCCAGTGTCAAACCTACAACATTACTCTATTTCGTTATTTGGTCCAATTTTTGAACAGCTGTCAACAGCTTAGAATGAACGCTTAAGTCTCGCGATTCGGTACTTGTCTAGAACTCTCCTTCCTTTACGACAAGTGAATTAGGCACACGCATCGGATGACAGCTGGTCATGGTTTTCGAGTGACCAAATTGGAGAAAATTTCGTCTGTTTTCACAAAACAGAAATTTTTGCAGCCTCTATGAATTTTTTCAGTACCTCAAATAGCCAGTTCTTCTCACAAAAAGACGCTCTTTCGAACGATGTTAAATACACTTTTATTTACAAACTTCAAAATTTCAACACTGACTCCGCCCGCTTATAGAGCAGGCGATATCCTATAGCTGGAATGGTTATCGCGGCCCAGGCATTGTCTGCCAGGCAGCTCACGCCTTCGATAGGTGACTCCTCTGGCGATTCGGCGTCACAGAGAGACAATAATGTTTGAACATAAATGAACGGTGACGAGAATTCTAGAGAGTTCTTATTTGTTAAAACAGCAGAGATAAGTACAAGTTGTTTGCTGAAAAACTTCCGAGGAGATTTTTCACAGCTTGGAAAGTATGGCTTTTTATTAATCTTCGATGGAGCACTTTCGTGAATTTCTGCAGAGAATGGAAATTTCGGAACAACATATGATGTGGGGTACCAAAATGCTCTAAATAACCTCCTGATCACGGATGCAATTAGCATTTTGTCCAATTTCGAGAAATAAGCAGAAATCCTATGAGCACCCCTTCCTTCCATGGAGATGTATCCACGGGATGTATTCCATGGAGATGTATATGCCAATGGCAGGATTGCGGAGGTGTGAAAGTAATTAACGGGGCTTGAGGAAACTTTGCCCGTTTTCAGGCCACGCATTTGTCAAAAGTAAATTCTCGAAGTATATTTGAAATCAGCAGCTCATTTACTTTCGAATGGTATTTTCAAAATTTAATTTTGCCCACTTCCAAGAATTCCGACGGTTTGCAACGAACTTTGGGACACAAGTTAGTAACGGTGTTGTAGAACGACAACAGGAACGAAAAATGTAAACGAACAACGTAAAACTCACCTTTGAACAATTCCCAACGCAAAAAAGAGAATTCTTCCAGAGAGAGTTGCTCCGTGATGGAGAAGATGAAAATAATTGTTAAGTTTTCCATATAGAGGAAGATTGGCAACGCCAATATAGAAAACATTTATCAAAAGAACTTCCCATTTAGGTTACAAATGGAAAGCATATAATTAAAGCGAAACAAGAAGACCAGTGATCGCAATTTCTGCAGTGACAGAGAACAATTCAGTATCAGTTTCAAATCGCACCGAGACAAGGAAGGCTAGCAAATAAGTAAGAAAATAAGATTAAATGGCAAAATAATTTAAGAAATCAACAGAATGAAAGAAATGACAAGTGAAATGGTAACAAAAAAGCTGCTTCATCACGTAAAACATATTCGACAAGCAAGTCCAAATAGTGTAAAGCTGGACATATATTGAAATAGAGAGATGAAAGAAGATTAGAGAGATGGAGATAAGGATAGAAGGAAGATAATAACAAATCCTTTTTTACCCAAGAATTGAATTATGAGATACTGGGCAGAGAGACATAAGAAACAAAAATAAAAGGAAGAAAAAGGAACAAAACATAAAAGCAAACAAGCAAAACCAAGCGAACGACAAACGAAACATAACACAAAGATATATGACGTAAGAAGAATGTCTCAAACTGATAAGTAAATCAAATTATGAAGAGAAGAAGCGAAAACGTGCGGAAATTAGGCGGTGTTTTGGAAAGTTTTTTCCTGTATATTTTCTGTATGAATAAGGCTTTTCTGCAAAAACACGCATGAAAACAGATAGTCATATCGTTCGCCGAATTTGAAATAATCGTAAGCTCAATATGAGTCACACACTTCATTTACATATATGGGCGCTCAAAAATTGAACAGCAGTGATTTTTTCCTTAGGACTCTGCAATGACTTTTCCTGATGCAGTAAATGAACGTGAAGAATTGCAGAGAAAAAAGGTTTGAGAAGAAGTACATGTGAGCATCTTTTTTTGAGGGGGGATACAAAATTGGAGGAATCCTAGCGAGGAAAACTCAACTTGATAAATTACTACTATCATTCAAAAAGAAACTTCATTTTAGTAACGATAGAAAATAAACTCTGCAGAGGGATTTGCTAATGCAAGTACAAATTTTACGTAGTGGTCACTGTATCTGGTCTGACGCGGATCAATGAGCTGACCATGAAAGGATGGATTGGTGATGGTGATGACAACAAGAGATAAAGACCAACGGATGAGGACAACAACGTTGGGATAGGATTCTTTAGAGCGCAGAAGATTGAGGAGGCCCAGTTCTATGGACAACAAAATAGAAGAAGGAAGATTATGAGTCACATGTCTTAATTTCCAAGAATGGAAAACAAAAAAACCGACGCTTTCGACTGAGGCGAACAGTGAGCTGACCTCTCGTATGGTATCTGATTGAATAATAATGTTTTGCGTGGTAGAGTATGAACTCATTGGAACGTGAGTAAACATCTATTTCAGAAAAACACGAGGAAGGCTTGAAATGTCAAATAATTGGAATATGCACAATAAAGAACACAAATACACAGAAGCGATAATATAGAAGTTCAGAAGAAAAGAGATAACCATCTTGTCGTCAGTATATTTTGATTTTTCCGCTTTTATTCAAAGAATATGGAATTGATTGAGATGTTGATCGAGAAAATGGAAAAGTTAAGAAACATTCACGAAAAATAGTGGAAAACCCTGGTAATTAGATGCATTTTTTGGAACCTCGTTAAAAGTAGTGGCAATATTGACAAAGCGATGAAAATAGAGAGTGTCTTTCAAAATAAAGGAGTTTTCTACCGAAAAGCGGAGGTCGCAGCTTTGTCTAAATCTACCTTAAGGAAGAACCATCGCTCAGCATTTCTATTTTATTTCAAGTGTCTCTCTCCTTTTGTTTTTACTAGCCAAGGATTGAAACCGGTTCTATACAGCAAACAGACTGCGTTGCACAAGAATGGACCAATCCCATAAAAACGGCTCAGCAGAAAAAAAATTGTTAGGAACCAGAAGTATAGCAATAGGAAGCGAATTTGAAGCTTCGATCCCAAACGAAAACTAATGAAAAATTTTCGACACCTGTTCGAAAAATTTTCATACAATTTTCAAGCGTTCAAAAGAGTGCAGAAATGGATTCTATGACAGGATGCTTAGCATAGTGAGATTCTCTTCGTTTTGCTGATTCACTCTGTATCGGTGGACTTGCTCGTTTGACACCTAAATTTTTGGGAAATGGCACTCAAAAACCACGCCACAAAAATTTGATTTTTACACCTAAAGATGAGTAAAAAAATGTGACGGCTGTGTGGTAAATCTAGAAGTTTTTCCTCTGAGGGATCTTGATAACTCATGCTGCTGCGATAATGTTGATCAGGTGCTGTATAAACATACACCGGTACGATAGCCGATTGAGAAAACAAAGAAAAACAGGTGTCTATGACGAGTCGTTGTTTGCCGCAAACAGTAGCAAAAAGGGGAATTATACCCACGAATTTGAAGGCGACACTCTTGTTGAACACGGGAAAAGCCTTTGTTGTTCGCAGAGAGTTGTGCTTAGATACGGCTTTGGTTTTTATGGCTTTCTAAGTCTTTTTTCATACACACCTTCCAATGAGATATCTTTTAAGTTGCGGACACTGGAGAGGAAAAATATATTCAATAGCTGCAGATGAATTTCATTGAAAAATTCTTGGAAGAAGCACAGCGCAATTATTTTACTTTGGCAATGAGGTGACGAGTACATGTATCTTTATGTCCTCCGGAAATTGGAATTACAGTAAAACCACCAAAGTCTGTTCTATGGCAAAGTGATAGCGTTATTTTGAGAGTTGCGCAGCAAGCTGCCAAAAGGAAGGCGGTAAAAGACGATAAAAGTACAGCAAACTATTTATTGGATTGTCCCTTCAATTCCCTTCTATCGTTTTGACATTTTTACTTTCTACTGAAGAACAATTATATTTCTACTAACTATGGCGTCACCCGAGTGTTCTACGACCTTCATTTATCGATCGAGTAGATTGTTGCTTACTTTGCGGAGAACTTGTGCGGCTTTGAGTTGAGAAAACTGATCACTGTGGTGGGAAACTTCTGGGACAACCCCATATTTACGTCACATAATAAGAATGTAATCCATCGAAAGAGCATTATGGCATAAAAATGTGAAATCAATCGAAAATCGGTAGCAGAACAGGAACTGCCCACACGTGCAGTGTATGTATGTCTAAAAGCTCATTTTCTGTGTACACATCACTGAAGACCATGACAGACGACGTAACCGATAGTTGATCACTAGGCTGATCGATAAAGTCAGTCGACATCGTTTACGGGATCAACCGATGGAACGACTGGATCCTTCACAGATGCAATGATCGTAACGGCGAGCTGAAATCGATATAATCGACGTTCGAAACAAGGTGAATTTCGCTGTGCTGAACATACAACAGCGTATAATAGGGACGGTTTACACGCTTCTCTGGGGAATCATGTGTGGATCAATGATGTGCGGCTGGGTGGAAACGTTGTAATTTACATGAATTAGAGGAGAACTTCATCAAGCATAGAAGCTCCTTTTCCGGAAAACAAACCCGTTATCGGTGGCCATTTTTGCGTACCCTATGAAAATGCCATAGTTTCAATAAAATCGGAAAAGAATACTGGAGGCTCAAACTTGTGTGCGCTGAACGAACGTGGTCGGTGCCGAGTATTTTCAACCAGTTGACAGCGCTGCGTCTTCGATTCGGAACATTCAAAGGGTGCGGGGAATTTCTTCAAACGGGTGACCCAGCCGAAAAATTCCTCTCCGAATATGCTGCTATATTTTTATTATTTAATTATAATCTCGCATTACTTATAATCAGTACTATTTATACTAATTTTTATCGGCTTGAGCGGCCCCCATAATTGCTGTGCTTTATGCCAATCGGTAATCACTCGTTTCTGTGAAACATGGGTAGAATGTAAAATAGATGGTCAACCTTAGAAAAATGCAAGCTTTCCCCAAAACCGTTTTATTTGCAATAAACACAATAATAATGATCAGTATTCCACCTTAAGCATTATTTTTCGCATTTTCCTCATGTCCCGAGATTTTTCCGACTCTTGTTTCATTTGATATATGTATAATTTCGTTTTCTCCTTACTTCCCTCTCCCATGTCATATTTACTCCTTCAGTCAGCCACTATTTTCTTCAGACTTTTCACCGTACTGTTGTCTCCATAACTAATTTTGGTTAGAAGCTCATGAGAGTAAACCGATAAAATTTCAGGTTGCTGGTGGCGTTTTCCTAGCTACTACAACGATTTTCACGCTTTTAGTTCAGTACGGCCGTTTCAGTCATTTTAATTCCTCCGTTCCCTCGTGATTGATGGAATGATGGATTGTTTCTTTTGGATGTTAGACTCACACTGTTAGTAAACACTGCCAATAATTTTGTTCTGCTTTTTCGCAATTGATAGAGCTTTGCGAAATGTGACCTGCCTTGCTTTTTACCTAGTAGTTCACCATCCAATTCTTGTCAGTAACTAGCGTTTCTGCTACATATATTTACGTATCTTATTATCTTACGTATGCTACGTACCTTTCGCTAGAGCACGCAATTTCAAGAGTTCTATCTTAATCTGCCACGTTTTTCTTATTAGTAGCGACTCGGTAGACCGCCTAAGAGTACATATTTCTTGTCTCGCCATCGTGCTGCTCACTACCGTTTTTCGTGGATTTTTAAAGGTCTTTCTAGATCGGTTATCGTTCAACGGGGATCTTTGGTTAAAAGGAATACAAAAAAAAAAATCAAAACTTGTCAAATCATATATTGGATAGTTTCGTTTGGTTTGTTTTAAGTTCTGAGGTCAGTCAAAGGTTTTTTTTTCTGGATTTGATCTCTTGTGGAAAGGACATATTTTCTTTCATGAATTTCTTACTTTTATATAATTATTCTTCCCCTCTTGTGAGAACTTTTTCGCTTGAAATTTTCAAATTTTCGAAAGTAAAATTATTCTCATCTGAAGGTGACATGTAAGATCCGGATGAAAAAAAGAAGAAAGGAGTGATGGAATCGCTTGCGAATAGCAATAGCAATTGCACAGAAGATAACTTTCTGGACGTTACTTATGACCTAAGATCATGAACAAATCCATAAATCACAACAGTGACTATCATGTTGCTTAGAAAACTGCATTCGTTTTTCCATTGATCCGGGATCTGATCTCAGTTCCTACCAACCCATTAGTTATCAGTTCGGTTTTTTTCGTGTACTTTTTTGCTTGGTTTGTTCAATCGCCTAAGATGACCTTTTCCTTTTTTAATCGCTAGATCTGCGGAGATGAAGTGAGCTTTTTTTGCTGGCCCTTTTCTCCGTATACTTCTTCTTCTCTACATTTTCTGTGGGTGATTTCTTGAAATCATCACTTTCTTTTCTGCTTTTATTCCAACTTTCCCGCTGTCCAACTACTTTTCGTCATTTCTCCAACTTTCCAAGATTCACGTGCACCATAAATTTCTCGAAAGGACTTCAGTAGTAGTCGACAACATCCAGTAGCAAATATCATGAAATTGCTGATTTATTCCTGTTAGTTTCCACCAGCACTCACATTACTACTTGGTATTCTACCCATTTTTGTGTCACCATTATAAAAAAAGAGAATCAAAGCAAGGATTTCTAAAACATCATTCCTTTGGTAATCCAAATCTAGGACTTCGAAAGTATAGACCGGGTAATACAGTCGAGCATATGCACATTGCTGACTGCATGACCCATCGAGCTTTTGTTTTCTGTTTTTAAAATTTTTTAAACTAGAATCTATGGGGTCAACATTCTTTCCACTAAGGAGAGCACATCACGATTCACAACGAAGTCCTAGAGTTTGGTTTGTAGCTCGCGGAAAACAGTGTGGTTGTGCTCATCCTTCCTTTTTTTCTCATTTTTTCCTTACTAGCCTAACCAAGTAAAACCGATGAATAGGCTGCTGAGAGGACCGGAACCGTGTACAAGGTAGCACGTTGTAGGAACTAAAGCTTTCCCACGCCGTTTTTTTTGTGACGACTAAGAAGAGTTGAGCGGACCGCGTTGGTTTCCGTAGTCTGTACCCCAAACGCTAGGTTTTCGCTGTGGTTTCCGCACCACGTTAAAATCGTGATGACGCTGCCTTTGATCTCTTGAGATGCAGTCAAGTCAGAAAATTAAGATTCGATAGTTTGGAATTCTCAAGAGACAAAACGCGTAGACCTAATGCATTTGAAAGAAAGGTTAAAATGAACGTTCACAACAGGTTAGGATGACTTAATATCGATCGAAAAGACGTCAAGCACCGCTCGGACTAGAAATCAGTTTTTTTTTTCACCTTTTCTCAAAACTCTCTAAAAAAATCGCCTTTTTTACTTGCTTGTCTGTATTATATGGTACGATACATGAACGAGAAGATATATCAATTGGTTCTGGAAGGTCCACTGTTTCCGGTAAAACTGCGCCGGTTCCACGTGAGCTGAAGAATGAAAATGCGCGTTATTTTCGAAGTGGTAAACAAAAAGGGAACATCATATGTGAAAATAGACGTATGTGAAAATCTGGGAAGCACATCTGCTTACCAAGAAAGTGCACAAAAGTGAGCTTGTTTTCAAAATGAAGTGAGTGCATATAGAAATACACTATGCAGGGAAGATCTCCTAGTGTCCTTCTCGATTTTCTGGAAGAGACTGCGTTTCGTTGCATCGCTAGACTACTCGTTTTGAGACGAACATTTTAGAAGAATCCTTAGTTGGTTTCTTTTCAGTTTCGGATCCTTCGCAAATTCCAGAGCTTCTAGATTTATCTTATTAGAGATTTGCGAGTGAGATTCCGATTCGGACTTGCATTTCCCTTGTGAACTCAAGACCACAAATCTAACAAGTTGGAAAACCCTTAATTCTCAAATTTGAATTCAAACGAAATTCTTCATCAAGAAATTTTTTCCATTTTTCATGAAGCAGATCGTCTATGCTTTTTTTGAACTTACATTTAATTTTCTTTTTTACAGTGTTGTGAAGAGTGGGTTGTATTCATTATTGACCTACTCATCTTGGCAGTAATTTTCACTTTTATTTTTAATGGATAAAATCAGCTATTTCTCTTCGACGGTTCTTAGATTGCGGACAATAATTTTCGTTAGTATTGTTGTACTATTACTAACATTTTTGTGTACGAGAGGAATTAAAATTAATCGTCGTGAAAAATATGATGGAAAATATCTTTCTTTCCTATTCAACGGTGGACGAATTGGAAATCAGGTAGTTTCCGCCTAGTCTCCCTCTTCAAATTTTCTTTTTTTGCGTTTGATTTTCGTTTCCCTTCACTGTTCCTAAACGTTTTTTTACCCGTAACCCTGTCTTTTTTCCAGGAGCACGTGATCTTTTGCAGATGTTCCGGCTAATTTCTGGATACAGCATTGCGAAGCATCTGGGACGGAAATTATTTTTTTCGTTGAACGGTGGCGGTGATCAAGCTAGGGTGCGAGTGATATTGGCGCGGATAACGGCGACATTTCCACGGACTTTTCAAGCCTACACTCTGTTCTCTGTAAGCATTGACTTCTATAAAAAGGGAAGATTTTGATGTTTAAAGGCATCACCCCACGAATCTGAGGTGGTACGGATTTCAGGTGGAGCATTCGTATACGGGACCGTAGATTGTGGAGAGGTGGATGATTCCGTCCATTTCTTCCTAATTGCCGTAGAAGACGGCCCGGAAGATACGGCCTGCGCACAAGGCTGGCGCGCTCTAATCGAACTCCTTGTAGAAAATAGTGTGCCAGGACGCCCGAAGCCGTATCTTCCGAGCCGTTTTTTACGGCAATTAGGAAAAATGGATGGAATCACCCTTCTCTTTATAGTCTACGATCCCGTATACGAATACTCCACCTGAAATCCGTGCCACCTCAGATTCGCGGGGTGATGCCTTTAATAATCTCGACTGCTATTGTTTTCTTTGTGTTTTGATCATTAGCAGTAGAACATGTATTGTAAATTCTTGGGTTTTTTTTGCTGTTTTGGATGATTAGTTTGCACAATTTTGTTCTCTTAGAGTAAGCTTATACTTCGTTAATTCATATTTCGGCGAATGTTGAGCTATCCAAATACTATTTCGAACACAATCTAGGATTGATTTTTGCCTCAGCTATCAGCTGCCCCCTAATGATGACATATGTCATGTCTCAAAAAGCTAGATGATAGAAGTTTGAAACTCGAAGTGAAAGCATATGTTTAAATTCGGGAAAACTGAGAAATTCGAGTTTTCAGCAATGTAATGAACATTGCAAAAAAGAGGCATTGTTTTCTTTAAAGAAAGACACTTTCTCAACAAGGTAGAAGTTGATTGTTCATAAAGTGCGTTGGAAATTTCCAGCAAACTTTCGTTACAGCCATGCATTGAGTCGACAGTGGTACCGTTTGTTTATGATTCTGTGGGAAGACGAACATGTTGCGTCTTTGCTGATCCAATGAGGTGACTCCTATATTTTCATTCTCTCTCCAGTATCATTACGTTATACCAATAATAATCGACAGAAGGGCGAATGTTACATCCTTTTTTTGCAACTAATACTGGAAATGTTTTGATATATTATATATTTATATATAATATATCAAAACATTTCCAGTTGAAAAAAAAGGATGTAACTATATATATATAGTTGAGGGAACTGCACTTCGCCATGGTCCCATCTCGATTTCTCCACCACACCGCTTCGAGCACAGTCGCTTACGCAACTGTCCGTGCTTCATGTCCTTTTGACCCGCCTATATTCTCAACCAACTTTTCAAAAGGTGTCGAGAATGACTCCGTGATTCCTCCAGACGCCAGGCTCTCAATTAATTGAGCCCCAGGACGGTGTTAAATAACTGCCTCGCTGCGCATATTTCTGCTGTAGATCGGCTCCTAACAAAAGAAGAAATGCAGCACAGAGATCACTAGTTTTCGATCTCGCACGAAAACTTCAGCGAATAAGTATAAAAGCGGCACTCTTTTCCACATATAGTCGGGTGAAAGCGAGCTGAAAGCCGGTGCGGTTGCATAATTGGCTGTCTTCGAAGCGGCGCGGTGGAGCGAGCGGTTTTCATCGAAGTGGCGGACCATCGTTGGCTTCACTCGGGCTGCAGCGATGAGTGAAGCTAGTGAGGGTCCCATCTCAATCCCAAGCGCTCGCTCTGCTCCTTTCACCATTACACCGCTTCCAACCGCACCAAATTTCAAGTCGTTTTGATAAGACTATATCTGCGCCTGCTATCTTGCTTCTTCTCCTGCTGTTATCTACTTAATTATCGGCAAGGTAGTTGAGGGGGAATGGAGGGGTAAGTTCCGCTTAGGACTGCTCTGATTCAACTGCACTTAGAGTGCAAAGATCGTTTCTGTACCATAAAAGTCCTGAAGTGTCCAATGACGTGGCCAGATTTTCGATAATCAGACCCTTTCTCGATGCAACACATCAGTTTTCTGATAGTAGGGATGAGGTGCTTCTTGATGAGTTTCCACTACACACAAGTACTCGCAACGTTGTTCTCGCTCAGACGTTTATTCGCCTTTTTGCTTTTGCGTTTTTTGTTCGAAAAGAGAAGGATAGAGCTAAAGTCTAACTAACTAACTAGCCTAACTGATGCTCTAACTTTACAAAAAAACCTCCAAGGAGGCTTGCTGGAAGTGAATAGCGAAGTTTATCATTTAATTCTTGCTTCTACTGAAGCGGAAAGTGGGCTGAGAGATGGCTTCTCCGAAATGCGATTTCACGGTGAAGAACAAGCTTAGCGCTCTTTATCAGTTCGACTAGAGCAGTCTTTAGCGTTCAATCCCTCTCCCTCCCACAACTACCTTTCCGGCTGTCTTTATTTTCGCATTTTGTTAATCGATCTAATCGATTGGCTTAGCGAGTTGTGCAGTTCGACCAACGCTTCCTTGTGTTTTGGAATGAATCATCCTCATGAGAACGACTTTGAAACGCATTTTCTGGAAGCATTTTGTTTTCAGATATAGTAGCTATAATTCAAAATTTCTCGTATTGGACACGGAATACGGACAAAATGTCAGGTATTTTGAAGAGAACTTGTCGGAAATACGCGAAATGTTCACGTTCGGTGACGAGGCTAAAGAGAGAGGAGACAACATTGTTAACTGCATGAAAATGTAAGATTTTTGTTTTATGTTTCAAACAAATTTAGTTGCACAGTGAAAGTTCTGAGTAGATCCAAGAAAGTGGCTTATTTTCGCCCTTGATTCAGAAATGAGTATGGCCGAGCGTTCATATCTTCGATATAGTAAATTTTAGTGGGTTACAGCCGGTTTTATGTTCTTATATTATCTTTGAGTGGAATTTTTGCCGTATTCATTTAATTTCCCACTATTTACAGTGAGGAAAAAAAAGACCCGGAGTTAAGCGCAGTGCTCAAAAACGAAAGCAGAAGGAAAATCCACGAAATTTATTATGGAAACTCGAACGTGAGGATAAAAAAAACACCAGGAACACTTTGGAGGGAGCATACCACGAACCTGAGGCCGCGTTTAAAAGTCTGATTGCTGTCTGCTCGTGGTGGCGCTGCTTTAACTAAACTCAAACAGGCGTTCGAGTGTACGCATTGGGAACGTACGAGCTGTATAACCTGCACTGTTATATGATGAAAGATTTCCCATACATTGCAAAAATTTGCTGTCTTCCAGCACATCGCCAAAGCCCACAACCTGAAAGGTCAACTGCCTGAGGGGAGCATTGAACTTTTGGCAACAACCGTTCGTTTCGTTTTATTCTGCAGAAAACTGTCGAGTGAACTCCAACAAACCGCCCTTTCTATGCTTCTGCGATATCTCTGTGTGTCCTTTGCTGCGGTTAAGGAAGCACTCATGAGACGCCCTCTGCGATCCCGCAGTAATCGTAAGTAAACGAGCAGCGGTCGTAAGCCCAAGCACCTACGGAAATCGCTAAGGACAACAGTAAGGTCTATGATGAACTCATTGCGTTGATGTCTAAAATACCTAGCCAGCAAGTGGTTGTTGTCCGAATTGAAATATGGGACTCGAACAACAATCCTACATATGTGGCAGGAAAATGGTATTATTCAACGGAGCGCACGTCGAACAACGGTGACCATTTGGTCGGCTTCTGCGGACAGACGAGCCTCATCATCGCTTCCACGTTCAGGAGGAATCATTGAAGCAATAAGCTCACGTGATAGGGGTCAACACTTTTAACGCCTGAAGAGCAGCACAAACGGAAGATGAGGACTCTCAAATCTCAGCTCGTCTACGTTCTGACGAGGAACATCCCTGAGTCAGATATCCGAAAATCCAGAGCTGTTTGTGACGTTGCATTCGACTCTGACCATCGTCCAGTTCCTCTCAGCATCAAGATACAATTCCGTACGATTCTGGAACGTGTACGGTTTTATAGGTGGAGTTCCTTCTCAACCGAAAGTCGACATGAAAAAAAAACCGAAAAAAAATCTGAAAAACGAAGAATGTAGGACAAATTTCTGTGTTAAACGTGTGTCTATTCATGTTGGAGTACGGACAAGAAAGAAGCTTTGCGACCCACATTTCTTCAGATGCATCCAGGGCGCTGCAAGGAAAATCCTTCCAGTTCAAATCCCGCCGAAAAAGTTTAGTTTTGCATCTGCGGAGATAAGATCCGCGTACAATTCTGTATGCGTCGCCCGCATGCAGAATTGTACGCGGTGATTTCAGTACTGGTGATTTCAACTAGAAAAGGCGTCTGAGTAGGAAGTTGCGTCGTCAACTGCAGCAAGACCGCGATAACGAGTGGACTTCAAGAGCGATGGAGCTTGAAAAGTCGTGGGAAGGCAAGAACCCCCGGAAAGCCTATGCTTTACTAAAACAGTTCAGGCAAAATGAAGAGATGTTCTCCTGTCCTCAACACTGCCAATGAAATAGCTGTCGATGAAGCAACCCTTCTCATTTTCGGGGAACACTTCAAGACCTTGCTGAACCGGCCAGCACCGTCAGCTCCTGAACTCAAGCACGTTCATAGGCCGACATATGCGGTTAACGAGGAGCCACCAACCGAGGCGGGCGTTCTAGTCTGTAATCAAAAAATGAAGAGTGGAAAATGTGGTGGAGAGGACGGGATTAGCGCAGAAATGCTGAAATATCTTCCTCCGTCTGGAATTCGTGAGATGACAAAGAAGTTATACGTCACGGAGCCTAGCAACTAGCGAAGAATCCTTTTGCTGCGTGTTATGCACAAGGTATTGGAGCGGATTATCCTGTACCGACTTATTAAGCACTGGAAAACATTGCAGCATTACTCGAAGCCAATGCAATTAGCCTCTCTGGACTTTGAAGCCATTTTCGGCTCTTCTCATTGAGGGCGCCTTTCCAACTAATTTTTTCAACGCAGTGATGGAGTACCAGGAAAGTTTGTTCGCTTGCTTGATGACACGAATCAACTTCTGCAGTTCGAACACGGGCCGGATGTACAACACCGTTTGAAGTAGTAACTGGAGTAAGACAAATGGCAGTGGCAGGACTCTTGATGACAACTAATTGAACTCGTCGATGAGTTCTGTTACCTGGGTTGTATGCAGAAAACAACGGCAGCTACGAAAATGATATTTAGCAAAGATGCGCTAAGGCCATTTCTGCATTTAACTACTTAATAAAATGGTTGTAGACCCATCACCAACGAAGTCAAGCTTGGAATCTACCTATCCGCAGTTCGCCACATCATGATTTATGGATCGGAGACTTGGGCAGCACCGTCTACGATAATGGAGATTCTTGACTGCACGGAAAGGAAGCTGCTTAGACGGCTGCTTGGCTACTTTTGCACTAGGGTATGCCACCATGAAGATCCTTACGACGAATGGATTCCGTGCAAGCTCTCGCAGAGGATCGCGAAGTCTGGAGAGAGCTGTGTTAGGGACGGCAGACCTCGGCGAAGATGCGGGTGAGACATCGCGTCGGGAGATGACATCAGCTCGCCGATTACGTCAAAAAGGTCACTGCACGAATCTGACTACTTGACGAAATCCGCGGAAAAGCTAGAGTTAAGGTTCTAGATTTTGGGATCCGGGTTGGTTCCGCTCTGCCCTCCTTAATTCCTTTAATAAAAACCGGCGTTTAAGACGCCATTTTTACTGCGATTTCTGTTGCACGGCTCCACCCTTGTACATGTAGATTCTACAGAGAGACCGGAGCTTGTACAAAGAAGAGCGTTCTAATGTATCTCGCAGGAAGTAAAGCGGTTCTCACGCCATTTTTACCACCATTAGGAAGAGAACCATCCCGGATCTCGCAATCTAACGTCCCATCTTTAGCTTTTCCCGCGGATTCTCTCATCACTTCAGATTCGTGGTATGCTGCTTTTGAAGAAACTTTGTACAGCGTTTTTGGAACGTCTTTGCGCGACCGTTCAAATGATTCTCTAATGGATTTGTCCCGACGTCCGTTTTGAGCAAATGTTAGACTGCCCGCAGAGTTCAGAGCCGCGCGGGCGCGCGGTTTGGCGGCTCTGCGGTTTTGGTGGTTATTGACTATTCAAAACAGTGCGCTCAATAACCACCGAAACTGCAGAGCCGCCAAACTGCGCGTTTCAGTAATGCCTATACTGGGTCGTAGATTATGGGGAAGAGGGTGATTTCGTTCATCTCCCTCTGTATTAGTATAAACCGACGACAACGGAACGCTGTTCCATGCGATGGATTCTCGCCGTTATTCGTCGAAAACCAATTCGGACGAATCGCAAGCGAGGGCGGGGCGCAAAGGTTGCACGTTGCAACAGAAGCCGTCGTAGGAAACAGCGTTCCGGTCGTCCGTTTACACTGAAACAGGAAGAGATGAACGGAATCACCCTCTTCCCCACAATCTACGACTCCGTATAGGCATTATCTGCCTGAAACCCCTACCACCTCAGATTCGTGGGGTGATGCCTTTAAGCTGAAATTTTTCTTTTCTGCAGCGCAAGCAAATCATCATAGTGTCGGTTCCACTACGATAATTTGTTTTGGTAAGAAATTGAAGTTTACCATCGTAGGGCTTTACTATCTTTGTTGGCCATTGTTTGTCAAGATCATGATCTCCAACCCACTTTGTTGGCTCAACCGTCTCTCTTCTTCAGCAGTGTTTTTTTAAATTCAATTTTCGTCTAACTCTATAACTATGTGGGATTAAAATTGATTTCCGATTACTTTCTATAATTTTCGAACTGATGGTATAGCAATAAATCTGCTAGATATTTCTTACATATGTAAGTATGGGTTTGAGATGGTGATGTAGAGGGTAGTAAGAGCTGTGCAATTTGTTGCTTTCAGAAATGTTAGTGGGGCTATATGTATACATATTCGTAGGACCGATTTCTTGTTATTCAATGCATCCTCGGATTTTAACAAAACTCTAGAAGCAGCGCTTCAAATTGGAAGTGAGCATGTACGTAAGAAAGGTTCTTCTATATTGTTTTATGTTGTAGATAGATAAATTTATACGTGGTTATGATAAATTTGAAGGCATTCTGCAGAGAATTAACCGATATCTCTTGTTTGGTGACGACAAAGTTTTTATGAACGATTTGGCCGGAAATCTGATGAAGTATGACAACGGTGGTGACGAAGTCGTAAGTGGTTCCAATGGAAATTTTGAAGTGATAGTAAAGTTACATGTCAATCGGTCTCCGCACGTAGACAAAAGAAGAAAAAGCTTTCTAAAAAGTAAGAAGAAGGAAAGTATTGTACTAGCTCAAACTTTCTTTCGTGTTCATAAGATATGTAGTTTCGGTGTATAGGAGATTGTGCAGTTCGGGGTGTAGATTGCGAGTATGAGTGGATTCGCGCTCATTTCCCTCTCAGCGTCCTGAAAAATGGCGTGGGGAACGCCCTGTACGAATCTTCCTTCAAGGCACCTTGTAATGCCATCTTTGTATACGTGTCGGTGCCCTCAGCAGCCTATCGTTCGGATTTACTTGAATAATCCGCTGGAGAAACCCTTTTGATTATGGTTCGCTCGCTCGCAGGTGGTATGTTGTGAGGTGTCTCATAAGAAAATTCGTACAGGGCAGCACATGCTAATCTCAGGACGATCAGATGGTCATATCGCTCATTCTTCGGATTCTGCACCCCTAACTCTCTTTTCCTGGAGAGATACGAATATCGTCAATTTCGTGGTATGCTGCATTTAAGAAGGAAACAGCAATGTAGGCGCTATAAGATACTTTAGCTGATATGGATAATAGATATCGAGGCAGCCGTGGAATGGTTCAATTCAGATAGCACAAATATCGGATTACGATGAATTTGACGAATTCTACGTAGCGTCCCGTGCATGCGCTGCGTTCATTATCACTGCTCCCACATCGACATTCGGATGGTGGTTGGCATTTTTTACATCGAACCAGGAAGCAGTATACTACATCAACGACACTCGACCGCTTATGAGCAAAAAAGCTACAGATGAAACTTTCCTGTGAGAATATCATTTGTAAAAAGATTATCTAACATATATGTTCGACAATAAATTCAAAAGAATAGTGTTAGAACTGTCATTTCGAGGTAGTTTTTAGCATAGTCGGTCCCTCGAATGTGTTCAACCGGATGGACGCTGCGCGTCAACTGCAACGCGCTGCGTCAATTCGTACGAACACTTTCGGCGCCGATTCTAGGTAGCTCAGAGTGTGTTACTCAAAAGGAGTCACTAAAAGGGAGAAAAAAAATCATCCGTATGATTTCCGTATCTTAGTGCTTCTGTCTTCCAGGCGCTCGTGGAAAGCATTTCCGCCGTGAGGAAAACTCGTCCACTGTGTTATTATGATATTCGCAGCATTGCACGCGTTCAGAAGATTTTTTCAACTACAGAGTCAGATACTTCTTCTTGAATACATAAGTTCGATACCACATTATTGTAATGGATAATGGTTGGCAGAATTATGGCACAGATGCATTGAAGTCCTGTAACAATATGTACTGCTATTATGTGTATCTGAAAAAATTGTTGATACAACTGCAAATGAATGTGAGTAATTTGCACGCGTGATGACGAGTTCGGAATCAAACTAAAATTTCAATCCCCTCAACAGCTAACGTAACATCTTTTCGAAGATTTGAGTTGTATCATGTTTTTCTCTCTTTTTAAGCTCATTTCTTTAAAAAAAATCTTCATTGAATTAGAACGGGCGATCTAATTGTCGATGTTATCGTTATTCTTGCATGATGTTACTTCTTTTTTTTAAAAAAAATTAATATAAAAAGAAGCAAAGAAAGGAACGAGAATATCTTTTCTTGGATCCCTCAGGCGTGAACTGTGTCAGTCAACGAAGTAATAAATCATCTACCGTAGAACAATTGGATAAAGATATCCTTAACATAGGTTGGAACGCTGGTGATTGGATCTAGCGTATTTTAAATAAAAAAAGAAATCTGAGAAGAATTCAAGCAACGAATGTAGGTTGAAAAATCAGGCCGAAGTCAAATTTTGATCATTGTCTCAACAACGGAACTGATCTTTTGGGAGATTTGTGTTATGTCATCATTCTCTTTTCTGTTGATGCCTTCCTTTTTGGGTTACCCTGCAGACTCTGGACTTCTCCTGTCCAGACGTCCTAAAAAGTTCAGTATAAACGTGGTTGTGAGTTTCTGGCTGTGGAATGACATGTTAGTTCTTACTCGAAGAAGTTCGTCTTCTCTTGTCTCAGTTGGTTCCACGCTAGAAGGGTTGTTGAGAGCACGGGCGTTCAAGGACAAACGTTCTAGGGTTATTTCAATTTCAACGTCGGAAATTTTCCCCCATAAAATTGTAATTAATATGCAGAGTAAAATAGTTCTGTAAGTATCCATTATTCTTCTCGTATTCTTCTTCCTCTAATGCTCCTCTTTTCTCTCGATTTCGCTCGTTTATATTCACAAGTAATTCAGCAGATGAATTGAGTAGAATTTTTCGTAACACGCCAAAAAGGAGCAGATTACAATTTAGCCTTCAACGTGGTTACTCTAAGGGCATCACACGTCTTTATGGAGGAGAGGCGAAGAGTAATTTGATATCGAAGACATGGAGAAGAAACATTTGAAAATGCTCTGAAAATAGTGGTCTTCCTGAAAGTTCCATATTATGAAAAGACGAGTAATGACTCATTGTGATATGAGCGTTAAATAATTATATTCATGGTATCGATACTATCAAGTTTATTATTCGCCGTTTATAAGCCTGTTGGATTTTTTTTTATCGCCGTTGGATTTGAAACGTTAATTAATTAACGTAGTAGATTGAATGTTTCAACAACAGAAGTAAATCTTGGAGCGTGGAGAGAAATGCGGAGTGTTACATCCGTGAATATTCCATGCAACTTCATTTTCGTCATATCTATATCGATTAGGATGCTTTTATATACTTACACTGGAAAAATAGGTGGCTCGTTGGCACAGAATCGGCGACATGTTACACTTCACTTCGTTCCATATAGAATTGGGAACCAGGTGTGTAGTAGGGGCAGCAGAAGCCGTCGAATTCACCGAGTTCTTTGGGCTAACTTTCTTTTTTTGATATAATTACTCCTACTTATTTTTCTAATAGATGTTTCGCATTGCATCCGGATATGGTATTGCAAAACGACTCGGCAGAACCTTATACTTCAATACAAGTGCAAAATACGAGCAATCAGGAAAGGTACATAAAATGTTGGAACATATCCAGGACATATTCCCACGATCGATCGAAGCGTTCAAGTTGATAAAATCGGTTAGTTTCCTTTTTCACTTCATATTTTGTAAATCTTAGTTTTTCTCTGATAGACGCTTTCGAGAAACCTTTCAAGTTTTCTATTTATTCTGAATTTCTCGTTATTCGTTAGCGATTATTTTTCGCTGTGCGTTCAGTAAGAAAAACGTTTTATTTTTATGAGAAGCTTTCGGATATTAGCACTTCTCAACAAAATAGCCTGTTTGTTATAGGAAGTAATTTTTGAAACGGTACCATTTGCTGATGATGAACAGGGAAGAGAAACATGTTGCAAGTATGAAGATCCTCTTAGGTAAGTTTTTGGAAAAAATATATACATTAATTGTAAAGATCGTGAGACTATCTCACAATCCGGAATTCTTCGGAGAAATTCAATATCAGTCAGCTGTTTGACCCGCTACCCTGCTCAAGAATTTGAACGATTCTGTAGAGATTTTTTGCCAAATTGCCCTTGTATTAAGAAAGGTATGCAGGAAAAAGGCTAATAGCAAGAAAAATTATCATGGAACAGAGTGGTATAATACTTCAAGAAAACGTGCTATATTCCTATGATTCATTGATGTTACGGTGGAAAACGATGTCAACGATCAAATGGAAAGGAAGAATTATTATGGCAAGAAAATAATTTGTGATTTTTTGTTACCGATCTCTGCTGAATGTTTTGCTGAAAGAAGAGAAATAAACTCGAACACCTCTGGACACTTTTCTTTTCGATGTCCTCAACCATGATTGGCTAAGAGAATAGTAAAATTTGCTGAAAAATAACTTAATATGTGGTGAACAAAAATCCGTAGGAAAGGAGTTTGTGGGTTCAAAAAATGACTCGAAACTGGTTCTACTCTATCAAGAAATGCGTACACGGCTATCCTACAAGAGAACAAAATACAACGCCAATCTAATATTTTGTACTTCATACGTTTTACTACTTCTCATATTGCTCAAGCTGCCATCTTCTCGTTCTTCTAAACGGTACTTTTTTCTCAGATACATTAATAACTCCGCGAAGTTTCTGGAATTGAATACCGCATTAGTGCAAAATCCACTATATTTTCAAGACGTTATGCCAGATATACGTGAAATGTTCAACTTCGGTGAATGTGCAATAGAAGCCGGGATGAAGAAAGTTCGGAAAATGAAAATGTGAGTTCTTTGAATTTTTCCCCCTTTAGCAGTATATGCATATATTACGATTCTACGCCAGATCACGTAAATTGTTAGCAGCCTACAATTTAAGCAGTCGCTCCCATGCGCGTTTCCAATTTCTGAAGGTAAGTTTTGACCAACCTAATGAGGCAAATTGCAGAGGAATAGAGATGCGAGGGAGCACACAGGGGTGAAACGCAACATGCAGTTGTCACGACCATAGAAAGGTTCGCAACGTCTCGTTCACTTTTTGATAAACCCAATTATTATTCCGCGACACTACTTCACCTCGGCGCTCTAATTCGACTGCGTGGGACGCGTTATACGTAGCCTTCAAATGCAAAACGAAGTGTGGTGCCATAGAAGTGCCTCTCGTCAAGAATAAGCCAAGCCAACAATTTTCTCCTGAGTTCTGCTTTATAATAACGACTAGTAATTATTTGCTTCTAATAATTGGCAGAAAACCTATGGAAGTAAAATACTTACTTTGAGGAGGAACAATTATGCGATTTGCGTGCATACACGAAGAACGGATTTCAAGCGGTTTGGAGCTGCTTCGGACCTGGTGCTTACTCTTTCTGCAACTCAACGAATTGCAAAAGAAAATGTGAGGATGTCTCTTAACTGCATTTTTAAGTTTTATACTACCTACCTTAAAATGTATGCGGTAAACACTTTTATGATCGAATTTTTATTGTTTTACCACTACTTTAATTAGTTACCTTTAGAGTATATTTTTACTACATAGTTGCAGATTTTGCAGAATCTAACAGAATACGTGATCTTCGGAGACGACCAGGATTTCATGGGAAAATTAGCTAAGGAACTACGGAAAAATGGAAGCACAAATGATGAGGTGCGTTATCTTCGAGGTAAAAATAAAGCACTAGGTCAGCTTAAATTTCACGCAAACTTTTTCCTATAAATCGTCTTTACTGATCTAAAAAAAGTACTTCAAAACCCACTTGGTCCTCCTTAAAAATCCCAGCCAGTGAATTTCCTAGAAACAACGCATAAGTGTTTATTTATCTACTTATTTGTTCACATACACCGTATGGGGCTGTGTCTACGAGTCTGATCGCTATCTGCTTGCAGTGATCCTGGTCGTAGCAAATGCAACCAGGCATTTGAGTGCCCACTCTGGGCACGTACTAGCCATATAACTTGCACATCTACATACATATGGCGGAGGTCATCCAGACATTGTGAAAAGGTTGTCCAGCACACCCCAATCTAAATAGGTCAAATACTTGGATTAAGCGTAGAATCTTTGGGGACAAACCTTTGTTTAGTTGCGCTGAACTGCTGGTCATTGTCGACCTGAGGTTCTCGGTGCCGATAGCAGTTCAGGCAGGATACTGACGAATGGACGGATTCTCTGCGAACTCTCGCTGTTGAGACGGTTGGGCAGAACTGTGTTCGAGGAGGACACCCCTAGGCGAAGATGCGAGCAATCGCGTCAGACCATGAAAGGAAACTATGTTTTGTCCGAGTCAATAAACCCGCCCTAGTTTTTGGCGTTGGCAAAGTATTTTTCGCGTAAACAGGTTGTTCTTCTCTTACAGAAGCTTGGATATAAGATCTATTCGGTCAATAAAGTATTAATAATAGTAGTATTAATAAACTTTTCTAGTTTAATAGTCACTTCTCCTTTTGCTCTTCATCGCCGCAACTATAAGCAGGGTCAAGCGTGTAGTTAGGAAAAACCGTCCTGAAAACGATCCCCCCCAATATAAGACTCTCCAGAAAGCGACCCCCTTATCTCGTTCTTTTTAGTATAGCCGCTCATAGCAATGAAAAAAGTTAGTTGAAATAAACAGAATTAAAGAAGCGGATTGGGCGCTTAATAATGAATAAAAAATAATATAATATAGTAAATACTATTAAATACTACTATAATGGATATTAATATAAAGTACTGCGAGAGAGTGAGGGCAACAGATAAAACATTGTAAAATCATTTTCACACCATTTCCTACTATCTCCTCACAATTTTACTCATCGACAATGAGAAAGAACGGTTGAGAGTTCGAACCGCCGGGATTTTTCCATTTTTTCAAAATGGAAAGCAATTAACACAGAGGCAGCATTCTTAAAGCATTTTTCCACTATTTTCTACTTCCTACACACAGTTTTACTCATTAACAGTGATTACAGACAATGAACAGTTCGATACCCGCAGAAATCTTGATTTTTGCAGAACCAAAAAAAAATTACTGAGAAGAATATTTCACCAGCAATTTTCTTGAAATTGTGTTTAAAGCATTGTTCACCACATATAGGTGTTATTTAGAGGTCATTTTAGCGATTAGAACTAGCCCCTGATTGGAAATTACTGCTGCGCTGGTCGGTTTTAGTAGTTTGAAATAAATATGAATAACGGACTACAGAAGAGACCGAGGAAGATAAAGGTGGCTGCGTTCTATAGAGGAAGATTTGCGCTATAAAACGGTTGGGAAATCTTTTCCAGGGACCCTCTGGTTTTTTTGAAACCTAGTTGAGAAAACTTTGAGAAATTTAGCATTTTTCTCAACTTTTTCCCAACTAGCTTTTTTAAAGATGAAAACTACCTGTAAAAAAGTGAAAGCAGCATGTGATAGCAAAAATCTTTCTCTACAAAATACTTTGAGCCAAATTCGTTTACATAAACTATGAGCTGAATTATGAGAATTTGTTTGGTCATACAGATTTTGATGCGTTGCCGAAAATCCGAGATTTTTTCCCCTTGAGAAAAACTCGAAAATTTGAGGCAAAATTTATGATTTTTCTCAACTTAGTTTCAAAAAGACTAGGAAAGCTAGAGGCATCACACTTTGTAGAAATATAGAAGAAATCTCTCTCTACAGATCACAGCCAGCATTATTGCATGAAATTCACTTTTAATTTTTTCTTTTCTCTTTTTATCTTTTCTAATTTTAACCCTGATTGCGCCTATCTATAGATGTCTTTTTTTGCTCAGTCACAACATCCCAATTGCTTTCTCGACTGAAAGTAAGAAATTCGTCACTGTCGGATGAGAAATGTACTCTTTTAGCTCTCGTACACTAAATGCAAAATTCCCACTTTTGTCGGGGATCGATCTCTGACCGCTGCAAAAGCAGAAGCATTTGCACATCACACTGCGCCTTCAAATACTGATGCTGAATCTTGCTTTTCCGTGGAGTACGTAGTACATTTTATTGGTTGTAATGGAGTTTCGAAACAATAATCGAGCAGTGCAAGAAATGAAGTTTGTCTCCTACTGCCTCTTAGCATCCAGTACAAGGTTACCGTTGGCTAGTTCTATTTCTTGAAAATAAAATAATAACACATTAATTTGTAAGGCTTAGATCTGATAGTAATGACACCATGTTAAATTCTTGACATTTTTATTTAGCCACGTGCAATTAAAACACTTTGCTTTCTATTTAATTACTTTCACAACTTCTATTATATTATTTATAATGCGCTTTATATTTAATTTTTTTTTATTCGATGGTTTGTCCTCAAATTGACAACTGACTGTGTAAATCAGACAATCACTCGTTTTGATTCCCCTTCTCATACTCAATATTTTTCATTTTTTGGCGAAATTTTCTCGACCAACTCACTTCAAAGCAAGATCACAAGGGTTTCTTAAGAACGCATTGTATAATTTACACTCTTTTTCTTGTCTTCGCACCCAATATCCCTCGTATTTATCCTAATTTCAATGTCCTTCTTTGTTTAGTATTTTGGGCCCGGACCATGAGGTGTGAAATTATACCAGCGAAATCTTTAAAAAATACTTCACGCCATCCATTTTTAAAACATTTCGCATCCCTTAATATATGTGTATTTAAAATCGACTTCTATCCCATCGTCTTTTTCTCCTTGCTCTCTCCATTTTTTCTCCTCTTCTGTCAAGCCTTACGACTCCCAC
Organism: Necator americanus; assembly: GCF_031761385.1. Taxonomy (NCBI): domain Eukaryota; kingdom Metazoa; phylum Nematoda; class Chromadorea; order Rhabditida; family Ancylostomatidae; genus Necator; species Necator americanus. Next base: position 17,332,114 of record NC_087371.1, read on the forward strand.
CTGCTCTGACACCCCTCTTACGACCCCTGTTGAGAAATTCTCAACGCACGCTTGACCTTAACTATTAATTAGTACAGTGACAGCATAAGTTTTTTTCGATTAGTAACATTTCAAATGAGATACGATAAAATGTGCTTTTTCTCAAAGAACTGATTTTTTTTGGTAAAACCGAAATAAGATCGCATTTATGTCAGTACATTTCCTACTATGTTTGAAATGAAGCAATTTAAAAAAGAAAATACTTCTTGACGCAGATCGTCCACATATCGCGGCACAGTGAACTGGAAGACTTCTTCATTTCTTCACAAGTATGCAAAGCTTTCCTAATTTCCGCTCCTGTCTCGACATTTGGTTGGTGGTTGGCGTTTTTTGCGCCAAATCAGGATTCCGTATATTATATGAACGACACCAACGCTCATATACTTTTCCGCAAACGAATCACCAAAGAGTTGTTCTTGTAAGTGTTTTCGTTGTGAATAGTGTTTATTTTGCAAGCATTTGACCACTTTAAAGAAAGTATTTGACAATTTCGTTGAAAATTTTTTGCATAACAAAGCGAACGCATTTTCGCAAAGTTTGGGGTTTTTCTCATAGCTTTCTCGAATAATGGATGTTTTGAATTGTTTGTAGTTACAGGATTCATTATTTCTGGAATCGGATCCCTTCAGTTCTAGATTGTATCCTATCTCGTTAGGGAAGCTTAGTGAACTACTAGTCATCTTCTCGAACTTGAAAATTTATTTTTCGTTTGATAGTGGATGAAAATTCAAATTTTCTGAGACTTTGTGACCTGGTTGGAGTCTGCTAATAATTTTCTGAACGATTCTTCTTTTAGACGGAATTGGAAACTGTTGCAAGTGTAATCACTCAAGACAACGAACCTACCGAGAACATCAGTGTATCGGCTGTAGGCTCCTTATGACTCTTGAATTTTTCAAAAGTGATAGTACTTTTTTCTAATTCTAATTGTAGTAATGGCAATGAATAGACGAAATAATAAAATTTTAATCAGAATTGCGATTATATCGTTCAAAAAGTGCTTCACGTCGAATTGATCCGAACATGAAAAAAAAGGAAAACGAAGAAGCAATGCATAACCAGATTGCTTGAAACCACTTGTTATATTTGTTCTTTTCTGTCATTACGTTTTAACTCCCACTTCTCCAGTGGTTTTTTTTCTTTTTTCTTCTTTTCGGTCCTTTTTTTTTAGACAAGAAACTACTTATACTTTTTTGAAGTTGTAAGCCTTTTTCTAGCCATTGTTATCTCATCGTATACATTGCGTATTATTTTGACAAATAAATGCATAACTTCTCTTCGTGGGAAGGATACCGCAATAGAATTACACTTGCTGCCAAATACGTTACTTCATCAGGTCTGAGGGTTTCTGTGGTTCCTGGCAATTGCCCAAATTGTACAATTTCGTCCTAGTGATGGGAAACCTGGCCAGAATATCTGGGGATTAGTTTTGATGTTTTGCTGCTGTCAGACCGAGTATCTGCAGCGAATCCATTTAAGAAGAAATCAAGAAAAACTCGTCAGTTGACTTGTTTATTTTCGAAGAAATGTAAGTACAAAAGGTCTCTCTAAACTGTGAAAGAAGAATTAATTTGTCATTTGAAACTTAAAATTACAAATCAACACTGGATCGTATTGCGAGAAAATCATGAGATTTTGCTACATTGAATCCTTTTCACTATTGCTTTTGGTTCTTCGGTGATCTTCTTGTGTCTGACTATCGATTGAACAGGGATCACTACCACCAGCTCCTTCTCTGTTTTCATTTCTATTGACGCTATTCTTTGATCCATTTTCTTCTTCCCTTACCGATCCAATAGTCTGCGTGTGCATTTCGAGGTAATCGGCGAGTGCCTTTTTCAGCTGGAAATAGGAGACAGCGGAACCAATGAACCAATCCTGTCAAAACATCCTTACAGTCAGCTGTTAACGTGAATAATTAATTTTGCGACTACAATTACATTATCGTTACATATTTGTAAATAAAAAAGAGATCAAAAAAGGTAGTCAGACTGGGGTGATTCAAATTATCGATCGTACACACACAACCGAAGCTCGTATCGGCTGCACTACACGGTCTTACATTGATATTCGCGTAATGATGTTGATTCGGACTAGGTTGTTGTTAACTAGGTTCGGATGTTAACTAGGCTTAAAGGCATCACCGCACGAATCTGTGGTGGTACGGGTTTCAGGCGGCTAATGCCTATACAAGGTGGTAGATTGTGGGGAAGAGGGTGATTCCGTTCATCTCTCCGTGTATCAGTGTAAACGCACGACCGCGGAACGCTTTACGACGCCCTCTATCGCAGCGCAACCCTGCGTCCTCCAGCTTGCCATTCGTCGAAAACCCATTCGGACGAATCGCAGGAGGGGCGGGGCGCAACGGTTGCGCGTTGCAACAGAAGCCGTCGTGAGAAACAGCGTTCCGAGGTCGTCCGTCTCCACTGTTACAGGGAGAGATGAACAGAATCGTCCATCCATTCCCATTCCCCGATCTACGACCCAGTATAGGCATTACCCGCTTGAAACCCATACAACCCCAGATTCGTTGGGTGATGCTTTTAACTGTTCTGTAATTACAGTAATTTCGTAACTACATGAAGGTTGGAAAACTTCAGAAGTTTTTTTTCGTCGATGCAAGAAATTAACTTGAAGCACCACAAATGCTTACAAATATTTGCAAAATTTCTGGGATAAGAAGAGTAGTGAGCAGCTTGCGCATGTCTAGGTGTGTCTGGTGTGTCTCGTCGTAAAAGATAGGTTCGAGTCTCTCAGAAGAGCGGGACTCGTTTATTTGCTAGTTGAGAGAGAAAAATTGCATCAAAATTGTAGCAGAATTGAAGCAGAATTGTAGATTTGAGAGCAATCAGCCAGTATAGTTTTGTTCTGTAATCAAAATTCTGGGGAATTAATTTCTATATTATTCACCACTGCTAGCTAATTCAAAGCAAAGAAGTCGTTTCGTCTTCGATTACGGCATGCTCCTCAGTCTCTAACCAACTCGTAGAATATACACCTATCCGATCATCCCATGAGAGTGCATATTTAATCACATACATAGTAGAAATCTCACCTTTTCGCTTTGCTTAACTTTTATTACTGGCTTCGGTCCTCTTGTTCTCTTAATGTAGAAAAGTCAATACTAATATGATTAATAAATCAAATCTCAACACTAACTCTATGTCTCCTCTTTCGTTTTCGTTTTTTCCCTGTCTTTTCTTTTTCTAATGATTCCAAAAGTTCTAACTTTTTAATACGTTTTCTACGCTCTTTTATCATCCACATAACTATGACAACTCCTATGAAAAGTACAGCAGCGGCCGCCGTACCGTAAATCAGCGGTTTCATTACGTTTGATCCGGTATCCGTCGTTTTTGTTTCCCTATAAGATTTGGCTAATGAAAGAATTGTTGTGAAAAGTTGGAAAAATGATACGTTATGTTCGCTACAATTTTTCCTCCACTAACTCCTGATCGTACGGTCGAAGTTGATAGGAGAGATTTAGAAAATGAGCTACTCATCACGTAATTAGTGTTCACCAACCTCGTTGATGGAGGTGTTGTCATTTATGTAGCTGAAAATGAAGAGAAAAAACTCCTAAAGCATAGCATTGCAAAGTTGCCTAGGTAATTCGGTTAAAGACCGTAGAGAACTGTGAAACGAAACTAGAAATAGTAGGGCATTTATGGGGCGTCTGAACTAAGCCGCCTAATAATAAACGAAAAAAAAGAAGCGGTTTTTCGTATGCTTCGGTCCGAACGTCTATTCAATGGTAACTAGAGGAATCGGAAAATGTTTAAACTCAGGATAGCAAAGATAAAAAACTTTTAAACATAGTTTGCATCTAAAATGTTCAAGTGGCAGGCGGTGTTTGTCTGCGACTGTAGCAGGGCAAAAAGAAGGCAGCAAGTTTGTGCTTGAAGCAGAGAAGTGTGCGTTGCAGCGAATGCGTCACGCGTTCCCGGAATACTGAAGAAAGATAAAGAAGAGTGCGCGGCGTTGATCAATTCTTGTGGGATGCGAATGTGCGTTCGACTTCAATTCATAATCGTTTGAGAATTATGAACGCATGCGTACCTAGACAATGACTGGAAGGGGCTAGCCAGCATATCAGGTCAGTGTTTTACCCTTTCAGGCAAGACTGGTATGAGATTGCGCTACCCATTAGCTCAAGATTCGGATAATCCCCAAATTCGGATTTCAAATAAGCAATCGGTCATTTTCTTCTTGAACCATTTCATGATTGTCGTATCGATTTTTATAAGCTGTACACGAGGTTGTTAAATAAATTTATTGGCCGACGTTTCGGCAATATCGCCTTCTTCAGAGCCTGACATCGGCGATTCAACCCACAATTCGAACGACCAACCTCTTCAACAACTAAACTGAGAAACTCCACGTCAACTTTTCAATCACCAGTTTAGCGACTACATTGAATGCTCACCTTAGATCGTAGACGCCTAGTATGGAGCGCTGACTGGTCGATCACGAGGACGAATGGTTATCGATACGACATCCAACTATGCCGAGGTTCATTGAAGGTCGAACTTTTCAACATTTCATGATTGTAAGGTTTGGGAGAAAGAAAACTGTGCATTAGACAGATTCGCAGGGAAAACAAGAAATTTCAGGAAGCAGCTCTTGAATTCTGCATGACATTGCTTCTGCCTTTCTGCTACAAATTTCATGATTTGTCCCGTTCCATTCCAACACATGTGGTTTGTAATCTTAGCTAGCGGTTGATAATAAATAACGAAAAAAAACTGTCTTCTTCCAAATCTTGAAAATCATGATCAAATTCTTTGTGTAAAGTAAAGACTTCTCCGCTTCAAAAAATAAACGTGAGAACAATACACGGATTTTCCGGACTTTTCTTTGCCATTTGTAGACGCAGCGGAGGTTAATAGTGGAATTTTCATCAGAAGATTTTTCAGTCTACAATGGAAAATAGGCAACGGACAAACCTTTGTGGTGTATTCACTGCGCCACGTAGACTTTTGCCAAGTATACGACCTATCTCGAGTAGTAGCACGCTAACTAATGCTTTTTAAAGTTGCTTGGTGGTATCAATTCCTATTTACGCTAAGATACTTCGAACACCAACCTGCTGCACCTCGATTTCGACCCAGTCGAACTTCAGAGATAGGTAGCAGGTCTCACCGCATTACTTTGAGCGCAACCACCTACGCATTTTCACTAGGCTTCAGGTAATTTTCACAGCATAGGACTCTGTGTTGCTACCACTTCACGAAACATTCAGATTGTTTCATAGTTCAAATTCACATTATTTATGTGGTACCCAAGAACGAGTAATGGTGAACTCTTCCACACAATCTCTAATTTTTCTTCTCAAAATAACTGCAAGTAATTTTGCTTTGTCAATTATTTACATTATTACATCCACCATTTAGACTTCTGGACAAATCGAACATTTAAAAGCGGCCTTCGCATGTTCTCTTGTCTTCGAAAATAAATTCTTTGTGTGGACACTTGAACATTCAATGCCTGAGGGGACGTGAATTGAAAGCAACACCTAACGACCTGTAAAGAACGGTTATTCGTAGTTTCCATTTTTGAAAACGAATAAAAACAGTGGACTCGAAGTAGAAGAACCGCTCTAAAACGAAACGAAAGAAGCAAATTTGTTGAATTCCTTAACAAAGAAAAAACAACGGAAAATGTTTATGTAGCAGCTGTATCAGTTTAACACGAACGGAAAACTTCTTTAAATGCGATAAAGAGTACGGTATTTTTCGATTAATTATCTTTAGAGCTCATATGCGGACTTTTTCTTGTCTCTATCTGAATCGTTGTCGTTTTTCACATTCTGAAGTTGGAGATTGAATTCGTTCGACTTCCGAAGTACCTCATCTGTTCCCCCTTCGTTTTCTTGCGTTTTATTCAAGTTTGGTAAACCATCTTTGTTTTCCTCTCCCAACTCTGGTCCTTCGTTTTTAGGTGAAAGGTCATCCTTGGGAGTCTGCACAATCTGCTCATCATTTTTATTTGGTTGATCTTCTAGCAGCCCGGATCCTTCCCTTTTTGCGCTTTGCTGTTCATCTAATGGTGTTATTCGGCTATACGTCTGATTCTCAAGGTAATCCACTAGTGCTGTTTTCACCTGAAGTAGTTGCGGTAAGATTAGTCAGCAGGATTAGGTGTGATTTGCAAAATTTCCTCGGAACTGCATGTGGAGAAAAACTGAGGAATTATTTGGAAACAGTCGAACCAAACACCAACATCAAAACACTGTTTCGCATCCTCCTGTTTCTTCGAAAGTTTTTCTCGTTCTTTTCTGCGTTTTTTTCGCTGAAATATGTGAGAAATCAGCTGGATTCGTCTCAATATAAAATCATAACGTCTACCTTCTTGTGACGTCTTCTTTTCTTTTTTTTCCTTTTCCTTTCTTCTTCTTCCTCTTTTCGCATCTCCTCTGCTAACTCTAATTTCCTTTTATACTGTCTTTTTTGCACTATTAAAACCGATACGACACCAATGATGATTAGCGCTAGAAGCAGTCCAAAGCAGACGAATATAATTATTGAAGTAGAATTGAGTGTTTTTCGTGAATTAGACTCCCTGAAACATTCATTAGGATTGAACTTTAAAAATCTACCAACGAGCTACTACGTTGATTAGATCATTCTTAGATTGTTTAGCAGTATTCGAAATTTGAAAGCTAGCTATTTTTCAAACCAGGAATTTTCACCCCAACTTGTAGATGAGCCTGGATATTTCAACGGAGTAAAATTGAACTGAAGAAAGCTGTGATCAACAACATGTTCCGCACGGCAAGAACCGTTTGTAGTGGACCTGAGGAGGGAAAGGAATCGTTAACTTTGGCTCACGAAATATCTGTTTGTAATGGTTATGAAATCCGAACGTCTCAAACGAGACGATACGGAAGTGAACGAGCACGGCAATTGGAAACCTCACCACAGATAAGATACCTCTCTGCTTTTCTTATATCTCCGATGAAATGAGCATTGCCATTAGGCGGTGTCTGAGGAGAGCAGACTTGGATAGCTCCGTTTCGGTCGTTGAAATACCACCGAACACTTTGTTTGAAACGTCAGCTAGTTCGGAATCGTTTGTACGATACCATCTGTACAACACCGAACTGTATTATTTGTCCCACAGGTAGACCAGGAGACTGCTTGAGATCCGGACTAATCTACCTGATTTCTTGCGCGAACTGTGGCGACGAGTATGTTGGTGAAACGGCAGGACCGAGTACAAAAGGCAAGAATAGGTTACAAGGCAGGCAGAGTACAGGCAGAGTACAAAAGGCAGAGTACAAAAGGCAAGAATAGGTTACAAGAATGGACACCTTGGTGTCCATTCCCGTAACCTATTCTTTAGGTGCCCATAGAACACAAAAACATGACGAAACCGATTTTGAAATTACGGTCCAAATCTTAGCGCACCAATCTAAAACGTTGGCTCGAGAATCGCTGGAGGCATTTTAGATCCAAGCCAAAAACCCTAAGGTGAACCGTAAGGGCGATTGTCTGTCGATAACGCGGGAACTCGCGCCATATCTCGAGTGGTTCTTCCGATCCGAATGAGACATTCGAACCATTCGCCCTCAAGATCGATTAGTCAGCGGTCCATGCCAGGTGTCTCCGATCTAAGGTAAGCATCCTGTGTAGTCGTTAAGTTGGTGATTGAAAAGTAGGCATGGAGTGTATCAGTTTAGTTGTGGAGAGATTGGTCGTTTAAATTGTAGACTGAATCGCCATTTCAGGCTTTGAAGAAGGCGATATTGCCGAAACGTTAGCCAATAAACTTATTTAACAACCTCCTGTGCAGCTTATCGAAATCGATACGACATAAATTTGAACTGATAGTTCTTGGACTGACGCTACCTCTTTAGAACTTTAGCTCTTTACACTAGAAGTCCCCTTTGGAATCTCATAAAGAATAAAACAACTTGAACTAGGAGACGATTGAGAGTATCAGTAATAATTCCAAACTTTAGCGGATCGAAGATGGACGTCTGGTGTCCCTCTAGCTTCAAAAAATAAACTGACTGATGCTTTCTTAAGGCTAATGGCCCCGATCGAAAGATGACCGCACATTCTTTTATGTCGGATTTATTTTTCTGTACTACCTTTCTCCACTCATCTGGTTATTTTTTTTTGAATCCATATAAGGGTAAAGAAACTATTTTGTTTCTTTTCGGTCACAAGTCCAACAATTCTCGGCCCACCCCTTGTCAGACACTCATTTTGAGAACTAGCAACGTTTGGACGGTGATATAGCAGGATATGAGGGAAATTACCTGTCTTCTTCTATTTCTGGATCAGTGACGCCTAACACTGCTTCTGAAGTCGCATCCCAGACACCTGACAGGAAAAAGAAGACAGAACTGTTAGAGGCGTCATCTGTTTAACTCTCTTTTTTCTTCAGTTATCTGTTGTTTTGATAAACGCGGAGGAGTTATTTAATCATTCGTTTGAGGAGTGAGGTGTAGATCGCAAAGATGAAGATTGGCTCTCAACATTACTCACCCAAACAGACGAATCCGAATAATTTTTTAGAGGTCACTTAAAAAAATAAGGTGTTGGATTGAGTCGTACTCTAAAATGTTAGTTTGTAAACAGATGCCTTTTGAAGATTTTAGAATGCCAAGATAGTCAAGATACTTCATCTCTCCCATTTTCTATTTTCAATGCCATTCTCAAAATGAATGACAATGCGTTTGGGGAATTTTTGATGTTGACTTCTTTTCATAGATATAGTTGTTGTTTCCAAGAATACTAGTGAAAGCGCGAACAACTTTCTACAAATTTAGAAATATGAAAGAATTGCAGCAATAATTAAACTTCGTTTTTTTTTCAACAAATAAACAAAGTAATAGAAAGACGGACGACAAGGAGATTTGTCCAGATCATACCTTTCTGAGTTGTATTAACGTCACTGATGATGAGCTTAGTCTTTAGCTTAGGAATTGGCATCGATAGATATTTTTTCAACCTAATTTCAGAGATAATATCTCGTAGAAGCAACAGGAATAAGCTTAGCTTACTCGAGAGAACTGGCTCCTATGACATCCGGAAGAGTAAATGGCCTCAAATACACAAAATGAGAAATTGTTATCAGTGGAAAAACAAAGTTAGTGTAGCAAACAAAACTGGATCATAGCGTTAAAGCTATGCATAGAAAGCAGCTGGTTCGTGAAGAACGCGCTTTCGCGCACTGATCCTCCTCAGTTTTCCTTTGAAGATGAAGCAGGGAGCAGTTTTGAGTGGCCGTTTCTTCATCTTTATATTATTCCGAAGAAAAAAAAGAGTATAAACTTCACTCTTTTGTGAGATTCCTACGAAATCCTCTTCTCTCCAAATTTTTAAATTCCTGAAACAATTCTCGTTTAAGACAAGATTAGGAGTCGTTTGAGAAAAGAGAAGAATAGGGGAGTGATAGATTCGCTCTCAAATTCCTGTCCCAGGGAACCTTTAATTTTTTGGACGTTATGAGTTGTAGCCAAAATCTTGTGTATTTGCGAAAATACTTTGCTACTAGTCCACTGCTCGGGCATTGAATTGACTGCTCACACTCGCGAAAGACTCAACGAAACAAAATATTCTACGAATTTATATCAACGCATGAGAAAAATATGCTTCTATGTACTGAACACTGAGTTACAAAAATCGCGAACATGTCCGTGAAATCCACTGGTGAATGGAAAACAATAGCGCGAAAATGGCATATTTCTCTTCTTGTGGAATCTCGCCACAACAACCTGAAAGGTCAACTGTATGAAGGGAGCATGGAATCTTTGGCAACAACCATTCGTTTCGTCACGCTGAACTGCCGAACACTATCGAGTGATCGAACATCCCTGCTACCTCATTAGTTCTAATTTCATTTCTTTCTTTCACAACTTTCGTTATCTAAATATTGACGGTACTGGGGCCACGTATACGAGTCTGATTGGTACCTGCACGTGGTGGCCCTGCTTTAACTAAACGCAATCAGGCGTTCGAGTGTACGCATTGGGAACGTACGAGCTATATAACCTGCACTGTTATATGGCGAAAGCTTCCCATACATTGCAAAAAGGTGCTGTCGTCCAGCACACCGCCAAAGATTCCATGCTCCCTTCAGGCAGTTAACCTGAAAGGTCAACTGCCTGAAGGGAGCATGGAATCTTTGGCAAAAACCATTCGTTTCGTCACGCTGAACTACCGAACACTATCGAGTGAACTCCAACAAGCCTCTCTATCCAGACTTCTGCGATATCTTTGCGTGCCTTTTGCTGCACTGCAGGAAACACGCATGAGAGATCAGCCCGTCATCAGCATCGAAAATTACACCATATATTGCGGCGATGCTGATGAGAACAAAGTAGCTGTCTGCGCGATAGCTGTGAGGAACGATTACAAGAACCTGGTAGAAGAATTTGGCTCAACGTCGTCTAGATGCGCCTTTTTACGACTGCGGGATCGCAGAGGACGTAAACTCTGGATCGTTAGTGCTCACGCACCTACGGAAACCGCTGAGGATAACAATAAGGATGCCTTCTATGATGAACTAACTCAATGCGTTGATGTCTAAAATACTAAGCTAGCAGGTGATCATTGTCGAAATTGACGGAAATGCGAAGATGGGACTCGAACAGCAATGAGATGTGCTAGAAAAATGGTATAATCCAGCGGAGCGCACGTCGGACAACGGTGACCGTCTGGTCGACTTGTGCGAGCAGACGGGCTTCATCATCGCTTCCACGTTTAAGAGGAATCATCGACGCCATCAGTTCACACGGCAGGGGTTCCTTTTAACGCCTGAAGAGCAGCGCAAGCGGAAGATGAGGACTTAAGCTTCAGCTCGACTACGTTCTGGCGAGGAACATTCCTCAGTCAGATATCCGAAAATCTGGAGCTGTTTGGAACGTCGCGTACGACTCTAACTACCGTCCAGTTCTTCTCAGATTCAAAATACGGTTCCACAAGAGAAACCGAGGAGTTCCTCTCCAACCGAAAATCGACATGGCACGTCTGAAAGACGATGAATGCAGAACGAAATTCCGCCAACGTGTGTCTATTCATGTTGGAGTACGGACCAGGAAGAAGCTTAGCGATGCGGATTCCTTCACAAAGTGCATCCAGGACGCTGCAAGGGAAACGCTCCCGGTTCTATTGCTGCGGAAGAAGTTTGCCTTTTCATCTGCGGAAACAAAATCCACGTACAATTCTGTGTGTGCGTCGCGCACAGCGCTGGTGACTTCAACCAAGAAAAACTTCTTAGAAGGAAGTTGAGTCAGCAACTGCAACAAAACCGCGATAACGAGGGGACGTCAAGAGCAATGGAGTCTGAGAAGGTGTGGGAGGACAGAAACCCACGGAAAGCCTATGCTCTACTAAAACAGTATAGCGGCAAAATGAAAAGATGTTCTCCTGTCCTCAACACTGCCAATGAAGTAAATGTCGATGAAGCAACGCTTCCCATTTTGCGGAAACACTTCAAGACCTTGCTGAACCGGCTAACACCGTCAGCTCCTGAACTCAAGCACGTCCATAGGCCGACATACGCGGTTAACGAGGAACCACCAACCGAGGCGGAGGTTCTAGTTTGTATTCAGAAAATGAAGAATGGAAAATCTGGTGGAGACGACGGGATTAGCGCAGAAATGCTAAAATATCTTCCCCCGTCTGGGATTCGTGAGATGACAAAGATCATCCGATCAATATGGATAGGCGAAAGAATACCTGATTCGTGGAGATACGCTATCATAATTCCCCTCCACAAGAAGTTATCCGTCACAAACCCAAGGAATTATCGAGGAATCTCTTTGCTGCTTTTTTAAATTTTTTTCCGATCTATGATTGACCAGGTGTTCATCGTCGGAGAGATAAATCCCGTCTTCAACAATACAATTACGCGACTTAACCCCACTCGTGCCGATGGAGTACCAGGAAAGTTTGTTCGCTTGCTTGATGACATGAATCAACGAACAACTGCTGCAGTTCGAACACCAGCCGGATGTACAACACCGTTTGAAGTGGTAACTGGAGTAAGACAAGGGGCTGTGGCAGGACCCTTACTGTTCAATTTCGCCATCGACGACATTATGCGAAGAACAGTCGACCAGTGTCCTACCGACATTGTCTTAGCACCACCAGGATGCCCCTTGACTGACCTCGAGAACGCCGACGATGTTGTTATATTCGCGGAAAGCAGTACGAAACTTCAACATGTTGTCAACCTTGTATCAAAGCTGGTTGCAGCCTATGGACTACGTCTACGTCCTGATAAATGCAAGCAGATGTGGATCTCTTCGAGATCTCGAGAACGAGAATCAGGGTGGACGGACAACCGATAGGACTCGTCGATGAGTTCTGTTACTTGGGCTGTACGCTAAAGAACCACGGCAGCTACGAGAGAGATGTTCAGCAAAGAACCGCTAAGGCCACTTCTGCATTTAAGTCTTTAACGAAATGATTGTGGTCGACCCCCATCACCAACGAAGTCAAGCTGAGAGTCTACCTATCAGCAATTTGCCCCATCATGATGTACGGATCGGAGACTTGGGCAGCACCATCAACGGTTATGGAGAGGTTTGACTGCGCGGATCGAAAGCTGTTTAGACGGCTACTTGGCTACTTTTGGTCTAGGGTATGCCACAATAAAGATCTTTACACAGAAATTGATGTGGTATACCGGCGGATGACAAGTGGAAGACATCAACATCTTGCACCACCATCGAAAGTGGCTAAAGTAAATCGTCATCGCTTCTTTGGTCATATATTAAGGAGACCGGCGGATCGCCTTGTTCAACGAGTTCTGAGGAGTTCGTCGGGTTCGAGCTGGAAGAAGCCACCTGGCCGAAAACGGAAGTTCTGGATTGAGGTGGTGAAAGAGGACTTGAGGTGACTCGGTGTGGATAGGCAGCTCAGGCGAGGCGTAAAGTTTCGCAGAATATGGAATAGCCGTTCGACTAGGCGCTACGCATGATGGACAATTACATGAATTTACACGGTATGCTGGAATAGTTCATCGTTGCGAAAAGAGTTCCGATTGATACGCCATGCTTCCTTCTCCTCTGCAGTGAAAACTAATACCCATGCCAAAAAAACCTTTTTTGTCGGTTGTTTTCTCTGCACTACGTGACATAAAAAGCTATCTCCGTTGCGACCACTCGTATCTACGTCTCATAAATTCTGCTTTTATGGATACTTGAGTGCATAGAACCATTGAAAAGGATTTTTCGAGCAGATGACGATAAAACAGCTTCGGGTGAAGACATCACATGGAGTAAGATCTTTTTTTAACAAGAAAAATGTTGCAGAAATGAGGACGCAGATTAACCACTCCGAATGGAGAAATCCTAAGCATTTACAAATAATCAGAGATGAACCGGATATACAAGGAACTAATTATGAGATTTCAGTTGTTGCAAGATGGAAGTAAATTGGGCACTATCATTCGTCGAATGAATTCCAGTTTCCGTTAACAGTGCTCCTACAGAGTCGCCACCAACAGCTTCACTTTGGTCCTCGTGCTTCGACAAAATCCGTTTCTCCAACTAACACGTTTTTCTCGGAATGTGAGATGGTGAAATTTCACCGTAATTTAACCCTCTAGTGATTCAATCTAGTGACGCAGTGCGAGCGAGCTTACGACAGGTGGGTCTACAAGACTCGGTCTGAGTAATGGACATACCACCTGTGAACTTGAAGAGGCAGCTAGTCTGCAACCATGCCTATGACGGACTTTGCGAGATGCCGAGCTGCGTCGTATGTCCGAATGGAAGGCAAAGAGACTGCGTGGTATCGGGATGGCAAGTGTACTGCGATCACCTGTCAACTATGGGGGGCTGAGTACATTGGCGGAACAGGAAGAGCACTATGTACTTGGGTCAAAGATCACCTAGATGGGCTCATAAAATCAAGATCGTCGACCCCTTTAGGTGCCCATCACAGACGGGGCCATGAAAACACCCATTTCAACATAGCAGTCACGTTCTTGGCACGCGAATTCGACGTTCTGGAGCGGAAAGTATTGGAAGCGTTCTACATGGCAGCGAAAAGTCTAGCCATGAATCGTAAAGAAGAATGCATCGCTGTGACCAACGAGATGACGTCGTATTAAGACATATGCGAGTTTTGACCTACGGGGTCAGATGCAAAGAGCTTCGTTATTATTATAGTTACTTTTCGCACCGCGACTCAAACAGCCAGTGGTCCGTTAATATCACGGCTTCACGGCTTCACGGCTTCAAGATGAGCGCTACTGTGGTCTGTATCTCTAACGTTGTCTTCTGCTAAGTCGAAGTTGTGGTGAGACAAAGCGTTTGAGGGGACAAATTACATGTCTTTGATTTTCCAGGCTCTGAAGAAGGCGATGACATCGAAACGTTAGCCAGAATAAAGGTGAATAACTATCTTGGTTTTCCTCAGACAAAGTAGTGCAGTGATTCACTTACCTCTAGTGATTGTAATCGTGAGGTTTGCTTAGCTGGAGATTTAATCTCGAACATTTTAAGTGGTTAAAGGTCCCGCTTTCTATTTTTAATATTCCATTGATTTGAATATCCAGATTTTCTGATAAAACACAAATTCTATCCTCAGTATTTCCCAAGAAGCATGGACATTCCTTCACATATTCTCTGAATGTACAACTGGAATAACGTGACCGTTGTCGTACTTCAGAAATAGTTTGATTATGAGAACAACTGGTTATGTTTGCTTCTTCCAGAACTATTCCTTTAATTTTAGCAGTATGTAGAGATTTTACTGTTTAATTCGTAGTAAACGGATTTACAAAGATGAAACAGATATTCACGGATTTCTTTTTTCTTAGCAACTGGTTATCTAACTTGTTTGAATAGTTTATTATTCGATTACTTCAGCAACGATCACGATGTACGTGTTGCAAGTGAAGTGCAAGTGATTCGATCAGTTATCCGCTCAGCTGTTGATCTCGTTGATTGAATTTCGATTATTTTATGGCCGACACTCGGATAGTATTCAGGTAGATCTAAGGGAGATGAAGTTAAATGTTGGTTAATTTTACCGGAAATAAAAAAGTGGGAAGGTGGGCAGCAGGAGAGGTAGACGGAGAGCACGTGAGAAAAAAAAAACGGGAGAGGAATGAAAGAGTGTGAGAGAGAGAAGGGTGGAGTGGAGTAGAAAAACTGTCAGAGAGGGGGAGAAAGAAGGGAGGGAAAGTGAGGTGTGGGGAATGGGTGAGTGTGGGAAGTAAAGAAGAAGGAGAGAGTGAGGGAGAAAGAGGAGAAGTAAAAGGATAAATGGAGGTGTGTGAGTAAGAGAAGATTGAAATGAAAGGAGAAGAAAACATGTGAGGAAGAAGGGGAATCGGGTGCGAGAGGTGTAGAGGAAAAGGGAGAGTCAGAAAGAGTATGAGAGAGATGTGAGGAGAAGAGGATGAGTTCAAATAGAGGCAAAAGTGAAAAGAGTGGTGCGTTTAGCTGCTACTCACATGTCGCCGCTTTCCCTCTCTCGCATTCTCTCCCAAATCCGTTCCTCTCTCTCCTCTCTCCCTCCACAGTTAGAAAGAGTGTCAACTCTCGTTTCAGTTGTTCCATGTTGTGTTTTCCTTTTATTCTCTTCTGGTGAAAAACCTGTAATTTATCATTTTGTTGTTTACTGTCCACTCCATAAATAAATAAATAATAAATAGTGTCCATAATTATGAATGGCATATTTTTCTGTTTTATTAATACCTAATCAATTTTTCGAAAAGTTCCGTGTGAGCCTTGTTACAGTAGTGTAGTATTTTTCATCGTGATTCAAATCTAGGAAAGAAAACGGGTTCATCTTGCATATGAGAGAAAGCGAACCGCCTTCAAGAGGCTACCTACTACTTCCTTTACTTTTCTCGCAGTTACATCTCGTTTGCAAGCATTGTACCACATTATCAATGCAAAAATCAATGTATTGAATTACTTCATCGCATGGAAATATATAATGCTTCACCAAGACCTAGCCAGAAAAAAAATTGGAGGTTCCTCATAGCAACATCCTTTCTGGTTTCAACTTCGTAAAAGTAGAATTAAAAGGTGTTAGAGTCTCATCTAATCATCAGTGGAACTAAAATGCAGCGCTCATTACATTACAAGAATTTTTATTAGTGAGAGTACGAGTTGCTACGGAGCTATTCCTAGATGTGTAAACTCACCAAAAAGAGAACCTGCTTCTGGAAATTTGACCGACTGTTATGACAAAAATATAGCAGGGGTTTTTTTGGACAAAGGAGTATAAACCCCTTATTGCAGAGTTCCTCAGTGTAGTTGGGTTCAGGGTGTCCTATTATGCATATTTGGAAACACTCTCTTTAAATACTCTTCAAACTTTCTTTAAATATACAAACTACAGCTTACTGCAAACATTTTTGTCGAAGTTTGTAATTCTCGTCGCTTAACAGCAAGTGACGGCATATATTTGAGTTGTCTTAATTGAACTGTACTTGAATTTAATAGCATTGTCGAACGCAGAATCGCGAAACAGAAATGCGGATTTCGCAGTTGTCACAAAGGAAACAAAGCGCTCTCCCGGCAGCATTGCAGATCGTGACGAAACAGGAGTAAGGACTCGCGAGAACAAAACAAAAAGCACAAAACAAAAAAGAATGACCATTCAGAACAAATGTTCCCACATGAGATGGCGTGCGGGTCCATTTCTGATAGTATACGAAGTGCACGAAAGAGGAAGGGCTCATGATGCATGGTCTGGCGCCTTGTGATACCTCGTACACAATTTGATCCATGGAATCAATGGAAATGTGTGGAATTTGTTGCGAGAACACATTGACAATTGAGAGACAGCAGAAGAAACCACAGTGGCAGGGACTGCAGCATTCTTAAGAGGCGACCGTGTTACATGCTTGAGGTGTACGATACAAGAACCAAAATCAATGGTAGATGAAAGTTCATGCAGAAAAGCTACGCAAGTTACGGCAAACGGATCACAGATTACACGTATTATAGATATTGCCCCATCAAATTTGGATGTAGGCGGACCCACCTTGCATCGCTGCCGATTGTGATTTGATGATTTGATACAGATTGATGGTGACTACCGAATCAGAACATAAAACACCGCAAGTTGTCGTGAATAGGAGATTGGTCAAATTTCGTTTCCTCACAACGTATTCCAAACTTTCCACCTCTCCGTGGTCGATAAACACGATAAACTGGTGCCTGATTTGTCTGATTAGAGAATAAAAACACTAGCTTCGTGGGCCACACATGCGTCCACTGCTCGGTACTGTTCTTAACCACTCTTGAAAATGATGACACTCCCCTAGAGGATTGATCCACGCTTGCATCAATAAGCAGCGGTGCTCTCCGGAACCAGTAGCCAGTGCTACGTTATAGCCAACCATGTTGCCGCGCGATTGTCATCTGTGAGTATTCCGAACATTCATATTTCTACCTTCGTACCTCGTACAGACCAATTCAAGGCGTTCGTGAAATAAAAAAAAAACAATCGCACCATCGCCTGGTGCTGTCAACAATGTCACGTGAATTTCTGCTATCTTTATTTTGAAAAAGTAAATAGTATTTAGAAAAAAGTATATAGCATATAGAGTATGGAATACCGCACTGCTTACGGGATGGTACCAAACAAAATCCGAGAAGGAAAAATATTTTAGCAGCAAGCCACAATATCTTGTCCTCATTGCTCTATCCACGAAAACTGGAGGAAGTGAAAACTAGCAGTGTAGTTTTTCAATACGCAGTAATAGGTAACACTAAAGATGGTTAAACCCTTTTACTGAAGGTACGGTAAAAGACTGCATACTATATACTGGCGTGCCCGACCTTTTTTGTATGGACATCCTGAATGCAACTAACACTGGTAAACACTTTTATTCCACCGTTCTACGAGATGCTCTCCTTCAGCATGATCAGTTTTCTTTGTCATAAAGGATAAAGTTAAATTACCTGACGTTAATCAATAACGCTTGTTATGCGCCACTACGTTCACTTCAAATCAGGATCGCTTGAGGTTAACCAATGTGTGACTAACCCATACTGTCACTTGCAAGGGCTAGTCGATGAGGCAAGTCAGTGTTTTTATCCTCTCAGTGATTCGAAAGGCTTGGTCGATACTAGGGCAGATCCGAACTTACGAATAAATAAACATACACTTTCACTCGTATATAGTCATGAGAGTCGGAAGCGTAGTTAGGATCTTCTTTGCTGTGCACACACGAATCACTTCCATTAGTTTTTTAGCGCCACAAATTTGGTTTTGGTATTTTCTCCTTTAAGGGTCAGCTAAACTTGACCTCCTATAGTTCCGAATAGAGACGTATACAAGTGCTGTCCTCGAAAAAGTTCAGAGAAAGAATTTAGCACGTCATTTCACTTGTAGGACTGGACGAGACACCGTTTAATTCCTCATTTTTTGATTCCGAAAAAGGGAATGGCTTCGAGGACTTCCTCGTTTTTCTTTCGGCAAATCATGGTAAAGGCAACTTCTGGTTCTCAACAAATCATACCTGGGAAGGTAGCAGATGAAGAACCTGTAGTCGACACTCCGATAGACGAGCTAGACCTGCGCAGAAACAGGAGACGAAATTGAGGGCACTTTGTCATCTTGTCTCACTGTAACCACCAGTGTTTAGATGTCAAATATAATATAATGCGTGCTGTGCGGAGCACAGAAAGATCTTCGGACAAGACGCATTCGAGAGATCTTAACTGCTCGTAGTGAACGTGACTGTACAGAAATAAACAGCAGTTGTCGAGTTGATTCTGAGGAGTCGAGTGGTGAATTTTGCAAGGAGGAATGACCACGCACCACCAGTTGCCGATAGTGACCCGTCGAACTCAAATACCTCGTCATGTTGCAAAAATCAAACAATTTCCCACGTAGTATCTTCCATGTATCCTTATGAATAATTTATAATCAGTTGTGTTACTCATATTTTATTTTATCCGCGATTCCACTACCCAATGTTGTTTACTGGTCAATGACCTTGGAAAAACACGAGGATCTTGAAGCGCTGGTAATTCAAGTAGGCAACTTCTTAGAGACGCTACGAGCAGAGTTTTTCAAGGAAGGCATTCGATCTCTGCGGCGGAAAGATCAGGGTGGAAAATTAAGAGAACCAGACAATTTAAGTTGCCATAATTTTGTTTCCATAGCAATTTTTTTGTTAAAACGGCATTAATTCCTGAACAATCTAATGAACTCAAAGTGCTTGGAGAGGAAACACTGACACTCTCGTTGCTGTTTGCTGTGGAGTGAAAAAGAGAGAGTGAATGAGAGTGGGAAAGATCATGAGAACAAGACTGAGTTTCCCTCTCCCTCACTCTTACCTTTTTTCTTTCTAAGTTTCCTAACCTCAGGTTTTCTCCCATTCCACTCAATGAGCAGAAATAATTGAATTAAAACGCACCGCTTACCGTGGGTGAATTCTTCCATTTGCCATCTTTCGGTATCTTAAGTAAGATGTAGAGGTCTCCATTTAACTACTAACGACGTAAAACGACTGCAGTAACATCCTCATAAACCTGAATTCACTGTTTAGAGACTTACTGAAGTTCTGACGAACAATTCGAGTTGCATATATGCTGCTTGGTAATTTCCACGTTTATCAACTACTGGGACACTGTAGCAGATTTCGAGTTAATGCCATTGGGACTTCAAGGTTTGGAGAGATTTCACTTTTGCGCAATTATGAGCCCAGAAATGCCTTTTTTTCTAAAATTGCTTTTCTAAAATACGATACCGAACAATTGAAAATCCTCAATACCACATTTTTTCAGTTTGTTACGAGATTGTCTAGAGTGCAAGAGTGAAAGTAGAAAATAGAAAATAAAAAAGCCTTGACCTAGTCTAGTGGATAGTCTCTTCCTGACGGTGTTTAGCGCCATCAATTGCAAACGTTTTGTTTGTTCCCGCTTTGCACGTCCTAGCTATGCACCTATTAAATCGACCATTAGTCCCAACAACCCCACAATGATAATTCTGTTTTGTGAAAGGAAACGGAAAAAACGCGTCACAGTATTTCCCTTGAAGTTTGCTTGTTGCACTCAAAATACTATCATGAATTGAAGTCAATGCGTTTTTGCATCCCAAACAAATTGATCAACTCCCTGCTTTAATCTCTTTATCCACCTTATCTCACCTAGTGCATGAATATGCTCTCGTCAATAAGGATTCATAGAGTGAAAATAACTGCAATAGTGATGGGTGGGTGCTCACCTTGGCAAGCTCGAAGGCCCTTCAAGAATAGCGAGCGAACCTTGTTCAGGGGCGAAATCTTCTGAGACTGTGAACTCCACCGAGCAAACTGCTGGCTGCAAGCGCAACGTTATAGGATGTTCATGTTCACCATTAGCTTGGGGCTTATGAACACCTGAACATTTGAGAGCTCATAAATGTTACACGTTACAAGCAGGATATCTCCAGACAGTTCCTTTTGTTGCTAAAACATCCTGAAAAAAACTGATTAGTTGAATCTGACGATTTACAGAAGCATGTAGAAGTGAACCTTGGATAATGGATGATAATTGAGCACTATCGTACCAAATAAAATTCCAGTAATCAAATTTTCATTGTAATTACTTCAGAAATCACCTTGATCACCTTGACTCCCGTTGATCTTCGAACTGGTCGAGCGGGCGCCAGTAATTCTTCCATTTGTCCCGATCGCGTGCCAGAGTAGTCCAGTGGTTAATCCTTTCGCGTGAGACACGAAGAGCATCATATTTTTCTTTGAAGGACTTCGTGAAGAAATCTGACCATCGGGTCGGCGGTCCTCTTGTAGTGCGCTTAATATCGCAGGGAACCCAGTCGCTCACGGCTCTGGTCCAACGGTTGTCATTAAAGCGCATCACGTGTCCGGCCCACCTTATTTTACTTTCCTTGGCAAACGCGGCGGCGTCGATCGTTGGCGTAGGAGAGAACTTTGAATCCTGTCCCTCACTTCCGTGAAACGGGATACTCCTAGCATCAGTCCCTCAATTGCGCGTTCAATGACGCTCACTGCGTTTTCTTCCTGCTTGCGAAATGTCCAGGTTTCCGAAGCATAGGTCAAAGCAGGAAGTACGGTGGTGTTGAAGAGGTGAGCACGGAGCCGGGTGTTCTTGCTCTTCTTCACTACATCCTCGATGCTCTTGTACGCTCCCCAAGCCGCTCGTCTCCTCCTGCCCAGCTCGCGGGTCAGGTCGTTCATCATGTTCAGTTCCCGACCCAAATAAACGTAGCTGCTGCATTCGGATATATTCGTTCCGTTGAGCGTGAATGGGGCATCCGAGACCCATCCGTTCCGCATGAACATCGTCTTTTGTAGATTCAGCTGAAGACCGATGCATCCACATGTTTCGTCGAATTCGGTCCGCTTCCGCTTCCGCTTGGCTGATACTAGGTGTTATCAGTACGATGTCATCAGCAAAGCGCAAATGGTGTAGCTGCCGACCATCAACTTTCACTCCCATGTCGTCCCATTCCAACTTTCGCATTCTCGAGGGTGGCTGCGAATATTTTGGGTGAAATCGTATCGCCCTGTCGGAGCCCCCCTCTTCATGTCAATGATGATTTTCTTGTAGAATGGCGAAATTCCGGTCGTGAAGTTATTGTACAACTCTCAAAGTACCTTTATGTACTGAGTAGGAACGCCTTGGTTGTGCAAGGCTTCCACGACCGCTTCCGTCTCAACTGAGTCGAAGGCCTTCTTTAAGTCAATAAAGGTGAGACAGAGCGGCATCTTGTACTCTCGTGATACCTCGATGAGTTTCGAAACAGTGTGAACGTGATCAACCGTGGTGAATCCTTTTCGAAACCCTGCTTGCTCGCATGGCTGTCCTTCATCCAAGACTTTTTCAATCCTATTAAGGATTACTCCTGTAAGAAGCTTGTAGATGGCGAACAGTAAGCAGACTGTACTATAGTTGCCGATGTCATGTGGATCTCCCTTTTTATACAACAACACGGTCTTGCTGGTCTTCCACTGTTTAGGAACCTTGCATTCCGACAGATAACGTGTAAAGAGCCTCGCCAGGGTGTTGATGAGTACTGGCGGAAGGCTCTTCAGGTGTTCTGGTCTTATTCTGTCGGGACCGAGTGCGGTACGATTTCTTACCGACATGATAGCATGTCGTATTTCGGACGGGAGAACCTCTGGAATGACTTGTCCATCTTCCCTTAGGTGGTGAGGAGGCAAGTGGACATGGCTGTCGAAGAGATCAGAGTCGAAGTCGTAGATGATTTTCTCCATCCCCCTTCTCGATGCAATGGCTGTTCCCTTTGGGTTCCGGAGAGCAGTCATCCTCGTCTTGTGACTGGCGAAGTCTCGACGGGCATAGCGGACGCTTTTCCTCGCCTCTGCAGCTTCAGCCAGCACTTCTGCTTTTCTCTCTTTAAGGTCTACCTTTATCGCCTCTCTGCAAAGCCTTGCGAGCTCGGACGTGAGTTCTTGGTTCCCTGCAGCTCGTGTTGCTCCACGCTGGCGTATCAGTACAAGAGTTCCAAGATACAGGCGCCTCTTGGTGGTTTTAAAACTCTCAGCCTTCTTCGCGCAGTCGTGAAGGTGTTCAACAAGCCGGTCATATTCCTCGTCGATGTTGTCCATTGTGGAATCTTCCCAAAAACCGGCTAGTGGAGCGAAGAGATTGAGTTGATGGTAGTACTGGGATTTCTCTCTCTGAACTTGGCGGCTTTCTCTGCTCTCCTTGTGAAGGAAAATTTTCCTCGGAGAAGTCGATGGTCCGGTCCCGTATAGAACTTTGGTACAACAGCGACGTCTGTCAGGCAGAACCTTTTATTGACGATGATGTGGTCTATTTCATTACGGTACCCTCCACCGGGTGACCCCCAGGTCCAGCGTAGAGAGGAAGGCTTCTGGAATTGCGAGTTCCCATGGATGGTCTTAGTCGTCATGATGAACTCGAAGAGCCTCTCCCTCTGGTCATTCCAATGTAGGCCGTGGGTCCCGATGTGAAGTTCCTCCGGCGTTCTTCTTGGAAGGCATGATCTTCTCGGTAGAACTTCTCTAGGTCCATATAGAAAGCTTCGACTTCTTCTTCTTCGTAGCTTGATGTTGGAGCGTAAGCGACGAAGATAGTCAAAGCTGGTGTTGGACCCCATCTTCTCTTCCACAGACGTCCGATTTGGGTCGTAAGTTGTTCGAAAGAGTCGATGTTCTTTGCCGTTCTCGTGTTGACGAGGACGCCAACTCCACCAACACCTCTACTGTCGCATGTTCCTAAGAACAGTTCTTCTCCAGTCTCATATACGGCGTTGAGAGGGTGACGTCGTCTGGTCTCGGTCAGTCCGATGACGTCGTACTTGATCTTCTTGGCTTGCATCATCAGATCTTCGATGACCGCTTCCTATGCAAGCGTACGTGCGTTATAAGTACAGATCGCCATCCTAGTCCTTTTCCATTTCGGTAGCCTACATGACTCCTGTAACCCCGTCCCACCTGGCGCTACGGTACCAGGCTTTCCTCCGGAATCAGGAGACTCTTTTCTATTACTGTGTTTTGCGTAAAATTTTAAAACCCATGGGCAGATTGCAAGCCTCTAGTCCCATGAGTTTCTGGGAGAACTTCCGTTCTCCCGGAGTGGACATGTGGAGCTTATTTGTTGGAGGCGACTCCAAACCGCCTCCCTTGCACCTCCCAGTCACTTGATTGCAGGGTTTTGGCTGGACCGACGTGAAGGATACAAAGATGTCATGAGTCAGTCCTGGCTCAGCAGAAACAGGGAATCCATCCCCTGAATCCACCTGCGTCTCTGGGCAAGCACAAGGTCTCTTTTGGTCCGCGATTAGCCCCCTATTCGCCACCCGGGGACGCGCCACGTAGCCTCGCGACTAACCGGCTGTGATCCCTCTAGTGAGGGAGATCCGTGGACTTCAGAAATAGGGGAATGAATTTGTTGGACACACAGTAACCGCGTTGTCAATAGAAAGGTTACCGCGAGGATACGGTGACGGTCTCAAAATTTGTCAAAACCGCGGTTCACTGACAAGCAGATCAACAGAACACTGCATAGATCAATAGGTAGATTTTCATTTGCATTCGTACATAGCTATGAGATCCAGAAGCATACTGAGGATTTTCTTCGTTTGGGAGAGGACCAGACAAATCACTTTCGACTTCACCCTTTCAGACAAGAAGGCGAACTCGCCGAAACACTGGCATGGAATAAGAGATAAAAACTTCGTGTCCGTCTTAAAAGCAGCGCGTCATGATATTGACGTAGTGTGGAACCTACTGCGAAAGAGTTTGGGTTGTAGATTGTAGATTCCGCTCAGTTTTCCCTAATCGCCGTGAAGAACGGCGTGGAAACCGCTTTAGTCCCTAGGAAGTACATATGTACATAGACGACGTGTATAAATAGAACGCCCCTCTGTATACACGTCCCCTCAGCAGTCTATTTATTGGTTTCACTTGAATAGGCTGCTGAGAAGACATAATTGATCTTCGACCGCTCGCACTTGGATGTCGCGCAGCTTTCCTAATTGTCGTAAAAAGATTACAACGATTAACAAAGATGAGCAGAACTACAGCATCATGGCAGCGGCATCTGCAGTCTACTATGCGAACTCTACACTTTCGCCGTGGATTCCGCCAAGAAATCGTAATACCCTGCCTTTAAGTCAAGGAAACAAACATTGCGATCAGAAGGATTTTGGTGCCTATCGATTGCACCTGCTTTGCAAACAGGATTTGCGAATGGTACGATACATGTTTGGATGTTTATGAAGAGAGTGTGCTCAGGTTTGCTATCGAGAGCAAATGATCGCAATCCACGAGAAAATTTACTTCTTATAGTACCGCGGTCCTTCTCCTCAGCTAATGTGCTAAAAGAAAAAGGATGAAACTTACTGGAATATGCTGGGATGGAAGATGAGGCGCTTCCACAAGTGATTTTCGCTTGTGACTCTTGAAGTAAGTCGAGACGATCGAGAGCAAGCTGAAATAATACTAATATGATAATAATAACTGACTGATTTATGCCGATCAAATACGTTTTTGCCCTTTAAAGCACCAGCAACTAAAAGGGCACCATCACGTTTCGCGGTCGGAACTTTCAAAAGGAAAATAAAAACAGAAACAGAGTAAGGAAATCCTCACATATGTGAGCGATGTGTTCGTTAAATATTTCGTTCATATTTTAGATCATCCCAATCGTTAAAATTAATTAATCGTTAATCGTTAAAAAAATTGAGGGATCGAAGAAATATAACCTATTAGTTACTGGATCACAATGCGCACAATCAAATTGGAAGGGAAAGCAAAAATGGTAACAGCGGAAGAAAACCGGAAAAGAAAGGTCTTCCACCCAGTTTTATTAACAACAATTAACACGACTGCTTAACCTGCCGGTGGTGCCAATGCGTAATGAAGCCCTATTTTTTGGTCACAAATGATCAGTTGAACCAGCTCCCAAGACAGATCGCTTTCTAAGCTTCTTTCACTCTAGCGCTTTCGCCAACATCTCGACCAGATTTTTTATTAACTACTAATTCGCTCTTTTAATCAGCTAGAAAAAGGAAATTTCCAATTTTGATTAGCTAGAATGGTTGTTGAAGAGGTTAATTGATATGCCGGTAAGCCCGCCATTTCTGGTCATGAAGTATCAATCGATGGATCTACCCCAGTGGATCTGTGGTGGTTTAAAATATAACCTTACTCTACAAGCCTCAGAAGTATTGGCAGCTTTTTCTTACTAAGTCCCATGAAACAGAGAGATGTGCCGGTACATACAACACCGCTACTAACTTGTGTCCCAAAATCCGTCGCCGACGGATTAATCCGTCGCAAACCGTCGGAATTCTTGGAAGTGGTCAAAATTAGATTTTGAAAGTACCATTCGAAAGTAAATGAGCTGCTGATTTCAAATATACTTCATGAATTTACTTTTGACAAATGTGTGGCCTGAAAACGGGCAAAGTTTCCTCAAGCTCCGTTAATTAATTTCACACCTCCGCAATCCTGCCATTGGTATATCCCGCAGATACATCTCCATGGAAGAAAGGGGTGTTCATAGGATTTCCGCTTATTTTTCGAAATTGGACAAAATGTTCATCACATCCGTAATCAGGAGGTTATTTAGAGCATTTTGGTACCCCACATCATATGTTGGTCCGAAATTTCCATTCTCTTCAGAAATTCACGAAAGTGCTCCATCGAAGATTAATAAAACGCCATGCTTTTCAAGCTGGGAAAATTCTCCTCGGAAATTTATCAGCAAACAACGTGTACTTGACAATAGTTCATATTGTAAGCTTCTAGCTTTGAAAATGTCTAGTTTTGCCAGTTTCAAACCTACAACATTACTCTATTTCGTTATTTGGTCCAATTTTTGAACAGCTGTCAACAGCTTAGAATGAACGCTTAAGTCTCGCGATTCGGTACTTGTCTAGAACTCTCCTTCCTTTACGACAAGTGAATTAGGCGCACACATCGGATGACAGCTGGTCATGGTTTTCGAGTAACCAAATTGGAGAAAATTTCGTCTGTTTTCACAAAACAGAAATTTTTGCAGCCTCTATGAATTTTTTCAGTACCTGAAATACCCAGTTCTTCTCACAAAAAGACGCTCTTTCGAATGATGTAGAATTCGAATTTATTTACAAACTTCAAAATTTCAACACTGACTCCGCCCTCTTATAGAGCAGGCGATATTCTATAGCTGGAATGGTTATCGCGGCCCAGGCACGGTCTGCCAGGCATCTCACACCTTCGATAGGTGACTCCTCTGGCGATTCTTCGTCACAGAGAGACAGTAATGTTTGAGCATAAATGAACGGTGACGAGAATTCTAAAGAGTTCTCAGTCATCAGAACTATACAGCTTCAATTTCACAAGCTTTCGGAAAGAAATACAAACAAACGAAACAAACCCCCTGAAAAAGGCAGACATGTAACAAATTGAGACGTTTTATGGAGGAAAAAATCGAAACTTTTTAGATTTTTGAATTTTTCGTGTACTGCAGTTCAATTCGAATAATATTCACTTCTTCCTTTTCTTCCCTCTCCTTTTCTTTTTGTTTCTTGGTTTAATTTCGTCAGTCATTTTCCTTCCTAGCCGTTTCAAATTATCACTGCTGTTTTTACAAATGAGAACTCTTTAGAATTCTCGTCACCGTTCATTTATGTTCAAACATTACTGTCTCTCTGTGACGAAGAATCGCCAGAGGAGTCACCTATCGAAGGTGTGAGATGCCTGGCAGACCGTGCCTGGGCCGCGATAACCATTCCAGCTATAGAATATCGCCTGCCCTATAAGAGGGCGGAGTCAGTGTTGAAATTTTGAAGTTTGTAAATAAATTCGAATTCTACATCATTCGAAAGAGCGTCTTTTTGTGAGAAGAACTGGGTATTTCAGGTACTGAAAAAATCATAGAGGCCAAAAATTTCTGTTTTGTGAAAACAGACGAAATTTTCTCCAATTTGGTTACTCGAAAACCATGACCAGCTGTCATCCGATGCGTGCGCCTAATTCACTTGTCGAAAGGAAGGAGAGTTCTAGACAAGTACCGAATCGCGAGACTTAAGCGTTCATTCTAAGCTGTTGACAGCGTTCAAAAATTGGACCAAATAACGAAATAGAGTAATGTTGTAGGTTTGAAACTGGCAAAACTAGACATTTTCAAAGCTAAAGCTACAATATGAACTATGTCAAGTACACGTTGTTTGCTGATAAATTTCGAGGAGAATTTTCCCAGCTGAAAAGCATGGCGTTTTATTAATCTTCGATGGAGCACTTTCGTGAATTTCTGAAGAGAATGGAAATTTCGGACCAACAATGATGGGGTACCAAAATGCTCAAATAACCCCGATTACGGATGTGATGAACATTTTGTCCAATTTCGAAAAATAAGCGGAAATCCTATGAACACCCCTTTCTTCCACGGAGATGTATCTGCGGGATATACCAATGGCAGGATTGCGGAGGTGTGAAAGTAATTAACGGAGCTTGAGGAAACTTTGCCCGTTTTTAGGCCACACATTTGTCAAAAGTAAATTCATGAAGTATATTTGAAATCAGCAGCTCATTTACTTTCGAATGGTACTTTCAAAATCTAATTTTGACCAATTCCAAGAATTCCGACGGTTTGCGACGGATTTTGGGACACAAGTTAGTAGCGGTGTTGTGTATATAGTCAAAATAATTCTTCGTGTTATCAGAAAAGGTGTTCATCGAGCACTTCTGAAAAATTGGAACAAGACAGTAGTAACAACTCCTTCCTAAAAGAATTGCAGATAAAGGAGAAGCACAAACTGAAGAAGTAATATTATTTTGGTGCATGTATGACAATAAGATTAATATAGTTGTTTTTTCTTCGAAACTCCTGCAACTTTATCTCTTTCTTGAAAAAAATCACAACTCAGCTATCATGTTCTGTGTTTTCAAAAAATATAAAAAACATACATAGGTATAAAGAAAATATCTTGAAAGCATTAGTATAAGTGTAGCTTATTTTAAAGGACACTGTCCTTGGAAATGTGGAGGGAGGGTAAATAACTTAAAATAGACCAAACAACAAAGCCGTATCGTTATAAAAAAGTGGTAATCGGAAGAGAAGGTTGCATCATAGCATTAATGTTATGCATAAGTAGCGGTTGCTTCATGGTGGACATGTTTCCACAGACTGATTCCTTTCACTTTTTCTCTGAAGATGAAACAAGGAGTAGTTCCCAGTGAGTAACATTTCGTTTAACCATTTCTACTTGAATACGAAGCATGGAATCCATCCTTCTAGTTTCCCCTTTCAGATTAACTACATCAACTGAAGCAGTGAGGGGCTCTGTTGTGTTTCACGATTATTTCGTTCTTTTTCTGGTTGGGATATTATGTATTTTCGTTTTTCTCGTACTATTGGCCATATGTTTCGGTATGAAAACAGAAAGAACAAAAAGAAAAGAGAAAATACGCATCATGAAGAGAATCGCTGCAGAACAAAATGTCAAAAAGGTAAGGAATCGTTGTGAGAAAGACTTGTTGCTTGTGATTTAGCGTGGAAAAGTTGCATCGAAAGCCAGCTTGTTCAAAGGGTTGGTTGATTTCTAGGGAATCTTTGTAGAACGGAAATAAATGCCTTATATATGACGAACAACAGTGCAGTAGGGCTTTAGTTGTTTATATCAAGTTGTTCCCCTTTTAGAACAATAACAGTATTGAAGAATCGGAAATTGTAGCCTGAAGCTCTTCTCTCTGAAGACAACCATTAAAAAGTTTGGTCAAAGGATCTTTGATCGCATCATATGCAGTTATCAGCATTTCGACAGAGATCGAATCTGTACCTGGCACATTTCTTTGCTTCATTATTTTACGGCACGGCTTACTTCTGGCATCAGCTAGGATTGGTGGCCCATCGCCAACTTGGTACGATGGTATTGATGCAGCTAATTTTGCTGAAGACAATAATCTGTTACAGAATTCTTCTACTACTTTCGCGAAGTTAGCAGATCGAGCGATTGAGCGGTCTTGTCTCCTTAGTTGTGTCAATTTTCTTCGTAAAGATTTGGTTATTTTGTAAGGTTCTTCAAAGGCTAACAGTTCTAGAGGTCCTAGCTTGGTGTAATTGCATCAGATGTTTCTGTTCGATGTCTGTTTTCAAGGAGGGTTGCAGTGCTTCACTGACGATTGAAAATCTCCCGCTGATTTTGGCACACTGTTGATGTAAATGTCGATGTCGGATTTCATACAGGTCTCTTGTCTTCTCGGAAATATGGGTCTCTTTGTTCCTTTGGATGTGGCAGTACTAGCGGCTATCCTTATTGTTGCTTGCAGTTGCTCATAATTACTTAAATCGGCGGCAGCTGCAGGTTATTTCAAAAAAGAACCGAATATATTGTTATTATTTATATATTGTATATATTGTATGGGATACAATACATAAAATATATAAAAACGAGAGCGTACTCTGCTCACCATGGAGTTCATCGATGGATTTGATGAATCTCTACATCTCGTACATTTTCCATTGCTCTGCTTTTTCGTAGAAATTATAGTCAGAATTCAACCTGCCTTTAGGCAAAGTGACTGACAGCGAATTCATTTCCAGACCTATGAGTTCTGGTTTTTCACTTCAGTGCTCAATGTTTTTCCATTAATGATCCATTAGGTAGATGCAGATGGACACAAGTAGGATGAAATGGGTGAAAATCTACCTGAAATGTGAATAGTGAACTCAAGTCGGGTAAATGAGTGTGTACACAGCCGTTATTCAAAGTGTATTCGACTATTCAAAGATGCAAAAGTTGTGAAATGGATTATCGCAGACCAATGCTAAATTTAGTAAAAGCACCACTGAGTAAACTGGCGTTTTCAAGACTATACACAGTTGTCTGTCTTTATTTCCTTTTTTTCAACTTAAAAAACAAATAAAAAAGAAATTTCAGCGGAAAAAGTACAAACATGACGAAAAGACGTCTAACAGTGGAGAACAGAGAGAGGTAAGAGTTGTTCTCATTCAGTTATCTTGTTCAACCATGGCTTGGTATCGAAACAACTAGGGTAAAGTATGTCTGCATGAGATAAGGTATTTATCCGAATGTGCGAGTTACGTTTTTAACATGTCTTCGTCAAAAAAAACCGAAGCAATTTTTTTTTTCAAATTTTCGAAGTTGAATTCTTTCCAGTAGTAAATAGAGTTCGGTGAGCGTTCTGCATGTTCTCCAAATATTAGAAGTCCAACTATAGTTCTATAGAAGGAATTGGTAAAACATCAGAGCAACGTTTCTAGGTTGATTTATGGTAATGTAAGTTGAAACTACCAGTTCTTTCGTTAATAGTCTAGAAGTACCAATTCTTGGAGCGTTGACTTGGTTTCGTTTCTGAGAACTCGAAAGCCAATGATCAAGTCGGAGTGTATACGTCTCTTCCTCAAGCTGCAGATACCTACCTTTTTGAAGTTATTGTAGATAATCACCGTTAGTTCTGCTGACATTTTTTTGAATGACAGAAGGATAAAAGTCTCCTGCACTTTTCAAGATTTGTTGTGTGCTTATTCCGGAAGGAAAACATGATAACTATATTCAAGATGAGGTAAGGGGAACAATTTGTATAAACAAGTGAGAATAGTTGGGTTAGTGGTGTGGGCAAACCATCCGGAATAGCCAAAAAAGGGATGAGTAGGCTTTTCGTACAATATTATCAATATGTCCAGAGAAGTTAAATTATCATCGAAAAATATTCCTAAGCCTCTCGCGGATGTACAAAATTTAAGAGTAACTTCATTCATACTATCATTCGCCACATCCCTTCTACCTACATACACAGTCACTTGTCGTAGTCAGTACGCAGATCCCATTTGGAAGCCCAGTGAGACGCCGTAGATAACAAATAAAAGAAGAGACAGGATTTCCCTGCTGCAACTCCACTTTTCCAAGAGGAGTTCGCTAAATGTTTGTGGTCAACCTTGGCTGTCATACTTCCTATCTTAAGAGACGAAATCATCTAATTTAAAATATGGCCCCGTATTCTAAGGTACAGAAATTCCGCAACTAATTGAAAGCAATTTACTTTATCGAAGGCTTTTGACAAATCGTCATGCATTATATTTGTCGAGTTACCTTGGTTTAGAGCAAGAGGACAGTCAAAAACGGTATCAACAGGGTTAGTAGATGTCGAGACTCCGCGATAAACCCATGTTGTTGAGTATGAATCAGATGAAACTTCTTTAACTTATACAATAGTTTATCCTTGATTATTTGTTCCTTGATTTACATATACTTGATATACATATATTTTGCAAATCCAGAATCATATGGATCAAGAACACCACATTGATCAGTTTATTCGTCGATATAACCCTCTAGATATGACGTACGTATACGTACGTAAATATGACGGAATCCACTGTAGGCGCTTTCATTTTATCATCCGTGCGGGTGTAAAGAGTTGCTTCGGAAGGAGAAGATGACCAGTCTAGTGTTCTATATTATGTTCTATATATATGTTCTGGCCTATTTGATTCTGGACATCTAGGGGATATCTGCGTTTTCTACGCAATACTTGCAAACGTCTTCTTCTCTCCAGTACTCGAGAGAAATCCATTATCTATGAGTTTGTGATATAATTTCATGTAAGCATGTTGTTTGGGAAGAGGTAAACAGTAAGAAGAAAAAAAAACGAAGGGAGTTGAGCAATGAGAGCATTCAAACGGCAAACAACAGCAAGCAAATGAAGTAGGTTTAAAATGTAAATCGTAGTAGGCATGGTCTCGTATAGCTTCAGAAAAAAGCGGAAATACCGTAGGCAAGGTAGAAGAGAGAACTATATCTGATATCACTGTCTTATACACAGAGAAAACTAGTACAATCATTATCGCGTGAAACCGATGGTCGACAAGTGCTGTCGTTATCTCATGAAACAGATGGTCGTCGGAAATCCAAAGAAGACACGCGACCTAAGGTTGGCTGGAGTTCCTACGTATTTACATGACACATGGAAAATAAACCTTGCATATAAGAGGTAATAGCGACATCAAGAGAGGGGAATATTTCAAATAAATCTATTCATTCTACTGATGTCTAATTCAAAGTATCGCTTTGATATAGCATTATGAATAGATTTAGCTGGTGCTTTATTGCTTAACTTGAAAAATTCACTTGAATCCACCATTAAAAAAACTTAAGTTAACTGACAGCTTTCATACGTTTCCATCATTCACTTTTTTCCATTTACTCGATTCCTTTAGTACTTTTTGAAATATACCACAAGAGCTCTGTGTGAGGAGAAAAGGAACAACAACAAACTTAGGAACATTAGCCAGAATATTACCTTTTTGCTATGACTTTCTGTACTTTTGACTTTTCTTGTGGGGATTGCAATGGCCGAATTTCAAATATGATGTGATAGAGAATTAAAATTCCTCAAATTCCATCTCATTGGAAAAATGAAGACTGATACTAACCTTTTTTCATAGAGCAATAGAGTAATATACACAGTCCTTGATTTCCTCAACATCCTAAACAAGTTTTTACTCTAATTTTTATATTTTCTGACTATGTTTCAGAGCAGTACTGAATATGCGCCCGATGGATCTCCTCAAACAACGTGCAAAACCACAGAAGGTCGAGGTTCTGGGGAACCTGTCCGTGCACGATCCGTTGTAAGCAATATTATTTACATTTCTTCAGTTCAGTATAAAGGTATAATTTTCAATTCAAGCTTATGAGATCCACAAAAAGTACACCTGCTTAGGCAGATACGAAAAATCAAAAATACGAATTCTATATGGCAAATGCGCTGCAAAAAGCAAGGAGCAATTCCTTCATTTTCAGGCAAAAACATATAGGTTGGAGGACTACAGTGAATCAATGAAGTCTTTTTTTGCGCCCTATGAGGGGAGAGCGGCGGTAAGAATCGTTTGTGAAAGTGACTTTTACAGAGAAGAATAGCCGAAATAATACGGGAGTAGGTTACAGCGTAGCATCGCGCGCACTCTTCCCATACAGTTGACGGCATCTTCCTTGGAAAAACTTGACAGCGAAATATTTGAGAAAGGAAAGTTCACAGAAGGCACCAAGAATGCCCCACAAGTCACCCAGAAGGGATCACAAGGGCCAATTACACTTAAGACTACGCAAGATGAATAGGTTACCCTTTGTGAATAGTAGTAGAACCTATTTTTTTATTACAATCAAATCAATTACCAGCCTTCTATTATTGTATGATCAACAACTCAAATTGTTTGTGAACTCTATTGTTTGTAGGTATTAGGTAAGGGAATAAAGGAATTAATATGTTGTTACTTAGTAAAGCGCGAACAAACATATGTGAAAAAGCCCTAAAAGAAAGCTATGCGGACGACTTCTAATCATTCTGAATAGTTAATAACAAGTTCCTGAGTGAAGATATTTTTTTCGAATGTAAAATTGTCCCAAAAATGAAGTAAAATTGGGAGAATACTGATCTGATTTTTAGCAAAATCACGAATTCTCTGAATTCCTTTGATCAGGTCTTTTTTGCACTGAACAATACATAAAGCATTTCAAATAATCCAATGGTTCCTTAGGAATCCAAGTATGCAGATTTTAGTCGAATTGCAGTTCCGCACAAGGAAATTCGTATACGTGTATACGAGTCTGATTCTAGCTGCTCGCTGTGGCCCTGCGCATACTACGACATTTGAGTATTCGCTTTGGGCAGGCACGAGCTACAAAACTTGCTTAGATATCTGCGCAAATTATATATAGATATAATTTGCGCAGATATTGCTAACAGACGGTGTCGCCCAGCTTAGGCAGTCGCCGATCTTCGGTCTTCGCAGCCGTCGATCGCGTCAGGACCAGAAGTGAATGTCAAACAGTACGCATAGAATGAAAGAAACCTTAGCATGCTCTTTTTTATAAATAAATCAAGTGATTATTTAATTAACTAATTCGAACATGAATCTATGGAATGGACACAACAATTCCAGTTCTTGCCTAGGTGCGGATAACGTTTTGTTGGTATTCACACCAAGGAGAATTATTTACAAAATTTGACAACTAATAATAAGAGTAAATCGATTGACAGTTGAAAATGAATTTGAGTTGTTGGGTGTGAATCTTTTTGAAAGAAATGCCGACAATGAGGCCTCGTATCCGACTCTGGCTGCTAACTTTTCGGTGGCCCTACTTGTTCTAAATGCAATCAGGTATCTGAGTCACAAGCGCTCTGAACACAAGCGAGTTATTTACTTTGCACAGTATAAAGGGGAAGTTACACAAAATTGCAAAAGAGTACCTGAGATCTGCAGTCCCCTGCTGTTGTCCAACATAACAGCAGGAGACTGCAGATCTCAGGTACTCGGGTCACTTGGCGTCTACAAGAAGTTCACGCGAGGCGCCAAGTCGCGCAGAACATGGAACAATGGCGAATGGATGGACTTATTCTGTGGCAAGGTGTAGATCAGAAGGTTTAAAGGCATCACCCCATGAATCTGAGGTGGTACGGATTTGAGGTGGAGTATTCGTATACGGAGTCGTGGATTATGGAGAGGGAGGTGATTCCGTCCATTTCTCCCTGTCTCAGTGTAAACGGACAAACCCGGAACGCTGTTTCTTATGACGTCCTCAATTGCAGCGCGCCACCCTTGCGCCGCCCCCTGGAATTCGTCTGAATGGGTTTTCGACGAATTGCAGACGGGACGGGGTTGGACGGAGCGCAAACGTTACGCATTGCGACATAAGCCGTCATGAGAAACACCATTCCGGGATCGTCCGTTTCCACTGATGCATGGAGAAACGGACGGAATCACTCTCTTCCACGCAATCTACGACCCCGTATAGGCATAACCCACCTGGAACCCGTGCCACTCCAGATTTGTGGGGTGATGCCTTTGAACGGAGCTGTGTTCAACGGCGACACGCTTCGGCGTGGAAGAAGGCAACAGCGTCAGGCCATAATACCAGGCCTCCGATTAGGTCAAAGTAAGTCAAAGGAAAGTGGAGAAAACGTTGCTTATTTCTATAAAATACATTTTCTATTAAACAAACAGTATCTTGCCAACAAAATAGCGAAATAATTACAATTCTTACAGCATCAGCGCCACCATTTATTGCTGAAAAAGTCGCCATTAAAGGACCGAATCTGACGTAGTGAAGGGATCCACTTTTCCTTTGAATAGGCGTCGAGTACTCACTGGTTTTCGACCGCTGCGCAACTGGATGCGGCGAGTGTACAAAAGTGGGGCGTTGCAACTGAAATCGTCGTAAAAAAAAACGGAGTCTTTCACACCGTTCTTTTACTACGAATAGGAAAAGATGAGCGGAATCACTCCTAATCCCGCAATCTACAATTCCATCTCTAACTTTTCTAGCGGATTTCCTCACCACGTCAGATTCGTGGTGATTTTGAACCATTGCTGTCGATTTTGAAGTGTCCAGTGAAATGAAGCAAATCTCTCAAGCAAGAGCAAGACAAGAGCAAGACTCCAGCAAGATCCACTGATTGCTGAAAGGACTTATCTTATGCTTTAATCGCATGTTCTGAATTTTTGTTCTTTATAGTTCCCGCCTTTACCGTATGATCTGTTGTCTTTCGTTATTCTTATTATCATTGTGAGTTATTCTGGAGCAAAATCCCTAGTTTTTAGTGAAATACCATATTGAAGTGCAGTAATATTGCCTTATCCCTAGCCTTACTGTAATGAAAAAACTTATTAGATTTAAATGCACTGTTAACAGTCCGTGTGAAGACAGGATGAGTATTGTCTCCACGTGCAGGTTTGTCTTACATCATTCGAGGAGATAGTCCACAGATGCTTTCGGTTTTACGAAAGGTACTTTATAATACAGTACAGGAAAAGGATGCCACCAAAATGACGGTATTCGCATCTGCACACGGCGAAATAGGGTCACGAGTGTGGATTGCGTCGAATATGAACGTGGGTACGCTTACCTCTTATCGTCCTAAAAGACCGAGTGGAAAACGACCTTAGGTACGAGATTCCCTGTGAGGCACCTTATTACACATTTCTGTATACACGATTGTTCATTCAGTGGCCGATGATTTTACTAGAATAAGCTGCCAGAGAAACTCCATCAATTGTAGCTCGCTCGTCCGCAGATGCGGCGCCAGTGCAAGGGTCCAATGTGCCTCGTAGGAATGAACGCTCGGTAGGATCGTTTCTCACGTCGTTTCTCAGGACAATCAGAGGGGAATTGAGCGCAGTCACGCTCATACTTCCAATCCACAGCGATAGCCTTAACTTTTCTGGTGAGAACTCAACGTCATCAATTTCATCATCTGTGCCTTTAAAAAACGTGAGTTACCTATGCATATTATAAAGGGGAGAATATTACCCAGAAAATGGTTGCGCATTCTTCGCAGGTATTCATTACGACAATAATTCCTCCGCAAAAAAAAACTCCGCACATTTGCTTTCTATTGCAAAGACAGGCAGCACACAGAGAACTGAACTTTACCGCAAGCTCTCAAGAGCGAGTTCCTTCTAGCAACAGTAGGGTTAAGTGTGTGATGGGATTTTCCTATCGGAGGTCGTAAAGGAAGGGGGTTGCAAGGGAAGGGGGTCGTAGAGGAGTGTGCTGTGGCCAGTTGTGAATTCGAAGTTATTGGCGATCTCCCAGACCTAACATTGTGTACAGAGTCTGAGCATTTTTGCTCCTTAAATCTTGTTAAATTTACTTTTAAACTGTTATAAACTGCGTAAAATTGAATTCTTCATTTTTTAGTTGTTCGGAATTTCCATTTCTTCTGCAAAAATTCGCCTCAGCCTGGAGTGAAACCTGAGATGACACATTGTCATATTGCAAGGACAAAATGTTGATCACTCTCGTTTTTTTCTTCGTCCCTCTGTGATTTGACTTAACTGTGATTTTAGAGTAGAAATGGAATCGGATAAAAATAAAAATATTTCAATACTAGTATTTCAACAGCATCCAACAAATTTGTGTCTTCTAGTAAATGGTGTTTCTTCGCTTCTGTCACCTACCGATTTTCACATTAGCGATTTGTTCCTCGGCTAATTTTTGATTTTTCTAAACACATGGAATTTCCGATACATTGAATCAGCAGCAATCGAGAACTGCCGCAGGAACGTTGGAAGAGAAGAAGAAGGGGGGGGGGGAGGGGGTGGGTATTCGAAAGGGACGTTGTAATTCCAAATCGCAGAGACCACACAATTTAAAGTAAAGTAGCGAACGTGATATTTGTATCTTTTCAGGATGAAGCAAGTTGCAAAAGAAACTGTCCAGATTATCTCAATCAAACTCAATCTTTCGTAAAGTTTTTTCAAATAGGTCAAGAACATAGGATTCCTATCGGAATCAGGTGTTGGAGCGAACAAGGAAGGGATGAAAATAAAATAGAAATTTCGAGATGTGGTGCAACGATATGAAAACAATTTTGAGTGACTCCCCCAGATCTTTAGTTCGATTATGTCTATCTTTCTGCTACCGATTCTGCCAATTTCTCTTCTTAATTCACCGTAATTTCTAGTAACTCAAAACCCCTAATAAGCAATAAATGAAGAGAATGAGAATCACACTCCTCCTGAGAGTATCTTCATTCAAACGGAATTCAGCAAAATATTTTAACTAATCTTTGAATATGTTATCCTACTAGAGATCGGGCAAAAAAGTAGGAGAAAGTAATTAGAGTAATAATGTGGTTGTAAGCAAAATTCATGGAATCAAGCGCATCCATTTCGTAATATTAGTTTCTCATTAAACGTTCTGGCGAGTGTGGCGCAGTCAGTTAGAAGTTGGTTGTAGCCACTCGCTCGATGGTTCTAAACCGCCCTAGTGCAAACCAAGCCTTTCATCCCTCAAGAGTAGGTAAATTGGTAGCGAACTTGTCTGGGAGGACAAAAACACTGACTTGATCATCAGCGGGCCCCCGCAATTAGTTGTGCAGGCCAACTCGCGTTCCACAAGATTACGATCGCATCGCAAGTGGATTGATACCCAAAAATTCCATCCTTTTGTTATCCATTCAATGTTAGCGGAGTTGTGGCTGATCAGTGCAGGGCGGCTCAGGGAAACGGGGAACTTTAAGTGTAGTAATGGCAGCTGAGGAGTTGAAGCGCTATCTGCTGTAATCGCTGAATTCATTCTACAAAAACAGTGATAGTGTGAGTGCTGTTCAGCGGCTCAACTTTCACATAACTTCTACATACCGAATCTTCACACGCGGACGTTTCTTCGGCTTGGTTCATTGAGGTTGCGCGTTTCCTCGCCGATCGTTGGGGGCTTCTTGTAGTTGAGGCTTCTTGCAGTTAAGTGCTTCGCCGCTTTCCGGGTTCCTTCAGAGTAACACCAACTTCACATCTATAACGGGAGGACAAGGACAGGCATCAAAAAATGAGGTGGAATTAGCAGCAGTCGCACTTCACACTTTAAACGACCCACAGTCGAACCCGACCATATAGTAAAGAGCTGTGTACTGAAGGATGCCGCTCACACTTGTCTCTCAAGTCCTCAGTACTGCCACTACTATATCCAAAATTCCCCGTTTCCTGTGTAGATGTTCAATTTTAAAGGTAGTCTCTTCTTCCATCGATTTTCTCCTCCATCTAAACGAAAATTTCAAAATACATGCACGCACATGCGACAATTAGGGGATTTTGAGCGTGGTAGCGTCATACTCGTGATTTAATCTTAACTTAATCCTATCGATGAAAATCCGTACAGGACGCTGGAAACATAGAGGATTGACTAAACACTGGGAACTTCTATTTGTGTATTTTGTTCTAGAAGACCTTAGCGCTTCTTTTTGTCTTTTCATTGCCTTTTTTCTCTGCTCAGTCCTTTCAAATTGATGATGTCGGTTTTCTTGAATGCTGTGATTGTTAGAATAAAACCACTAACCATGTTTTTAGATTTACCCCCTATGGTTCTAAATATACGCGGTTATCTGAGTCCACTTTATCGGCGTTTGTCTATCCGTTTGTTTCATAACAGTCAATCCGTTTGGATTTTTGTAAGTTCAAAAAAAAAAGACGAATTAGAATATTTTTGTTGGGTTGTGCCATCTACCATAAATTTACAACTGCTTTATTAATAGCATGAGAAGAATGCATAGCGGATCTTTTGATGAAAAAACCAGGATGGATAGATTGCATTAAGAGCTTTCAAAGAACAGTAAAGAATATTTCTATAGTCTATTGCGGAATGAATTACAATGACAACGTGAAGTTGAAGGCATCGCGATATAAGATTGGGTGGTATGCGATTTCTTGTGTATGTGTTTGCACAAAAGAAGAAAAAATATCGGAAGCAGTGAAAATTGATGCCTGAATGTGCTCAAAAAACGCGCGTTAAAGAGGGAAACATAAATTAAGAGCGTCGATTAAGACAAAAATCATCGTTGACCATCATTTAATGCGCCAATTACGACATACGATGAGAATCACAGGACGTTGCTAGATCTTGTTTCCTCTTCCTAATCTTGTTTGGAAGCAAATTCGAGATACTAAAAAGTTAAAATGCACGTTGTTTAAAATCGTTGTTGGCGTCTCTCGACAACGACGCAGCCCAGTACTCACCGTGCCGATTTGTAGTGGGATCAAAACGACATCGCAGTCGCTTAAGCGACTGCGCTCGAAGCCGTGCAGTGGAGATGGTGGTTGGATAGTCGATGTGGGACCATTGCAGCGATGAATGGCGCTACAAAGGGTTCCTCAAGAACTATACCGCTACGCTCCGCCGCACCGCTTCTTCGAGTGCAGCTAATCAGGCAACTGCACCGTGTTTCATGTTGTTTTGACCCTACTATAAGTCGGTTTGCTGAACTAATAGCACCCAGCGGTATTCGTCACGTCAGCACCCAACGAAAAGGCGAAGAGGTCGAGAGCAAAAGTCCGACTTTGAGCGAAGATCCCACTCTACGAATGTATAGTAGGATCTTCGCTTTTCCGTCGGAAGCATGAAAGGATACCATGAGTTCTTGGTCAAATTCTGATATATTGAGATTATTTTTACATAAAAATGATTACGAGAAGAAATAAAATTTGGTGATACAGAATCAGTACAAAATGGTGAATACCTATCTCGGGGCGCGTATACGAGTCTGATTGCTACTTGCATGTGGTGGCCCTGCTTTAAGTAAACGTAACCGTAACGTTCGAGCGTACGCATTGGGAACGTACGAGCTATATAACCTGCGCTGATATATGGCAAAAGATTCCCATACATTGCAAAAAGGTGCTGTCGTCCAGCACATCGCCAAAGCCCATAACCTGAAAGGTCAACTGCCTGAAGGGAGCATGGAATCTTTGGCAACAACCATTCGTTTCGTCACGCTGAACTGCCGAACACTATCGAGTGAACTCCAACAAGCCGCTCTATTCAGACTTCTGCGATATCTCTATGTGCCTTTTGCTGCACTGCAGGAAACACGCATGAGAGATCGGCCCGTCATCAGCATCGAAGATTACACCATATACTGCGATGCTGATGAGAACACAGTAGGTGGCTGCGCGATAGCTGTGAGGAACGATTACAGCAACCTGGTGGAGGAATTTGGCTCAATGTCGTCTAGATGCGCCTTGATATGACTGCGGGATCGCAGAGGACGTAAACTCTGGGTCGTAAGTGCTCACGCATTTACGGAAACCGCTGAGGACAACTGTAAGGACGCTTTCTGTGATGAATTCAATGCGTTGATGTCTAAAATACCAAGCCAGCAAGTGATCATTGTTGGAATCGACGCAAATGCGAAGATGGGACTCGAGCAGCAATCCGAAGTGCTATGAAAACGGTATTATCCAGCGGAGCGCACGTCGGACAACAGACTTATGCGTTGACTTATGCGAACAGGCGGGCCTTATCATAGCTTCCACGTTTAAGAGGATTCATCGACGCCATCAGCTAACGTGGCAGGGTCGACCCTTTTAACGCCTAAAGAGCAGCGCGAACGGAAGATGAGGACTCTTAAACTTCAGCTCGAATACGTTCTGGCGAAGAACATTCCTCAGTTAGATATCCGAAAATCTAGAGCTGTTTGGGACGTCGCATTCAACTCTGACCACTGTCCAGTTCTTATCAGCTTCAAGATACGGTTCTAGAAGAGAAACCCATGAGTTCCTCTTCAATAGAAAATCCGCAAGGCAGGCTTGAAAGACAAAGAATGCAGAACGAAATTCCGCCAACGTGTGTCTATTCATGTTGGAGTACGGACCAGGAAGAAGCTTAGCGATGCGGATTCCTCCACAAAATGCATCCAGAATGCCGCAAGGGAAACGCTCCCTGTTCTATTGCCGCGGAATATCGCCTTTGCATCTGCGGAAACAAAATCCACGTACAATTGTAAGAGTCCTCATCTTCTGCTCGCACACACACACACACACACACACACACACACACACACACACACACACACACACACACACACACACACACACACACACACACACACACACACACACACACACACAATTGTATGTGTCGCGCGCAGCACTAGTGACTTCAACCAAGAAAACGTTTTAGAAGGAAGTTGCGTCGGGAACTGCAACAAGACCGCGATAACAAGTGGACGTCAAGAGCGATGTAGTTTGAAAAGATGTGGGAGGACAAGAACCCGTGGAAAGCCTATGCTTTACTAAAAAACAGCGGCCAAATGAAAAGATGTTCTCCTGCTCTTGGCCACCAATGGAACAGTTGTCGGTGAAGCAACCCTTCCAATTTGAAAGAATCGCTTCAAGACCTTGTTGAACCGGCAAGCATTGTGAGCTCCTAAACTCCAGCACGTTCATAGGCCGAAATATGCGGTTAACGAGGAACCACCGACCGAGTCAGAGGTTCTAGTCTGTATTCAAAAAATGAATGGAAAATGTGGTGGAGACGACTGGATTAGCGCAGAAATGGTGAAACATCTTCCTCCGTCTGGGAATCGTGAGATGACAAGGATCATCTGTTCAATATGGATAGACGAAAGGATACCTGACTCGTGGAGACACGCTATCACAATTCTCCTCCACAAGAAGTTATCCGTCTTGGACCCTAGGAATTAACGAGGAATCTCTTTGCTGCATGTCACGCATAAGGTGTTGGGGCGGATTATCCTGGATCCACTCATTAAATATCGCGAAGAAACAACGCGCGGCGAGGGGAGTGGTCCAAATCTGGCAATTCGAAGCCAATACAATTAGCGTTTCTGGACTTTGAAGCCGTTTTCGACTCTCCTCACCGAGGTCGTCTTTTCAACGCTCCGCTCAGACGTGAAACCAGGAGAGTTCGTTTGCTTGCTGGATGACATGAATCAACGAACAACTGTTCCACTTCGAACACGGGTCGGATGTACAACATCGATTGAAGTAAGAGTAAGACAAGGGGCGGTATCAGGATTCTTCCTGTTCAATTTTGCCATCGACGACATTATGCGAAGTACAGTAGATCAGTGTCCTGCCGATATCTTTTTAGCACCATCAAGACGCTCCTTGACCGATCTGTAGTATGCTGACGATGTTGCTATATTCGCGGAAAGTAGCAAAGCAAATTTCAACATCGTCAATCTTGTTTCGAAGCTGGCTGCAGCCTATTTACTACGTCTACGCCATGATAAATGCAAGCAGATGTGGATCTCTTCGAGACCTCGAACGGGAATTAAGATGGACAGACAACCGATAGTGCTCGTCGATGAGTTCTGTTAATTGGGCTGTACGCTGAAGAACAAGGCAGCTACGAGAAAGATATTAAGCAAAGATGCTAAGGCCACTTCTGCACTTAACTCCTCAACGAAAAGCCTGTGGTCGACGGCCATCACCAACAAATTCAAGCTGCGAGTCTACCTATTCGCACTTCGTCCCATCATGATGTACGCATCAGAGACTTAGGCAGCACTATCTACGGTGGTGGCTTGATTGCACGGAACGAAATCTGGGCTAATATGAAGGCTACTTGGCCACTTTTGGCCTAGGGTACGCCACAATCAAGATCTTTACGCAGAAATTGATGTGAATTGTACCGACGGATGACACGTGGAAGATATCAACATCTTGCACAGCCATTGAAAGTGGCTAAAGTAAATCGTCTCCGCTTCTTTGGTCATTTATTAAGGAGACCGGCAGATCGCTTTGTTCAACGAGATCTGAGGAGTTGGTGGGGTTCAAACTGTAAGAAGTCACCTGGCCGAAAACGGAAGTTCTGGACTGAGGTGGTGAAAGAGAGCCTGAGAACACTCGGCGTGGATAAGCGGTTCAGGCGAGACGTAAGGTCTCGCAAAATATGGAATAGCGACGAATGGATTGATTCTGTGCAAACCCTTGCAGAAGATCGAGAAGGTTGGGCAGAGCTGTGTTCAAGGACGGCGCACCTCGGCGAAGATGCGGGTAATTGCGTAGCGCGACATCAGCCCGCCATAAGTCAAGTAAGTAAGCACTTGTCCCGGTTCTTTTTTTTCGACTTATTCCTTAACCTTTCACGCTGTAGGACAAGGACATGTATTGTTGTTCAACATTCTCCAAGTCTTCTCTTCTTGAAACCTCGGCTCTAGGAACTGCATTTATGTTTTCCTGTCATGAGAACGAGGTTTTGGTGAAACTTTATTATTTATTTACTTTATTATTGCGCTGACGTTTCTACAACTTGATCTTTATCAAGGCCTGAAAATGGTTCGAGATCTCTGATGCTATACATATTTCATCAAGCTCCTCCTCTCCACACCAAGCTTTGACGTCTGTCTGAGAATATTACGCTCCAAAAAGAAACAATGATATAAACAAACTACTTGTGGGACGATCTTTCAGTTCACAGAGTGTTACGAACGGCATGAAGTCATTAGTGGTTGATAAGCACTCATTTCTTATATTCATCGATGAGTTCTTGACGGAAATCCAGAGTGCTTACAATGCCTTCCTGACAGATATTTCTTTATCATGGGCTAATATCGTGCACTTTCCTTCAAACCCATCTCCATCATGTTTCTCATTCTTTTGGCGTCCAAATGGTGTCATCGTGTTTCAGTCCTTTTGCCAGCTAAATGTTCATCGATACGAATGCTTGGCATCCTTCCAGTTTCTCCAAAAAAGATGGGATTGCATGTCAACATTCCATCTGGTAGATTACTCCAACCCTCGTGCGATCTCCAGTTTTACCGAATGAACAAACAACGCAACACACCGATACACATTGCCTATCGTAGTGTCTATTACCAATCAACTCTCACTTGATACTCATCTTTTTGTTGTGAAGAAGGCAATTGTTCGCAATATGACCGACCGTGCTAGTCCGTAAGACTGGGCATTTTGTTTACTTCTGGAGTTCTTGTGTAGTGTACTTAGCATGGCTGGGAAGAGGATTGATGAAAGATGTATATATATCATCAAAGACCTCGAACCATTTTCAGACCTTTTGTGAAAACGAAGCTGCTGAAAAAAAATCTTCCCACAAATGGCGTAGGAACCATTCCTACAAAG
This sequence comes from Necator americanus, assembly GCF_031761385.1. Taxonomy (NCBI): domain Eukaryota; kingdom Metazoa; phylum Nematoda; class Chromadorea; order Rhabditida; family Ancylostomatidae; genus Necator; species Necator americanus. The sequence continues at coordinate 17,376,938 of NC_087371.1, forward strand.
AACGTTAGAACCTTGTATACGCTTGGGTCCTATCAGCAGACTGGCGGCGATTTCCACGCCGTGCTTTACGACGATTAGGGGAAGATGAGCAGAACGACACCCTTTTCCATAACCTACAACCCGAACTCTGAACTTTCGCTGTGCTTTCCGGAACACATAAACATATGCTGACGCGCTGTCTTCAAAAAGTATACTGCAGCAGTATGAATGCGTGTTTAGCATACACACCAACCCAGAAAAGATGAACATGAAGAGCCTGGTGGGCCTTAGAGTGGTCTTAAACTGCCCACCGTGGTGTAATAACCTAACTTCTTACCGACTGCGCTACACTCGCGCTGTTGGATGTTTTGGCCAAAATTATATCTAAGCTAATCGTTATTGAATAAGTGTTCACGCCTATGTATTTTGACTAGGTTACCGGAAAGAATGCAGCAAAACCAAAAACCACGATAACCTCTGGTGTTGAAGTCACAAGATTTAGAACACCGATCCTGATTCAGTTTTGGTTTTTTCGTTTACAGAAGTGTTATAAAGTACAATGCAACACTGGGACTAACGCAACGATGTCTACTCTAAGGACCTACATTGCTGCTGCTGTGATGTCCACCGTTATACTCTTGTACTACTGCAACAGAATAATAAGCTACTCAGAACAACATCAACGATTCGTCACATTCCGCTTCAACCCATATAGAATTGGAAATCAGGTTTGCAATTCAACAGAAGATTACAGCATCCTGTTCATTTCCTAACATTTTCTTCTCCATCATTGATAGATGTTTCGGATTGCATCTGGATATGGTATTGCAAAGCGGCTTGGTAGAACACTGTATTTCAATCTGAGTGCAGAGTATGGAGGTTCAAAGGGGGTGCATGAAATTTTGAAGCGTATTGAATACACATTTCCACGAACAATACAAGGATATAAGTTGATAAAATCGGTTGGTACCATTTATATTGTTTATGTTCTCTTTACTTTCCTAACGATATTTTATTTTTAAAAAATCTGAGGAAGTATAAAGTCCTTTTTAGACTTTTTTTTTGAAAAGTTTTAATAAAGTCCTAAGAGAAGAACAAAAAAAAGGATCTCAAGTGAAGAAGAGCATCATTACCAAACTCAGTGCCGAGAAATAGGAAGGAGAAGATCATTCACCAAGATCTACCGTTATCTCTCTCGAGAAAATGGACCATGTCCATTTTTGTTATCGTCCCCTGAAGGAATACGAAAAAACTAGTGGAACAATTCTACCGCACGGCACTCCGCTAGCAACACCGTGACTCTTCTAGTAAAGCTCCAGAGACCCTTTCTTTCAACGTACAAATCACTACAATTTTAATGAAGTCGTCAGCTAAAAGGCTCCATATCACAAAATCGACGTAGTGTGCAAGATTAGTTAAAATGGGTGTGGATTACAAATATGCGTTTAGAATAGAAACGATGATGTTCATGAAAAATTAATCGATTCCAGAGCTTTACTCAGGCGTAGCGCAACGAATACATCCGAGAGTTCAAATTAATTAGATCTGACTCAAATAATGAATAGAATGATTGAATGACCTCGCCTCCGACCCTAGCAGGAGAAAGCGAAAGACTCGAAGGGTGTATTCAGTATCGAGGACGTATGTGAAGAGGATCCAGTTACTTAATACCATTATCTTTCCTCCTCCACGGATCTCCCTCACTAGAGGGTTAGTCGCGAGGCTACGTGGCGTGTCCCCGGGTGGTGGATAGGGGGCTAATCGCGGACCAAAAGCGACCTTGTGCTTGCCCAGAGACACAGGTGGATTCAGGGAATGGACTCCCTGTTTCTGCTGAGCCAGGACTGACTCATGACATCTTTGTATCCCTCACATCGGTCCGGCCAAAAGCCTGCAATCAAGTGACTGGGAGGGGCAAGGGAGGCGGTTTGGGGTCGCCTCCAACAAATAAGCTCCACATGTCCACTCCGGGAGAACGGAAGTTCTCCCAGAAACTCATGGGACTAGAGGCTTGCAACCTGCCCATGGGTTTTAAAATTTTACGCAAAACACAGTAATAGAAAAGAGTCTCCTGATTCCGGAGGAAAGCTTGGTACCGTAGCGCCAGGTGGGACGGGGTTGCAGGAGTCATGTAGGCTACCGAAATGGAAAAGGACTAGGATGGCGATCTGTACTTATAACGCACGTACGCTTGCATCGGAAGCGGCCATCGAAGATCTGATGATGCAAGCGAAGAAGATCAAGTACGACGTCATCGGACTGACCGAGACGAGACGACGTCACCCTCTCAAAGCCGTATATGAGACTGGAGAAGAACTGTTCTTAGGAACATGCGACAGTAGAGGTGTTGGTGCTCAAAAAGAAAAGGAAAAAATACTCTTTCAAACAACTTACGAGAGTTCAACTACCGAGAAGAAAATCTTATATGGACCTAAAATCTACCATCACCTTCCAAGAAGAACGCCGGAGGAACTTCACATCGGAACCCACGGCCTACATTGGAATGACCAGGGGGAGAGGCTCTCCGAGTTCATCATGACGATTAAGACCATCCATGGGAACTCGCAATTCCAGAAGCCTTCCTCTCTACGCTGAACCTGGGAGTCACCCGGTGGAGGGTACCGTAATGAAATAGACCACATCATCGTCAATAAAAGGTTCTGCCTGACGACGTCGCTGTTGTACCAAATTTCTATACGGGATCGGACCATCGCCTTCTTCGAGGAAAATTTTCCTTCACAAGGAGAGCAGAGAAAGCCGCCAAGTTCAGAGAGAGAAATGCCAGGACTACCATCAACTGGGATCTCTTCGCTCCACGAGTCGGCTTTTGGGAAGATTCCATAATGGACAACATCGACGAGGAATACGACCGGTTTGTTGAACACCTTCACGACTGCGCGAAGAAGGCTGAGAGTTTTAAAACCAACAATAGGCGCCTGTCTTCTGGAACTCTTGAACTGTTACGCCAGCGTGGAGCAGCACGAGCCGCAGGGAACCAAGCACTCACGTCCGAACTCGCAAGGCTTTGCAGAGAGGCGATAAAGGTAGACCTTAAAGAGAGAAGAGCAGAAGTGCTGGCTGAAGCTACAGAGGCGGGGAAAAGCGTCCGCTATGCCCGTCGAGACTTCGCCAGTCGCAAGACGAAGATGACTGCTCTCCGGAACCCAAAGGGAACAGCCATTGCATCGAGAAGGGGGGATGGAGAAAATCATTTACGACTTCTACTCTGATCTCTTCGACAGCCATGTCCACTTGCCTCCTCACTACCTGAGGGAAGATGGACAAGTCATTCCAGAGGTTCTCCCATCCAAAATACGACATGCTATCATGTCGGTAAGAAATCGTACGGCACACGGTCCCGACAGAATAAGACCAGAACACCTAAAGAGCCTTCCGCCAGTACTCATCAACACCCTGGCGAGGCTCTTTACACGTTATCTGTCGGAATGCAAGGTTCCTAAACAGTGGAAGACCAGCAAGACCGTGTTGTTGTACAAAAAGGGAGATCCACATGACATCGGCAACTATAGTACAGTCTGCTTACTGTCCGCCATCTACAAGCTTCATACAAGAGTAATCCTTAATAGGACTGAAAAAGTCTTGGATGAAAGACAGCCATGCGAGCAAGCAGGGTTTCGAAAAGGATTCAGCACGATTGACCACATTCACACTGTTTCGAAACTCATCGAGGTATCACGAGAGTACAAGATGCCGCTCTGTCTCACCTTCATTGACTTAAAGAAGATCTTCGACTCAGTTGAGACGGAAGCGGTCGTGGAAGCCTTGCACAACCAAGGCGTTCCTACTCAGTACATAAAGGTACTTTGAGAGTTGTACAATAACTTCACGACCGGATTTTCGCCATTCTACAAGAAGATCATCATTGACGTGAAGAGGGAGGGGGGGGGGGGGGTCTGACAGGGCGATATGATTTCACCCAAAATATTCGCAGCCACCCTCGAGAATGCGAAAGTTGGAATGGGACGACATGGGAGTGAAGGTTGATGGTCGGCAGCTACACCATTTGCGCTTTGCTGATGACATCGTACTGATAACACCTAGCATCAGCCAAACGGAAGCGGAAGCGGACCGAATTCGACGAAACATGTGGATGCATCGGTCTTCAGCTGAATCTACAAAAGACGATGTTCATGCGGGACGGATGGGTCTGCGGGACGGATGGGTCGGGACGGATGCCCCATTCACGCTCAACGGAACGAACATATCCAAATGCACCAGCTACGTTTATCTGGGTCGGGAACTGAACATGAAAACCACCCGCGAGGGGGGGAGGAGGAGACGAGCGGCATGGAGAGCGTACAAGAACATCGAGGATGTAGTGAAGAAGAGCAGGAACACCCGGCTCCGTGCTCACCTCTTCAACACCACCGTACTTCCTGCTTTGACCTATGCTTCGGAAACCTGGGCATTTCGCAAGCAGGAAGAAAACGCAGTGAGCGTCATTGAACGCGCAATTGAGGGACTGATGCTAGGAGTATCCCGTTTCACGGAAGTGAGGGACAGGATTCGAAGTTCTCTCCTACGTCAACGATCGACGCCGCCGCGTTTGCCAAGGAAAGTAAAATAAGGTGGGCCGGACACGTGATGCGCCTTAATGACAACCGTTGGACCAGAGCCGTGAGGACTGGGTTCCCCGCGATATTAAGCGCACTACGGGAAGACCGCCGACCCGATGGTCAGATTTCTTCACGAAGTCCTTCAGACAAAAATATGATGCTCTTCGTGTCCCACGCGAAAGGAGGAACCACTGGGCTACTCTGGCACTCGATCGGGACAAATGGAAGAATTACTGGCGCCCGCTCGACCAGTTCGAAGATCAACGGGAGTCAAGGTGATCAAGGCGATCCTTCCTCCTGCTTTGATTTACAATTTAAAAAACATGGACGATTCGCAAGCAGGAGGAAAATGCTGACATCGCCATTAAAAGTTCTACCGAAGAGGCAGTGTGAGATGATCCATTTTGTGTAACTGAAGGGTGAATCCATTATAACATCGGACATTAGCGACCGAAGTCAGAGACGCGGCATCTGCGCGTGCCAAGAGAACAATAACAAAGACAGGGAACATATTCCATATTCTATATTCCAAGTACAATCGTTGTGCAAGAGCCGCTGGCTTCGACAAGATTGAGAACGCAACAACAGGAAAACCTCAATGGTCGGTCTTTTTACAAAAAAGAAAAAAGGGGCATCAGTTCCCCTTGAAAAAGATAACTCTGGCACGTGTTTCGGAAAAAATAGAAATTTATATCTCTAGTTCCTGCTCGAGCAAATCATGGAGCAACGGGTGTGCAGGTGATATTGGCGAACGAAAGTTGAAGAATTCTCATGAATAATTTTTTTGCTCAGAAATCTTTCAGCCTCTGTTGATATTTTTTAAATACTCAGGGTTGAGTCAAATAATCCTTAATTATTTTAATTTTATTTTACAGAGAACCGAAATTGCGAAGGTACCATTTGCAGAAGACGAGCTTAACAGACAAACATGTTGCACCTATGAAGATCCTCTCAAGTTCGTCTCTCAATATTAAAGAAGACTCTTCTATGGGACTAGAGGGACATTCCAATTTGAAAGTTGCATTATCCGACTTTCTTCGGATTTTAGTAAATCAGATACCCGAATCATGCTTGTCGCTTTGATCAGTTTTTTTTTTGAGTTTTCCAGAACCCTTTCTAGCGAAATATTCTTCTAAATTCTCAACTTTTTTCACAGCAAGATAGCAAATTGTTTAATTAATTACTTTAACAATTCATTTTATTTGAACCTCTTATCGTATACGCATATATTTGTTGTACGGTTGCGATTTTACTTCGACGTTCCTCTAATAAATTCGCCTGTAATTTTTAACAAATCTTTCATAAGAGCGCAAATCGAAATTTTTTAGCTATGCGAAACATCCTGCAAAGTATCTGATACTGGACACGCCCCATCTGCAAAATCCACGATATTTTGAGGATGTTATGTCGGATATACACGAAATGTTCACCTTTGGCGAAAAAGCGGCAAGGATTGGCATGAAACAGGTCAAAGATATGGGAATGTAAGAGTTTTCTTTTGTTTATTTTTCTCACGATAACGTGTTACAAACGTGAATGTTACAAACAGTGCTTTATGTTTACTGCTGTCGTTACATTACACAATAGGCGTTCATGTTGGAGCTAAAAAAACACTTGAGTGTTATTTATCTTCAAAAGTTCGATGATCTTGATTACATTCCAAGATTAAAGGCTGCGTATCGCTAAAGACATCATTCCAAGATTAAAGGCTGCGTATCGCAAAATGAACGATGTTGGGACATCTACGAATAGATTGAGATAGCTCACAGTAGTGAGCGTAATCACTCCCAACTCCCCTTGATATCCAGGAAAAGGCGTGTGAAGCAGCCTCATCTGATCCCATTTCTGCCACAATGCAACTTCCTGCGACGAGCAGAACGATAGCTACCCGCACCTGCGATTGTGGAAGATGAGAACCTTCTGCTGTTTATTTGTTATAGATCAATTGGATTGCAGAAGACGATGAGGAAGTTGTACGCGTTTGATCCCGTAATAAGTTGGTGAGTCACAACGCGGCGATAAACGTCCTTTTTGATTACTGAGAAGAATTAGGCGTGATTACGGTCGTACTTGTGAAATAGGTGCTATCTAAATCTACTTAGACTACTGCGCGGGCAGCTGCGTTGCAGCGGGCTGGCTCGCTGCCAGCACTGCCACATCAGCAGCGCTTCGCAGGCGTGAGAGCCTGTACTGCTAGCAGCCACCCGCGGCTATTTGACCTTCTCCCAGCGGATCTATGCGATAGTTTCTACCCTCGCCTCGCCATAAAAGGGTGAGTCACAATCTTTTTTTTTTACTATTTTACACTATTTTATTTTATTTCGAAACGGCTGTCAGAATCAGTTGCGCGCGTCGATAGTTGCGTTTCGATGCGGCCGGTAGCGACAGCAGACCGTTCTGTTTGCATGATGCCTCACCAATCTACTGAGCATAGTCTAGGCAGCGGACCAGTGTGCTAAGAACTCCAAATTGCGATCATCATCCATTGCAATTCACGTAGATTGTGAACATGGGCATAGAGTGTTGTGTAAAATTCAAGCTCCTACTAGCATACTTCTTATCGGATTCAGAACTTGAGAAGCTTAGAGCTAGATTTTTTGTTTTTGATGTTGTTTCTTGTTTTTTTTCTTTTCTTATTCAACTTATTTTTCTAGTGATATATACTATTCACGCACCCTTCTAAATATGGTTTGTTTTAGTCTATTTGTTTTTGTTTGCGTTACATTGTTTTATTGGTGTTCGACTGATTGTAGATGTTATCAATCGTCCTGAAAAGTGCGAAAACTGTCTTGCAGGTACACAATGTCCTTGTAGGCATACCTTACGAGTGATATGCTGTGTTGTCTTCGGTTTACCACTGTTTTTAACCATATCAATTTCTTAAACATGGAAATGTATGGACCGATTTACCAGAATAAAAATTGAAGTCAAACAAAACGGGATAGTTCACGGCAGTACCTGCTGATAGTGGTATCATTTATTGACTTGTGGTGTGTGTGTGTGTGTGTGTGTGTGTGTGTGTGTTGTTTTTTTGTGTGTGTTTGTGTTTTTCGAAATTAAAATGGGGGTGCGACGGGTCCACCGGCGTCGGTTAATGCCTCGGCCGGAAGCTATAAAATGAGTGCGAGGGTCCACCGGCGTCGGATACCTATAGAAGGGGTGCGACGGGTCCCACGGCGTCGGATACCATAGAAGGGGTGCGACGGGTCCACCGGCGCCAGATAGCCTATAGAAGGGGTGCGACGGGTCCACCGGCGCAGATACCTATAGAAGGGGTGCGACGGGTCCACCGGCGTCAGATACCTATAGAAGGGGTGCGACGGGTCCAATGTCAGATACCTAAAAGGGGGTGCGACGGGTCCACCGGCGTCAGATATGCGCCGGCGCCAGATGTCCAGAAAAGGGGTGCGACGGGTCCACCGGCGCCAGATACCTATAGAAGGGGTGCGACGGGTCCACCGGCGACAGATACCTAAGAAGGACGGGTCCACCGGCGCAGTCCCGGCGTAGATGTAGAAAAAGGTGCGACGGGTCCACCGGCGTCAGATCGCCGGCGCCAGATGTCCAGAAAAAGGGTGCGACGGGTCCACCGGCGTCAGATTCTGCGCCGGCGCCAGATGCCAGAAAAGGTGTGCGACGGGTCCACCGGCGCCGGATACCTATAGAAGTGGGTGCGACGGGTCCACCGGCGACAGATACGTATAGAAGGGGAGGGCGACGGGTCCACCGGCGTCGGATTGCCGCCGGCGTCAGATGTCAGAAAAGGAGTGCGACGGGTCCACCGGCGTCAATTCTGCGCCGGCGCCAGATGTCAGAAAAAGGGTGCGACGGGTCCACCGGCGTCAGATACCTATAGAAGGTGCGACGGGTCCACCGGCGACAGATACTATAGAAGGTGCGACGGGTCCACCGGCGCCAGATACCAATAAAGGGTGCGACGGGTCCACCGGCGCAGATTCCTATAGAAGGTGCACGGGTCCACCGGCGTCTCTCTTAATCACGGTACGGCTAATACTAAATCCTACAATACTATAAATCAGGGTCCCGATCGCGGCGTCAGATGTCAAAAAGTGCCGGGTCACGGCTATTCATTAAATCCTACCTCATACTATAAAGGGTGCGACGGGTCCACCGGCGCAGATACCTATAGAAGCAGGTGCGACGGGTCCCCGGCGCCAGATACCAATAAGGGTGCGACGGGTCCACCGGCGCAGATTCCTATAGAAGGGGGTGCGACGGGTCCACCGGCGTCAGATTGCTGCGCCGGCGCCAGATGTCAGAAAAGAGTGCGACGGGTCCACCGGCTCAGATACCTATAAAGGTCGACGGGTCCACCGGCACAATACCTATAAAGCAGGTCACGGGTCCACGGCCCAATATAGAAGGGTGCACGGGTCCACCGGCGCAGATCTATAAGGGTGCGACGGGTCCACCGGCGTCGATGCTCGCCGGCCAGATTCAAAAATGCACGGGTCACCGGCGTCAGATACCTATAGAAGGGGTCACGGGTCCACCGGCCAATACTATAAAGGTCACGGGTCCCGGCGTCAATTCTGCGCCGGCGTCAGATGTCCAAAAAGGGTGCGACGGGTCCACCGGCGTCGTTGCTGCGCCGGCGCCAGATGTCCAAAAAAGTGCGACGGGTCCACCGGCGTCAGATACCTATAGAAGGGTGCACGGGTCCACCGGCCAATACCTATAAAGCAGGTGCACGGGTCCACCGGCGCAATAATAAAGGTGCACGGTACCGGCGCAGATTCCATAGAAGGGTGCGACGGGTCCACCGGCGTCGATTGCTCGCCGGCGCCAGATGTCCAAAAAGTCGACGGTCCACGCGTCAATACCTAAATCCGGGTAGGCCATACCTATAAAGCGGTGCCGGGTCACCGGCGCCAATACCAATAGGGTCCGGGTCCCGGCAATTCTATAAAGGGGTGCGACGGGTCCACGGTGTCAGATCCCTATAAAGGGTGCGACAGGTCCACCTGGCGTCGAAATAGTGCCAATAACTTCGTGTCATGACGCAAAATATAGATGGTTGCACCATTTCATAGCGTCTTATCGCTTTCTTTACACTATATACTCTCCCGTGTCCATCTCCTTCTTCGTTCGCCTCAAGTTTGCATGCCCTCTCAAAAGTAAACCCGCATCAAACGGGTCTTAAATAGTGGCAAGATGTTTATGTGATCTGACGTGGAACTTATCTTTATCAGTAGGATGATGTCTTTCACGTAATTTTATCCCAAACGTCATTCTTTATAACTTTATAAACAAGAAAAATCCATATTTCGCGTGATACTTTTAAATTTTGTCTATAATATATTGATAAGATGTTTAAGCTGAAGTTCGAATTTCTCAAAATGTAAACTGACGCGTTTAGAAGATTCTATGAAATGTTTCGCCCTTAGTTATAATATAAAAAAGGAAAAAATTGTTGGAGATGCACAAGTCCAATTTCTAAAAACGGCACTAATATTAATTTTCGTTCATCAGTAAGGCGAGGAAGCAAACTTCACAGAAAGTCTGAAGTCGGCTTTAGCGTTCATGATATATAATAACGACCTTAGTCCGTGTGTGTGTGTATGTGTGTTTGTCTGTGTGACACGAAATTCGAAAATGGGGGTGCGACGGGTCCACCCGGCGTCGGATTGGTGCGCTGGGTTCAGATAGCTATAAACTTGGTTGCGACGGGTCCCGCGGTGTCGGATTGGCGCGCCGGCGCCAGATACCTATGGAAAGATGTGCGACGGGTCCACCGGCGTCAGATACATATAGGAGGGGGTGGGACGGGTCCACCGGCGTTGCACTAGCGCGCCGGCGCCAGATACCTATAGAAGGGGTTGCGACGGGCCCACCGGCGTCGGATTGGTGCGCCGGCGCCAGATACCTGTAGAAGGGGATGTGACAGGTCCACCGGCGCCAGATTGGTGCGCTGGCGCCAGATACCTATAGAAGGGGGTGGGACGGGTCCACCGGCACCAGATACCTATAGGAGGGGGTGCGACGGGTCCACCGGCACCAGATACCTATAGAAGGGGGTGGGACGGGTCCATCGGCACCAGATACCTATAGGAGGGGGTGCGACGGGTCCACCGGCACGAGATACCTATAGAAGGGGGTGGGACGGGTCCACCGGTGTTACACTAGTGCGCCGGCGCCAGATACCTGTAGAAGGTGGTGCGACGGGTACACCGGCGCCAGATACCTATAGGAGGGGGTGCGACGGGTCCACCGGCACGAGATACCTATAGAAGGGGGTGGGACGGGTCCACCGGCGTTACACTAGCGCGCCGGCGCCAGATACCTGTAGAAGGTGGTGCGACGGGTACACCGGCGCCAGATACCTATAGAAGGTGGTGCGACGGGTACACCGGCGCCAGATACCTATAGAAGGGGGTGCGACGGGTCCACCGGCGCCAGATACCTATAGAAGAGGGTGCGACGGGTGTAACGGCGCCAGATTGCTATAATATGGGGTGCGACGGATCCACCGGCGTCGGTGGACCCGGTCATTGGTGCGCAATAACTTAGTGTGCATGACGCAAAAGGTAAATGGTTGCAGCCGTTTCATAGCCGTAACCACTTGGCGCTTTGCTCTTCACCTTTATGACTCCTCTGCGTGCCTATTTCCTTCTTCTTTCGCCTCAAGTTTGTAGGATGCCGTTCTCAGAAAGTGGAAACATGCATGCAAATGGCTGCTTAAATACTAGCAAGATGTTTATGTGATCTGACGTGGAACGTTATCTTTATCAGTAGGATAATGTCTTTCACGTCATTTAATGTTAAAACATCATTCTGTGATAACTATTGGGAGAAATCAGGAGGAATACCCATACTTCGAGTAATGCTTTCAAATTGTATCTATATTATTCTGGCTTCGAAGGAGTGTTTGCAGCTGATGGTCGAATATTCTCCAAATTTAGAATTGACGCGTTTAGAAGGAAAACTTTCGCCTTAATTTATAATATAAAGAAGAGAAGGAAAGCGTTGTTTAAAAAACACATCTAATTTACAGAAAACACCACTGCTATTAATTTTCATTGATCAGTGAAGGAGAGCGAAGCTAAAATCACCGAAAGTCTGAAGTCCGGCTTTAGCCAGACATTCACACTGGTAGTGAAATAATTACTAAATTTTAATTCTTCTTTGAAATAATCGATTGTTTCATTAATCCTTTGTCGGAATTCTGGAGCACAAAAATTGTATATAATAGTATGGCAACTCTTTACGATTTTTGATATAATAGTGATGAATTTCTTTACCTCCTTCACTCGTATAATTGTTCCTAGCGCCAGGTGTACAGCTGCCTAAGGCACTCCAGTGATTCTTCAAACAGTGGGTTTGTGCGCCTAGACAACAGTTTCCGCAACTTACTAAACGAATAATTAGTAATCACATTGATACTGATACAACAATATGAATATTATCGGTTCCCTCCCGAAAAATGAAACGAGTCAAGCCTAATTCTTTTACCATCCGATTCCAAGCTTGTGGAAGGTGAAAAGCGCATCCTTTGACGCGGCGTCCGAAAATGATTCCCTAGCTGCTCGGATGGCTGCCTAAAAAGTATTGGTGTTTGGTGTAGAAAAATTGATATTTACATGAGAATCAGGAATAATCACCTTTTTAAAATCTAAAATTATCCTAATTCTGTGGTAGCGCTCAAAAGTTCTCCTGTAAGTTTGCAAGTTTTTCGCGTAATCGCATACAGAGTAGGGACCTGAAAGTACTGAAGATTGAGCTACAACGAACTTTGGGAGCAAAGAACAGCTCTATTCCTCCACTAACTGCTGTTGGATGATGTAAAACTGTCCCTTATCCATTCGATTAGGAATGGCTCAGCTCAGTTCATGGAAGGATTCAGCTTGTGAATACCGTCACCATGATGGCGTACAGGCCATTGCAGCACAAAATCTGAATGAATTGCATTAAGTAACTAGTAGCCAAATATTACAGCAAGATATAACACCTCCATCAATTCTATATATAACACAACTCCATCAATTCTAGTGGATAGTATACGTGTCAGTCGTGACTTTCCACTTTGATGAAGCTCTTTTCTCCCGGGAGACGAACGAGACCCTCGGGAATGTAGTCCAACCCAACTCTTTTCTGCATGTATAGCTCTGAAAAAAGGGTAATATGTAGCGATGACTCGCATGGGTGACTATCTGAAAAATTACATTCTTCCAACGTGGTACACTTCGCCAACGAACTTACGCAGCACCTCCTGCCTTTCTTCGTGCGATGGGATAAATTTATGATTGTAATTTTTACAAGAAAGCAGTAAGTATTCATTTCAAAACATACCTCCCCAATCTAAGTCCAAATTCGAATCCGTTAAAGTGGCGAAGCGCTTGTTAGGCATAACTCTGCTGGCGATCTTGTCCGTTCGCAGTGCTTGGTATCTCCGTAAATGTGATAAAATCAGTGTACGAACGAAACTCGGAATGACCAGCTCACCTTGTGAGCTATGCGGTTAACCTTGTCGCCATCTAGATCTAGTATGCAGATCTAGTATTCAGTATGCAACTATGTTGTAATCGGCAAGGATCCTTGTGAAAGAACTCTTCGGACACCTACAATGATTTATTTAGTCGAAATGAATTTCCGTAACTTTAACGATATCACACATATGTACAAATGTAGACTTTTTTGTTTTGGTGCTTGCATACACAACACCTGTAGACGAAGATGTCTTCGAGGCTTGTCTTCTTCTGGTATAGGAAGAATTAACTTCTGCTCGACTATGAAATGTCCTTTACAAGTACAGAATCTACACCTTTTTGACTTACTCATCTTTCGCCACGGAACATCGAAGGTTCTGTTGATAAAGCTGCTTGTTGTATGAATCTCGAGTTGAAGCTGGAGATCGGTACTTGAAAAACCCACATTTTTTATAATCAATTCCATTTTATTTCATTTTGTTTCAATTTATTCATCGATTTTATTTTAATTCACACTTAATTGGAAAAGGAATTCCTACTTGCGAAGTTGTTGGCTGCTGTTGTTGTTGTTATATTGTTCCCATTGCAAACTGAGAACGCAGTCGTTGAAAGACATCTTCGAATTTTGTAAGAATACTCACTCGGCCTGGTTATACAAGCAAACTTTGAAATACGTCAAGTTGTTTGTGCGTTAAAATTCACCTGCGGCTTATGCTCACCTTTATTAACTTTATTTGCGACACTTTGAACTTTGAAAGCCGCAGTGTGAGTATCTCACATTATATAGTGTTATATAGTGCGTGTAACTTTTCACAGTGTCAACGGAAACCATAGCAAACATTGGACTTCGTCGCCTTCACAATTAATTAGTTGGCTTTGCTTCCGCTTTGTTTTATCTTGCCATTTTCCTGTCATTCTTAGAAGTATACACCTTTCCCGCTCATTTTACCCGAGCAATTTTTATTTACAAAGTTTTCTTTTCAGAGTTTCTCAATATAGAGTTCATGTTTTGATATTTCATTTCCTTATGAGTTCACTTTATGTTCTCATCAAAGTAGTAGCATCATGCGAGCCTTCGGCGGAAGAGGTGGCGGAGCGAAAGTATGGACAGTGCGCCTAGCAGGCGTCCCAGCGATCTCTGCTGCAGCCACGCACATCGGCTGCACCCAAGTGCTCTGGGTACCACCTGAGCGCTCCCCGTAAGTTACTTCTAAATGCGTAATCTATGCTGTGACTGCTTTTCTAAATTGGTTTTTGCTTTTTGATATGTGCTACCTAGTAGTTGTATTTGTGAGGAAATCAAATTTGATGCCTTGCTGAAGCAGCTGGTGCAATCTACCACTAGAAATTTTAGTTCTGTTGTCTGTTCATTTCTTTTTGCATCCTACATATCATAAAACAAGAATAAGGTGTTGTGTTTATGTAGTTGTATTCTGTATTTTATATGCAAAAATAGTACGTAATACTCGTACATATATACGGAACACGTAGGTACTTAGTATACACGTATTGTACATGTATTAAGCATAGCTGTGACTTTTATGCCATCCTTTTTCTGCATTAATTGCCCTCTTTACTCTTTTCTTTCTTCTTTTTACTTCGATATTGAGAGCGCTGCAGTGCTACGTTAGAAATTACAAACATGTATGTTCTAAATGACATAGAAAACTTGGTGTTCGAAGCTCAGCCTCAGCGAGCTGAGCTTTTGCTCCAGGTTTCGTGAGCTCTGGCCTAGCAGCCATACCCCTTCTGTAGAGGGCTGACCGACTTTCAATTTTCATGATTGATCAACAAGATCACAAATTTTCTTGAGCGTTTCCGTCACTTCTTCTGTGCCAGTGCTTACGAGTATATTTACATTTGCACTCAAAACTGCATACTTTTGAGAAAATTTGATTGGTTATGAAATTTGATAATTAACATCTGATATTTGATAACTTAGAAAGGTTGGAGACAATTGACGATGGAGCATTTATACCTTCAATGTTACTCCTTATTTGTCTTTTTTCTTGCTTGCGCTCCTGAGTTCCTGTGACCAAATCAAGAGTGGACGGTACCTGCTCGACTTCATACAGCGTCTAGATTAGCTGTGTATCGCCTCCTTCATGGGCTTGTGAAGTAGATGGATGCTCTTCTACAATGCGTCCTCTACACAATTTTGCCGCATGTCTATGAAGGTAATTGATTTTGGCTCTATTGTCCAAAAAGCTGCAGCGCGAAGAGGAGGGGCAGACACCGCAGAGTGGGCAGTGAAAGTTTTCACTCAAGGATACACTGCAAGCACATCCACCCAAATGCCATTTGGTAATTTTCCGTCACATCCTTTCCCCGAACATCCCATTTCTTTTCTGCCGTTCGCTTCACCTTCCAAGGCCTGCTCTCGTAATGGTTTAACGCCCAACTATGACATTCAGTGGGCTGCTGAACACGAAAAGAGGATACTGCGAGTTGAAGAAAGCCTACTCTTGAGTTGGCATTTCCCTGAAGGAAATTCTTTTTTAGGAGCAGATGTCACCATTCAGCCACTTCACTAATCGTCGTCGTGTCCATGACAGCACCATTGTTTGCAAATGATGTCCAACGGGCTGTCCTTCCTGCAAAGCTTTTCGGAAAAAAGCTAAAACTGTCCTATACTTGCCTAAATAGTTCTCCTTAAGATAATTAGTCATTGCAGTTTGGACTCCTGTTTCAAGAAAGGCAAGTACTTGTTTAAAGCATGACTCAAGTAAGGTTAGCAATAAGAATGAATTCGCCGAGATCTTTCTTTACTTGTCCGCGAATACGAGCCTGAAAATTTATGAGCACAAAGCTAGGTGAAATGACTTTGGTTTTTTAACCTCGACTAATCTGGTAACGGTCCCTTTGAGTGTTTGTTCAATGTGTCGTCTGCAGTAGTGCATCTTAATCCGTCGGAAAGACTGCTCGAAATCGGTTGTAGAAGCACAGAGCCTCATCAGTGACTATCTGTTGCGGGTTAAAATCAGGCAGAAGCTTGTCTATCTCCAAAAAAGGAAAAAATTGACGTACAGTGAATAGTTATGGCAGGTACTTCTGTAAGAATTGGGAAGAATGGATTTGCAGTTGTAGCAGAGTACCTCAAATAGTAGTGAAAACTCATTATTGGCGATGTAGTGAGTGCAGCGAATAGTCAGTAGAAGAATATTCATCATCAGTAATGCAACAGAAAGAAAAAAAGAAAGAAAAAGAAAAAACGAAGAAGAGATGTGCTAGAAATACGAGGTGACATATAGCTTAGCAAAAACGAGAAGAGGAGTATAAAAATACATTTTCTGGTAGACTGTGCCTGCTGTGCGTTGCTTGAGCAAGGAATGAAAATTAAATTCCTCGCAAATACATTTAGCTAGCATATGTCGAGAAATGAAGATCATTCAAATGCGAAAAGCACTCACAATGACATAGGATACAATTGTAGTGATGACTTACCTGTGTTTGTAGACGATTAGAAGGTGACTCTAGTGAATAGACATCGTAACAGATTTTTCTGTGGGGTAGGCAGGCGGAAACTGGAATGGAACAAATGGATCCATTAGGATCAGGTCAAATAGCCGCGACTGCCTGCTAACAATACAGGCCCTCACACCTACGAATAACTGCAGATATGACAGAGCTGGCAGCGAGCAAGGGCGCCGCGACGCGACCGCTCCCGCAGCCACAAGTAATAGATCTAGGTGGGCCCCGCGAACTACACTCCTTCCATTCACTATCTTTTCGTAGAGAGATCCTAACATCGACAATTTTGTGAAACTGTGTGCTTTTAACCTTGCTTAGTTCAGTTTTCAAAAAAAGGGAAGCATAATGGCATAAGCATACATAATCTCTCAAAACGTTGTTAAGTTTTGCAGATTTTTTGATTTCTGCCAATTTGAGTTGTTTTATGGATTGCTGGCAAAGGTAAAACAGTCATTTTGAGACGAAACAATGGCGCCATGTGTGTACACACACGAAGAACAGACTTTCTTCGATTTCGAGCTGAGTCAAACCTAATGTATACTTCTGTAGCAACTCTTCAAATCGCTAAGGATCATGTAAGAACAACAATTCATTGTTTTCTTGACGCTTTCAAAGATTTTTTAAATTTTCCAAAGAGAGAGAGTTTATTTTCCAGAATCTTACGGAATACGTGATTTTTGGAGATAGCAAGAAATTCATGAAGAAATTGGCTGAGCAATTGTATAGGAACAACAGCAGTAAAGATGGTAAAGTGAGTAGGATTTAAGCTGAAAGCGTCAGCAATTCATTTCATCAGTTCATCTTCAAGTTCCCGCCCACATGTTTCCACACTAGACGATTTCTTAAAGGCGGAGTGTCACGAAACTGACGATGTTGGTTCCTCTGTGGGCAAATATAGAGTTCGGAGTGTAGATAGCTAGTGTGAGAATCATCAATTACCCAACCGTCCTGAAAAATGGCGTTTGTTCCCACGAGGTACATAAGAACGCAACATACTCATGCGCGCACCGCGTCCAGGAGCAGTCTCGAATCAGTTAGGTCTTCTCAGCAGCTTATCCAAGTAAAACCAATGAATAGGTTGCTGAGAAAATCGGACCATGTAGAAGGACGCGCTCTGACTTTGTAAGGACGAACTCCGTTTCACACGCCGTTTTTTTAGGACTACTTTGAAGTATTGAGTGTTTGAAGTCCTCGCTCTCCCACTCCTGGGAGTAGCGAATCCACAAGCTGCTCGAGCGTTATCCTTGAGTGGTGGATGGGAATAGTGCACACCTCTGACCTCCAGAGCATTCTTGAAATGCTTGCAAAGACGTGACGAAAAACTAATGCATTAGCCCTGAAGCGTGGAAAAAGGCTTTCAGAAATACTCTAACTTCGTCACAGCACCTGAGCATGGATCTACGAGAGGTTCTACAGCATAAGGCGATCATATTTCGTGGAAGCGATTTATGGTGCTGGTCCTGGGCACACCTGCTGTGGGTCCTGGAGAATTGAAACCTCCTTCCCGTTCGCCGCATTAACCTAATAATGTCCATTTATTTGATTTTTTTTTTCGATCGCTAAAATACAGAATGTTGAGTTGGAGTAATGACTTCTGAAAGCAGCAAAGTAGTAGACAAAATATATAGTAGAGCTATAACACTGCCAAAAATGAGTCCAAGTTTTGGGAGCAGCATGCGTGGGAACGGCATCGCTTTCGCGACAATGTATTGCACCGTTACGGTAACGTTTGTTACCCATATGTATCAGCTTTTTTCTTAGAACACGCAAAAAACGGGGAAAATCGTTTAAAGAAGAAATTGTGATTGTTGATTTCAATTGTGTTTCACCTATGTTGTAAACAACGATGTGCGACTTTCTGATTTTTCATTCGTAATATTAAGCCAATCGTCAAAATTTTTCAATAGCCTTCAATATCGATGCTTTTATTTGTCTATATTATTAGATTATAATATTATTTATGGGCTGCCCATCTGTCACGCTATAGTGAGTTGGAAGACTTCTTCATTTCGTCGCAAGTGTGCATGGCTTTCCTAATATCTGCTCCTATGTCGACATTTGGTTGGTGGTTGGCTTTTTTTGCGCTAAATCAGGATTCCGTGTACTACTTGAATTACACCGACGCCAATCTTCGTTTCCGAAAACGAGTAAAAGAGGAGTTATTTCTGTGAGTTTCGTTTTATTACACACGGATTGCAATAGACCTAGTTATGGCGACTGACCTCACTGAGGTCATTCTATAGACCGCGTTCATAAATCTGCCATATTTATTCAAATCTGCTCTGCTTCGCATTCTTTCAGATTTCTCATTCTAGGCGAAATTGGAAGCCATTTCAAGTGTAGTTACCTACCTGCCCTCTCCATGTTGATGGTGGTTTCTTCTCCAGCATCACTCACCGCATACTGTTGTGCACTTTTTCTGAAATAAAACCGGTCATACCTCTGGAAGACATTTTAAAAGACCAATTATTACAACAAAAAACATGCTTTACGTATTTACACACAAGTACTCAGTATTCAACCACTGAGGGCCTCTAGTGTTTGTCTGTGATGCCAACCCCTCTCTCTTTCTGATGACACAAAAAAAGAGAAAATGAGAAGGAGAAAAATCTCCTCGTTTAGAAAACAAGCAAAACATATGGAAGAGTTCCTTGTTAAAATTTCAACTTAAGAGAAACTAGAAACTGTTTGCTAGTTTTGTCTCAAATCCACTTCTTATCTCACCCTCAAAATCAAACATAAGTGATAAAGAGAAGCCAGAAAGAAAGAAAAATTAGAAGTAAGGAGTAGATCACTCACAGTTTCCTAACTAGCTTACAAAAATGGTTAGGTGCATTTCTACTTTGAAGACCAACACTTTGTGTACCACTGTATGCCAAAGACAGCATACACGACACGAAAAATCATGCATTTAAATCTGCAGAAGAAAAAGAAGGAAAAAGAAGGAAGAACACAAAGAAAAACACAAACAAAAAGGATGAGAAGGAAATTTATATTTGATTACATGGTAATAGTCAACCCTAATAGACCAGTTTCACGCTGGTTATTTGCTGAAAAAAAAACTCGCCTTGTTGGGTTGTTTGTGTTGTTATGTGTTGTACTGCTAAAGTCCCTAGACCTGATGTCCTCCTGCGTAGTCGAATCAAAGAAAAAGCCTTGATAACCACATAGTGGGCAGATCGCTAGTTATTCAGTCAGTGATCTATGCAATCAAGATATCTAACGGCGATGCGTCGTTTTCAATCGATATTAATTCTCTCCAATGCTACCGACTGCATTCTGAGAATCCACAAATATTATACACTATATAATTACTGTACTATACAATCTTTTCGTTCAAGTCGGGACAGTAATCAGAGCACTATTCTAGCTCCACTCTTCTAAGTCTTGAAAAATTCTATTGATGAGTTCCAATTCATCCGTAGCGCCGCGGGAAAACTAAGCTAAATTACATAGTAAGAAAATGTCAACGGCTGACCAACACCAGACATCTCTTCTGTCTATCCGCGTAGGCAGATGACTGTGAGTAACACAACTTGGAAGGACAAGAACTACGAAACCGTGTTACGAAGCATGGACTCGGAGCGGAACAGTACTAAGTAGTAGAAACATTGACATATTCAAAGGAGCCAAACCACAAGAAAACTTTATTGGCCATAACCCAACCCTACACTGGTATCAGTTTAATGGAATTTATTTTGGAACTGGGCAGGACGAATAAATAAAAGTTAGAAAATATGAGCTAATGATTCTCAGAGTGGCGAAAGTAATATTCTGCCTAGTCAAAATCGACATATTCCTCCTCCTCACGGGGATCCTGCGCTGACTGATCACTATCGAAGCTCTGCTCGTTTACCACCTGTTTAGATCCTCCCTTGCTTGAAACATCGCGATGTATCTTCTCGAATTTTGGCCTTTCATGATCGAATGGGACAGTATCTAAAACTTCTTAAAGCGGTACCTATTCGGTTATTGCGACGCCCTTCATCAAACTACATATAGCGAACCTAGTTTCTTTTGAAAAGAAGCGGATTCAGTCGTGTAGGAAGGAGGAGCGTCTGCGTGAGAGAGCGGGACTATCGTTTGGCCGCCTTCATCGTTGCTAAGGTGATGTTGTACTCCTGTCTGGTCAGATGCCGGGCGTAAGTAGTGTCTGTACTTATGGAAGTGAAAATCTGAGAAATTTACAGGAGGCTAATACGCGATTCTAGTTTCTTTTACTCTCCTATAAGATAATAGCAAAAAATTTAAAATGCGAGTCAAAATATGTCTGAAAACGGTTGCGACATAAAACGTCTTAAAATGGCTGTGCCAAAAACCAGGGTCGCAAAATGGCAAAAAAAAAGCTCTCTTTTAATCTTACTGTATATGAAAGAGTGCAGTCAGGTCATGTACAGAAAACAACAAAAAATTACTTAAGCTGCCCTACACACTTCGTAATGGTTTCGAAAAATTAAATGAATAAAAACGTCGAGCGAAATGAACAGAATTACACTAAGATTCTCAGATTCATTGAAAAATTCTATTATTTCTATTATTCAAGTTTAGATGGGATCTGAACGCAAAATAATCCCAATGCATGACCATGCCAAGGCCAAGATGTAGTGCTTTAATGATTGGATTAAAGGCATCACTTCAGGAATCTGAGATGGTACGGATTCTAGGTGGAGTATTCGTATACGGCATAGTAGATTATGGAAGGGGGTGGGCGATTCCGTCTATTTCTTCCTAATTGCCGTAAAAAAACGTCCCGGAAGATGCGCCGCGTGCACAAGACTAGCGCGCTCCCATCGAACTCGCTGTAGAAAGTAGCGCGTCGAAACCCTCTTACAGTTTGTTTTTTACGGCAATTAAGAAGAAATTTACGGAACCACTCTTCTCTCCATAATCTACGATCCCATATACGAATACTCCACCTGAAATCCGTACCACCTCAGATTCGTGGGGTGATGCCTTCAAAGGCAACGTTCACGAAATTGGCGCGGTATGGAAACCCAGAAGTGTGGAGATTGGTATGTTGGTTACGGAAAAGTGGCTCCGCTCAGTTCCTCCTAGTTGTCCTAAAAAACGCCGTGGAAGCCGAGCTTTAGTTCTTTACGAGATACATACTTAGAACATGCACCCTTTTACACGTTCCGGTCCCCTGATCAGTAAATTTATTGGTTTTACTTGAATAGTCCTTGATCTTCGATCATCTGATCGTGAATCGTGAACACGGCGTGCGCATAAGCGTGCTGGGTTGCAACGGATTTCAAAGGAAAGGACGTCTTCTTCACCGCCGTTTTTCACGACCGTTGGGGGAAGATGAGCGGGATAAGCTTGTTGCCGTGATCTATGCCCCGAACACCACGTTTTCCTCGGAATTTCTGTACTGCATCAATTTCGTGACGCTATTTTCAAGATAATAGATAACTCAATACCACAACGAAAGGCGACTGACTAACTCTGGTGGCTGCTGCTGATACTCTGTCTTACGACGTTCCGGGTCGAGACACTCACAGCGATGAAACCCTTTAGGAAACAGCTGGCCATCAGCGCCAGGATCTCCTGGCTGCAAATCAGCGGTAATTGTTAGGAAAAACACTTGCAATGTGGGCTCTTACATGCAGTGCACCAAGTTCAATGACATCAAAGATTTGTAATAAACAAACCAGCCCAGGTTCACCTGGTGGCCCAGGCACGCCATGCTTTCCATTTGTTCCGGGGCTGCCTGGCACTCCAGGAAAACCTAGCGCACCTACACCCCCATCTTCTCCAGGATATCCCTGTGGGCCATTGTTGCCCGGCGGGCCTGGTGGTCCTGGAGGATGTATCTCTCTAAATTACGGGTCCATCGTTCATTCACTCAATCAGTCAGAAGAATTCTTACTTACATTATGGCTGGTGACCCATATTCACCTGGAACGCCAGGATCTCCATCTCGACCATCGTATCCTGGAGGTCCAGGGAGACCAGGCGGTCCGGGATAACCAGGGAGTCCATCCAGTCCATCTTCACCGTCTTTACCGGGGGCGCCTGCTAATTGGTCTATCTCCGTATGGCTCTACGAACGACTACTAATGGGATGAGTTTGCTGTTTACCTTTGCTTCCAGCAGGTCCAGGTTCACCCTCTGCTCCTGGTGGACCCATGGGACACTTGATACAGCCAAGCTACAATTAGTACATACAGTAGGGTAAAAACGACATGAAACGCGGTGCAATTGCGTAAGCGGCTGCGCTCGAAGTGGTGCGCTGGAGCGTAGAGCTTGGGAAGATGATATGGTCTCAGCCCGATACGCAATGGTCCCACTTCGATTCCAACCGCTTTCTCAACCGTGCCGCTTCGAGAGTAAGGCTGCCCGCGCGGCTGTGAACTCTGCGGGCAGCCTGAGCGCATACGCAAGGAACCGTGCTTCATGTCGTTTTGACTCGACTATAATTAACTCTTCCAAGATGGATATTCTAGAGTCTATACATATTCGAAGAACAAACTTATAAGAACTTACCACGACGACCACATCATTCTCTTCCAACCTCCAGTCCTCTCCTCGCCTACCGTTTACTCCTCGTGGACCATCTTCTCCGGGAACCCCGTCTTTTCCTGGAGGCCCTGGCGCTCCAGCTGGACACGTAGGTGGCCGAGAACACGAGGTTTGAACGGATTCTGCATGAGCGCAGCAACTTTTAATGCGATTTGGGACTTTTGTTTTCGAGGATTGCCTTACCACAAAAGCTATATTCTTCCACATTCATGCTTGCGGCCATTAGATAATACTCGCCGTCTACGTTGTCGTCATATCCTACAACGGAAGCATTGCAAGAAACCTCAGCGGTCCCTATATCAATTACGACTAGCTCTTGTCATGCTATCTTTTAGTAGAGTCAAAACGACATGGAGCATGGTGCAGTTGCGCTTGAAGCGGTGGGGCAGCAAGAGGTTTGGACTGTGAGGACCCCTTCTACCACCGTTGATTGCTGCAGTTCGCGATGGTCTCACTTCGATTAAAAATACTATCTCCACCTCGTCGCCTCGAGCGGAACCGCTTTCGCAACTACACCGTGCTTCGTGTCGTTTTGACCCGACTGTATATCCTTGTGCGATCTTCCACAGAGGCTGTCGTAGTCACGGAAAAAGGCATAGGAATACGCGTTTTCTTTTATATGTTTTCCAGATTTCATAACGAGCTGTTTAATTGTCGATAATAATAGTTTATGTGGGGCGGGTGTGGCGCAGTCTGTTAGGGGTCCGCTGTAGCTGCACGGTCGAGGGTTCGAGACCGCTCTAGTGCAAACCAAGCCTTTCATTCCTCCGGGGTCGACAAATTGGTACCAAACTAATCTGGGAGGCTAGAAACACTGACTTGATCATTGGCTGTCCCCCGCAAGTCATTGTATAGGTCAACACGCGTTCCAAAACCTCAGCGATTACGAATTCCAGTAAAACACGTTGGTGCATCCCAAGTGGATTGATAGGCCAATGACTCTATCCCTTATCCTTTAGTAGTTTTATGTGTAATATTATACTTATGAAACAATGAAAGGAGTGAATGGTAGATTAGTTATGCTAAAATTGGTTAAAATCTAGTAGATCCGTAAAATCCGACTTAACATCTAAAATACTTCCACTGCTTTAGCTCTAATACATTTTACTATCTTAAAAATATGCGTTCATGATTCTAATGCCAAATGAATGGAGTAATAAGAAAATAATACCTTACTAATTTAGCAGATTACTTGTGCAAAACTCACAACAAAATTTTGCGCTCGAATCACATGTTTCCTGCTTTCGAAGCGGTTTGTTATGTCGTAGAAGATTTTTTCGACTTCACTTGTCATTGTTATTACAACTTTTTTCGAGTATTTGGCCGCCTACTTGTTTGCCCAACAACCCACACCGTTCAGTGTACTTCTACTAGAACGCAATAAATTCCCGAGGTCATGGGAATATTATAAACTTACCTGTTTTGAGCGCTCTTGCGCCTGCCTCCATCTTTATTCTTCTCCTAGTTGTTGTGTTTCTTTTGATTTTCTTCAGATAAATCTTAAAAAATAATGCTGCTGAGTACCTTCAGTTAGCAAAAAGGGCGAAAATAATGAAAACTCTTAAGAGCGTCGCAATGGTGAAGGCAATACACATGGTTAAATAGCAGAATTACTTTAATGGCTAGAAACATAAGCCTGCCCACCTTTCCAGTTTTCCAGCGAAACAATCGCTCGACCATCATATCTTTTCGAGCAGCTCTTGCAAAAAACTAAAGTCTGGAAAAAAACCCAGTTAACATCAAGAATTGAAATCCGGAAGTAGACGTCACCTGAATTTCGTTCAATGTATCATTGCTGCTGATTGCGAACTTGTCGATGTCGTTTAGTATAAACGCTATAGAGGCTAGCGATCCTAGCATGACCAGCGCTGCTGTCAACGAAACTGCCAGTGCTGCCCGATGCATTTTCATTATCTGAATTGATTGTATTATGAAAGACTTACCAAGCTGGAAAAACTGAATTTTTTAAGTTCCAACTGACATTTTGCAGGATTTTCCTTTATGCCTATACTTGGAACAGACGGAAAAATAATAATAAATATGCGTAAAATAATAATAAAAATGCACAAAATAATAAATATACACAAAAATGAATGCAGACGCAAGATGATGTTGACGTGATGTGATTGAAAAAAATGGAGCGTATATTTGGAAAATATCTTCAGAAAACAAAACTAAGGTATGACTGTTTTTGTTTATTTTCAGGTTTTTTGAAGAGAACTTTACTATTGTAAGTTATGAACGTGGGGGAGGTGGTGGAGGAGTGGTGCATTCAGTTAGAGGTCCGTCGTAGCCACACTGTCGGTGGTTTGAAATCGCTCTGGTGTCAACCAAGCCTCCGTCCCTTCAAGGATCGATAAATTGGTACTAGACTGGTCTGGAAGGATAAAAGCGCCGACCTGATGCATCGGCTAGCCCGGCAAGTCGTTGTGCAGACCAAAACGCCTTCCAAAACCTCAACGATTACGAATTTCAGTAAAACGCGTTGGCGCATCCGAACTGGATTGATACGCCAATAACTTTACTTTCAATTTATGAGCAAGGTTGCAAATGATGAGGAAATGAATAACCTAAGCATAGACCTTACATATAATTCTATTTAGATCTATATTTCATTGAAAAAAAAGATAGGGAAGGAGCGACACAACGTCTCGTGCTCTGTGATGGATAAAGCGGGATTAGCTGGCTACATTTACGTGGATCTGGTTCTACTCCGCATAACTCATTGAAATCCATTAGCGCTGTCAATTCTTCACTCCTTAAACGAGATTCACTAACACAATGAGAATGAAAATGGATGTGCTGACGCATATATAGCGGCTATGAACGATATTCAGAGAATTTAGGGATATTTTGGTACATTGTGAACTTGTTGTGTGCAATATACAGTACACATGTGTTAACTTCCAGCATATTAGTGGACTTTATTCTAGGCGAGGATGTGACTGTGATGTCTGCAGTTTGTCGCTCGTCGCTGACCACCAACATCGCCTCCTTCGCAAAAGAAATTACGTTAGGTTTTTGCTCCAGAAACAAGATTTTCGACAATTCGCAGATTTGAAAGCTTTTCCCCCTACATACACAAAAGAGCTTTATTTCGAAGTGAAACAACCACAGCAGAAATCCGCTTCAGATCTCATAACAATGTTAAATCTGATTCATTGAATACTCTGCACGATGATGAAAGCGACATCAGTGAATTTTACGGATTTTTTCCACACATAACACAAGAGACTAATCATGTCAAATCCTTATAACCCCAGATTACGTTCAAGCGGCTTGAGTCCTCCACAATCTAAAGTTCGCACGATCATTAGTCTTTCTTAGTTTAGCCCTAATAAATGGAATAATTTGTGCCAAATGAATAACTAAAATGCAGGGAAATAAAGAAAAAGACGTGAAAGAGTGCAACTGAAAGAAAAAAAGCAATTGAAGGTCTCTGCTTAACTTTGGAATTCTGAGCTTCTCTTCTATCTTCAAGTCTGGATAGTGCAAACCACTGCAACTAATGTTGACAGTCCTCCTCCTTTTTGGTTTCCTACAAACTCGTCCCCGTGGAAGGGTCCTATCCAATATGTGCCTGATAGCCCTCATTTAACATTTTACTGTTTGTCCTTTTCCGACGACTGGTTTCCCATGACTAATAACATTTTTGCACCGTCCGCAATCAAGAGTATTGACAAAGCGAACGGCTATGAACTTTTTGTCAGCTTCGTAGGGGGCGGGGGGGGGGGGGGAATTTCTGCATTTCCTAATGGGGTACATTTTATGCCATGCTTAGTTCCGCTGGAGAGAAAAATGGCGGTTTTTGCGTTGCAGCGATAGAAATTTCTCTCAGAGTACGGCAAAATTAAAATGACTTATTGCTAGTCGTTAAACTGGAACATCATCAGAAATGAAAACACTGCAAAGTACTATCTGCATAGCCAGTCGAATACAGCACGGAAACAACAAACATGAACATCTGACAAATCGAAATAAATGCGTTTTAAAGGAACGAAAAATTAGAAGAGTGGTGGAACATTCAAAAGGCAACTGATATCGCGGACGTGTTCCCACAGAACATTCACGAGTTCCCCTTCTACACACACAAAAAGAGTTTTTTTTTTTGCTTTAAAGGAAAAGGCAGCCGAAAAAGAAAAACGCGAACTGAAGCGCATAGTTCAACACATGAGAGGTGTGAATGGAGGTATCCGGACCACAAAAATTAGTGTCTTTCTCGAAACTGCGAAAAAAGTTGCTAAAATTTGAAAAGTGTACACTTTTTCCAGAAAACTACCGTTTCCATTCAGTCATTTTTACCGCAACTCCACAAGGTTTTATCATTTTGGAGTCCTATTGCCACGTACAAGGGCAGCTGTAATTTACTAGATTCAAAGCGTAACATGTCGCGAGAATGTAAAAAAGTGCAGCTGAAATTCTGTTCGTCCCAGCCTCCAGAACGGCTTTCGCTTGCGTATGTTTTGGAATTTCTTTTTCTGTTTCACTCTGCCCAAAGTTGGGTGTGGTCTCCATTCCTAACACATAAAAAGAAGCGGACAGCGGATGTTGTGCGGCAAGCGCATAAATGCCAGAGTCGTACCTTCCTAATCAACGAACTTTCGGAAATCCTAAAACTGTAATCCCTATACACTAGGACTAAACAGGACCTGTTCTTAATCATTTCATTCATCTACAGAAACGGTGCAACTTCTAACGCAAGGAGATGGTTTGCATTCTATTCTGGACAACCTCATTTACCTCACGCTATCTTACTTTAATGCTTTTTATCGCGACGGATTAATCCTTGAAAATACAGGCGTTTTTTGTAAGAATCGAGTGGAGCTAGCTCCTACATATTACAGCGATGGAAATACGTTGCACGGTAGGAGTCGGTATCCTAGCGTAACCAGAAGACTGCGCTCACCTCTAAGTGCTGAAATTGGCCAAAATTTCTCTCTTACAGTACACTTTGTGCGATCATTTGATCTATAAAATTCCTATGTTAATTCATTAGGTTCATTCACTAGCTGTGTCTTAGCCGTAGACTAACTGTTCCAGGTGAATTCACTTTCAAGTAGTCTCAAATCTTTTGAAATTGGAGAAGAATTTTCACTTTTATTCAAGTTAAACATCTCATGATGCATTTCCCGAGAATTGAATCCAATTCGACATCGCTACTGCTCGCGAACGCGATGCCGTAGCCTCACTGATCGTTCGACAGCCTGTTGGCAACCAGTTCCATTGTGTGTCCGTATGTTTTCGCGTGCTGATAGCGCCTTTACATCCTTACAGAAGTGTTAATCAATAGAGTTTCGGCAAGTCAGGGCCAAGCGAACGCATGTAATTTGCTGATGCTACTGCTGCCGGTGTTGGCGGCGATGGCCTTAACCCGGCGCAGACCGAATTCATCGTCGCGCAGTATTTTCCAAAGCGGCTGATCGGTCGCACTGTCCCAGTTCTCCGTTTTTAAACGTTTACCATTATTGTTGTGTAATGAGTTAGTGTTCCTAGAAGTAGGTCTATGAACATTTACATCGCAGTCTAAGTATGCTGGTTTCTTCTTCTTGTCTAGCTTCTAAAGGAGAAGTGAACACACGACTCGGGACGCCACTGCACTAACGTACGCTATCAGCGCTGCTATCTAAAGAACCTGATATCGGTAGTGCGCCGCAATCGCAGTTGAAGACTGAGGAAAACGCTCGCGCGAAGAACAGCCTAGAGCAGTCTGCTCCCGCGACAGAACTCGGAACAGCGCTAACGGATTTACGTTAGGTATCTTAAGTTATCATCTCATATTCGTGGTGAAGTTGTCGACATATAGCGAGGTAACCGAATGAATGATATGAAACTATATTTCAGATGAACCAATACTTGATTGTCTTTGAATCTAGGCATCTTTTACAAAGTTTTCATTGGTTTTCTTGAGCTGTAGCCAAGGTTAATATTGATCCCACGAGGACCGAAATCGGCAGAACTCTTTCATCCTATTTGTCGGAAGTCTTTGTTAGCAGCTGACTTTTCGACGTTATCGCCTTCGTCAGAGCCTGAAGAAATCAAAAAAAAAAGGGACCTATTGTCTAGAATGCTTCGTCATTTTGCACAAGACATTCAGAAGATAATAGGCCTACAGTTTTGATCAATCAAGGATTCCCTGCAGAGGCTTTCTGATCAGTAGGTGCGGTGTGTACGAGATTATCTGCAGCGTTACCGTTTCATCACAAGAGCTAAGCATTAGCTGAGATTTTGTTCACTAAGTGCGCAAACCGTTTAGATGTTTTTTGTGAGATGGTGGAGCGTTTGAGAGGACTTATGACTGAGAATCACTTATGACTTCGACTTTTTTCGACTCTGACGAATGCGATAACGCTGGAACGTTAGCTGTCAATAGGGATCAGTACACATCCTGGCTACAGTTAAACCAAACTGTAAGGTCTGTTTTGTCATAGAGGATGGTCCTCCATTAAAACACGCCGCTTTTGTTATTTGGTGCTTACTTTTGGTTCTGATGGATGGAAGGAGATTCGCGTTTGCACGGTGGATTCCTTACGAGGTTAAATCATTGTTACTAATTACAGCCGTCTTCTCCCTCTTTTTCTCTTTCTCTCTCTTTCCTCTTCCTTCCCGCCGCTAATGTTCATGTCTATCCATGAGAATTTTTATTCCAAAACAGCTTGCCTATTGGAATTTTTAAGACATTACCTTTATGCGAACATAGTTTCAGATTTATGAGGCTGCTTATACTCAACGTCCATTTTTCCATAAGTTGCTTTTTCGGTGCACTCCTCTGCAGAAAATATCACTTCTCTGCAACTAAGTCCCACAGTTAGGTATTACTTGTTGCAAAGATCTATTCCACCTGATTTTCGGCTCCAATTTAGCCGAAACCAAAGTACTCGTTCTCGCGCATAGTGCTTCTCAAATAGATGAGTAACTTCCGCACGTAACATAGTTTTCATTTTTTACCGGCGGCTGCTTTTTAGCGTACATACACTCTTCCTGCTGTAGAAAACTGACACTGTCATTATATGAAAATTTTCCAGCACTTTTGCAATGGAAAAATCAAAAGAAATAGTGTATTGCAGTAGAGATTCTGGATAATGAAAATTAGTGAACCGTTTCTCAGCCTACATAGGACCTCTACTTCAGTTCGTAACGGCTCCCTGATGAATACATTCATTGGAGTCAATTTGTCAGGCAATCCCCAGTACAGGTGACCCTCAAACAGCTCAAGCTATGAGAAAAATACTTAAAGACGTTCTTGTCATCTGTGGTAGATGAAAGAAATGATCGAATACCGTCGGAACTGACTGGATGCCGTTACTCTTGCTCTTTCAATCCAGCTGATGGTTTTTTTTTTCGTGACTTCAAAGACATTTTCTGGTTTTTGGTGCATCTTTGAGTATATGTGAATAAGTAGATGAAATATCACACCATCCACAGGATTGTACCCATTCGTGATTGACGTGGTTCTGCTGTTACCACGAACAGGTTCCATATTGTTAACTTTATTTCTACCATCACTTTTTAGAACCAATAAACTTCGTCCGTAGAGTGTTAATGTTGTTGTTTGCGCAATTCATCGAAGAACACAAAACGTTGTGCAATTGCGGAATAGAAAAAAAAAACTGATGATATTACACTATCTCTTACGTAATTGCATGATTGAAGAAAAAGCTACTCAACCTTGGTCTTTTTGGTTCAACTTTATTCAGTAGTGATGTGAAATTAAACTACTCTTTCCTTCTCAATTCAATAGGGTGGGTCTAGCGCAGTTGCTAAGAAGTTCGGCTGTGAATGGTTGATGGTTCGAAGTCGCACCGGTGTAGAACAGACACGGGTCCATAGACATAAACATTTCCGATCTAAAGTCGAACACGCTGGCGCATCCCAAGCGGTTTGATTAACGCCGCTCACCTTATCGTTTATGTCCTTCAATTCAGCAATTTTTCTTACTTTTGCCTCAGGTTTGGTGGGAAATTCCCTTGAAGAACCAATAACATCTCACAGTTCCCAACAAATTGTGCGTCTTCCCTCAGCTGGACATTTCCCGACTAACTGCACTCCCTGCGGACCATCTCTTTCACGCTTGATTTGATGCGGAACCTGAGAAGTTACTCGTTGTTCCTCTTCTCCCCTTTTAAACTTTAGCCCGACGAAGATGTGCAGTTTTCGACGTTACCTTTCGAATGATGCGTCCGTCAAATGCCAGTCCCCGGATCAGTCATCACCTTCTCCCGTCGCCTAATGAAGTGGACTAAAGTGCATCATGTCGTCTTCGCATGCTGCGTGTCAATAATTCATCCTTTTTTTATCGACACATACAGCAATAGTTCATTATCCGTAATGTTCCTGGTCTCACGTATTTCTTTTCGTACGCTGAAGACAGCTAAACGCTGTTTTCACCCCAGAGAATCATTCATTTCGACAGCTCTTTTTTCGCCATCGTAGTCTCTCACTCGGCTAACCTTACTTCTTACAGTGGGATACGGTAGGTTCCTTTGGTTTGGATTCCGCAACATTTAATTAGCTTTGAGCGGGTTTGCATATCCATCTAACATTTGATTACGTCAAAATCTCAGTGATCCTGATAGCCGTGATTGAATTAGTTCGTATGCGTACACAGTCATGCGGGAATCTTAAGATGTGTGCACAAATAAGCTGATCTAACCGATCGTTTATCCTGAAGTGTTTTGCCATCGATTGAGGGGGGAAGTTTCCTGGATGTTACCTACTCTTGGCAACATGTCCGACTACAGTGTTCTGGACATGTGAAAAGAATCTCGAGCGCGGATTTCTCACCTTCTGTAATAGGAGAATGATCTGTCGGCCCACCAGAGGAATGCGCAAAAAAAGGCCAGCTCTGCTGTATAAAATTTAGGAGAAATCAGAGAGCTCTGTTCTTTCTTGTTTTCGCTTTACGGAACAACTACAAGTGTTTTCGAATAAACAAATACACTCAATTCTTCCATTTAAGGTCATGCTTTCATTTAACTACCTCATACTGCTCATGGCAAAGCGAAAAAAGCTGCAAATCGGGAGAAGTTAGTCTATGAATCAGCTCAGTAGATATGTGAGACAGCATTTTGGTGCCTGCCCAGCAAAGACATGAGTGTCACGTGCAGAATCAACAGGGATTAATTGCAATTGTTACAACTGGTTTCAAATAGCAATTCTCGAACATGCAAGAGGACTCATCTATTCGAATGAAAGTGAGTCCGAATACAGATTGCAGCTCTCAAACACATTCTTCTTCTATATAAGGCCGTAAAATCAGCGTAGAACCCACTCATTCCCACTGGGCTATCACCGTCCCTTGATTTTCATTGTATCGGTTCTCTCACGTCGGTTGCTGCTGTTCCACCCCTTAACTTGCAGGTGTTGTATTCGGAAATGCTTCCACACTTTTCTCACCTTCATCATGCGAGTGTTTTCTTTTTCACAAAGAAGTCATTTTGAACCAATGTAGCCAACCAATCTTAGGTAGTTCTTATTGCGAACGTCAAAGATGGTGCATGTATGTATGCATTCGCATCCAATGCAGACGTATCTTCTCGCACTGCAAAGGTGCTTGATAGAAACTACTGCACTTACGTACCCAAAAGTTAACGTCTGAAAAAGTCTCAGGCCAGCGGATAGAGTGGAAAAACCAATGTAAAAGATAGATAAGAGGTTAAGTAGAAATAGGTAGATACTTAGCCGCGGTTAATTCCTCAAACATCCTTAACATCTGACTGTCGCAGCTATAAAATAATATTATTAGCGTTATTTTGAGACTAATTGTATGTTTATCCGCTACAACGCTACAGTAGATACCTCGAACTAACCACAAATCAATTGTCGTTGAGATTGCAATTAGAGACGATTAGAATCTCATTCACCGATTTCTAAAAAAAAAAAAAAAAGATGGCCAAATGGTGCCTGCAAGCTGTGAACATTATTAAGGCTTAGAGCTTCTTTTCGAGGCATTTCGCACATCTCAGTCGCAAAACAAATTGAAATTTAGAGGATTGGGATTTCACGGTTCCGCAGCACTGCCGTCTGTCCAATTCAATTTTCGTGTAGTAAGAGATTCACGAGTGGTCTTCATCTAAAAGAATGTCAAATCATGTGTTCTCTCATCTTATCAGAAAACTACCAGTCAACATCCGCTTAGATGACATTAAAC
Source organism: Necator americanus (assembly GCF_031761385.1). Lineage (NCBI taxonomy): Eukaryota > Metazoa > Nematoda > Chromadorea > Rhabditida > Ancylostomatidae > Necator > Necator americanus. The sequence continues at coordinate 17,410,081 of NC_087371.1, forward strand.
AGCGTGTATAACAATGAAAAGGCGAGGATTCTGGAACCGGTTTTCTCATTGCCCTCTTGTTCTTCCATCATCTTTCTCTCTTTTCGTTTCCATCCGTTAAAACTCTGTACGTCATACGTGTTTGCCCAGTATCCTCTATCAACTAAATGCTGTCTTCCACAGTTCCATAATTTTTTCACGAGTATTCGTTCATCGCTGTGTGGTTTACAATGCCGCGCGGCACCAGACATGCCGTTTTGCTCTCTTGTTTTCCCTTTCGACGTAGAGAAAGAAGGTCGAAGACGTGAAAAACATGCATTCATTGCTATTCGGGACGATCACACCTTAATTAATGGGGCGATGATGACTTCGACCTTAATTAGCCTTTTTTTACTGGTCAAGATTGACGGAGAGAGAAGAGGACTTATCTGCGGGCCAGTTATGGTGATGTTTTAAGAAGCTTAGCGATTCCCTTCCATATACGGACTTCCAAATGAGAAGCATTTGTCATCCAGAAGATGAAGTTAGGGAAGCGGGAGAGGGACAGATAGGGGAGATTCGGTTCAAGGCTGCGGTCAGCAAAGTCGGCCAGTCAGGCGCCGTCGATCCCCCTCCCCCCTTCCACACGGCCAGCCTCGTCGGCACCCGCGTAACATCATCGCTGTCGATTTTTTGTCTCTCTCAATTCTAGTTACATCTCGGACATTTTTAGGCTTAGTTTGTAAAAATTCTGCGAAGAGCTAGATGCGCCCGATAACGGTCAAAGCACTTTTTTCTCCTGAATTGCTGCAAATTAAGTGCACTTTTGGCGGTGGCCTCGTTTGTGAAAAAAGGCGCATTTATTGATTCTTTCTCAAATTAATCAGGAAAACTTTTGTACATATTAATACCATCACCTTGTTAGGGAACATTCCATAGTTCTTTCTCACCAAGTTTTGACAAATTTGAAACAAGTTCTTCAACTGCCTCCAAATTTCTTCAAGAAAATATAATATGCGGCAAAAAAGAGAAATCCAGTAACGTTTTAATAATTTTAGGTGATCAAGAACGTTACACTCCTTCGTGGTTGTTCCTATTTGCTGTTGCTACCATGAACCGGTTTTTGAATGCTAAAAGGAGAGAACATATATAGCACAGATGAAATTCGTGGTTTCTTTCAAGGTCCCAACAAAAAACACCGGCTGAGAAGTTTTTCTTTCTAGAAAATTAATCAAGCATGATTAAGTTAACATAAAGCCTTTCATATTCCTATGGAGCTGGTCCAGGATCTGTCGGTGGTAGGACTAGGATTTCGTGGTACAAAATTTCGGATGGGTGCGATAGACTGAGCACGTTGGGTATTAATTCTCTTGTAACACTTTTAAGTACCATTCGATAGGATAGGAAAGTCGACAGAGATATCTCTATTCTTTGAAGCAGATCAGCAGTTTTTCTGGGTCAAGCCAAGGTCAAGTAATCTCGTAGGAACGAAGAACGGAAAGCAGTTTCATCATTCCGCTTCCATAGCTCAGTGTGCTCTTTTATCATCCTCAAAATGTCCTTGGATAAAGAGAACTGGCGGTGAATGTTAACATTTTCAGTGTTTTGTTACATGTACCAAACAACAGAAAGATTAATGTAGGTATAGTACCAATTTTTGAGGAACAAAGCATAAAAACGTCGTAAACGCTCTACGACATAATTGGGGGAACCTGATTCCGCGCAGCGATCAGAGCTTCAGAGTTGCAAAATCGAAAAGTCATGAACAGAGATGGACCCAGTTGATATTTGAGCAAACCCCTCAAGCAGGTCCACCCTGCGTTAACCTAATCCTTCCAGCCAACTTGCTTCCCACTCCACTAATCCAAATTTCGCTGTTCATTCTCTCACGGACATGATGAAGCACGGATTTGCTGACAGTACAAAACGCAGATGACAAAAGAGAGCAAACGAAGATTTGCAAACATCTTCCAGCTAAACTAGTAACCTATGTCAGAGTCAATAGATGCTCGTGCGCTTGGTCGCAGCGGGCTCCTCGACCTTGATCATGAAGTAGTTGCGAGCTGCGCATTCCCCATTTTTTCTTTGTTTTTTCTCTTATTTTTCTTTGCTTGTGCTCACATTATACATTGGTGAGTTTCTCACGAGACCCACTGGCAACAACAGATAAATTCTCAACGCCTGCTTTGTCCAGGCATATTTTGTGGCGGGGTGAAATGTGACAGTTTCTCGTTCTGTTTTTTCTTTTTCTCCGGAGTAGGCTTTGTGGGAGAAATCCAATTTGTCTTGAGAGTAATTCAACACCATCGAGCACTCAGTTCTTCAGAACTGGTTTACTCGTCTGAAGAGGTAGGGATCAGTTGTTCTTTGGAAGCGCCGCCCACGTTTCTGCGCGGCGCAGAGTTCCGCATCGCTTAGCTTCTTTCACGTCGCTAGCTGCGTATTTTCGGAGGAATCGTCGTTTTTCCGAGTTCTATCCATTCACAGATGTGCTCACAGCTCACTGAATACTTCGTTGTGCGACCTATCTTACTGATTGTCCTGAAAACCCGCTGCTTCTGCTCTCACTTTCGAACTCGTTTTCCCATTGATGAAATGTGGGCAAAAAACTCATCGTTTTTTCTAACACTAGCATTTCCTACTTAGGACGTTTTAGCTTCGGCTCAAATTGAGTGAGTGGTTCTGGAAAACTGCAAAGATGGGTCCTCATAGAAAGCTTTCGCAGCACTTTCGTGAGTCGTGAAACATTTGCGGTAAGGTCATACTATACAGAGTGCTTTAAATACGTCAGTTTTAAATAGTACGTTCATCTATTTCCTCTTCTGTCTTCAGCTGAAGGACAGTCAATTACTCTTCAAAAAATTTCCTTCTCACCTTCAGCTATTCATTAGTGTTTTCTTTCACTCAATTTATTTCCTTACGAATATTCTGGCGTAATTTACAATCCTTTCGGACCAATAACATACACAAAAATTTTACAAAATTGCTATATTTTATCTGTGTAAAGATAAAAAATATTGTTTTAGTAATGTCCGATAATCTGGTGGGTTTTGTTCATATCTTCAACATTACATTCTGGACTTCTTGAGTCTGCTGCTAAAACCAGGAAACAGATCCAGGAAATCCTCATGGCCGATATTCTGCTGAAGGATAGGCTTGACGCTTCTGTAACCATTATATTTCCCTTTGGAAGTTCATTTCTTTGTGTTTTCAAGCGTAGGTTACACGAACAAATTCGGGAATATTGCTAGCAATCTCTCTCATCATTAATTTCACTCATACCCATGCCTTTTGATCTCACCTCCCTTAGCTCGTTTCTTCTCAAATATCCAAGGAAAACCATTCGAAACCCACGCAATTTGCAAAATCCTGCTCGAATCGCTCAACAGCACCCCGTCTTCTCACCTCATTCCTCCAACAAAGTTATCCAACACGGAGTTTTCTATAGGGGAGTTTAATTGCGGGCCACTCCCAAAATTCATTGAAGAAAAGGAGGAAGGAAGTTTAAGAAAAGTGCAACACAACGCAGATGGTGATGGTTCTGCACTCCATTAACAATACTATAATTACGCAGACGTTCCATACGTGTAGCACTAAATCCGAGTGCACTTGCGAAATGGCGGCAATATCGAAACAGGTGTGCCATTGCGTGGAAGAAATATCGGGGTTTTGACGAATATTACTACTGGAAAAGTGTTGCAGCGACAGCAAAAACGAGCAAAAACATGGATCCCCACGTCTCTTCCAACGTTCCCGCTGTAAAAATAGTATGAGCTCGTCCGTGTTCAGTTGTTCCTCTTGCGTTTCTCTTTTTGACCTGCTGCAGGTGACGCGCAATGAGACGAGAAGATATGGTTGACGGTAATATAAATGGCATTATGCATACTACGGGTTCTAACTCCGGTATTCTGCTCTCATATAAGCCTTGCAGCCGCCAAGAATGCGTCAAAAAATTTCCTCAGAGCTCTTCATCTCCTGCGGTGTAGTGCTGAGACCCCTTCCTTCACCTCAAACTTCAGGGCAATTAACCTCCAACTCTTAAACACCTTGAGATGGCCATTTAGTTCATGTAATTCCTTTTTTTCATTGTCAAAATAGCTTTTTGGCTAAAAATATCAAATCAACAATTAATAAAACTTCATGATTCAGTTCCAGTAGAATCAGATACGATGCTACTGAAAAACTGAAAATATGAGAATTGCAGGAACCTTGAGGGAACTTTGCGAGTCACTTAGGCAAGAGAGAATTAGAGAAAATCAGCAGAAGTGCACACTCATGCACAAAGAACTAGAATTCAATAGGTTGTGGAACTGCATACTTCGATTTGTCAATTCACCATATCTCTCGCAATATTGATAGATCATGTTTGCAGTGACTGAAAAAATACGATTAGTGGTATCTCCAGTTCGCACAAACGTGGTAAACTGGAATAGAAGGAGAGTTGCATGACTGATTTTCAGAGGGAAAGTTGACCTTTTGCAGCTGCAGCAAAGAAATCACTTCAACCTTCGCCTAAGATTAGGATTCTCATTGTCAAGTATTGCTTCTTGGCAGCTAAACAGTTAAATTTTAAGGTTTAGGAGATACTTTCTGGGTAGACACCATAAAGGCGGAAATATTTCCGCTAGAGTTTCCCTGCGATCTTTTGAATCATAGCCAGACTCACGGAGGTTACGCGTTCCAGCGCATCATCTGATGCTTCTGGATCTGACCAAACATATCCCCCAATCCAATAAGCAATGTCGACAAGGACTCACCATTTATAAAACAGGCCCGTGCTGCAGTGCGCTGAAGTCATGTGGTTGGATGATTCCACAAGGATTCGCTGCTGTTTCTCTTTCGTTTCGGATGATAGTGGAAAGGCAGTGCAACCAAGCCTGCGACAGGTGGGTCTGAGAGACTCGGTAAGAGTTTATATAGTCAGGTCAAAATGACATGAAGCAAGGTGCATTTGCGTACGCGCTCGAAATGGCGCGGTGGAGACAGCAGTTGATACCGGTACCGTGAACTCCAGTACGCTCCTAACCGCTACGCTCCGCACCGCCTCGACAGACGCCACGTACGCAATTGCACCATGCTTCATGTCGTCTTGACCCTACTATAGTTGGTGTGCCACTCGTAAACTTAGAAGTGTTACTCCTACAATTTCGCGTGTGGTGGGCCTCGTAAAACATGGAGTGCATCGCTAGTCATAAGAAAGGGATCATGAGGGTGTGGTTTCAGCGATTATTTATTCGATCATTTGGCAATTATGTAGCAATGAGTACACGAGCAAACCTTATCTTAAAACTCCTACCAACATGATGAACGAGCGCCTAGACATATTCGTAAAACCACCTTCTTCCTTTTCCTCATCTCTACACGTGTTCACTGAGTTCAATTCCGTGATTAGACTCCATTCAAGATAGCTGTCACGACTTTCCCATGGAAAAACGACCGGCTCCGGCCTGCAAAATATCGGAAGCATTTTATATCAGAGCCTGATACTCCTAAGACGAGCGTGACTCTAACATCTGCGGGTACGGTAACATCACGTATTAATCACACGTACATTTACAGCTGCCAAAGAAAGCGTTCATGTGCTTCATTTTCCTCCTCTTTTCAAGCTATTTGATACGCTGTAGAAAGTTCATTTAATGCACGTTCCTTCGATTTATCCAGCGTCTGAAGAAGCTACGATGTCGATACGTCAACGGGAAATAAAGGTTACTGGTAATTTTTGTAAGATAACCAGCAAAATACTACTACTCCCTCTCCCATAACCTATTTTGCTTTTTTCTAATGGTTGCTGTTTGGGGAAATGCACATAGATTCACTCACATTAATTAGTCTTTTGATGTATCTTTTATGTTTTCGAGCTCTAAAATCTGTGGTGAGTGGATACGCATAGTTGTAATCAGAGCAAAAGGACTCTAAGCGGCAGCGCTCGAAGCACTGTGACAGAGCCGGGCCGAGAGTGGACTCTTGCTAGCATCGTTTATCGCCGCAGCTCGCGATGGCCCCACCTCGACCGTAGCTGCTAGCTGCAGTGCGAGTCTTGGAGCACAGCCGCCTACGCAATTGCGCCAAACTTCTTGTCGCTTTGACTCGACTGTAACTTCTTTAAAGGCAGCATACCACGAATTTGAGATGGTGCGGATTTCAAGTGGAGTATCCATATACGGGGTCGTAGATTATGGAGACGGGGGTGGTTCCGCTCATCTCTCCCTGAATCACTGCAAACAGCCGCCTCCAGAATACTGTTTTGTACGACGCCATCTTTTGCAACGCTCCACCCCTTGCACCGCCTACGCCCTGCGATTCGTCGGAAATCAATTCGCACTGCCCCGATAGGCAGTAAGGGACGGGAGTAGGAAGCATAGGAGGGTTACCCGTTCAAACATTCTGAACATCTCACTGTCGCAGTCACATAATAATATCAGTAAGATTGTTCTGACCATTACTGTAAATACTTCCCTGTAACATTACAGTTAGCCATTCAAACATTCTGAACATCTTACTGTCGCAGTCACTAATCAGTTATCCAGCAGTTCATCTCAGAAAATCACTTTGGGTTGCTAAAGCTTGCGTTTTCAGGTTGCGGTCGTATAACGGCCACTCAATTTTCCCTATATTCTTGCTCGACGCATTACGTGTCGGTAGGCAGATCTTTTGTGGAGGTTCGACACTGTCGGGTGCAATCTCATGCACAGCTGAGCGGTGCAAACACGAGAACGGCACCACGGTGACGAACCCAAGTGGAAGTCCAGATCTAGCGTAGTAGCGTAATATTGCATATTGAGCACCTGCGTAGAAAGTGGCACAGTTCCGAACCACTCGGGCAGGGAATCGTATGCGCATCAATGCGGCGCCAAGTGCGATTCTGCTGACACCGCACGGATAACCTGAACTCATCGAATACGGACATTTGAAGAAGAGGAACTGCACTGGGGTAGTTACTTTTGCACGGCACTGCTTATTGCCAAGCTACTATCGCGAAGGATCGACGAACCAGGCCTGCCGCAACTCACACAAGTATCTCCCTTTCCTGAAAGACGAAATCAAATCTTTCGGCCGCTGTATAGCAGGTGAATTGCGCGTCGCGGTCCCGAGACGAAAAGAGCATTTTTCCATTTTCAATCCAGATTTACAAGGAAAACAAGAAAAATGTAACGCGAACATTATTGCTACCAATCGTATTTCTAAACCATGTACATGATCAGTTTTCCATTCAAAGAATGCCAAATTTGATTAGTCTCGAATGGGATGCTATTGTTCTCAAAGTAAAAGTCGTTTCATACTCAACTTGTGGTAGAAGAAGGTAAAATCTTGGGTAGAGATGAAAGAAAAAACAGAAAGAAAACTCAAGTTTAACGAAAAGGATAAAAAACGGTGAGATTTGGCGATGGCGTTCGGAGAAGTGCAGTACACTTTCACGTTCTCCAACTTTGTTCTTCTGGGTTGCTGTAACTCGCTCACCACTTTTCTAGTACCGTACACGCATGTGTCCCAAAACACCTCCTCTTCTTCAAGTTTCACAGATCGCAGAAGCTCAGTATTTACAATAATAAAACCAACGCAACGCAGAAGCAACGATTACGAACCTCTCCACATAGAAACACAACAAGATTTGATTTCTTCTTGATTTTTTACAAGCTGTTAGATTTTTACATGCATACATAGTAGTTCCTATAAATCCTATTAATCCTGTGTCTGAGAATTCTTAAAGTAAGTAAGAATAAGGTGACACTGCAAGAATGCAAAAAATAACCATACAATATCAAACAAGCAAGTTTTCTTCTTTCAAAATGTTTTCTAAGACCTCCAAATTATCTGTACATTTCTGTTTCCGAGTACCTCAGAGTGACCTGTATGTAACTACTAATCTTGTATTTTGAGACTAACATACGCCAAGCGAAGAGGGAAATTTTCTTCTCGACCGCGTTACTCAGTAACTTTTGCAGGCCGAATCTCAAATGCATAAAATAAGTGCATAGTTAGGAATATTTTCAGCGACCGTGAGTGCTTGACTTTCATCCTTTAACCGCTATTTCTCCAACGAGAGAAAAACTTCGAGAATGCTGGAAACTAGTTCTTTTCTTCTGTTCCGCATTTCCTTCACGTTTTCATTTGAAACTTCCCTTCCTTGTACTCGAGTCCAGTTGTGAGTGATCGCTTAGTTGGTGGCGAACAAGTTTTTCACGTGATCCACCCATCGTTCATCCGCCGGCACACTTCTGCCTACTAATATGTGTGCAATATATTGTTCCACATTTTTGTGCGAGTTCCTGTTGGGGGATTTCTGTGTCTGGCAAGCGTCCGTCAGTTCCCCTCCTTCGAAAAGGCCTGGTCAGAGGCGCTCCGCTGCACGTTTTGAGAAGCTCTTCGTAAAACATAAATAGAGCTGTTTGTAAACGAGTTAGATCAAATAGGCGTGCGATGAGAGGAGAACGCGAGCGCGAATGTTTGTTCGTCTGGGGTGGGTGCCTACACAACGACTGCGGTGCTCGCCTTGAGGTCCACCAGGAAAAGTAGTGACCGCGCGAGTCGCTCAATGCACATAGAGAATCGTCACGTCACGGTAATCCGCGCATGCCCACAATTTTGCGCCTGCGATCTTGTGCTCTGGGAATTTTTCGCTTCTGTTTCCCTCACATCTGCTTTTCGAAGGGATTACCCAAGAATTCAATTTCTTTCTGAGTTTTCAAACGCAGGGTTCTATAGCTGTGACAGAAATACATTTAATCCATTCTTGCGAATCTAAGTGTTTCCTTCGCGAATTTCTTGGAGTGGTTGTTCTCTCTAACAATTTCTAGTCTTCTAGAAGTTTCTCATGGTTGAGCCGTTTTTCTTCCGTCTTTTGACTGTTCAAAAATAGTTTACACCACATTTGGCACTTTTTCCAAAAAGAAAACCTAGAATTTCCTGCAATAGATCGTCACAGAAATTTTTCTTCGGTGAATCTTGTATTCCTTGTACAAGTGAATCTTTCGCAGAATTTTTTTTCCAACCGTTCATCGCTTTCCCTTTTTTTTCTATGTTTCCAGAAAAAACCGATATTTAGTTGTTGTTTCACGTTACCTTTCATAGAAAATCTATCCAGCCACTAAAGAAATCCTAAAAAGTTTTTGGCAGAGTTCTTTATCTTCTACCGTCACATTCAACGCATTCATTTGTTCCCGTCTAGGATCCGGCGCTACAGAGAATGCGAGAAATTCTCCAGCATTTCGAGATGCCGTCGAAGGATACACATTTTTTGTTTCATTCTGTTTGTTTCCTGTTACAATAGCCGTTATTTGTTTGTTTGTTTTTTTGAGGATGCTATCAGTGTTCTCGGTTTTGGAGCTCTTCTTCGAGCTTGAGAGAATTTTTCGTGTACTGGTACTTCGAGTACGAAGAAAAATTTGTTATTTTTTGCTGTTTTGGTCTGCATTCTCGAATTATCCTGATCGTTCTCCATGATTGCTGTTCGCAATACACAACACTCATACAGCTCAATTACATTGCGAATCCAGAATATCCCTCTCATGGCTAGTTTTTACTGTACGAATCACGCATTCCTGTTGGTGTCGAAGTGATCGCAGACAGGGAGAAATTTATAGAATCCACTCAAGGTTGATTCCCTTCTTGAAATCTTTTAATTTCTTAAAACGTTTTCCAAAATCCTAGACACTTCATTTAATGCACTGTTCATCAGTCACTAAACACAAAAAAAAGAACAAAAAAAAAACAAATTTTCCAGAATATTCCACTACCGTCTTTTACGGTTGATGAAGAGTATGAAGTGCTCTACTTCAGTTCCATTTCTGCACAACTTTTGCAAAGAGGCTTCGGGAAAAGTTCACTTCTTGTGATCGTAAGCAATCCACACTTTTCTTAACACATGACTTTTGTTTTGCAACAAAATCTCATTTCCATAGATTTTTCTTCTAATGTTCAACTCGAGTAAACGACAAGTCTTTTCAGTATAAAATTAGTGTGTATAAACAGCTATCAGCTATTGTCAACTAATTTCCATCGCATGCACTTTTCCCTCTGGAAAAATTTGGACTAGTTGGAGATTCTGTATCAGTGAGTTTCTCACCCACTTTTTCTTACCATAAACCCTTCAACGCATGGGATTCTCGTACAATTCTGGCTGTCGTCTCAATTACTCGTAATTAGTCCGTAAGTGCATACTTTTCGCTTGTAAAGTGGAAGTTACGCGCGTAGACGGTGGTCCTTAAGCGCGTTTGCTTACCGTGACCAACGAACGCGTCTCGGCGTGACCGTGTCGATTTCTTGCAAGCGATCGGCCACCAGCAAATCGCCGGCACTTAACGAACGTCAGCAATTTGCCTGAAATATATGCGTTCCTTGGGTGTGAAAAAACAAATGCGGCATCTTTCGTCTGGTGTAATTACGGACATTGCAAGAAATCGGCGACTAATTACGACGCAAGGTGTTAACTTCAAATCCAGTGGCGTTTCCACCGATCCTATTGCAAACAGAAACTGGAACAATTCGATGTGAAACCCAAGGTTCTAATTCTTCCAAGATCCTTCAGTGGTCTTCTGGGATTTTTAGCCTCATTTACTTTTGATTTCCTTATATTTATAATTCATATTCGATGGGAATACCGTTCGTAGTATTTTCCGAGACAGTACATTCACTCGAACCCATAACATTTCCGAGATTAGGTAAACGTACAAGACAAGTTTGAGTTGCTCACCTCTTTTTGTCTTCAAATGAGCTGCAAAACCGTTTTGCCACCACTTTATTGGGTCTTAACGATTCCATAGTGGAGTCAAACGCGTCGTCGCAACCGAAAGCGATCGGTTAACGCAAATTGCTATATCGTTTTACTCCCACTTTTTTGTAGCGTATGAATTTAATATTTTTTTTTGTAGTCATTATGCTCTGACATATGACACTCGTAGATGTCTCAACATATTTTTTCTACAACTTATAACTTAACTCATATTTGTAACTGCGATATTTGTATTTACGTAAATCAAATTGTGTGAGTTTCATGCTGAAATTTCCAGCAAAAAGATAACTTTCTCGTTTGATTGTTAGCATGAAAGTAAACATAACTTCAGAAGTTGTACACAAGTGCTGAATATTCCCCGAGATTTTCTGTAATGACAGATAGATGAAGGAATTCTGACAGGCAGGAGACGTACCTTTAAAGGCAGCATACCACGAATCTGAGGTGGTGTGGATTTCAGGTGGAGTATCCGCATACGGGATCGTAGGTTATGGAGACGGGGTAGTTCCGCTCATCTCTCCCTGCATTACTGCAAACAGCCGCCTCAAAAATGCTGTTTTGTACGGCACCATCTATTGCAACGCTCCACCCCTGCGCCGCCTCCGCCCTGCGATTCGTCGAAAATCAATTCGAACTGCCCTGATAGGCAGTAAGGGACGCTACGCGTGCAAGGGTGGCACGCTGCAATAGAAGGTATCGCGCAAAACAGCATTCAGGGGCCGGCTGCTCGCAGTGATTCAGGGAGAGATGAGCGGAGCCACCCCGGTCTCCGTAATCTACGACCCCGTATACGGATACTCCACCTGAAATCCCTACCACCCCAGATTCGTGGTATGCTGCCTTTAAAGGCGAATGAAACGTCACACTCACTTACTCCAGTTTTTAGTTTTTAGCTTAACAAAAAGCACCGACGGATTACGTTGCATCAATCAGTGTAACGTAAGTAATTAACGTAATTTGTTCGCGTGAGGGAAAAGAATGACTGGTGTTATCATTCCTGGTTGCCACATTCACAGTGGTTGTTTCCGCTTACCGTATTCTGCTGCATTCTTATTCATCTTATTACGATGGGAGTTTTGTCGGAATTTCTGGAGAAAGTTTTTATTTTGCCTTTCTACACACTTCTCTAATGAATCCTAGCTAGTATTCGAGCCTTTTAGTTGACCGTACCGTATTTACGGAAATTATTTGGCCATTGCTATCGAACTGCAGAGTATTATGAATTTATGCCGCTGTATTCCTTTCAAAAACATTCAGAGTCCACCTTATTTGTTTGATGTGAACTGAATTGCACTACCTAGTGAATTCCGTGAGAAATCACCAGTACTGAGAACAAATTTGATTTCTCCAAAAATCTTGCTAAGCATCTAGCACCTAATTAGGAATTTCGAGCTCTGAGACGCTGAGGGACCTAAACAGCACGATGGTTCGCTCCAAATTTCAACTTTTTATGGGCAACGCTGTTTGAGTTTGGGCCTCGTTTGCCGCTGGCTAAGCAGCCAGTAAGGCGCTCGGAAAAAGCGCCCGAGACAGGCGCAACGCCGTCACATCAACATACCTCTGATTTTTCTCCGAAAATTTTCTAAAGGATTAGCGATTTCTGAAGCGGAACCGAGAGACCATGGGGTTTGGAAGAAGGCAGAAAAAGAGCTGATAATGAGATATATCGGCCTTCAGTTTATTTTTTTGGAAACATAAGTGCGCATTACATAGTAATGACGTCGAATATGTGTTTTATATTTACATACGAAGTGATAGACAGAAGGTTCCACAGGAAAGAAGCTATCACGCATCTCAGTAAAGTTAGGAATACTCGTTCATTATTCGCGTTTCTTTTGCTTTCTCTTTTTTTTTGGTTTTCTGAAAGCTTCTCTTTATTTCATCCTCTGGTGTTTTTGGTGAGTAGTACGGTATGTAGAACTGGAATGTCAAGATGAATGAATGTCAGGTTTAATCTAAGTCGAACCGTTACTGAAGAAAACAGATGATCGAAGAAGTGTTCGGCATTGGACAATCCTCTTTGGATGCGCCAGAACGTTCGACTTCAATTCCGAGTCATAGAGGTCTGGTCTACAACGCGTACGCGCACCTACACAGTGACACAGCCGATTCATGAAGTTCTTGCTTTTATCCGCTCAAGAAAGCCAGGTTTCAATTCAACAACGCCACAAGAAGAATTGGTTGACTTTTAGCGGTATTGAGTCATCGACCGTGTCTGTATCGTGGGAGCCTCTTAGCATTGTGTAATTTTTAAACCTGCTAAGAGAATCCACAATTCCAAAATTTCTTCGAAAATGCATCGATATTTTGCAGGTGTCAAGGAAGGAACTTGAAAAAGTAGTTACATCTAGGAAGCAAATGGATGGTTGCTACCTCTCTCTAGACACTTCCTTACATTTCTATTTGAAATTTTGGAACATCCTGTACCTTCAGCGTAATGGGTTCAATATCGTGAAAATCTGTCTCAAAAGACCGTTTCTTAGGACGATACGTGTACTAGTTTCTCTCACAGCACCCTCACTGCTCTCTTCGTGCATTTATCTCTCTTATTTTACACAAAGGACATTTTGAAGGATTTCACATCTCGATCGCGTGTTGTGGAATTCGAATTTCGACAAGACTCGAGAGCACAATATTGCGGTTTTTTGGACTTCTAGGTTCCCTCTTCAGGTGGACTTAGCCTTAATTGATCAGTAGTTTTTATAACGCAAAATATCCGTCAACGAAAATTGATCTAAAATTTTGCTTTCATGCAGAAAAATCATAAGAGAAAAAGAGAATTGCAGATAATAATCGGGATCAAGCGTGGTGATGGGATACGACCCCCCTCGAATCCCCTTCTTCTTCTTCTCTCTCCAATGTTGCTGCAGCAGCTCTCCGTAGCTGCCAAATCAATACACTGGAAATTACGTGTGTTTTGAAGAACCAAAATCGAAAATTAGCCGAGGAACTAACGGCGAATTTGGAATTCAGTAGCTGACAGAGGAGAAGAAGCACATAGTAGTAGTAGAAGTAAATTTTCTGAAAAATTGCTGAAATATTGGTAATGAAGTATTTTAATTTTTATTCTAAACCACATGGATATATTTCAGTACTGATTAAAGCACGTTATGCGTCAAAGAAAAGAGAATAGTCAGGTGCGCTGGTCGAATTACAGAAGAACAATGAAAAAAAAAACGAAACAATTGGCAGTGTTTCGGCAGTGTGAAATGGGACGATGCAGGTTCGACACCCCGCTGAGTCAAATTCTTGCAAAAGAGTTAGAAACTTGGAATCACTTCAAAAAGATAGTGCTAACCTTCCTCTACAAAAAAATCTCCCCAGGTCCCTTGATCACGAAGTTATTCGCGATCTTTCAGACCTAACAATTTGCACAGAATCTAAGGTTTTTCGGTCATTAATTTCCACTGAATCCATTTTTTAACTGCTGAGAACAACTTATGATTGAATTCTTTATCTTTTGGAAGAATTTCCAAGTTTCGTTCCTCTTTTGTTAGTGTCCTTAGCATGGGACTTAATTCAATATTTTGTAATGTATATAATTATTTAATACTAGGTAATATTTTGCGCTGGTCATCATGCTCTCTTCCATTCACTTCGGCAGAGTAGGTTCCTACAGAAATCGAAGCTTTCGGAAAGTATAATTGCAGACTAATTTAATGTAAGTACGACATGCTGGGGAACTAGCAGTGTGATGTCTAAGAAGTTTAAGGAACCACAGGAGACTACGAGGTGGTTGCACTGACGCAGCAGAGGACTAGAAATGTAGCTGGTTAGAGATGAGGAGCGAAAGAAACGGGGAACATGACAATGGCACCTTTCCAGCGACAAGTCGCTGCGCGAAAAATGTCTTTCACAAAAAGCTGCTCAACAAGCACTGTTCCTCCATTAATCTTCCAACTTTCAACCCGTTTCCCTGTCGATCAGTTCACGGGATCCCACCGTTTCTCGGCGAACGTCCACACAAATTGATGCGTCAACAATTTACGGCTCATTGGAAACGTCCATGCGCCTGTGGAGAAGATAGGGCTTAAAGGGCATGTAGACGACAATAGACGGAACGATTTGAAACTAGTTTTTCGCGCCTTATTCGAATTCGTTTCATAAGAAACGATCGATCATCTGGTTGAACATATCGGCGAACGGTTCGGCGAATACACGGATGGTTTGCCGGAGATTGATGCCTCGTTCAGTTGAAGATGTTGTTTATGGCACACTTGTGAGAATTTGTGTACTGGCTTGATAATTATGAAACAGAGGCGCGGCGGTAGCGGTACAGTGAGTCCAAATCAGTTTTCAGTCAAGCCCATCGCATCTACCATGACAGTAAAACAATAAGACAGAACGATTCTGCTCGAAGCCTTAGAAAGGTCTACGAAAGAGCTTGAGAAAGGAAGGGGACGGAGGAAGCAGAGTCAATGAGCCACGTCGGAGTTTACTCTCAAAGGCATCACCCCACGAATCTGAGGTGGTGCAGATTTCAGGTGGAGTATTCTTATAAGGGATGATAGATTATGAAGAGGAGGGTGATTCCGTCTAATTCTTCCTAATTGACGTAAAAAGCGGCCCGGAAGATGAGGCGCGTCTACAAGGCTGGCGCGCTCCAATCAAACTCGTTATAGAAAATAGTGCGCCAGAACACCTGAAGCCGTACCTTCCGGGCCGTTTTTCACGACAATTAGGAAGAAATGGACGGAATCACCCTCTTCTGTATGATCTACTATCCTTTATAAGAATACTCCACCTGATATTCGTACCACCTCAGATTCGTGGAGTGCTGCCTTTAAGAAACAATAAATGGCTGTTCAATAGTTCAATACTGTGTTCAGTAGTTTGGCAGGCGCTGCTTTGTGAAGAAGGTTCTGATCTATATTACACTACACAAACGACAATTAAAATGTCGCAAATAAAATATAAAAAAAAATAAACAAAAGAAGCATTTAAACGACAATTAAAATGTCGTGAAACGGTGTAGCTGTAACTTCTTCTTTTGTCTTAATTCGATTTATTTCCAGAAAAGATCTAACGTTTAGCATTTAGAAATTTATTTGAAGGATTTCCGTGCAACATTAATTTATGCGCGTCTCGTAGCCAGGTGGTTCGGAAAAATTAATAAGTCATTAGCGGTGTCTCTAAGAAATTGTGATATTATATGATGTGCAGCTACAGTATCCTTGCATCGTTCCCTTTTCCTTCCACTTACAAGTGTTTCCCCTTCGGTTTTATCGATTTTCGATCAGAACATTATCCGCTTGATTTTATCTGTGCGCACAGCGCTCGATCCGACGTCGTCGCTGCGTTGCGGCGGCTAACCTGCCCGTCTCTCTGACATTTGGCCCCGCCCACGCACAGGCCTCGGCTAGTCGCCCCTGTCCACACCCCGTTTTCATTGTACGGCCATTGTTCAGATCCTGTTGCATGTTGTTGACGTTGCTAAAGGTCTATGATAACGTCACTTCTTGTAGGAATGTGGCCCAGTTCTCCGTCATCCGGGTTTTGTTGCGCTTTCCAGTTCATAAACATGTTGTCTTCGCTTCTTAGCGGCTATCAGTTGGTCCCTGCACCAGAACGCTCCAGAAAATCGCTTTATTTTCTTCTCTCTGCACTCCCCAAGCTCTTAACGGGTCCACTTATGTGCATTTATAGCCTATATGTAGTCCGCAACGAATTATGTTCGTATATCTTTTCTATGCGTATAAAAAAGCGTTAGTGTCGACACTGAGCGCCTCCTCCTCAATGACCGTTGCACCCTGTACAGTAACAGGGTTTTGCTCTACTGTAGGTACTGAGCCCACAGGCGATACAGCTATGCAACGATCCTGCACTCCGTAACGACCTATTGACTCTGTTCCGGGCCCATAACCCAAGGTGAGCTTGCATGGAAGCGACGAGACTTATGTGCCCTGTACTCAAGCAAAGATTCTACCTTGTGGTTTTGTACGCGGGTTTGGTTGCGGTTTGGGGACGAAGAAGTTTCGAAATTCTGCACGTTCACATTCTCGTAAACTCCCACTCTGCTCTAGAAACCTTGGTGCCCTTTAAGTTCTTCCAAGGGTTTCACGTATTTAAGGATTCGTATTTAAGGTTGAGGAACCAAACTGTGCGACCTTTATTCGACTCTGACATTTATTCGACTGCAGCCTGGCGCTGAATCGGATGTCGTCAAAACAAACTCTCCATAGGGTCGCCACGTATTTATGATGTTACTTGGGGATATACGCAGGGATTTCCGGATCTCTTGCGGAAGTCAAGAGCCTGCTGCGATCAAATCCAAGGCACTGAATTTTCAAAAACCCTATATTTGCCCATCGACCACATGCATTAGAGAGACCTCAGCTGGAATGGTTTTTAAAACGGCCTCCATTGTTCTTTACTGGTGCTGGAAGAATTCCACTTGGCAGTGACCTGATATATGAATATAGTATTCACTTAATTGTTCAGGAATTTTCGAATCCCATCAAACTTGAGAGTTTCCAGATATGAGCACGTTAGAATTAACAGCTGCTGCCGTGTGGAGGTCCACCGGTCGTCCATGATATGTGCGATGTCAGAAGGACTAATTAGCCGATTTAGGAACTATCTCTGAAGCCAACTCTTTCGAACTGTAGGTCAGCTCCAAAGTGTAGAAAATGCTCAGACTCAACATTTCAGTTCAATATCAGATTTTAACCTCCTTCATTTCTCCGACACTCTTTCCATTGGGTTTTCTCATTTCCAGAAAGTTCTGCTTCCTTTTCCTGTTATTTTCTCCTTGTACATATCTTCACAGGTAGTCATTCCACTGATTCTACATATATGTGTTCACAAATAACCCTACTGGATTCTGTATACATGGAGAGACCCACGCGTTGATGCTGGCTGCTCTGCGGCCCGCTCACATCAGAGCTGATCTTCGAACACAATCACATTTCAGACATCTTATCCTGACTATTCGTTTGTGAACGATAAAACGGTAGTCTCGTTGTCTCTATCCTTCTACGCTGTCTTCTTTGTCTCATTACTCTCACTCATTCAAAACTCTTCTTTGAGGGCTGATATTTTTCATCATCCTGGAACGACACCGTTACGATCGCTAACTGATTTTGTGCACACCTACAATATCTGATTGTCCCCAGTATTTCTTGCAACTTTTCTTTACAAAGTGGAATTGTTTTCCTGACGTTTCGTTGTTGACATTTTTCTTAACCATTAGAAAAATTTGTCTTTTCTTTCACTGATTTGCAGAGACACTCATAGTTATCACTTTTAAATTATCATTCAATTCTTATCACTGATAGAGCTCGTATTATTCGTTCCATATTATTTTTTTCATTTAGCTGGTCTAATGAGACCTCTTTATTCTTTTCTTGTATTTCCACGAATCTCGAATTTTCACTGAACCTCCCCGAAATTCTAGTTAAAGCTTCGCGACAGACGAAAGGAAGGTTTTTTCTCCTTAACCTATTTCTATTCAGATTTTCACACAACTGATTCATGCTATTCATTAACGATGGGGACTTTCCTCTCATCTTTCCTCCTCCTTATTTTCACGTTGATCAATTGATAGACGTACATATGACCGGCATGTTCTATTTATAGATGGTTGGTGTTCTTCAAACATGATACCATACGAATCTCTTGGCCTTCATGCTGTCTGCGAGGGATCATCGATCATTCCTTCATCCTCTACCACTTCTTTCCTTTCTCTCACAACCATACTTATTTCGATTGAACCACCATAAGTCCAACATCGGAAGCCGTCGTTTTCCAAGCAAAACATTTCCATTCGTGTTACAGTAATCCAAATAGTGCTGATAGCCCGTCTGACACTCGCCCTTTTGCAGGATTCGGCGGCTGTAGCGTCCACCTCGTTAAACTTGCCATCGTCACGTGATTTTACCAATTTGTATCAAGCAGCAGCAGCACGTCATACCGTACCCTAATGTATCAAAGTGGACATGCACTTCTACAGTAATCTAATATTCCTGTTATATTTATTACCATACAATGTGCTACCGGTATCGACTCCACGACAATTGCCATTGCAAGGTAGGTTGTTTTCTTTCTGAAGGAATTTGTATAGATATTTTTATGTATTCAAAAGCAATAAAAATGCATCTCGAGAGAGAATTCAGTGCCGATAAACCTCTTGCCCAAAATGGGAGTTGGACCCACATCTTTCATTTTATCTCAATATCTCAATATCCGAGAAGAATTCCTGGGTGTCTCCTAGTTTTTTCTGTCTATTAGACACCTTCTGCATCAACACCCAACTCTTAGGCTCTCAAGGTAATTCCTGCCTTTGTGGAAGTGGAAGAATCCTGCTGCTATTTGCTTAATCTTCCACCTCTCCTCTCTCCTCACCCAACATTCCATTTCTTGTAAATTTTCCAGAAATTCTCCCGTCCTTCTTCAGTGCGGATAATCCGAAACCATTCAGCGATCCTACGTTTTTTTCCACCTTAATGCTCGCTATTTCGTCGCACCGGTCAAGGTTACAGCCGGGTTTGGTAATTACACAACGATATCGATCGTCGTGTCTGTTCCTCAGTGTGGATTCGAATGATTACTGGACATTGATCGATCGATAACGTCGAAAAGGACATTTTATGCGGGCGTTTAATGTGGTTCCACTTGAATTCGTTTGGTGTCGAATGGGCAGAGGTAATTGACCGATGTGGGTGATATGGGGCGAAATCGACCGCTACTGGATTTTGGATGGATATGACTCTTTGATAAGGTGACTATAGTGGTGGGGTAGCAGAAAAAACAAGCGAATCAGAGAACCACAAATATGCCCATTTGGCGGAGGAAGAGAGAACGGTCAATGCGGTTGTCTTTGAAAGCACATTCAAATAGTAGTAAATTTTGTGGCCGAAACATTGTCTCCTGCTAAAATGAGGTTTTATGGTTTCATTTTCTCATTTGAGGGCGGATGTGGCGCAGTCGGTTAGAGGTCCGTTGTAGCTACACGGTCGAGGGTTCGGAACGCCCTTGTGCAAACCAAGCCTCTCATCCCTCCGGGGTCGATAAATTGGTACCAGACTTGTCTGGGAGGATAAAAACACTGACTTGATCATCGGCTGGCCCCCGCAAGTCATTGTGTAGGCCAACACGCGTTCCAAAACCTCAACGATTACGAATTCCAGTAAAACGCGTTGGCGCATCCCAAGTGGATTGATACGTCTGTGACTTTATCCTTTTCATCTTTTCTCATTTGAAATCGCTGAATTGCTCATTTCATATATTAATTTTCTTAAAAAAAAATTTTAACATATTTTTGATAGTCTTATATGCAGAACTAAAATTCTAATTGTTTCCCCGTACTCCTCTGGTTGGTTTGGAGACCATCTCATATGTTCCAAAAATTGTTCAAGAACTGAAACCGTGACTCCTGCCTGGAAATCATGTACTAACAAGGAGCTACTTCCTCCAACTCATCAATAAGTTCTAAAAGGTGTCTCTGACATTGCGATTATTCAACAAATCAGTGAAAAAAAATGTTCCCAGTTTTTTTTTGCTGTGTCCTCTGTTTTTTGTTTCTGTACTTTCAATTATTTTCCTTTGCGATTTTGTGTTTTGCACCTCTCAGCAGTAATTTCAAGTAGTCTAGGGCCATAAAACATGATAAAATTGAGCACGCAGCCGTCTTTCTCTAGTTATGCGAATTCTATTTGAAAAATGATTTTGGAATAAATCCTCGGAATGCTACAGAATACTGCTTTTTCGTGCGGTTCTTCACTCAGTTTTCTGCAAAGTTTTCTGTTTCTTGCGAAGTATGGAAATTTCTGAGGGATGCTACGTTTGGTATCACAGCGAACAGTTAACGTACATTTGTATGCAGCTGCTGGCAAGTCCCATCAATTCGGCAGACAGGCCCACTGCTTGTCGGCACTACTTGCAGAGCTTGGAGAAAGTAAATGTGAAGACTTACATACTTCCACGTTTGACTTTGTCTAAGGTTGGAACATTTTCCCCATCAATCTTATCGATGAAGCACTTCCACCTTTCTTTTTTGATTTTCTTCTCTTTATTCTTTAATTAGACGAACTTGATGTTTTCTTTCTGTGTAGAAAATATCGAGTTCGTCTAATAATCGAGCAGGTAAAGACCAATGTCTTATGAGAACAGTTCTTTTAGTACGGTTACACCATTTAATATAACATCTCGTAAATTTCACTTGTTTGAAGACTAAGCTCGTACAAAGCAGAAGAAACCGGTTGTGAGAGAACTCAGTCGAAAAAGTATTCCAATGCACAGTTTTAGGCCGTTCTGCGCAGTTTCAAGTACGACCCAATGAAATTTATCAAAATTACGAAAAATAATTATGAAAATGTATGAAAAAATGGATGCATATTTGTGAGATATGTAGTGCAGGAAGTTGAAATATTTTAAGATTCCTTATGCGAGCTTATACGTACATCCTCAGTGCTGATTTCTCAAAATTGAATGAATTCACAAAATTTTACAAAGCACAACCATATTAACGAATTCGTCACAAGAGAAACGTTGACTTGCCGCACTTGCCGAGTATCCCTTTGCATTCATTCACTGCACTGTTCATTGCCTCCTACCGTAACCCCTGTGTATTTTTTACAAGGTTTTTTTTTCACTGATGGGGTCCTGAAGGAAAAATCAATCTTCTATTTCGACACCATAATAAACAAGTAAACTACGATGAACACGGCATGAAGTCGAAAGATCTCATAGTCCGACTGAAGGTGTTATTCATGTTTAGATGATGTAGAGACGAAAAAGTCGAGTCGGCTTCATACTACCCTATTTGATTTCCTGATCTCTACGTCATTTAGTCTGCAGTCCAACAGCGGTAGCCGTATCCAGCACGATGAACTCGTTTCGTCTGTGATTTCTTCGTGCTTTGTTTTTTCCACTGTTTACAGGCTCAGTTAGAGGGTTTTAACGTACAGGGTTGATCCACTAAAGAAGAAGAACGCGGTGTAAAGAAGTCAGGCTAGTCGATGTTGGTTCCGACGTGAATAATACCTGCTAGTTCTTAGAAAACGTGCTTCTAACTACCAAACGATTGACTACTGGCCATGTTGTGATTATGACTGAAGAACAGACAATAGCCGGTCGACAGGTGATCCGTCATCTTTGCATAACTGGCTTGGATCTTTTTATATTGCTTTTGCTTTTGGCCTGTTTACGGACGCTCATAGAAAAGTAACCGTGGTGCTCTCAAGAATATCTCATAAGAATAATGTGCAGCATCCCTGTTTGTAGCGCAGTCGGTAAGAGGTTCCGTTGTGTCTGCACGATCGATCGGTGGTTCGAATCCGCGCTAGTGCTCACTAAGCCTTTCATATCTCCGGGGTCGATAAATTAGTACCAGACTCGTCTGGGAGGATAAAAACGCTGACTTGACATCGCAAGCCCCCGCAAGTCATTGTGTAGGCCAGTTACACGTCCACAAGAATCGTTATGAGCAGGATTTGAGTAGGACGGGCATTTTATGTTGTTTTTGAGACACATTTCTTTTCCAAAGACTTCCTCTGACTTCCACTTATATTAAATTATCTTTAGACAGAATGATTGCGATTTTCCTGCCTTTTTTTTCGCATACTTTGGAATTTAACTGAAAATAGACAACTGATTAGGAGGAAGCAGAACTCCTCGGCAGCAACTCAAGATTTCCTAATTTTAAAAACATGCCCTAGGCCCAACTGCACATGGATCTTCAAGGACATTCTCCTTTAATCGAAGTTTTGGTAATTTTTGCACAAATAATTCCAAAGATTTCTCCTTTGACGGGAATTCTTTGTTATGTCTATTTCTTACCTAATCAATGGTCACAGTAGGCACAAGCAGAAGTACAAGTTGGTATTTTCTCCAGTTATTTTTCGTCAGAGTGCAGAAAAGAGAATTTTTTCAAAATCTTCGCGTTAGGTTGATTAGTGACTTCGTTTATTCCTTTAGTTGCGTCGTCACTCTTTCTTTCGGAGTATCAGTCAAACACTGACGTCAAAAGAATTTCCTTGAGAAATCTCCGAACGCTACGTAGAAGTTAATCAATGTAGAGGGGCAAGAGAGGATTTTTGGCTTGGGAATTTTTGCCCTGCAATTTCTATTTCCATTCTCTACCTGAAACTATTTGAAGGGACAAACAGTTTCTTTGCCACGTCCTCAATTTCTCCTCATTTCGTATACATTTCTTCGATGAAAAACAATCTTCTCCCCTTCGAGATTGGCAGCAAAATGTCGAAGCCAAAAGAGAACACTTGTCAGCACGTATCTTCATTAGGAACACCTGAAGTCTTAGGCGCATCTGGTTTTGAACAGCAGAACAAATGCGTCGAAGCGGGGAAAAAAATTGATACTAAGGATTTTAAGCCCTTACCAAGGCCTCATTTAATTGTCGTTGCGACATTTTTGTACCAGCCCACATGAAACTGCACCATTTCGCCACTAACTCGTTTCTCAATGGACTTAAGAGCTTCCCACATGCTGTGACCGGTGCATAACCTGGAAGTTACGCGTAGAACATGGGAAATGTCAATTCCCATGTTCTACGCATAACTTCCCACGGAAGTCTCGAGGTTTTGGCGAGCATGTAAGGTCGTTTCCCGCGTTTCTCGCCTCACAACGTTCACGTTCATATCGAATGGGAGATGATCAACCTAATATTTGGATGCTTTAGATGAAGTAAAGCATGGATATTAAAGCTTAGATTTCCGACCATGCAGTCTTTAAGCTAGCGTAATATCGGGCACGTTCTCGTACCTTAGCATCTTTACAAAAAAGTAGTCTTCCTAGATTCTTCCTTCAAGAGCGTCGTTGTGTAATTTCCAGGAGAAAAAGATGTTTGGTGATTTTGTTTGTATTTAGTTTGAGTTTGATTACACCGTAGAATTGATCACACTACAGTTACGAAATTACCAGTTTTGAGAACGTCGTTTCCCTTCCGGAAGACATGTTTTCAAGGTTAGAAATGTCTACAAATAACATTCAATCGCGTGATAGTGGTGGAGACCTTTGCCGAATCACATGCATTCTTACCGCATCATAAAAATAAACACAAATCATCGCTTACAAATCGTAGGAAATAACAAATTCTATCGAACGCACGATTGACTCGCGGCGAGTATGGGACAGTTCGTCAGTGCGCAGCATGTGGTCATTTTTTTCCTCGTTTTTGGAGTGGTCGAATTTGAGCGCTCACAAACGCGCTGCGAACAAATTCAACACAAGAGAGGAAGGAAACGATTGCATACGTATGGGCATACATACACAAACATTGTCGGAGTGAAATTTGAACTTCGGAGATGAAAAATGCTCGCGTCCGGATAGATAGAAACAATATTTTTGAACACTCGTTGCAAACGAGACTGGAGAGAGGCAATAGATTTCTGTTACACAATTAAACTCAGTGTTAAATTACAGATGCAATTTTTCTTCCATCACTCTCTTTCCCAATAGACGAAGCTTCATTAGAACTTCTGCCCTTCATTAGAACTGCTCGTCTGGCTTCTTGCTTTTTGTTGATCAAAGTATGTGCACAAGTCGATGTTCACCTTGCTGCCAGCCGTCGGCTACATGTTCAACGACGTTTACTTGCTTTTGCTTTTGTCCGTCTCACCCACTTCATTCACTTCTTTATGACCATTCGTTTTTTTCCCGTCTGTTTTCTCCTCTTTTTATCTTCTTTCTAATTTTGCTTGTATTTACTTTCCCTGATACTTTCAGTTCCGAACAGCAATATCGTGATTTCTTATTCTATCTACTTTAAAGGTTTCCCGTCTTTTGCTTATTTTTTAAAGCAGTTTGTTTATAATTGTTTGTCCACTATCTTCTATTTTTGAACAGGTGTCAGTCCACTGCTTATTTATTGTTCGCCCACAGTTGTCATCTTGTTAGTTTTTCGGTCTGTTTGTCGTTTTACTACACTTTCTCTATATGTACGAACATCCATCCTCTACAGAATATCTATGTCTGTCGATCGACTTTTAAGTATACCTGTCTTTAAAACACCACTTCACACTGTTCGTCTTCACCCACGCAATTGACACAACTATCGCCCAGGGATTTTGTAACTAGACCACTGTGACCGTAGACGTTTATTTTGCTTAGACGATGCATAAATACCTCCTATATAAACATTTGTTTATTCAAACGCATGCCCACTTTCTGTCGCTTCCCGCCTCTCCAATAGGATTCGTTCTTTCGATGCAAAGTCATCCCGAAACGGGTTTCCACGACACAATACAACATCGCGCAGTGCATGGGTCATCCATCCATCTCTCCATTCCCCGGTTGTTCGTTCAGCAGAGGGATCATTTGAAGTGGGTCTTACGAGGAGCGAAAAAGGATTCAGAGGTTCTATGTGGTGCTATCCAGTATCGGCAGGGACACTAATTAAACAGCTTATTCGACCGTAGTCAGGTCGCCGATGGGTTCCAGTCTTAGGACTTTTTCTGCGCACGTCATTCATCATAGCTCGCGCGGACATTTCCGGGCGACGAAACTTTATTGAAGCGTTGTGGACGGACGAGTGGGGATCTTATGGCTTTGTCAGATCACCTTCCAGGAGGCTTGAAGTAAACCATCTAACTCTTTTGAAGTCCAGAGAATAGCTAGGCAATCACGTTGATAACCATGACTCCCATTCTGCTGTAAATTGATCGAGTGGGGTCCAGCAATTCTTTCATGATCAATGTCTAAAGGTGTGCTCAGAAACAGTCCAAAATTAATAACACTATCACTGTTTTCAGTCGACTCTCCCCCATCGATCTCGACGCGAACACGCTCACAACCGTTATCCGCATCGGTGAACAGTGCTTCGACCGTATGCGGGGAGAATGACTTTCGTTGCAATGATGGGAAGTGCATCAGAGCAGAATGGAGGTTGGCGACATAAATTGAGATACTTTTCTCGATCTTTAATGGTGATTCATGGAGGTGCCTCCAACCGTTTGGAGTATGTAGTTCCTCGGAAATGCAGAAATTTTTGAGCAGGAAAAAACCGCTAAATTCCAACGCCGGTAAAGAACCTTATCGATGAATTCCTTATTAGATTTTAGCTCCTTCTTATCTTCTGATTAATGTATATACAGCGAAATCCTAGAGGGAATTAGAAGAGAGAAACGACACTTATTTTGCTTTTTGCAAGAGTACGTGAAATGTTACGTAGAATTTAGTGCTTTAGATGTTTGTTGTTCTGTTGTGTACCGTCGCAAGTACAGAAAAGCGTTCTAATCTGTTTGATATGAATCTAGTTCTACAGACTTTGTGTGGTATGCGGGCACGTCCAAGAAAGAAGTCCACAAAAAAAGGCATTTTAGTCAACAGGGCTGCCAGAAATTTTAGTGGAACCATACACCCTTTATTTTCGATTTTTGATTCTTATTTTTTTAGATTTTTTTTTGCTGCAAAATTAGGTCCAACCACATTTGTAATCTCGGTAAGGCGGATTTCAACGTAACTTTAGCAGAAAGTCCACATTATATTGAAAGAGAATTTCTATTCCTGAACGGATAACTGGAATTCACCTTCTCCTTCTCCAAAAAATCGCTCAAATACTCAGTTGCAATTCACCTTCCCACTTTAGGTGTGACGGATCCGGTGATTGTTCGGACGGGGAGGACGAGAAAGACTGCCGTGAGTTACGATTTCTCCATTTCCATTTCATTGTCAACTCCTCTTCTCTTTCGTTGTCTTATAGAGCATTATTAGCGCAAGGATATTCCACTCGTTAGTGCTTACTGCTCGTGACTGTTCAGTTTTCTCTCCCAGACTTTCTAATAAATGTAATTATGAAGTGCGAGTAACTTATAATGCTCCCGTCTAATTCCTTTATTAGCCGTCCAAAATCTCCTACATAGTAGTAATTTGAATCATTGGAAACTTTACCTTTCTGTTTTACACAGAATCATCCAATATTTCACTGACCGATGAAGGCTTCCAAACGAATTTGATCCACATAACTTTCTCCTAGCACTGAATTTCGCTCCAAACATTTTCTTCCACTATCTGTGTTCGATCTACAAACGGGAAATCTGAAGAAGAAAACTCGAGCTGGTTGCACCGTTGACCTTCAGAACCACCATGTGAATAGCTATTATTCACTAGATATGCTGCAGTATTACTGTACATTTTGGTGTGAAATAATTTATGACTACGTGGTTACGGGCAACAGTTAGTGCAGGGATTGAAAGGTGACCTCATTAAGTGGTTTGCGAGCAACGAGCGCTACTATGGGATTATCGGGCGCTTCAAGAGACTCTCAAAAAAGTGACCTCCATAAACTGGTTAGCAACTTACCATGCATGGTTTAGCTCATCCCGGATGTAAGGCTGATCAATGGCAATGCGATAAATACGAATGGCATAGTGTCTCGTGTATCGCTGAATACCAACGATGTGACAACATTACCGATTGCGCGGATGGATCTGATGAGAAGGATTGCCGTGAGTTTGTTGGCAGCACCATCGTAGCACAATCTCATAACAGTAGCAGCCTTTCCGAAACATCAATACTGTCCGCTCTGCACCACATAGAATTCTGGGTTTCTGTTCCTCAAAATTTTTAGAGGCGATACATTCATAAACCGTTATAAACCTCTAATAAGTTAGTGCATCCCAATTTCAGCAGCCAACCCTGTAGACTGCGATAATCACGACGGAAGTGTGTTCATGTGTGCAGATGGACGTCAATGCTTCGATGTCTCCAAGAAATGCGACGGGAAATACGACTGCCGTGATTTGAGTGATGAAAAGGTAATCACACAATTTTTCCACCTAGAAGACCTGGACCGGCCGATCTAAAGGGATTAGAGGATTGAAGGATGAGTGCAGCTCTCACTTACTTCGTCGTCACGCAGGCTAATGTTTCACATCTCTATTGGCAAAATAGTAGATGAGCAACACAACCGCATGTGATAATAGCAGAATGGGGATAGGGAAAAATGTATTTGGGGGTGGCACTCAGTGGCGCCGTTATTTCTGGAAATCAATAACCAAATCAGTTGGAGCGCTAAGACCTAAGCATTAGTCTTATAATATCTATATAAGCTAAAGTTACTAAGAGAAAAAAATAAGAACTAGAGCGTACAGAAAGAAGGGCACTACTGAGTGCCCTCCCGCTCCCCAACTACAATTACCATGGGGATCTCAGGAACAAGTCTCCTGGTGTGCACCACGACTGATAGACGGGAATGTTTGGCGATTTTCAAAATTGTCAATATAAGTTGTGGAAAATAACCATTTCCATCTGCGATTCTCTATGTTCTAAAGAATTTGGGTGCTATCCAAATAATGAAGTTTGCTTAGCACCTGAAAGAACTAGGAGCACCTTGTTGTTCGTGCTAAACTACTACATACTGTTATAATTTGCAAAATTTTTACGTAGCTTGGCAATCGACGTGTATAATTTTGTGCTTAGTGATTACTAATAGAACTCCTTGGCGTAGAATGCCGGCTGGGTGTTGATCCTACCGTACCTTCGCTACTCAACAAGAAAGACTCCCAGATCTAAGGAGCACAACAGATCTAAAGAGTCTGAGTCGTGTACTTATCAAAAACCTGTTTGCTGCGATGTTATTTATGTTCTTCAGCGAAGTAAGTGGTAGATTGAGAAGCAGTAGCAGGAAGAGTGTTATCTTGATGCTTCCGAGGGAGCGGTTTGACAGAGAAAACCTCATTCAGTATTTTGTCTTCCTTATCCAAAATTTCTGGATGTATGAACTACTTGTAAAATTTTTCTGGTCCTTGAATCATTTTACAATTTCCCGGAATGATTTGCACTCCTAGGATTCATGCTCTCGAAATCACACAGCCTGCTTCCAATACCAATTCCGATGTGCCGACCAATCACAATGCGTCCAGAAATCATGGGTTTGCGATGGATCTAAGGATTGCGCGGATGGGTCGGACGAACCCGATACGTGCGGTCAGCTCTAACATTCTCTTCTTTCAGTTTTCAAATAAAGGCCGAGACTTCTCATTTCAAAAACTTGTAGCACTGGTGGATCAAATCTATGGTTGACAATTTTTAGAGTTCAAACAATGCTCTGCTAGCGAGTTTCAATGCAAAAACAAGAGATGCCAACCGAGGAAATTTAAGTGCGACTACTACGATGACTGCGGTATGTTTATACCTAAGAACATTAGGCGACATCACATTTCTAGAAATCTTAGGAAATTAAATCACTTGGATTATATTGGATTTTTCATCCAGTACATTCCGGTTTACTCCCATTTCTTCACCTCTCAGCGATCACCACCATCCCAACCCTCAACAAAAGGGCTAGTTAACAATAGTCGACTTTATGTACGCGTCCACATTCGCATTTTGAAAACCACACAATGTCATCCCTCTCCTATAACCATGTTGCTCTCTCCACTTTTCGAAGGCTCTTGTGAGGAAATTTCATTCTAGGTGATAATTCGGACGAAGAGGACTGTGGCGAGTACCGCTGCCCACCTGGAAAGTGGCACTGCAATGGAACGGGACATTGCATCGACGAGTTGCGTCTCTGTGATGGTGTCAAGGATTGCGCTGATGGCGCCGACGAGGAGCACTGCTGTTAGTACTGCGATCTTAAATTTCACAATTTTGCAAGGCTCTTGATGAGGTTTTAAGGATTCTAACGGCTTTCACGATCTTACGAGTTACATATTTCATTTTTTCAGTAGTTTTTCTTCTAGTATTAGGCATTACTTGCACATAATTTTCCACATCGATGTAGGTAGAAAACTACTAGCAGTTATTTTTCTTATAACTAGAAAAATGTTGTACTGATTTCAGCCCAGAATCTCTGCCCTTCCCTAGGATGCCAAGCAGGCTGCCATGCTTCACCGCATGGAGGGGTCTGCACATGTCCAAATGGGTATAGGCTGGATGAGAGGTTCCACAGGACTTGTTCAGGCAAGCTATACATTCACCTTGTTTGTTTACCTTATTGCCTTCTTTATTTGCTCATTTATTCCTTCTCTCGTCTCTGCACTCACTCTTCTTGGATTATTCATTCTTTCCATTCATTTGTTTATTCCGCTACTTGATAACTCTAACCAAACTCGCTGTTCGTGGCAGCAGTTACCGCTGCTATGCTGAAAGACTTTTCCTCGTGAAAACGGAGGATTTGCGAGTAGAAGACGACAATCAACGTGTAGCTTCTTACTGTGTTTGAACCAGATGAATATTCAGGGAAAAATCGATCGCGAAAATTTCCCTTTTTTGTCATATACAGTGTCCTGGTAAGTCTTCTTCCTACACGATCTTTGATCTTGTTCAGACATCAACGAGTGCGCTGAATTCGGCTATTGCGACCAGCTGTGCGCCAATCACCGCCCCGGCTTCACATGTTCCTGCATCGGAGAATGCTACACATTGATGGTAAACGAGTGCTGTCGATGGCGGACCGACGCAGTTAGACTCAGTGCTCTGCTCATTCAGATGCTTCACGGGCCCGGTCAAGATAATCTCACAACGCGAGGCTACTGTGTGTCCCAGAATGCTGAGAAGATGAAGCTGTTCGTGGCACGAAGAGAGGGGCTTTACAAGTAAGCGAATAACTTCCCGTGTCCGATTTACCAGACAACAATCGATATCCGTTCAGGCTTGATCCTACTGGACCTAACACTGAGCCTAAACGATTGGCTTCCGGGGAATTTATTTATGGCATCGATTTTGATTACGGAGATCGCAAAGTAGGATGTGATAAATATTCTCTCTTGAAAACTTCAGCTTTCTCAATTCGTCTTCAGTCCTCTCAGTAGTTCTCCTGCTCAACCTGACAGAAATGTACACATCCCCTACGTTTTTTTGAATGAAGGAGAGGAATTGGAAATGGAAAAGCTACACAAACAGATTTTTTCAAAGGACCTACAATTTTTTCTGACATTTTTCCTATATAAGAGTGAGACATTCAAAATTTATTTTTGAAATGAAAACCTGACCTTTTTGCACCGATTGCCCTAAATCTTTAAATTGTATATTTTTTGGCAGACCTGAACAGAAACTACTGCACTGGTTTTCTTTCCAGCAAAACCGTAGGACGCTGACTTAAACTCCGTTCATACGTGTCATATTCAAATCGGGTATTGGACGATCGATTCGCACTCACAAAAGACAAAAATTTCCCCCCCCCCCCCTCCGGTCATCCATATCGGATGTGTCGCACTCCTTCCCGATGCTTTCTGCGCCCCACCAACGTGGATGCATGTTTTGATGGCGGATTCTTTAAAATCAGCAAATCCTAATACTTTAAGGAAACTAGGTCTGAAATCATTGGTATATCCCCGATCTCTGGCGGTGGATTGGATTACCAACACGCTGTACATAATCGAATCTGGTAAGCTTTTTGCCCCGCAGTTTTATTGTAAGTCACAGCATCGCAGTGGGTTCACCACTTATAGATTATAATGAACAAAAAGCCACTTCTCCACTTTTCCAAGATTAAAAATCACGGGGAATTTTCCAAACAGTAAAATTGAAGCAGAGTACAGTTTTGAGTGGGAGCACACAACAATGGTGAACAGTAATCTGCACAAGTTGAGCCTCTGAGGTTGCTGCACCTCTTCAAATTCTCACACTCGGCCAGATTTGGATGATATCCAGGCTTCTTCATCTTTGGTTATGCCACAAATTCAGTCAGCTCTTCCTGCAGCACCGTAAAAGCTAAAATTCCGATGTCTCCCGGACTAGAATTGTATACGCTGGCATGCTTAAATGCCTAAATTCTTCTTTTCTGACTTCCACTTTTCCCGATTTTTGTGAATGTTTAGGATCACGAAGAATCGACGTCTCTTCCTACGACGGTGACCGTCGCACGGTCCTTCTCGCCGATGGCCTCACCCTGCCCCTGGATATCGCTTTGGATCCACTGAGAGGGTGAGGCTTTTGCTTTTTCGCGATTTTGTAAAATTAATGCGTTTTTAGAGAGAAAAAACTCTAGTATGTCCGTGAGTTTTCTTTCGAGTTGTTACCGTTTTTGTTGTTGTGGTATTTTGTTGTTGTTGGTGGTGAAGTTCTTATTTCTCCTAACATTTTATTAATTGAATGGTATATTGCAGGGAAATGTTCTTCACGAATCAGTTCAAAGTCGAGGGTGCTGCCATGGATGGATCGAGACGGCGTACTCTTATTAACACTCACACTCATCAGGTATGTAGACAAGTGCTTTTTTGATTTCTGACAGTGTGTACCACCCTTGATTCATAACCATGATTAAAAGACCCAAATTCGTAGGTCTCTGGAATCGTTGTGGATATTCCGGCAAGACGAGTCTACTGGGTAGATCCGAAAGTGGACAGAGTGGAGAGTATGGATTATCAGGTGAAAATGTCCTTCATAACAAATGTCTAGGAAATTAAATGAAATGAAAAATTAAATGAAAAAAGGAGACAAAAAATGTTCTCTCCATATCTTGTTTTTCCTCCTGTTTTAAAATTTCTGAAAGTATAAGTGCTTCAATTCGTCGTTCTAAATGATCTTCTTTTTTGCCTGCTTGTGTAAGCAAAAAAAGAGAAATTACAAATCAGGGAAATTTCTTAGTGATTTTTGAAGACATTATTATTAGACAGAATATTTCTCTGAGAACAATTTTTGAGCGTTCTTCCGAAAATCTTATCACAAAAAATGTTTTGAACCTACCACGCAGTTAGATTATGGTAATTTTGCGTAGTGGATTTCCCACGCAACGTTCCCGTCGCTATATCCTCTTACGCTCTGTATTTTCTCCATCATTTTTCTTCTAACTTTGGAGTCCCTACTAGCTTGGGGATCACAATTACTGACTAGATATTTCTTGTTTATTCTTATAGGGTAACGACCGTCGTATCGTTTCTCAAGGCATGAACAATGTCCCCCATCCATTCGGATTAGCCCTTTTCGATCAATACTTGTACTGGTCAGATTGGACTCGCCTCGGTGTGGTAAAAATCGAGAAATTCGGTTCTCCATCAGAGATTATTTGGTAAGTGCTTACTCCTATTCAAATAAATACTCCGCATTTCCTGCGTGCAGAACAAATTGCTTGTGTAGTCTTGCTCGTAGTGTCGCGATAACCCACATGTAGATTACGTATTGATGCTTGAAGCAATTTAAAGATTACGTTTTTTTGGAGCAGTTCTGTTGATCCAATTAACGAAAAATTATACATCTTTTCCTTCTTCAGTTGTTACGAATTTTGCAGGTCCAATAAGGAAAACAATGTGTTCCCTATGGGTATTTCCGCCTATCATCCTATGGCTCAGCCAGGTGAGCAAAACTTTTTTGGACTTTGTTCTTTGCTGTATTCTATGGACACCGTGGGCAACTTCGATTGCATATTTTACTAGCCATTCTATGAACTAATCCAGTACAAAGTCTAGGTCAAGTGAGAATCTTTGAATAGCTTGTATCCTCAGAGGAATGAGCACTGTAGCGATGGTCAGTACGTACATCGTAGAGATATTTATTCTTAATGTTGTAGCATAGTCATTATGTTCGGCACCATCCATGGTTGTGGGAACCCAGCGCTACATAAACATGTAAATTACGGATTAGAACGATTACTGTAGAGCACTTTGCCGAATCGTGATGTGTTCTGCTAAGGATGCAAATACTGCTCTTACGAAAACATTTCCTACAAAACTAACAGTTCAACAATTTTGAAGGGCCAGGCCAAAGTGACTGCCTAGCACAAAAAATCGAAAATCCATGTGCAACAGCTGATTGTGAGGGAATGTGTGTGTTGTCAAAGGATGCCGGTGGCTTTGGAGTCGGCTATAGATGTACCTGTCCCATTGGCCAGGTGCTGTAGATATATTTATTCGATGAAACTTATCATTGCTTTATCTATCGGCGTTTTTGTTTTCAGAAACTCGTAGAAGGTAAAAAGTGTGTTGATTCTATCGATTATCTTCTATTCTCGAGCAACAAAATCGTGCGGGGAATCTTTCCTGACCAGGTGACTTCTATGGAGGACCTGGAAATTTCTTTATTTCCTTTTGTCTTTTCCATGCATTCTTCTGCCTATGCTTTAACATTCACATCGCTTCCGTTTAGGTTCAAAACTCGCTTTCTGAGGCGATACTCCCTATTTCGCCGATATCCCAACGAAGAATTGGCATGTACTTTGAGGTGGAGTGTGATGTTCATGGAAATAGCTTCTTTTATGCTGATATAATGGATAATACGGTATATCGGTGAGTTATTGAGCAGTTCTACTCGCAGTAACTACTTTATGAAGCACACTGAAATTTTTCCCAGTAATTTCCAGCAATTTTCTTAAGCGAAAGAAATGGTAGGTAGCTGAGCAGAACGATAGACGCGCAACAATTGGTTAAATAAGGTGCCGTACATAGTTGAAGTGACTTTGCTGGGGAAATAAACTCCTGTTTTCTTCTTATTTCTGACTCTTTTCATTATTCTCATGTCATTATTCTTTCTTAAATCCTTATTTTTACGAAAATTAAATTATTCTCTAGTTTATAAAGAAAGCTGTTGGACTACGGATCTAATTTCAACAATGGTTTGCTAAAACAGATTAACAATCAAGTCTTGAGATTTTTCAAGATCTGCGAAAGTTGTTCTCAATTTCTTCTTTCTTTTTTTTATTCCTTTCCTTTATTCTTTCTTTTCATTTGTTCTATTTCCTTTTATTGCTGTCATCTTCTCTGTTCCTATATTTTCCCAAAAGATATCGCTCTGCTAGCTCAACGTTCGTTGTCTTTGGAATAGTATCCACATTCTCGTCCGTTGAAAGAGTTTTTTTCATCGAAAATAGTTTCTGATCAAGCTTTGCCACGTGATTTTGAAGACTCCCAATGAAACTGCTACTGCAAAAAACCAGCCAGTAATTTCACTGATTTTCAGCATTCGCCCTGATGGTGAAGGAGCTGCCCCAGTTCTTGTGACCCACAATGATGGCTTAGTCTCCATGTCATTCGATTGGATCAGCAAACAACTCTACTACATCGACAATATTAGAAATAGCCTTGAGGTATTTTTGACTACTACGGCTTGCCGAAGTTGCAAGGTGACCAACACCACCTATTTGTCAGGTGGTGAAGATCTCGGACACCGGACTCGTTCATCCGGATCAACTAACTCACCGGCAACTGTTGAAAAACCTTCGAGATCCTGTATCAGTGGTCATACATCCATGGAAAGGTTATATGTTCTATGCAGAGGCGCAGAGACCGGCTAAGATCTACAGGTAGGAAGATCAATTAGTGCATTTTCTCCCTATGTCAAACTACTTCATCTTCTCATTAACGACAGAACTTTCCATTATAATTGTAGGTATTACAATGTTACACTTCTTCGCTTATTATCTAGCTAGCCTAATTATCCCTTTTTCTTTCTTGATTCTTCTTTTCTCTTTTTTCTTTCCCTTTTTTCTCTGTGTCCCGAAAAACACCAACGCATTTATTTTGAGGAATCTAACAGTGCTGAGGTTTGTTTTTAAATTCTTTACATCTGAAGGTTGCTAATTTCCATTTAGAATAATTTTTTTCTGCAAAGAAAATGTGAAAAGGTAAGAATTTTCAAAAAAAAAAAAAAGCCGGTACTCATAGCTTACATGCAACAAGTTTTCTCTGAAAAACTATATTGGAAACATTTAATGAAGTCTCAGATAAGAATATCTATGACACTATTTTCGAACTGAAAAAACTAAAATTACCGACTGCGTATTGTAGCACTTAAAGGCGGTTCTTTCAAGGAAACTGAAGTAGAAGAAATTCATCACGAAGTCGTAAATCTTTTATTTTGTAGGCCTTTACATCAACAGAAACAATGCAGCGGTAACCACTCGTTTGTTACTTCTTTTCCTTCTTTTCTATGAATACACAGTTGTCGAACAAACCAATTCTGCACTTGGGCCACTCTGCAGACACGTTTCTCTTTAAGGCTTACACTGTTAAGTCGGCCTGAAGCTCCTCTCCATTCCGCGAGGAAAGAAAGAAACAAAGAGATAGAGCTATGAAGAATATCATTCCAACAATCCTGTATCTTTCCCTTCCTAGAAGGAAGTACAATTTTCTGCTTCGCTGTCCTATTGTAGTTTCTCGAATAGCAATTGCTTTAGTTTTGAACGCAGAGTTTCAGATGTCATATGGACGGCACAAACTGTGTGATGATCCGTAACACTACTCTTGGGAGACCGTCAGAGATGGCAATCGATTTCGAACAGGATCGATTATGCTGGGGAGATACGCTCCTAAAAATGATTAGTTGCATGAATTTTGATGGATCCAAGGTAGTGCAGCCTGTAGTTTTAGGTTACTACTTCTGAGGCGACCTTTCCTTCCAGGTTGCTGTTCTACCTGTCGATAATCCTATCCCCGTGGCGCTTGCTGTTATGGGAGACCATCTCTACTACGTGCATCAGCGCCCGTATTCAATCCGCCGCATCAGCAAACGTAACGGTGGTACTGGGCGAGTTATCCGTGAATTTTCTGGAGAGGAGAGAAGTATATTTAGTCTGAAAGGTGAGTGTGAACGCGAATTATTTCGATTTCTTCAGCCATCAGTGGGACATTCAGCTTGCACCCGATCGAACCAACCAATTCCGGAGGACTCACAAGATCATCCGTGTCACGCCTCGAACTGTGCACAGCTCTGTTTCGCCGTCCCGAACAACTCGTCCTCAAACGACGCACCAGCTTTGGTGGCTCAGTGTGCTTGTCGACAGGGTTTGTATTGTTGCGTAAGAAATTCCAGTCTGCGAATTCCTTATTTGGGTTTGGCAGGAAGTACATTTTACGTAAATTCTAGGGCTAAGAGCATGTTAGCGTTTAGCATATAAACGTATGTAGCTTGGTTACCCAGTTGAACACATGCTTGACTTCTGCGTTCACAACATTCTAGTTACTCTTGCACTGTTACAGCAAGCAGTATAACAGTAACTAGGAAGCTTTTTCTAAAGGCGTGGCCAGGTACCTCGAGTGACATCAGTTGCTAAGCGTCTATTCTTCTTACTGTGCCTATGATTCTGCTCACTTTTTTAAAGTGGAAAAATGTTCAGCAAGTTGAATTTGCATTTTCCAAGAAAAATTATATCTTCCATGCAGTCACATTGACGATAAGACCGCAACATATTGTTAGGTTAGGGTTTTAATTCTTCAACACGTCTTTGTATTCCGAAACGAACTATTATTGACCCGAGTAAGAAATGTAAAAAAAAAATACTTTTTTAGGATTCAAGATCAATCCGGAAACTGGTCACACTTGTCAAAAAGATAGCACTGAACAAGTCGAACCACTTTGCACTTCGAATGCGACACAATTCCAGGTGGATTGTCTTAACTAAAAACTACTCTGTGGTTCTTAGAGGATAAAGAAAGCGATTTGTTGTAATCCCGTCAAGCCACGACAGAAAGAATTGGTTTTAGTGCAAAAACGGACGTTGCATACCAAGAGAATGGAAATGTGACGGCGAAGACGACTGCTTGGATGGCTCGGATGAAGTGGATGCGGCTGGTAACAAGTGCTACCATGAGGTAAGCAATACTGTGAATAAAAATTTGGTTTTGTTCGTACTGGAAGAGGTATAAGAATTTCGTGCAGTGCCTAGGTCTTCTACTCAAATCTTGAGGACGTTCTTGGAACTTGAGGAGAATGTTTTCTTTTCTGACTCTTTCTGAGGTTTCAGACGGACTGCCCAGAAAACACAATCCGCTGCAAAAACACCAAGAAATGCATCCCGTCACAGTACGGATGTGATGGCGACAACGACTGCGGTGACTACTCTGACGAGGATGCGCAGTACTGTAAAGATGGCCAGAAACCTGTATGCTCAGCGAAGAAGTTCCAGTGCGACAATCACAGGTATGAAAAACTACTCCAACACTGCAATGATGATAAGCCTCTCCATTTCAGATGCATCCCAGAACAATGGAAATGCGATTCGGACAACGACTGCGGCGATGGTTCCGATGAAAAGCTTGAATTCTGTGCGAATTCTACGTGTGCTGTTAACCAGGTTTGACATTGCCGGTATACTGTGAAGCGTAGTAGCTAAAAGCGCATTCATTTAGTTCTCGTGTGCAAATGGGCGCTGCATACCGATTTACTGGCTTTGTGACGGCGATAATGACTGTTATGATGGCACTGATGAGGACAAAGAGAGATGCCCACCGATGCAGTGCAGAAGCGATCAGTTTAGGTACGTTTTTCAGTGGAATAATCACAAAACAGGATCTCTTAGGACATTTCTATAAGCCGCATACGTTTTTTTGTTGAGAACTTAGAACTGTTATACATGCAGCAAATGATAATTTGTCAGTTCACATTTGATCTCCAGATGTGCTAGTGGACGTCAATGTGTTGCGCTACGTAATCACTGTGATGGCCAAAGTGATTGCGAAGATGGCTCCGATGAGGATAGTTGCCTGATACAGGTTCGACAAGCTTCTTTTCTTTACAATTTTTGTCAGTAATATCCCAACACTAGATTTATTTTTTGTTTTTACATTCAGTAATAGTGTCCATCTTATGTAAAACTCTTTTTTAGAAAATTTTTCGTGATAATTTCGTAACAGAGATTCCAATTCATTCAAATCTTAAATACTGTGTTCAAATTTCCGAAGAAAAGGACATTTATCTGAATTATTGCTTGAGATTTGCAGCCTAACAGCTGCACTTCTGATCATTTCCAATGCAAATCTAGCGGTCTTTGTATACCTGCTTCGTGGAAGTGTGACGGACAGAGGGTATGATATTCAAAGAGAAACCTCTCAGAAGGTTCTAGAAAATTCTTCAATTTGTTAGGATTGCGATGACGGATCCGATGAGCCAGCGTTTGGATGCAGCGCAAACACGTGCAAGGAGGATCACTTCAGGTGTAACAACGGACGGTGCATTCTTAATGTTAGTAGTTGGTTCTTGTTAGTTTTCGCTGATTTATTTACTGTATTATACCTTTTGCTATGATATACTTCTTTGTGTTCTACTTATTGAATTTAAAAAAATAGTCTTGAAGTTGCTCTCAGAGTCACATTTTGTTATCTTGAGGTTCAAAATTTTGGCTTCTGAAATTTGCAGCTGCGCATGTTTACAAATGAAAACCAGCTGTGTTCATGTCAATTAAAGGAAAACGCAATGCTTTGTCATATACAAACTGGATTAGCCAGGGAATTAATGCTTTCAGCCAAATTCTCTTACGTCTCTCGACATTTCTTCCCTTTCGGGTTCTTCCTTTGCTGGAATTGCAGATTCAGATTTTGGAAACAATTTCTTATAGTCGTGGTTATGCGATGGCGAGAATGACTGCGGCGATGGCTCAGACGAGTCTGCTGAGCATGGATGCAAGAGATCGCAACCAGCAAAACGATGTCCGTTTGAGCACGTGAGTTCTCGCATGTTCTATTTTGCGTTTACTCAACCTTTCGTACTCCCTTCAACAAATACTTGTTCAAAATCTATATTTTACCAAAAATGTTCATCCCATGTTAAGGTAGCATGCGAAGACGCACCTGAAACCTGCATACCAATTCATGAGCTTTGTGATGGGAAGGAGCAATGTCCAGGTGGTAGCGATGAAGGTGGAAGGTATCCTATTATCCCTGATTACGTTCTATACCTATATTGCACACTATCGTCTATAATGGTGTAGATGCGCACGGGATCTGTGCTCAGCTGATCGCGCGGGTTGTGACTACAAATGCCATAATAGCCCGAATGGGCCGTTGTGCAGTTGTCCATACGGAGAACAGGTACAATCATCGATCTCTTCAAAATAAGTCAACAACTGCTTGCTTCTGTAAACATTCTGATTTCAGCTAGTGAATAAGACCAAATGTGAGCCTGAAAATGAATGTTTGGATGCTAGTTCATGTTCACAAAGATGCACAGATGAGAAGCATGGCTTTAGTTGCAGGTGCGTTGTTTTTCCATAGGATCGCAACTAGGGACCTAATGGGACATTCACTTTACTCGTTTTTTTTTAACAAACCGCTTTTCCCTTTTCCAGCTATTTAACATTTTAATAAGTGGTTTGGGAATTTTCTCCCAGTAGTATTGCTTTTTAGTTGTGAAGACGGTTACACCCTTGATGCTGACAAGAGGACGTGTAAAGTTACTGATGGCAGTCAAGATATGCGTGTCTATATTTCAAATCGTAACAGGTAGAAATATAATACTTTTGAAATCAAATATTGCACGACCGTGGGGATTTTCTGTGCTTTATTTTAAAAGAAGAGATATAATTATTATGGATGAATAAGAACGCTTATTTTCTAGCATCATGAAATATTTGATTTTTGAAAAGTGACTTCATCTGTTTCACCATGCTTCTGAGAATATCTTCATCTTTTCCGATCCACCCTTTTATCCCCTAAAACACACATCCCAAATAGTTTTGGAACAGTAAGTACAATGAGTGTTAAAGGATTTACTGGAGCGACAACCACCTGGACAATTGGCGAACTTTTGCTGCGGCAGTAGAAAATGCCATAGCTATTGCTTGGGACAGCGTGACGGATAGGATATATTGGTGAGTTTATTCACTGCTTCCAAATAATTTGCTTATTATTCGCAACCTTCTACTTACATTCTTTTGTAATTGCACAGTAGGGGCATTCTGCAATTTTCTTCTTTTTTCCTTTTATCAATCCAGACTATCAAAGCTCGCCTAGATTCAACCGACCGAATATATTTAGGTCCGATATCCGTGAAAAGAAAATCTTCTCCGCCACCAGAAATGGAACCAACGTCACTACATTCGTTGGCGACGGTCTCGATATTACCGAAGGAATCGCTCTCGATTGGGTTGGAAGAAACTTGTATTGGGTGGATTCGAGCCTTAACACCATTGAGGTAGGTGTTGTGACCCAACTATCTTTTTCCTTGAGTAAATTTTTATTTTAGGTTGCAAATCTTGAAAATCCATCAGCTCGCGCTTTGTTGGTGCACGAGAATATTAGTCAACCTCGCGGTATTGCTGTTGACCCAAGAAAAGGATTAATGTTTTGGACAGATTGGGGGCAGGTACTGTAGCCTCATCCTGTTACTTCTATTAATCTAGTATTATTTGTTGTTCAGAATCCTCACATCGAAAGAGCAAATATGGACGGTACGGATCGTAAGATTATCGTGAGCACCAAGATCTACTGGCCGAATACAATAGCTTTGGATCTAACTACTGATCGAGTGTACTTCGCAGATTCCAAACTGGATTACATCGATTTTGTCAACTACGACGGAACTGGTATGTTTCGCTGTTATGACGTACACTACTTAGTGAGGCCCGGATTCTTTTCAGGACGTACACAGGTCTTATCATCCTCCAAATTTGTCCAGCACCCCCATGCGTTAGCGATTTTCGAAGACTATATGTACTATTCGGATCGTCGCCTGCAACGGTTACAAGTCTATCCTAAATACGCGAATGGAACAACTGGAGATTATCCAAGCCACACATTTAGCAAGGTAAACGCAGAGGCAAGAAGGGGCTTCCAGGGCTTCCTTCTAGCGCTGACGCGCACCTGCGGGGTATAAAACCCCCGGTGCGCATCAGCGGGGTATAGAACTGAATTATATTGGTGTGGTGGTAGATGATAAATTTTAGGCTCTTGGAGTAGCTGCAGTTCATCCAGTTCTCCAACCCAAAGTAGATAATAATCCATGCGGACACAATCCATGTTCGCACATTTGCTTGCTCTCTTCTAAGGTTCGTGATTTTCTGTAATTCTGCGGAAAAAGTGAAGTTGTCCGGATCTCAGTAAGTCTCACTGATCTCATTGAAGGGTTTCTCGTGTGGATGTCCTATGGGCAAGCGGCTGGATGCTTCTGGAAGAAACTGCGTTGTCGATCAAAAACCGTTCCTGTTGTTAATCCAAAAGACCAATGTATTCGGCGTGGAAATGACACAGAGGTAAGGTTTTCTTCCGGAAACAATCAAATGTACCTATTGGTTCTGGACATCGAGAATCTTTTTAGTTGATCTAAAACTCCCTTGATCGGCTTCTGGTCATATCTGTAGACGTATTTTTAAAATTTCCTTACTGTGTCTGTTTAAAAAACTCTGAACAATTAATCAGCGATACCAAAAACAACAACGTCAAAAATGCCATATATTTAGAAGAAGTCAAGTTGTTCCCTAAGTTCATCTTGAAAATCACTATCTTATTGTCAGACAGTTAAGAAAATTGATATTTTGAAACAGCAGGAAGCTTATTCAACTTTTATAAGTTTGGAAAACTGCTGAGTTTAGAGGAAACAGCACGCCGTCGCTATCCGGAATGATCCCGTTGGCTGGACTAGCAAATGCTTTCGATGCTGGTTATGATGCTGATTCGGGAGACGTAAGTTTTACTAATGAATCTGTCAAGATATATGGTTTACGTTGAACTTGAAAAACAATCATAGTATCCGTTCTACCACAATGTTCTCTGTTTTTCATGAGCCTATTTCTTCTGCAAGAAAGTATTTGACTAATTTAAAGGTATCACCCCACGAAGTCAAGTTTCAAGTGGGTTATGCCTATATGAGGTAGTAGATTGTGGGGAAGAGGGTGATTCCGTCCATTTTTCCTAATTGCCGTAAAAAACGGTCTGGAAGATGCGGCGCGGGCGCAAGGCTGGCGCGCTGCAAACCAACACTTCGTAGACGAAAGCGCCCTGGAACGGTCGAAGCCGCTTCTTCCGGACCGTTTTTACGGCAGTTAGGAAGAAGTGGACGGAATCACCCTCTTCCCCACAATCTGCGAACCCGTATAGGCATAACCCACCTGAAACCCGTACCACCCCAGATTCGTGGGGTGATACCTTTAAAACAAAAAAGTGCAAAATCAAATATCAAAGCATAAGATAAAATATAAACTATCAACCAGGAATTACCATACCACTCTTCCAGCTGTTCGTTCTGGAGCACACTAACATTGCTCGAACACTCACACAAGTGTCCACAGATGCAGCCATCTACAAGTCATCGGTCAACGCTGGAAACAAGGTGAGTTGACTCTCAACCCGAACGTAGTTTTGGGCGAAGTAATTCTGCTCAGACTTATTAACAACACTGTTCGGACAACTACTTGAGCAACCTAAAAGTGTTCAAAACCTGAGTTAAGACCCAACTGTACTCTTCGCAAATTCCCGACGATCCTTACTGTATGGCATTTGACTGGAATGGTCGTAATCTTTACGTGGGAAACAAGATCTCACAAACAATTGAAGTGGTGCGCACGATGGGAACTCAGGTTGGTCGCTTCTGCACCGCTCAAGGCGCCGGAGTTGGGACGGTTTTACAAGTTTTTTACAGTATCGCGCAGTAGTACTATCGAACGATCAGACACCGACAGCAGTTGTGACACCAGTTTCTATTGCGGTGGATTCTGACAGAGGATTGTTGTTTTGGCTGGACAGGTCTGCCTATGGAGTCCTTTGTTATGTTTTACCCTTTGTTTGGTGTAAATTTGTTTTTAATTGGGTTCATTTTGGCATATAGAGGAATTCTTACCGCATAGGAAAACACACTCCCGTTTGCTATTACACTGAAATTTTCCAGATGGAAACGTTGAAATCGTCGACTTAAGTATAAGGGAAAGTTGTTCTAAGGCTAGAAATAGCGTAAATCAATTCAATGATCCTGGGAGGCCATTATTGATATCTTCCTGATTTTTCAAATTTGTAGGAAATTAAGCAAAACTTATCGCATTTTTTTTTACTGGGAAAGTGGCGTATTTCTGGTCATTGGGCGATCAATCTGATTTTAATTGTTTCCACATGCACCCACATATTTCACGTAGATGTAAGATTGTGTCATATTACAGACGTTCGTTCGAGATCATGGACTTCGCTACTGAGCTTGATGAGACTCTTTCATTTATTAATTACCAGCCACAACACTACAAGCCTTAAACTTCAGGCTTTTTCGTGTCCGCTTCGCTCGCCTTCACGGTCAATAAGAAATAACAGCAGCCACATTTTTTTTAGAAATTTAGAATTGCTTTTTTTTCTATCAGCGCTTTCTTCAATTTTTTTTACCCGAAAATTTAAGCATAGATGAAATATTTTATAGTTTTTTCCTAAACGCTCAGTTCTATATTTGGAGAGCAATCCAGCTTAATTTTACATCTATGTGTTTCTCAAACCTCCACAATTTGGAAACATTATTCGAAGTATGAGTTTCCTTCGTTCTCAACTATTAACTACCAACACACACACACACACACACACACACACACACACACACACACACACACACACACACACACACACACACACACACACACACACACACACACACACACACACACACACACACACACACACACACACACACACACACACACACACACACACACACACACACGAACTAAGCGCGTTATTATATACCATGGTTTTAATATACGTTACAGAGGAGGTGGTGCTGCTGACGTCAAAGTAGCTCGAGCTAATCTGGATGGAACAAATGTCTTGGTAATTGCTAGCAATGACCTGTCCGAGTTGGATCATATCGCTCTTGATATCACCAATCAGCGAGTGTATTTTAGCGAAGCAAAGGCTGGACGAGTGAGTATGGTTGCTTGAGCAGACATCCCCTGCAACATCCGCTACATTGAAATGAGTGCGTTCTTTAGATCACATCAG
The DNA here is from genome assembly GCF_031761385.1 of Necator americanus. Taxonomy (NCBI): domain Eukaryota; kingdom Metazoa; phylum Nematoda; class Chromadorea; order Rhabditida; family Ancylostomatidae; genus Necator; species Necator americanus. Next base: position 17,454,280 of record NC_087371.1, read on the forward strand.
TTACTTATGATGGTCAAGATCGTCATTATGTCTTGAACGATCCTGGAAAACAACCAAATGGCGTAGCTTTCTTCAGCGACAGGTATGTCTGCTGAATTTTTCAAGCTCCACAGCCGTCTTGCAAAGAACGTTCATAACCTTTAGATTATTCTATTCTGACTCCGCCTTCGACTCGATTGACGTGGCGACCATTGTAGGCGATGGACAGCCACCGCAATTCATCCATTTCAAAAGAGATGTGGAGAACCTAGTAAACATCAAAGTGTTGCAACCTAGAGCATGTCAGTACACCCTACAGTTTTACTATTAAATTGGGGGTGGTTTCCACATCATTCACCGTCGGTATGTTCCAGTCGTTATCACAACTCTAGTATTCCAAAATTTAGCATCAGTCAGCCATCCATGCCGAACGGATAATGGCAATTGCAAACACATATGTGTACCGCAACAGTTCAGTCAACATACTTGCATCTGCGCTACAGGATACGCAAAGGTACGATTGAACTTTCGGACACTTTTGAAGACGCACTCCAGAACTTCTTTCTAACATTTCGTTTTCAAAACGTCAAATTTAGGATGGCCCAACAAGCTGTAAACTTTTTGATGAGTCGTTTGTAATGATTGCGACAAAAAACAAAGTAGTTGCGTATCCGTGAGTTACCGGATTTCTTGCCACAAAGACATCAATCTTTTATTGATAGATGCTTTAAGACTGGATGAAACTCATCAGAAAGGTGTAGCAATGGACCCCATCGGTGGACTATCGATTACATCTATTGACTTCGAATTTGAAAGTCGGTCCATCTTCGTGGCTGAAGCGTCTGGCATCAATAAGGGTATCACAGGGTGAGTGTACAAGTGTATTCAAACCTGCTTATTTTGCCAACTTCGCTTATTTTATCTATGTTTTAGCTACACAATTGGCGAATCAGCGCCACGTCCGATTGTCCGTGATACATTTGGGTCGATGACGATTCGCAGTATCGCTGTCGACTGGATCAATTTCAACTTATACTTTATTAACCAAGATTCTGAAAGAACAAATATTGAAGTTTGCAAACTAGACGGACAGTACAGGTTAGAACAACTGCTTGATAATTATGGATACTCAGCGGGTTCGCACCACCTCGTAATATCCAGATCCTGTTGTGGCTGCCATCTGCCCCAAAATGAGAGTTTTGGATACATTTTCAATCACTGTTTTTTTTAAGAAAGATTCTATTCACAACTAAGACGGAAACGCCAAGCTCAATTGCTGTTGATCCAATTGGCCGATACATTTATTGGGCGGATCAAGGGCAGAAGCCTAGCATTCAGGTCAGTATTTCATCGCCCACACAACTCCTTTTTGAGTTACTCGTAAAGGCACCATACCACAAATCTGACGTGGTGAAAGAATCAGCGGGAAAATCTAAGGTATGGGTTGTAGATTGCTGGATGAGGGGTGGTTCAGCCCATCCCTCCTGATTGTTGTGAGGAACGGCGTGGAAGACGACAAATAAAACCGCTGAATAGGCTGCTATGGGGACTGGGACGTGCGCATAGAGGAGCATTCTAACCTCATAACAACCGAAGTGATTCCCACGTCGCTTCTTACGACGACTAGGGAGAGATGAGCGGAACCACCCTGAACTCACCATCTACACACTATCTCTAGCTTTTTCCGCAGATTCGTTCACCATATTCAGATTCGTGGTATGCTGCCTTAAAAGGTGATATATTTCATGTGCAGCACTTTACCATATTAATTATTTTTGACTCTTGCTCTTAAGCGCGCATTCCTGGATGGGACCCGCCGAGAGCTTGTAGTTGGCGCTGAACATGTCGCAGAACCTACGGATGTTATTGTCGATCCATCCAGCCGTATGGTGTACTGGGCGGATGCAAAGAAGGATGGTATTTATAGGTATGCACATTTATCGATTACATTAGGGATAATGTTAGGTTGGATGAGTTATCAGAAGTTCTCTCCCTATTGTTGTTTTTCTTTTTTTCCCAGCATGAGTTTAAGGATTCGTCCTAGCGGTGGAGCGCCAGAATTAGTGAGACCAGATATTGCCTCTGCAGCGGGTATATCGCTGATTGGCCAACAGATGTATTGGACCGACAACAGGCTCGAGAAGGTGTTCCGAGCATCAAGGTTAGTTCCTGCCAATAACTCCGATGATACCCTCTCCTCTACGTTCTGTTCAGTAAACCAAACCAGACTTCGTTGCTCTTGTCACCAACCACGGTAGCAGCTGCTCTCAAAGACCTCGGCGATGTTGTGGTGTTCGCCTCAGATAATCAGCCAAAAGGATCATCACCTTGCCAAATTACAGATAATCTTAGAAAGAGTCCATGTCCACAATTGTGCTTCTCCTCTCCAGGCACTCAGAGTCCAAGTTGCGCATGTGCTAGAGGTGAGACGTTTCCACCTTTCAGAAAGTTGTGTTTTTGGGACTTACACTACAAAAAAGACGAATTCTCGATCCTAGGTCACTCATAGCGACTTTACTACCTTCATATTTCCCATTATATACTTATACCAGTCTGAACGTCCGGCTAAAGCCGGACTTCAGACTTTCTATAGTGTTCGCTTCGCTCCCCTTCACTGATGGATAGAAATTTATAGGTGTGGTATTTTCTGTGAGATTAGATTTGTATTATTAAAACAACGCTTTCTTCCTCTTTTTAATAACGAATGAAGACAGTTACGTAGTTTTCTTTCTAAACGGGTCAGTTCCACATTTGGAAAATATTCAAAATTTAGTTCCAAACACTCTTTCAATACCAATGTAATATAGACACGAATTGAGAGCATTTCTCGAAGTCTGGGTTTTCCTCCTGATTTCCCCCAACAGTTATCACAGAATGATGTTTTGACATAAAATGACGTGAACAACATTATCGTACTGATAAAGATAACGCTCCACATTACACATGTAAACTGTTGGCTACTAGTTAAGCAGCCGTTTGCATAGGTTTTTCCACTTTTTGAAGAAGGCGTGTTACGAAACTGAGGCAAACGTGCAAGGAGATAGGCATGCAGAGTCATAGAGGTGAAATGGAACGCCGGCAGTGGCCACCGCTACGAAACAGCTGTAACACCATCCACCTTTCGCGACATACACACGAAGTTATTGCGCAACAATCCGACGCCATTGGACCCGTCTCAACCTATTTTATAGCTATATGGCGTCGACGCACCAATCCGACGCCGTGGAACTCTCTCATCCTATTTTATAGCTATCTGGCGTCGTTGCACCAATCCAACACCATAGGACCCGTCGCAACACATTTTATAGCTATCTGGCGCCGGCGCACCAAACTGACTTCGTGGACACGTCGCACCCCCTTTGTCGAATTTCGTGACACGCAGAAACACGCAAACAAACAAACAAACAAACAAACAAACAAACACACACACGGACTAAGCGCGTTATTATATAGCATGATATTTAAAATGGATATGGAAAAGAGAAAGAAACCATAATTAACGCTGTAATGAAAAAAACTATAGCTACATTGTTTCGGCAGCCAGAAATAACCTCCAGCTGTCTCTTGTGGAACGTAGGCCAATCCTAAACATGATGAGGAAATAGGAACTACCATTCGTCCCAATCTATGCCCTTCTGAATTACAGGTGTCTTGAAAGGAAGAATCTGTGAAGAACCTGATACATATCTGATGTTTGCCGATGGCGACAAAATAATTGACACCTCGATTGAACCGGACATCAAGGCTAGCAGACCGCTCAAAGTATGGTTTGTCACTTGTACGAGTAATCCTGCGCTTTTACTGACTGATTTCACTGCAGGATCCATTCCCAGCGATCGATAACCTACAAGTATTCGATGTAGATGTTAATCTAAGACGTATATACTACGTGACGGAATCACCTATAGGAGTGAATATCAGTTGGTTCAGCATGAACAACGCAGAGAACCCAAGAATGATCCTGGGTGGAGCAAAGCAAAAAGTTAGATTCTGATATTTCTTAGATAAACTGCGAAATGATAAAGTAATCAAAGACAAATGTGCTCTAAGAAATACGTTGCGTTTCAGCATGCCACCGAAATACGCCACATTTCCGACATGAAACTCGACTGGATCACGCAGAAAGTATATTTCACCACTGGCCGTGCCGGTAAAGTGATGGCAATCGATTCACAAGGAGAACACCTAAGCACTGTAATAACCTTATCGATTTCGTCATTCATATTTGACCTCTGCGGCGGTTTGCTTTTCTTCAGATCGCTACCGGTGATTGGACATACGCCTTAGCTTTGGATCCATGTAGCGCCTTGATATTCTGGAGTGACAGCGGGTACAAGACATCAGGAGGTTCGTTATTGATAATGTATTTGATTTATTCTTTGACTTTCGGATATCTTCTGATCCAGGACTCTATGAACCACGAATTGAGCGGTCAAATATGGCTGGTGGGAACAGAAAAGTCATTGTTAGTGAGAGCGTTTCTTTGCCAGCTGCTATCGCGGTGGATTTCAGGTGAGTCTGATTCATCTCTACTTCAAAAGTTTTCTGCGTAACGTTCGAGCGAAAGGAAATTTTTAGAGAAACGAGAATCTATTGGGCGGACGTAAATCGTTTGAACATAGAGAGTAGTGACTATGATGGAGGTAATAGGAAGGTGAGCATCGAATAGCACTTCCTTCTATTACTGATTTATTGGTTAGTTCTACTAGGTGATTGGAGTCGGTTATCGTGCTAAATCGCTGGATCTTTGGGACAATTGGCTGTACATGACTGATCCATTAAGCAATGGAGTATTCAGACTTAACAAGGTAGTACATGCTGCATTCTTTGACCTTCTCAGCTTCTGAAGATCTGTCAATCCCAGGATTCTGGCGGTAGCATCGAAACAGTGGTTGGAGATCGTCGTGTGCCTGGAACTCTCAGGGTGTTCGCATCGGAAAGTGACGTCAGAACCAGGAACCAAATCTGCAATGCTATTACGTCGTCATTGTGTAAGACTGACAATGGAGGATGTGATCAGGTAAGGTCTTTGACACGCATTATTTAGTGTCTCGAGATATGATCTCAATGGAGATTTGAAGCACGATTCTACAGCAATTGATGCGGCATGATTATCGCACAATAGTTCACGTGATTTAAATATTGACAAGCACAAGGTTTTCTTTTGCTTCACAGTTATAGTCGGGTCAAGACGTCTTGAAGATCGGTGCAGTTGTAAACATAGGCGCGATTGGGAAAAGCCGGACCCTGCTCAGGTCGCAGCTCAAGTGAAGGGGGTCCCTTCGCCAACCGTCCAAAAGTGAAGGGGGTAATTTCCCTAACCGTTCAAAAGTGAAAGGAGTCATGGCAGCGGCTCCAAATATCGCATCTATGGTTGCAAAAGCGGCTGGGGAAATTTTGGTAGCACTATTCTTCTTTGCAATTTGCGATGTTCTCGCCTCGACTTCAGCTCCACCGCGCCGCCTCGATCGTAACCGCTTACGTAACTGCACGGAGTGTCATGTCGCATTGACCCGGGTGTATACACATTACGGTGCGTGGCATATCATGCTGAAAGTGCCGTAACGCTGGCTCAAAAATCCTTGCATTACTACTATTTCCGTATGACGGAAGCAGCGTTTGACTGACAGATTGTCACATGTATTATGGTAAATAGCGGTTACTTTAGTTAGTTTTTGAAGGAAAAAAAAAGATTCAATTGGAACCGCACGTGCTCTCAAGGTAAAACAAAACCCTAGGGTGGAGGATAGTTGGAGACGGAAAAGTGAGCAGACCAAGGCACTGGCCAGCCATTATTCAGCAGCTCGTGGTAAGAATTCCGAAGTCATGGGTGGGCCCTTGACTATCACAACGTTTGCCTTCAGTAGTAAGCAGTAGGTATCGGTAATAATAGTGCGCAAACATAATCAGCAACACCACTCTTTATGTGTTCAGAAGAAATGTACACAGGGATGAGACATAATAAAGTTAACAAACAAATAATTCAGATAAAGAGACCATGTATGAAGTTTGAAAGACGATGGGGTCATTCAATGTATTGGAGCTGTCGTAACTACATTAAATGTCACAAAGTTATTCGCACCAAAAACGTATAGTAAGGTCAAAACCACATGAAGCACGTACGCAATTGCGCTCGAAGCGTTGGAGCATAACAGCTAGGATTGAGGGAGTATCCTTAATAGAATCGTTCCTCTCTGCGATTCCAAACGCTTTCTCAACCGCGCTGCTACCGTGATGCATGTCGTTTTAACCCTATTGTATGTCCCCAGCTGCACAGGTCGGTTGGTGGTTGCGGTTTAGATTTCTCAATGTAATTATTACTATTTTGCTACTCAATAGTTTGGTAAAATGTGGGACCTTTCGGAACACTGAACCTGGTGCGAACTGTCCTAAGAACATATCTGACACAGCACCTACATTTTTTGACTGTGTTGTAACTGCGGGGAGACGTCTCATTGCGGTGCTAGGCGGATTTTATATCTTGACAAAATAAGTGTGTTTTCCAGATCTGTAACGTGGTTGCTGATGAGGTCGGTCTTGCTGCCAGCCGGGTTCAGTGTTCATGCAATGACACCTATGAATTAGTACAAGAACCAGGAAAGGTGAGTCTTTCCGTCAGCTAGAGGTGGTCCTTAATCAACTAGTAAATGGTATTATAGGACATTCCAACTCAATGTATCCTGCGGATCGGCTCGGACTCTTCAATGCCTAAGGACTGTCAGCCTCCTTACAACTTCCAGTGTGGTGATGGCTCTTGTGTGTCACTTGGGGTCACATGTAATGGGAAACCGGACTGCACAGACGCTTCAGATGAAAACCCCAACTATTGCAGTGAGTTGCTAATTTAGTGGTTTCCAGGTTTGCGCTCTATTTTGTTCCTTCATGTCAATGATGGTTGTTTCTTTCTTAGGGTTGAAGAAAATGAAAGGCATTTTTAGGTGGAACTGAAAGTGACAACCTGTAAGTTAGGGAGTAAATGTGACCGCTACACTGCTTGGAAACTTATTCGAAATATTAATGCGAATAGAGAACCATAAGTAGATCGTGCACACCACCTTTGCCAAACTACTGCGAAAATTATTTTCTTTTGAACGCGTTTTTTTTCAGCTTTCCGGAATCAAACCATTCTGTCGGTGCCCCCTGTTCTCAGAGCACAATTTCTGTTCTCAGCCTGGCGGCATTTCCTAGGTTGATGTGGGGGGGCATTCGCAGCACTGCGTGACGAAACGGATGTTAATCGCCAAAGATTTAATGTCCTCTCATGGACCTGGACCTATCAGGTCCATTGGCTGTGCTACTGCACTAAACAACAACTTCTTGCGATATAGGGGACTTGCCGCCGTACAAAAATGCAGGTTATGTAGCTCTTCCGCTACCAAAGCGCATAACCGACTGCCTGATTGTGTTCAGTATAAGCAGGCTTCTATACCTGCTCCTCGTATGACTTTAAAAATCAAGAAGATGGTGAAATAATGCATTTTTTGTTTGCATGTAATAATATAAAATCGAGTCACAAGATTTTTCTATGGTGAAAGGCGAAAGCGGTATGTATAGTATTCACCTGTAGATATCTGGCGTCGGTGGATTTTTCGGAAGCTCACATACTGCGTTGATTCTGTGGCAAACAGGGAATGCTTCATTGACTGATGATGATACTTGCTCCTTTTCAGACACACGCTCTTGTCCTGAGAACTACTTTCTCTGCACAAATAGAAGATGTATCGATGATGTTAAACGGTGGGTTGCATTTGCTGTCACACTGTATTAGACTGCTGTGAGAACTTACTGCATGTTTTTGCTTCAATTTCCAATCGGTAACTTTATCTATCTTATAGCTGCAACCATATTGACGACTGCGGGGACGCTTCAGATGAATTGGACTGCGCCGCTTCAGTCACATGCGCTTCGGGATCGTTCGCTTGCGGAAATGGGCATTGTATTAACCAAACTAAGGTGAGAGATGTACAGGTTCACAAACGTGCGAACCAAATTAACGTGCTCATTTGAATACTGCTCGATTCATCGCCGAATGCACCTGAATATCTAACATATTAGATTGTTGCAAAAATCATCAGCGTTTTTCGTTGCCTTATCTTGACGATTTTTTTTTCAGTTACACTCTTCTTTAATATTAGGAACCGTATAGCGTTCCGTAGCGTATTTCGTTGTGGTTATTAGTGCTGAAGTGATTCTTAACGAGAATCAGTATTTGGTCAGTACCAAGACTTAGAAGATAATATGTCCAGGCATAATTTTATCGTTGCGGGCGTGAGAAATGGATCCTTCACGACAACAGGAAAGAGTGGTCAGTGGAAAGACAAGGATGAAGGATCCTGCTCAGTGGAAAGACAAGAATGAAGTTCTACTGTAGTACTGCGAGGAAATGGACGAAATGCACCGGTAACTTCTCCGCCCGGCGTTAGTGAACAGAAAGGGCATGGTTCTCCTACATGACAATGCTCAGCCGCACATTTCAAAGATGACGCTGCTGAAGTGGAACGAGACCCTGTCACACCAACTATATTTGCCAGAAAACCTACTACCAATTTTTAAACCATCTGGGCAGCTGCCTAAGTGGTAAGATCTTCCAAAACCAACGTGAAAACCACTTCCGGAAGTTCGTGGAATCCAAAAACTCGGACTTTTATGCAGCGGGAATAACCAAACTTGCGTTTCGTTGACACAGATGTGTGGGCTGTAATGGTTTTTTTTTTTTGGTTGATGAGGTTGATTTCGAAGCGAGTTATAGCATCTCGAAGTCAATGTTTGAAAACGCGCATTATTTTTGCACCAATTTAATGTAATTCTAATTCCCTAGGTATGTGACGGCCACAATGACTGCCATGATGAAGGTGTCTCTGATGAATCTAAGGAAACTTGTCCTGGTCTGCCAATAGATTGTCGTGGTGTTAAGATACGGTGAGATCGTTTTCCTTTAGTTGCGCTGCGTAAGTATTGTTTTCTGTTTCGAACTCGCAGTTCTGAAAATCTTTTCTTCTATTTCTATAACTCTCACTGTTGTGGATTTTATTGGCACCTTTCCTCTTTTTTTTATTCGTTCTTACATGTCCATCTGCTATGCAGAATTTTTTTATTTTCATTTCAGTTGTCCCAATACAAACATCTGTATTCAACCAGCTGATCTTTGCGATGGGTACGATGACTGTGGTGACAAAGCTGACGAAAACAAGTTGTTCTGCATGAATCAGCAATGCGCCCAACACTAGTGGGTTTGCTCTTAAATTCAGTTGCTTCATCCCTTCGATGCCATCTTTCTCTCCATTCAAACTGACAAATTATTGTTAAGCATTTTGCGAGAGCACATTTCACATACATGTACCTAACTATGAGAGGGCTGGCTAAAGAATGCGCTTCTACACATTTGCACTATCAAAAGTTCATGATGTACATAACTCTTTTTGAAGTCTTTCATGAGACTACTTTTCGCACAATTATGGAAGCGGTTCGCTGGATGATGTTCGAAGCATTTTAGTGTGCGTTGTCCTTCTGGGAGGTGCATACCAGAAACATGGCAATGTGACGGTGACAATGACTGCTCGGATGGTTGGGATGAGACGCACACAAATTGCACAGATCCTACTGGAAAACGTATTTGTGTGGGAGAGTATTTGTTCCAGGTAAGTTTCTCCTGTATCTATTCTTTATCATGGTGCAGATCATAATGAGTACTCTGTTTCCCAACAGCTCACTATTTCCTAAAAAAATCATTTTAAAACAATTTTGGAGCATTACTTCCTCGAAAAGATTCTGCTTCTTCAGTGCGACAATGGCAAATGCATCTCCCGCGCTTTCATCTGCGATGGCGAAGATGACTGTGGAGATAGTTCCGACGAACACACGAGGCACAGCTGCGGTAATCGCACATGTACTGACCAGGAATTCCATTGTATTTCAAATGCACGACTCGCGCAACCGAAGTATGAGTGTATCCCGAAAGCCTGGCTTTGCGACGGTGATGTCACTTGCGCAGGAGGTGAAGATGAAGCGGCTGATCTGTGCAAAACGGAAAAGAAGGTAAAATTCATATCGACGTAATTCTGCGAATCATTTCATTAGATATAGGAGACTGCAAGAGGAGGATGGCAAAGTGTTGGAAAATTAATACGTTGTAGGAATGCAACAAGGGTGAATTCCGCTGTCAGAATCAACACTGTATTCATCAAAGTTGGGAATGTGATGGTGACAATGACTGTCTGGATGGCTCTGATGAACACGCTAACTGCAGTGAGTCGCAAACTCGGATGTGCTTCTATATTGCTGTGAAATTGAAGGATGGAATATCCAGTGAAAAAAAAAGACGCAATTCCTAAACATTCATGGACAGCTGTATGTGAACGATTAAAATCTACCAATTGCTAAAGAAAAGTGTTTCCTTTCTGTCTTTCTGCAACTGAGCACCAACTTACACTCTTTAATGGATGAATTGGTAATCCACAAATAATTCTTGTTCGCTTTCGTGTTGTTCCTGTTGTTGCTACTCGGTACGCATAGATTTGAGAATGCAAACATTTATAGTAGTTCGAATGTTCTTTTTTCTTGAAACCTCGGCATATTCTGTCTGTGTTTTGCTATAGTGTGCCTGCGAGGTTTTTAGATGGAACCTTTATTTGCCTGACGTTTCGGCTTTTTCGCCGTCTTCAGAGGCCTAAATAGAGGATGACTGGAACAATGCTACGTTTATCCCGTCAAGTGCCACACCACCCTGGGTCAGTGTTTCGATAATATTATATTATCAAAACACTGACCCAGGGTGGTCCTCTATTTAGGCCTCTGAAGACGGCGAAAAAGCCGAAACGTCAGGCAAATAAAGGTTCCATCTAAAAACCTCGCAGGCACACTATAGCAAAACGCAAACATTTATGTTTCTTTTCACCATGTTTTGAGTTCAGCCCAGTATTCAGCAAATGAACATCCCAAATTTTTGAACTGTTCAATAACACTTATTTTTAGCCTACTCGTCCTGTCAAGCAGAGTTCTGGCAATGTGCCAATCATAAATGTATTCCTAATTCATGGCGCTGCGATGGAAATGATGATTGCGATGATGGCTCTGATGAGAAAGAATGCGCTCAGTCTCAAAAGGTAGTTTTTTTTTTTTTTTTTTTTTTTTTTGAAGGTAGGACGGCTAAACACGTCGAAACTAATTGTGTCTACATGAGCTATGATCTTTCTCTCTTGTTCCAGGAAATGGGTACAGGTCATGCCCTCTGTCCGAAAGGCCAATATCAGTGCCTCTCAGGACAATGCATCGACGAGAAAAAAGTTAGTGGTCACCTCTGACGACTTTTTTTCATTACTCACTCACGTCTGCTCGTTTACAGGTTTGCGACCGCAACTACGACTGTCCCGACCGAAGTGATGAAAGCACACAATGCTGTGCGTTTTTGTGCAGAAAAGTACTTTTGACAAGTAAAGAAGTGTTAAAGTCTATTTGTGAAGTTTTTAGTCATTGATGAGTGTGCTCAAGCAGACAAACCACTCTGTGAACAGAAATGCGTAGATTTACCTATCGGCTATCGCTGCGACTGTTTCGAAGGATTTGCGATCGACATGGATGACAAGAAGAGCTGTCATAATGTCAATGAATGTTACGGTAGGTGTTATTTCTCTGCTCTTTCTTTCCCTCCCTTTTTTCCTTGCAATTTTGTTATGTTTTAGAAGGCATTTCTGGATGTAGTCAAACTTGCGAGGATAAAATTGGGTCTTACAAGTGTGGTTGTGTGGATGGTTACCAACTAAGCAGGGACGATCATAGTTGTAAGAGGACCCAAGCAGTGAGTTTCCGACCTGCTTTTCTCTCTACCTGGCAGCTCCTGTTCCAGTTATCTATCATCAGCGCTTATTCGTACATCTTTTCAGGAACCTGAACCTTGGCTTATGCTTGCCAATAAGCACTACATTCGTAAGATATCCATCGATGGGAACAAGTACGAGATGGCAGCGCAAGGATTTGATAATGTGGTGTCCCTCGATGTTGATCTCACTGAAAATAAGGCAATATTATAATTCCGTTACCATTATTAGTGGTCAACACAGCGACCATCTTGGATTTCAGGTGTATCTTGTTGATCAAGGAAAACTGAGATTGCTCCGTGTTGATATCGAAGAGATGGATGATCCGGTGTCCGGGTATGAAACTGTTCTGAGGCATAACATTTTCGGCATTGAAGGTATGTAGTGACAACAAACAAATAAAATACAGATTCATATCAATTTATTTGCGAAAAAAGCATAAACGTTGGAAAGATTACAAATAGATGGAGAAACAAATATTTCTACACACGAAGAGAGCCATTATGGAGGACCGAGAATTTATTGGTCTTACATGCTTGCAGTATATAGCGCAAGACAGTTTTGAGCTGTCGAGAACTGCCAGCGCATTTAGCTCCAAGCAGCAGCTCCCGTAGCCGAATATGTTAAGCAAAGAGCAGATTTTCTGCAGGTAGACATTAGAGATGGTGAATAGTTGTCAACGTTGCCGTTGAGAAGAAATTTACTTAGTACTTGACCAGAAAAATTGGGTAACGCGATCAAAAGGGAGCAAGGTGTTGACGACTATTTGTAATGCTCAAGCAAAGTAAAGCGATAAATATCGTCGTTGCTCTATAGGTCCTTAGTTTTAATCAAACCGTTATACTTAAACAGTTTTGTCACAGTTCCTGTTGGATTAATTTACTCCATTTCATTGTTGGCACGAAATCTTGAAGTTAATGGTGATAGTGAACAAAATCACCAGTTTTTGTAACTCTCCATACTCTTGTTATACTTCGCGTATTCTGCTAATAAAATCACTCTCCCTTTCTATTTCTCTCTTGTTGTACTTCATGCCCAACATATCTACCCTCTCTATTAAATCAGCACACGTAATGGTGCACGATCTGTTCTTTGGAACTACAACCAAATTCCATCATATCAGTGATATTCAACATATTCGAAACTTTTTTTTAGGATTTGCCATTGACTGGGTCGGCCGTAAGATCTACATGTTGAACCGCCAAGAGAAATCAATTCGTGTATGTGAACTAGACGGCCGTTTCTGCAAGACCCTGATTAGGGATAGGATTTCGCAGCCGAAAGTTTGTGTTCCCCCTTTCTTTGTTCTTTCATTCCGTTATTTTTTTTCCTGATTGAACTCATTTGCTTTTAGAAAAAATAATTTGCATCTCTTCAATTGATTGTTGTGTAGGCTATCGTTGTCCATCCTGGGAAAGGTTACCTGTTCTTCACCGAGTGGAGTCTCCAGCCATACATCGGACGAATGGCATTGGATGGCTCTCCAGAGCTAGCAGATCCTGTAGTAAAGTTGGCTGAGAATGATCTCGGTTGGCCAAATGCGCTCACCATCGACTACTACTCTAACAGGTAAATGATCTCTGATTTCTCTTTTTTCAATCCTTATCGATTTCGTTAGGCTGTTCTGGGGAGATGCCCATCTGAATGAGATCGGCTTCATGGATTTGGACGGCGGAGGTAGACGACATATACCTGCAATGAGAACCAGTCATGTATCCAGCATGGTGAGAGATGCATTGCTTCAAATGCAAATCCTCAGTAGATAATTCAGACATTTAGGTGGTATTCGACGACTACTTGTACTGGTCTGATTGGAATTTGCGCGAGGTTATCCGCTGCGATAAATGGACCGGAAAGAATGAGACGGTGCTGAAAAAGACAATCCAGCTGCCTAATGACCTTCGGGTTAGTGGATAGAATGAAGGGTTTTGAGCGAGGGTAATATTTCTAATAATTCAGTCTAATTTAAGGTAATTCATCCTCTGCGTCAGCCAGCGTATCCAAATCCATGCGGTGCGAACAACGGCGGTTGCTCTCATCTTTGCCTGATTGGAGGTGGAGGAAATGGCTACTCATGCGCTTGTCCGGACCAGTTTGTCTTGCTTGGAGATAATAAGGTAGAGGATTTCAGCACTTCATTCTACTTGGACTATTGTTGTTAATCTTTTCAAATAACACTAGCGAGACTCACTTCCTCAAGAGTTTTTTTTATTTGCCCTTTTTCTTGTGATAAAGCTATGCTAGATTCATCGGGGAGTAGTGTACTTTTTCTTTACAATTATCGTTATGTGGAAGCTTGTTTTTGTGAGAATACTCTCAAGCGAATAGTCACACTTGAAAACTCTTCCTAACGATTGTAATGTTCTCGATTTGAAGTTAAGAAAGTTTGTTGAATGTTGCGATACATACCTTTGAAACCAAAAATCGTAAACGCAGCTTGCTTTCCGAACAGCCTAATATTTTTGTTCTTTCTTTCCAGACATGCGAGCCTAACTGCACGGATCGCCAGTTTGCATGTGGCGGCGACGATGCTAAGTGCATTCCTAAACTTTGGTACTGTGACGGAGAACTCGACTGCAGAGATGGCAGCGACGAGCCAGGAAAGGACATCTGCGGTAAGTATCCACATTTCTTGTCATGGAACGATCTTTCTGTCATTTTTTCTGTGTTTCCTCTATCTTCCATCTGCTCTTTTTCTCTTACATACTGCTCTACTTATTTCACCAGGCTCTGTATGAGAAAATAAATTGGTTCTAGTTTTTTCTCTTCTAAAGGTGTCTTTTCGAACTGAGGATGTCTCCATTGTGAGCATTGGTTCAACACGGTCGTTTTGCTAATCATATTCGTGAAGTCTTGATTCCTTGCAGGAGTCCGCATATGCCCAGTCGGCGAATTCCAGTGTGCGAATCATAACTGCACAAGGCCATTCCAACTTTGTGATGGTTCGTATTCATTTCCTTCCTCCAATTGTTACAAATTTTATTTTGAAGTTCAACATCACCTCTCTGTTTCAAGTGATGTTCTCTTGGGAATTTTTATTATTTTGGAGCGTTTTGTTCGGGATTATTCACTGAAGTTCAGGAAATGATGACTGTGGTGATGGCTCTGATGAACAAGAGTGCGATAAACCATGTGATCCGTGGATGTTCAAGGTATAATAAGTCACTATCAACTTTGTGCTTTAACTTGAAAGAACACAGCCTAAGGATTACTCTGTAACTTTGTGTATGTTTTAAACTGAACTTAGAATTTAGTGCGCTGCAACTGGCAAATGTATTCCAAAGAGATTCACGTGTGACGGAGATGACGATTGCGGTGATAGGTCGGATGAGGCTGATACTCTTTGTAGTAAGTTAATAACTAGTGTATGGTGTATCGATACTCCCGATCTCTCTTCTACTCCGAGAAAAACCTGATTTATATTCGTTTAGAAGTCTCTTCGGTGACATATTTTTTTGTATTTAAAAGACTTTTCGTCTTAGTGAGCCCCGATCGCAACTGTACGGCTGAAGAGTTCCGTTGCAATAACAACAAGTGTATTGCGAAGGCATGGCGTTGTGATAATGATGATGATTGTGGAGATGGTTCGGATGAGACACCGGATTGTGCACAGATGGATTGCCGAAGAGGGTGGACCAGATGTGCCAGTTCCTATAGGTCAGCTTTTCTCCTTTTTTGGTTGGTCTAGAGTTTGTGTAATATTCATATTCTGGAATGGGTTGGTTTTCTCTTGGATATGCTTTTTGTCAACATCTTTGGCGGCTGTATCATCTTGCCTAAAAATTGTTGCTCATTTGACCATCCGACACTTCTTTTGCTTACCTTAACAAGCTGTATCATTAATTTTTCTGCCGTTCCAGCATTTTTTTAACATTCTGTTTCACTGGGATTCATCTGATTTGAAACACATCTCATCTACTTGCACTCGTCCCTTTATTTTATATTATCTGGTTAAAGACTAATTACAGCTTAGAATGTTTCTTTTTTTCCGTTTCAATTCTGCGTAAGACTGTCACCTACAAGAATAACATGAATGTATCTCATCCTATCTTCTGTACGTTTAGATGCATACCTAACTGGGCGTTCTGCAACGGCCAGGACGACTGCCGCGACAACTCGGATGAAAACAGAGAACGATGCCCGACTTGTGACGACATTGGTATTTCCTAATAGCATCTTGCTTCTAATAAATATTTCTAGATTATCATTCCTTTTTCAGGAGAGTTCCGGTGTGCCACCACAGGTAAATGTATTCCACGACGATGGATGTGTGATAGTGAGAACGACTGCGGTGATAACTCTGATGAAGTCGATCCCAGCTGCGGTGGAACTAGTAGACCATGCTCAGAAAGCGAATTCCGCTGTAACGACGGCAAGTGCATACCGGGCAGCAAGGTAATTTTTTCTCCTCTTTTTTCATCCTCTGCTGGGGTGGTCACACTTTGAAATTAAGGTCTGTGACGGTACGGTGCAGTGCAGTGACGGATTGGATGAGTCGCAGTGTACCCTCCGGAAGTGTGCGTCAGGACACCGTCAGTGTGATGATGGAACTTGTATTGTGGAACATAAGTGGTGCGATCGGCGCAAGGATTGCCCGAATGCAGCAGATGAAACTAACTGTTCACATGTGGTATGTTTGCAACTGTTTGCATCGTGTTTTTCGTCGTTCGTTCTTCCTCTTGTTAATCTCGACGAGCTTTTATTGGCCTACTTTTACATCTGCTCCCTACACCTCATTCTTTTTTTCTTTTGCACTTTTCGTCCATTTTATGCAGCTTTATACGTCTAATTGATCGCGAAAGAGACATTTGCTTTCAGCATTGAGAACTTCTGGGAAATGATTCATTTTTTCTTGATTTTAAAATGAAGGGAGTTTGGAGGAGTCTTATCAGGGTGTTCTGAAACTACATGCGATGTCATTTGCTTCTTTAATCAAATGTTAATTTAAGGAGCGCCGTCCTTGCTCACCGTTCGAGTTCGAATGCGCAAATTCCGTATGCATTCCACGCAAGTTCATGTGCGATGGAGATAACGACTGTGGTGACAACTCAGACGAAACCTCGACCGAATGTCGCTCTGCCCAGTGCGACCCACCTCTTCGATTCCGTTGTGCTCATTCAAGGCTTTGCCTTAATATTCTGCAGGTAACCACGTCACCTCTTCGAACCTGTTTTGTTTGAGTAACTCTCTTCTTTGTCAGCTTTGTAATGGTTTCAATGACTGCGGTCCGAACGATTATTCTGATGAACATCTTTCGATGTGCTCGAGCTTCTCCGAGTACGGCGACTGCACTTTGGATCAATTCAAAGTGAGTGTTGGGTCAGATATCCAGGTACCACATTTCTTGCTCATTGTTAAATACCTAGTGTGCAAATGGAAAATGTATTAACGGAACGTTGGCTTGCGATCGCAATGACGACTGTGGTGATGCTTCGGATGAAATAGGATGTGGTGAGTTTCTGTGTCTACAAATGCTTATTGTAATCAGAAGAATTCAAAATGAGTAGCTCATTTGGGCCACATATTCCCAGAATATAATCAGTTGTTTGAAAGATTAATTATTGAATCTTAAAGGAAGTGGTGGGGTATCACCACACTACGCATGTACGTAACATACATAATAACATGATGCAGACGTATATATCGTATTCATAAATGTATATGTATATTCTTCTATTTTCCTTCTAGCTCTAATAACGGAAAAAGACTTGTAGTATCGTGTTATTGCTACATGTTATTTTCACTTTTCAGCCAAGAAAAGCGGAAAAACTTGCGAATCCCACAGTGATAATGGAGGATGCAAACATCTCTGCACAGGTTCGTTTAGGTACCCTCGTTTTTTTGGTACATGAATAATGGAAAAACTTAATTGCAGATGTGCGTGAAGGTTACTACTGTCACTGTCGCGACGGCTTCAAGCCAGATCCTCAGAATCCCTTTGACTGTGTGGACATCGACGAATGCGCTGGAAACAACACATGTACCCAACTGTGCCTTAACACTAAAGGGTCATATTTATGCAGATGTCATGAAGATTACGAGAACAACGTCGTTGTTGGAGCAATGACTGGAAAAGATTGCAGAGCAAAAGTCAGTGTAACGTATCCATGGGAGTCTTCGGGGTTTCTTTAAGCTTCCATCAAAATATTACTAGAAGAACCCCATTGAATCATATTCTCGTCTTGAGGATGGAGAAAAGAGAACTTGTATGCTTCTGGTAGGTACAATAAAGTTTCAAAGATTTCAGGGAGATCCAGCTAATATTATTGTTGCATCTGACGACGAATTGGTACAAGTTTCCTTGCACGGAGCTGGGGTGAATAGACATGCTACTGCACACGTAAGTTCCAGAAATGTTCACTTATAGCTGTTTGATGCACGCGAATATGATTCTTTGTTTCGGATTCCGTGACGTAATTATCCTGAATTTTCTCTATATCTTCGCAATTCTAGGCGGATGAAGAGGACAACGATATCATCGCAATTGCATTTGATCCAAGACGTGCCCTGCAATTCTGGATCGATGGAAGCAACTATGCAGTGTACAGGTCATCTGAACCAAGCGGAAACCAATCTCATGTTGGGCAAAAGCTTGATCTTGACTTTGAATCAGCTGGCGTTACGCCAACTAACCTGGCTGTCGACTATTTGACAGGGTGGGTATCAGTTGATTTTTGTCTTTGCAACTGTCATCCTTATCGTGCCTTACAGCAATATCTTCATTACAACGGTCGCAAATATCGAAACCCTTGGCATGCCGGCAGCAAGAAAGAGACGAATGAGCGAGCCGATTCATAATACTAACACAGGAGGAGTTTATGTGGCGCTCTCTGATGGTCGATATCTGAAGAAAATCATTGGCGGTAAATATGTTACATACTCTCTGAAAGGGAACTTATTCCCAATGATGGATTCTTTCAGGTCATCTACAAATGCCTACGGCAATAGTAACCTTACCATCTATCGGAAGGATTTGCTATGCTGATGCTGGTCTACACGCAAAAATCGAGTGTGCCGACATGGACGGAACTCATAGAGAAGTTAGTGTTTATTCACTATGACAAACTTCTGTGGCTTCTGAGATTTTCTCCATTACAGTTTTCCAAAATTTTGTCGCAGTAGATTGGCTGAGAGTGCATTGTCCAGTCTTATTTCCTCTGTTAAGTCTTTGCGAGTAAAAGAAGCTTGAACGCAAATCTGCATATTTGCTGCAGTCATGTTGCTTTCAACACCAGTAACTTTCTAAGTGAAATCACAAACGTTTGTAAAATAAGATTTTTGTGAATGTCACATATTATTAGGACATTCGAAGTGATTTTCTTTCACTTCTTGGTCATTTCGAAGTTGTTGATGTTAAAATGTTTCAGATAATCGTGAAAGACCTAGTTTTCTCGCCCTCTTCTATGGCTGTCGACGAAGGCAAAGGCAATCGCATCTATTGGGCGGATCCGAAATACCGAAAAGTGGACTCAGTGAATCCAGACGGTATGTTCTGCTAATTTCTTCCTTCAATTTCATTCATAAAACTGTTAACTATCGCATTTATTTGATGTATGGACCTCTTTAGGCTCTGACAGGCAGACTGTGGTTCGGGACAGAAATACACCGTGGGCCATCGATGTCTTTGAAAATCATCTGTACTGGGTGTCGCGCGATACGAAGACGCTCTACGTGCAGGACAAGTTCGGCCGAGGACGCGTGTCCGTGCTTGCATCGAATCTGGAGGATGTACACGCTGTGAGAGTTAGTCAAAGGTAAAATTAATTTTTTTCCCCCAGATTTACCTCTTATACGATGTGGGTTCTTACGGATTAGTTGAATTAAATAACTATTAGCTCGAGAAGTCCATAAGATAAAGCTGATGTTTTGAGATATGCTCGAGATTCCACAAGGGCAAAAAGCTCGTGTTCGGAGGCACGATGCAGCCACATCTGCGTGCAGTTGCCCAATGACGGTTTTGCCTGCCTCTGCCCCGATAGTGCATTCCCAGGGACTGTGAGTCTATGGTTTTTCTTGTCAAATATCTTTTCTTTTTGTAATGTTTTTTTTTCAAATGGAAGAGTGACGTAAGTGTGTCAAATACTTCGTGTTTTTCCTTTACTTAGTAGATTAGTTTTTAGGTAGTTATTTTGCTACCTAAAAATTATGAAAGATGAATCCAATTACAGTATAAGGATGGAATTTGTCTGCAATAGAGTCGACAAATCAATGATTTGCTACTGATTTCTAACTCATGAGAAAGTTTTAAGGATGGTTCTTGTGGATCTGCCCGTGTGGACGCACTCATTATGCCCAAGCAATGTAAATGCACGAACGGCGGCAAATGTAGGTTAGATGGAAGCTGTGAGTGCGCTCCCGACTTTGAAGGAGAAAATTGCCAGAAGTCGAGTACTGTGAGCAGAAAGGTGGGCTATTGTGTCTCACTCATAATGGGTTACCATTGCTAGGTCAATGTCATTTATGCTTCAGCTGATTGGCCGAATATCCGAGAATCTCCTCTTGGCATTGTTCTTGTTGTTGGTGTTGTTTGCCTGCATTGGATTGGTTGCGTTCTTCGGTGTTAACTTGTATAGGTGAGCGGTTTTTTTCCTTCTAATTTCTATTGACTCGCAAAAAAAAATCGTCTTTTTTTAAGGAAGCGGGTTCTTTTGTCCAAGAAGAACGAAGCAGCTGACAGCAGTGTGTCATTCCATGGAAATGTGATATCATTCAGTAACCCAGCTTTGGAAAATAAACAGGTGAATCCACTTAAACTTGGAGCAACCCTTATGAACGAACTCTTTCTCTCAGTCCAGGATCCCCACCCAATCGAATATAACATGCACCAAATCAATGCAGTTGATGCGGGATCAACAACATTCTCAAATCCTGTGTATGATCTTGAAACGGACGGTACAGAGATGATGACACTTGAGAACACACCATCCACATCGAGAGCAACGAGCTTTCACTCACAACGGACCGGTGATGACGTAATAGGTAAGCGATTAATGTTATTCATCCGTCCATTCATTCATTCATTCAAATGTTTGTACTCCAGCTACGAACGCGGAGATCACAATGAAGCCCGCTGTTCCTCCGCGACCGAATAAGGCCGAGAAGGACAAGAACATTTTAGTTGAGAATCCAGTGTTCGAAGTTCATCCAGACGAAATCTCGGATGTATAGAGTCGTAAATGTTTCATTTTTGCTAACATATTTGCCTTTCCACATCATCCCGGAGTCTTGAAGATATGTGATAAGTAGAACTCTATAGTGCAACTACTTAATTTCTATTTGCTGTTTCTGTAATGTTAGTACATATTTTGTCCGTTTTCCTGTGTTTATCGTTTGTCCAACAAATAGTGCCTGATGATGCATGTTGCTCACGCCGAAAGTCAATTTTCTTTGTGGTTAATTTTTTAATTTATGAGTCTTTTTGAACGGTACGATCGTATTATCATTGGATCGTACCGCGTGAACGTGCATTGGTTGTGTATGTTCGCGCTCTCCTTGTTTATGCTCTAGTGATTCGCGTGCATGTTGTGTAGTTCTGCTGTGTCTGCTCTGAAATGAGCACGGTTGTCCATTCCAAACGAGTATGATAAAGATTTCTAAAATCGTCATTTTCTTCTGCATGCAGCGTTCAATCCTATATTTTCTAAAATCTGAAATTGCAGCGTAGTAGCTGCTGTGAATATGTCGTTCAGTTTCTCCGCACCCATGTGAGAGCATTTTGCAATGTCTTCCAAGGGTTTTGATTGGTTGAGTTGTATCCAAGATTCGTAATGATCCTTATCAATTAACAGCTAACTTTGAAGTCTATTGACTTCAAAGTTACGTTGTAACGTCTATACGAATATTTCGAACGATGTCGCGTTGCGGGCTGTTCACGAACTGCTCACACAGCAGCGTATAGGCTTCATTAAAGGCATCACCCCACGAATCTGAGGTGGTGCAGATTTCAGGTGGAGTATTCGTATACGGGATGAGAGACTACGAAGAGGGAGGTGATTCCGTCCATTTCTTGCTAATTGCCGTAAAAAACGGCCCGGAAGATACGGCTTCAATCGTTTTGGCGCACCATTTTGTACAAGAGGTTCGATTGGAGCGCGCCAGTCTTGTGCGGCGCCACCTGAAATCTGCACCACCTCAGATTCGTGGGGTGATGCCTTTAAACCTATACGGATTGAGCATTAGTATTGTAAAATCATGGCGCTGACAAATAAGTGCCTAAATTCCTCCGTTATTAGTGGGTCGAAACAATACTAGCTACAAGTTAGAAGTGTGGTTCTGGGACAAGGGCTGGGACCAACTCTGGCCATTGTCTTCATGTTCAAAATCGAAAATACTATAATAGACGGCAAACAACTGGTGCAAAAGCCTGTAGATGACTGATTTATTATCTTGGATGTGCACATCTATTCGGGATGGGATCTGGAAGACTACGTGATTTCGAAAACTCAGTAGCAAAAATATCTTAGTCCACTATCTTTCAGCACATCCCATCAAAATGAAAAACATTATAGATAACGTGTATAGGACGGCAAGTTTCGCATCGAGCAGCCAGTAAAAAACATGGTCTGTAAACCTGGCTCACAAAGCGGTTATATGTCATGGGTACTAGAGATGGTGTTACTTGACAGACATTACTTCCCTCACGAAGACCCAACTAGGTGGTCAACCCTGAAGAGATTCCAGTCTGTCTACCTTACATATCTGATGATATGAGCAGAGCAGTTCGGAGTTGTCTACACCGAGGGGGTCCACAGAATGACGAGAGGATTGTGGATATACCACCAGCGAACCTTAAAGGCATCACCCCATGAATCTGAGGTGGTACGGTATTCACGTGGAGCATTCGTATACGGGACCGTAGATTATGAAGAGAGGGGTGATCCCGTCCATTTCTCCCTAATTGCCGTAAAAAACGGCCAGGAAGATACGGCTTCGGGCATTCCGGCACGCTATTTTCTACAATGAGTTCGATTGGAGCGCGCCAGCCCTGTGCACGCGCGCATCTTCCGGGCCGTTTTTTACGGCAATTAGGAAGAAGTGGACGGAATCACACCTCTCTCCATAATCCACGACCCCATATATACTCCATCTGAAATCCGTACCACCTCAGATTCGTGGGGTGATGCCTTTAAACGAGAGAGAGAGAGTTGATTCTTCTCTAGGATGTGTTGAAATTTGAATAGGAAGGGAGGTAAAAGTGAATACGGAAAATTACTCGACTAATAAAGAAGGGTACAGTCAATGTCTCACGGCGCAACCTCGCCGTATGACTCATGCCCACTGCTGATCGATCGACGCGTGTACTGAAAACAAGTCGTTCATAGCAACACTTTCCACATCACTTTCTCTTTTATTTTCACTTCGTTTTTCCTGCTAGCAACTCACTCGATCTAGTTAATTGTGATCCAATCATTCTGGTGCTGTTCGAAATATTGAGGATCCTCTCCACGTTTGCGAAGAGAACCATTTTTTTGGATACGCGCACTTGCTAGACGTAAAGGATGCCACATTGTTGAAACAATGATAATGGAAAATGAGGGAAGATAGGGACAATGATCCAGGAGTATCGCGTTGTGCAAGCAAGCAGTGTGCATCGCTTTCGGTTTCTTGGATCCTGACCGCCACGCTCCTCCGCGCCGCTTCGAGCCAAACAGTACAACTGTCCTCATGTCGTTTTGAGCCGATTTTAACCACTGAAAATGTGCCAAAATCGCCGAGACGCAAGTTTGCGCAAGAATTTCGTTTTACGTTTTCGTGAAGGGAGACGCACAGGAATTTTTCCCCGTACCTAAAGTGCGTAATTCTTCCATACTAGGAGTGAAGGTTTCTAAAGAAAAGATTGCAAAATCAAACAGCTTATCTACCTGCTTTCTTGACCTAAAGCCGGCATACGGTTTTGCGAGCCGCTGATGACTAGGCATGAGGTGGCGACGTCGCTTGAGAAAAAGTACAGCCTTCTCAGACGTTTACCGAGTGAATCGCGCTCTTGCATCGACGAGTCAGCGGATAGAGTTAGAGGAGGGCAAATAACTACTGCTCTTACTCTCGCTCACGGTTCACAGTTTACATTCGCATCAACACGAACTATTTTAATAATAAGCCGAGCAGTAAAAAAAATCGTTCTAGACCACATGAAGTGGAATTAATCCGAATGACGTCACTCAGCCGTTAAATACGTATTGCTTATGTTATTATTCTATTGGTGAGGTGCATGTGTAGTATTGTATTTTTCTTCCCTTCTTCTTTCCTCTCTCCATCAGCCTTTGCTTTTTTTCAAGTATTTCTACCCATATCCCCCTGTTCACCATATCCGATTTCTATTTATGAGCTTTCATATCTTTTTTGAAGCGGATACTCCTGATCTTTTTTTGTCCAGGAAAACTCTGCCCTTATTATTTCATGCCATAATGACTTTTTTCCTTTACCATAAACTCTTCTTTATCTAATACTGCCTTTGGCAGCTATTGGGTTGGTGCTGGTTAAAATATCTGTGTTGTTGAAATCAAAAATGCCCAAACTACATAGTTTGGTTTTCCTTCCACATCATTCTGCTTGGTCTAAGTGGAAATTCCACTTCTTTCCCTTTTTCGTACATTTTCAAGTATTATTTGTGAGAAACATTTGATCTTAAAGACGAATACTTTATTCATCTTCTTCTTTTAATGGATTCTTTTCTGTAAAAATTGAGAAGCAATTGTTGAGTAATGTGGTCAGATTCCGTTCTTTTCGGCTCATAAATTCCTCGAACTCTTTTTATTTAGGAAAAGAAATTATTTTGCTGTGGATCTTCTGAAAGGATCGAAACTTGAGCTTAAAAACTCGATTTGCTGAGGAAGAGTTTTCTTTTTGCTGAGGAACTATAAATATGAACTAGATCCTCACAGTCGGTCCAAGGTCAGATAAGCTAGATTCAGTCATCTGCACCCTTTCTGCCCAGTTGCTGCACAACCGAATGAGAAAATTGCGAATTTATCGATAGTCCTTTCGATTTCGTGAACTTTTTTTTTAAAAATAACTTTGACATAAACGTTTCTTCAGTCGAAATGCGCAATATGAAACTATGTATAGAGCCGATAAAACTTTGTACCTCCGACTACATAGTTTACATGTAAGGAATGATTTTTTAAAAGTCAAACTGTCTTTTTTTCTTTCAGTCACTACTTCATGATGTAATTCAGACTCGTTAACGGTTAATTTCAGAAATTATTTCGTGGAAAGAATTTTTTACTTTACAGTTATGGAAGAAGAAGCGGACCCTATGGAGTGTTTCGATGTTGACGTGTTTGAAAGCAAATTCATTCGTTGGGGTGAGCTGCCGCCGCACATAAAAATCACTGTTCTACAAAATCTTCCATATCCAACACTCAGAAACTTCATGTTCCTCAGCAAGGAAAGCTATGCACTAGCATCGACTGTGGTTACAGATGCTTACGGTGTTTATCTTCTCGACATGAACTTCCTCGCCGGTCTGCGAGATGATGTACGTCGCTGTTAAATCCATATTCTGGTAGAGTTGACGTCGTATTTATTCACCGCGATGCTTCTGTCGCAACGCATGATCCCTCTCTGTTTGACACACATTCTTCTCTCCATCTTCCTTTTCTTAATCAGCTCTTTGCGGTCGTCCGGTGACGTCACCTGCAGCACATGCCGATTTTTTATTCAATTCGGTTTGTTCTAAGCATAATGAAATGTTTTGAGCAACGATCAATGCCACCGTATCACGAAGATGTTGGGATATCTCAACGAATGGGTGAAGGTAAGTGTGCAGTTCAAGCTAAGGGTATGAGTGCGATCACACATTACTCCCCGTTTCTTCTGTCGTGAACTTCACGTTTCCAGAAAAAGACATGTGAAACAGCTTTCGTCTCCCCTGCGATACAACTTATCACGGGTAGTAGAGCACTGGCAATCAGCAGTGCGTTCATGATTTTGTATGTTAGGCAGTTTCTGCTTCTTATTTGAGTCATATCAGTTGAATTTCGGACGATGGCGGACGACCAAATCGCCCGCGTTCTATCTCGTGCTAAGTCGCATCGTTGAGAAGATAGGGTCACAGGCTGTTTGATACGGTGGACTTTTCTGGATTGTTCTGAGGTAAATTGATTGTGGTCACGCACATTATCTTTAACCACACCTTCACCCATTCATAGAGAGTTCCCAACACCGCAAATTTAGTGATATGCTTCCTCTGGAGCAAAAAAAGCGCACATACCTTTGTGCTGTTTGGATCAGATATTGGTTTTGAAGTGACTGGATTTTGCATCTATAGCAGTATATTCAGCTCAGCTAGGTATTGTTCAACCTCTTCAGCGCACCCGCGAGAATTCACATAATTTTTACGCTCGACCAGAAAACTCCATGTATTAGCAAGAGATTAATGGAAAGTGGCATACTAGGATACTGTCGATATTCCCACGGGCTACGTTAAGAAGCACGATCGTAGTTTGGCCACGGTAGCTCAGAAAAATTCATGAACACCAACCCAGTGTGAGGATACGTATACCCTATAGGATACGATACGTCTCCAACTCTCTAACTATGAGAACTGCGCAGGCTTCTTCTGACCTAATTAGGATCTTCTATGCATTTTTAGACCCACTATATAGCCTCTGGGAGAGCCTTTATAGCTTCAGCTGTACTACGCATAACCCTAGCGATTGGATGCTGATACGTAGTTCCCATCTTCACCGAAACCTTGCCTATGTCGAAAGCGCGCATCGGTCGCCCAGGAAAACCTAAGCGCTATCATTTGTATTTCACCATCTCGTTCATGGGCATTTTAGCAGTATTTTTCGCGAATCCGTCACTCCAGCATGAAGTGCTACTCCTTTCCGTCGCAGCCAGTACTAGCATCTTTTTGAATTAGTAATAGAGGTGTTAAAGATTGCTGCAGATGCCTTCGAAATACATAGCAGCTCAAGACTTGAAGAATGAAAAAATTGTTGAAATAAGAATAAAGTGAACTTTGAATTGTATCAAACTGCGGTAATGAGTCAACGACAGACGAATGACAGCAGTAATTTCCGCAACATTTTTCGGCAGGATCCAGAAGAAAATTCTGTGGAACTTAATATTTACTACATACCACCTGAAAAGAAAGGTATACCGAATTCCCATAAACCATACCGTATATCTTTTGTGGAAGATTCGAACGGAGGATGTTCAGTGAGAAGGTATGTAAGAGGAGAGTTGCCCTCTTAAACAATCAGGATACGATCAGACCACGTTTTCAGGCTAGTAGAAAAGAAAGGAAGGAAATACGACAGGAATGGGGTACGGTACACTGATGAAACATATGCTTGTGCTGCAACGCGTGTATTTTTCCAAATTACAAAATCTATCAAAGCAAAAGAAATAACATTCGAAATGGTAATTTGAGTTGTCCTTTCTTTCAGATTTTTTTTCAAGTTGAGTGGTTTTAGTAGCCTACGACGGAAAATGACTTTACAGAATCCTATGCGGCCAGAGGTCGAACGTGTGCTAAAGGAACACCCAACAACAAGGAAATTTTTATGCGAAGAATTTCTTATTCGAACAGAAGATCGAGCGCTGCCTCCGCTTTTGTTGCGTTTTTTATCCCCTGGCACTAAGTTGGATGTGTACAGTAACCCATTCCCTGAACCTGGTGATATTTTCATTGATACTGCGTTTTTCGACTCCGATGTGGTAATATTTCCATCGTTTCTTTGATGAGAACTACAAAGTGCATTTTTCCCGTCAGGTCCGAGCAGCACCAAAATTTGACACAGAGGCCCTCACAGGAGTCACAGAGGAACAATTCGTTTTACTCCAAGCAGATGAGCTTTCTATGAAAGCTCCCCATATTTCATCCAAAGCCATTAATCGGATACTTCTGGTGTGTATAATTACTCATTCGCAGTGTACCTACAGCCGGCACAAAAGTGTTGCTTCTGCGTGACGCATGGCGTCCACGGTGGATGCATTCAGCGCCACATGCTCGTAGGAACTCCCTTCTTTTTTTCGTAGTTCTCCTTCTTCGTATAATAAAGCCTTGGCAACAGGTAAGACTAGTGGAAAAGCCCCTGTCTTTTTTCACTAGTCCTACCGTTTGCTTCGGTGTTAGGACGCCTGCAGGACTTTATTTTAAAGGAGTTGAATCTTGGGCAAGTGAAAGTGAGGAGGGGGCACTCAACACTGCTCGTATCGAACTTCACTGAAACTGCACTTAGACCGCAAAAATCACTGTTAGAGCACAAAAACTGTTCTTAGTTGTCAAGTGGTATCTTCTTCTGAGAAAGCGATAGTTCACCAATCGACTGATCATCACCGGAAGTGAATCGCTGTTTCAGTCCGAATCCAATAACCTAAAGATTAGTCTCCAAGGATCCATGACATGTAGACTAAGGGTACTAGGAGAAAAAAGGAAGACAGAACTAGAATTACAAATGTTTTATCATCACCAAACGTTCCAAACCGGCTTACTAGAGTTGAATAGGTACCTAAGTCATATCATATAGTACTCTCAACTAATAAAAAAAACGAAAATGGCCTGTGAGATTGCTTTCCCGGAATCCGTATTTGCCGGTTAAGGACGGCTATTGTGCTCTAAAAGCGATCTTTGCTCTCCAGGTGCAGTTCGATTAAAGCAGTGTTGAGTGCCCCCACCTCCACCCACCCTAACTAATTTTTAGAATTTAATATCTCTGAATATATTTCTATGTGACTTGGTAGCACAACTCATCGCTGCATTTCGCGATGGTCTCACGTCGATGTAAGTCGCCATCTCCACGTGCCGCTTACACAATTGCACCGCGTTTCATGCCGCTTTGACCCGACTATATTTGGCGTTTTCTGTAGTCGTAGACGTAGTGAACCCGCAAAATATTTGTCAAAAGAATGCTGGATATACATGATTTCACGAAAAGTGGTGGCAGAAATCTAATCGCTATAAGATGTTGTCTTCGAAAAAAAGAAAAAGAAAAAAAAAGAAAGATTAACAGCAATTACACATGAAGTAACGGGACAGAAGTTAGATTCGCACAAACAAAGATTTTAAAGGCGCTCTAGGAGAAAAGATAGCGCCAGATTTAATGGAAAATTACTTCATTGGTCGTGGTTGTTATACGAGACCACGGATCTCCCTCACTAGAGGGATCACAGCCGGTTAGTCGCGAGACTACATGGCGCGTCCCCGGGTGGCGGATAGGGGGCTAATCGCGGACCAAAAGCGACCTTGTGCTTGCCCAGAGACGCAGGTGGATTCAGGGGATGGACTCCCTGTTTCTGCTGAGCCAGGACTGACTCATGACAACCTTGTATCCCGCACGTCAGTTCGGCCAAAAGCCTGTAATCAAGTGACTGGGAGGTACAAGGGAGGCGGTTTGGAGTCGCCTCCAACAAATAAGCTCCACATGTCCACTCCGGGAGAGCGGAAGTTCTCCCAGAAACTCATAGGACTAGAGGCTTGCAACCTGCCCGTGGGTTTTAAAATTTTATGCAAAACACAGTAATAGAAAAGAGTCTCCTGATTCCGAAGGAAAGCCTGGTACGGTAGCGCCAGGTGGGACGGGGTTGCAGGAGTCATGTAGGCTGCCGAAACGGAAAAGGACTAGGATGACGATCTGTACTTATAACGCACGTACGCTTGCATCGGAAGCAGCCATCGAAGAGCTGATGATGCAAGCCAAGAAGATCAAGTACGACGTCATCGGACTGACCGAGACGAGACGACGTCACCCTCTCAACGCCGTATATGAAACTGGAGAAGAACTGTTCTTAGGAACATGCGACTGTAGAGGTGTTGGTGGAGTTCGCGTCCTCGTCAACACGAGAACGGCAAAGAACATCGACTCTTTCGAACAACTTACGACCCGAATCGGACGTCTGCGGATAAGAAGATGTGGTCCAATACCAGCTTTGACTATCTTCGTCGCTTACGCTCCAACATCAAGCTACGAAGAACAAGAAATCGAAGCTTTCTATATGGACGTAGAGAAGCTCTACAGAGAAGATCATACTTTCTATAAGGCCGTAATTGGTGATTTCAACGCCAAAGTTGGCCCCAGAAGAACGCCTGGAGAATTTCACACCGGAACACATGACCTTCAGTGGGATGAGCAGGGAGAGAGGCTTTCAGAGTTCATCATGACGAATAAGACCATCCATGGGAACTCGCAATTCCAGAAGCCCTCCTCTCTACGTTGGACGTGGGAGTCACCCGGTGGAGGGTACCGTAATGAAATAGACCACATCATTGTCAATAAAAGGTTCTGCCTGACGGACGTCGCTGTTGTACCAAAGTTCAATACGGGATCGGACCATCGCCTCCTTCGAGGCAGATTTTCCTTCACAAGGAGAGCAGAGAAAGCCGCCAAGTTCAGAGGGAGAAATCCCAGGACTATCATCAACTGGGATCTCTTCGCTACGTTAGCCGGCTTTTGGGAAGATTCTGCAATGGACAACATCGACGAGGAATGTGACCGGCTCGTTGAACACCTTCACGACTGTGCGAAGAAGGCTGAGAGTTTTAAAACCACCAAGAGACGCCTGTCTCTTGAAGCTCTTGAGCTGATACGCCAGCGTGGAGCAGCACGAACCGCAGGGAACCAAGCACTCACGTACGAGCTCGCAAGGCTTTGCAGAGAGGCGATAAAGGAAGACCTTAAAGAGAGAAGAGCAGAAGTGCTGGCTGAAGCTGCAGAGGCGGGGAAAAGCGTCCGCTATGCCCGTCGGGACTTCGCCAGTCACAAGACGAGGATGACTGCTCTCCGGAACCCAAAGGGAACAGCCATTGCGTCGAGAAGGGGGATGGAGAAAATCATCTACGACTTCTACTCTGATCTCTTCGACAGCCATGTCCACTTGCCTCCTCACCGCCTGAGGGAAGATGGACAAGTCATTCCAGAGGTTCTCCCGTCCGAAATACGACATGCTATCATGTCGGTAAGAAATCGTACGGCACCCGGTCCCGACAGAATAAGACCAGAACACCTGAAGAGCCTTCCGCCAGTACTCACCAACACCCTGGCGAGGCTCTTTACACGTTATCTGTCGGAATGCAAGGTTCCTAAACAGTGGAAGACCAACAAGACCGTGTTGTTGTATAAAAAAGGAGATCCACATGACATCGGCAACTATCGTCCAATCTGCCTACTGTCCGTCATCTATAAGCTCTTTACAAGAGTGGTCCTTAATAGGATTGAAAAAGTCCTGGATGAAGGACAGCCATGCGAGCAAGCAGGGTTTCGAAAAGGATTCAGCACGATTGACCACATTCACACTGTTTCGAAACTCATCGAGGTATCACGAGAGTACAAGATGCTGCTCTGTCTCACCTTCATCGACTTGAAGAAGGCCTTTGATTTAATTGAGACGGAAGCGGTCGTGGAAGCCTTGGACAACCAAGGCGTCCCTACTCAGTACATAAAGGTACTTCGAGAGTTGTACAGTAACTTCGCGACCGGAATTTCGCCATTCTACAAGAACATCATCATTGACGTGAAGAGGGAGGGTCCGACAGGGTGATACGATTTCACCCAAAATATTCGCAGCCACCCTCGAGAATGCGAAAGTTGGAATGGGACAACATGGGAGTGAAGGTTGATGGTCGGCAGCTACACCATTTGCGCTTTGCTGATGACATCGTACTGATAACACCTAGCATCAGCCAAACGGAAGCGGAAGCGGACCGAATTCGACGAAACATGTGGATGCATCGGTCTTCAGCTGAAGACCATGTTACATGGCTGGCTACAAAAGACCATGTTCATGCGGAACGGATGGGTCTCGGATGCCCCATTCACGCTCAACGGAACGAACATATCCGAATGCACCAGCTACGTTTATTTGGGTCGGGAACTAAACATAATGAACGACCTGGCCCGCGAGCTGGGCAGGAGGAGACGAGCAGCTTGGGGAGCGTACAAGAGCATCGAGGATGTAGTAAAGAAGACCAGGAACACCCGGCTCCGTGCTCACCTCTTCAACACCACCGTACTTCCTGCACCGACCTATGCTTCGGAAACCTGGGCATTTCGCAAGCAGGAAGAAAACGCAGTGAGCGTCATTGAACGCGCAATTGAGAGACTGATGCTAGGAGTATCCCGTTTCACGGAAGTGAGGGACAGGATTCGAAGTCCTCTCCTACGTCAACGATCGACGCCGCCGCGTTTGCCAAGGAAAGTACAATAAGTGTGCCGGACACGTGATGCGCTTTAATGACAACCGTTGGACCAGAGCCGTGAGCGACTGGGTTCCCCGCGATATCAAGCGCACTACAGGAAGACCGCCGACCCGATGGTCAGATTTCTTCACGAAGTCCTTGAAAGAAAAATATGATGCTCTTCGTGTCCCACGCGAAAGGAGGAACCACTGGGCTACTCTGGCACGCGATCGGGACAAATGGAAGAATTACTGGCGCCCGCTCGACCAGTTCGAAGATCAACGGGTGTCAAGGTAATCAAGGTAATCAAGGTTATACGAGAAGGAGTGAAAGACCATGAAAAAGAAGAAGAAGACAGTTCGCTGGAACTTGTCGCGCGTTGCTGAGAAGGAGAAGTCAATTCTGGAGAATATTCATGCAAATGTAACACACTTGCTCAAAATTCATCGCTGATATCTCAAAACAGTCTATTACTGTGCATAGATATGCAACATTTCAATGCGTTTTTCGAAAACACTTTAGCTTTGACCAAGTTTGTAGCTTGTGTAATTCTCTTGTGGAATTACGAACGGCGACTTAGCATCATACACCTACAGTTACAACAAAAGAGTCATGAATAACTCCTTATTTGATGCGGTAGTAATCGAGGGGAATTTTTGGGTTTTTTCACTGAAAAAAGATCACTAAAACGTCATTCCAGTTAGAATTTTCATTCTCAAGGTATTGTTAAATTTGGTGAGACTTTTCTACGTAATGCTATTCCTGGAGTTGGCAAAGATGAGATTAAGAGGGGAAGAGAGGGAGAGAAAAAGGCCATTAAGCGCTGTAGATATGATCACTCTTGAACGTGTGCAGCCGGACGAGCGCAACGCGTCTGCGGCGCTCAACGCGCTCTCTCTCTTTCTCTCAGCGCTTGCGAGCACTTCCTTTCCTCTCCTCTATTCTCCAATCAAAAGTAATGCGGTTAAACGCGTTCGGCGCCGACTTCATTTTGGAAAATATATCAAATGCACCACTCAATGTAATGCTTTGATACTCTCTGACCGTTGTTTTATTTATTAGGTTATTAGGCTGGGGCGTAATTAATTTCTTAAACGGACCGCATGCTTCAAATTGCTATAACTCAGCTTAAACCCAACTCTATTAATCGGAATAAAATGTATCAGGATCCACATATCTTTTCCAGGGAAATTCTAATAAACTTAAGCCTTTAATATAAAAAATGAAATTACAGGAATCAACAAAATTATGGAAAGCACTTTCAACATCGTCTGAATTAGTGAACTGTCGCTGACACAAATGTGAATCAAGAGCTCGAAAAAAGCGATGATTTGTTGGGGAAACGTCTGGGGAATACGTTGAGTGAGGGAGAACCCAAATGGGTTAATTTTTGCCGGGTTATTTGTGCGGTATGTGGCCTTGCGTTGTCTTACAGCAGAATCGGCCCTCCTCTGTTCACCGGCCACAATTTTTGCAACTTTTCACATATATGCTCTAAATCACAGCAGAAGAAATCTGCTGTAATTTCTGGCCTCCTTGCATGAAATTGTAGCATCATCAAACTGTAAGCATGACTTTTTGGGGTGAAGACCGGGGTCAGGAAAAGTGTTTGGAGGAGCATCTTCATCTATCCACACAAATCCACGTTTCCTATTATCTTAAAGAACCCACTTTTCGTGACATTTTCACCTAGCCAATTTCCGCCAAATGTCTAACTGCTGTATTGTGATGCACCGCCCAGGTCTTCTGCTAACTTCCGTTTGTTAGTCTCCGGATTTGCTTCCACGGCTCTCTCCAGATCTTCATTATCAAACGACGACCTGCGACCGCGACCTGGTTTTCCTTCGAGATCAAAATCGCTAGGAGCGAATTTTTTAAATGAGAGCTCCACTGTCCGTTCGCAAGGACAGTCTGACCCAAAAGCTCCGCCAAGGTCACGAGATGCTTCTGCCGCTTAGTGTACCAGTTTAAATTCGGAAAGCTAGTAAGACTCGATAGTCACGTCGGTCGGAAAAGGCCGCTGAAAAAATTAGAGCGACAGCTAAATATATATTTGAAGGAGCAGAAAAAACCTACAAAACGGTATGTGTTGTCTGCCTTGAGATGAAATAATTTGGGATAAAAAATTGTTTTATTTGCACATACCTCGAAAGTGAAATTAATTTTGCACCAACCTAATATTATTCACTGATTTTAAAGAAATGTTTTCAAGTTATTTGTTATACTTGAGGTTTTTACGATTTCGTTTCCTTTCAGCAGTGGCTTGAAGGTAAACGTAAGATCGAGCTTGTATCGCTGAGAAAGACGCAACCTCTTAGCCACAGTGTGGTTCTTGAAGGTATAGACCCCTCAAACATTATTTCTCGGGATGATGCGCTAAAAATGTAAGCTGCTCCTTTTGGTAATAATGACATTAAAGTGAGCCGCACGAACAGCTGCTGACTTTCAGACCGTCTATCCGAGAATGGTGGGAAGGTGACACTATGGCTGGATTTCATACTGTAATTCGTAACAAAGAAGATATTTTGGTTCTGATTCGGATAGGTAGTGACTTTTGCGATTTGGTGGATGCAATAAGTCTAGAGTGACGAGTTGTTTTCTATGTACATTTGTTTCAATAGTTTTTTTGAAGGATCTTGCTCAGTAAGTTGTTAACTATAAACATCTGTTGAATAAATTTGAAACATAACCGATGTATGCAACTGTTCAAAATATAAGATAGGTGGATACTGAGGGAAAACGACACGTCGTTACTTTGTCACCAACATTGCCCATTATGTATGTTGTGTTGCTGCAATATAGGATAGGTAGTACAGAGCAGGAACTGCGTTGAGCAGAAGTTCCGCTCTGATCTTTGTGGGCTCGTCGCAGAAAATTGTAGAAACTGTGACGGTGTTTGTAGTCTAGGAAGATGTCAAAATTAATGAAAGATTTCGCTAGTACAACATAACAATATTTATCTACCACATACTAAAAAAAATGAAGAAAATTGATCCAAGGCGCTTTTTGCTTACTGTAGAGGCGAGTCAGTGCATTCCGTCACTGAAGACGCGTCGCTTCAGTACGATACAA
The DNA here is from genome assembly GCF_031761385.1 of Necator americanus. Lineage (NCBI taxonomy): Eukaryota > Metazoa > Nematoda > Chromadorea > Rhabditida > Ancylostomatidae > Necator > Necator americanus. Next base: position 17,489,266 of record NC_087371.1, read on the forward strand.
CCCACTCGACGCCGACAGCAGCTGTTTTAGGGTCAAAACAACATGAAGCAGGCTGCGGCTTCTTTCGATGTGGAGCGTCGCGATTACGAGCGCACTGGAACTCTTGCTGGCACCATCCACCGCTGCAGTTTTCGATGGTCCCACCTTTGTTCCAACTGCTGTCTCCACAGCAGCGTTTCGAGCGCGTACGCAAATGCACAGTGCTTCATGTCGTTTGGACCCAACTAGAATCTTATTTCTCGTAGAGTTAGAAAATTGAGGGATTCTTGGAGCACTTGTGATCTACAATACAAGGTGGAGACTTTGTATTAGTGCATAGTCGGACCAAAACGACGTGAAGCACGGTGCACTTGCGTAAGCAACTGAACTCAAAGCAGTGAAGCGTAACGGTTGGGATCAAGTGATTACCCCTGCCACTACCGTTCATTGCTGCACTTCGCGATTCGCATCTCGATTCCAACCGCCATTTCCACTGCGCCGCTTAGAGCACAACTGAACCGTGGTTCATGTCGTTTTGACTCTACTAAAATGACTATGCGTGCTCTATATGCAAACTACTGATTTCATCCAAAGCGCTGGTTCGTTTATGGATTGTATCAGGCTAATGCACTGTACTCGTACTCCAGACGTGCCAAAACCTAGCCGTCTGCGACCTTTGGATTTTCGATTGTAATAATGTAATAGAATACCGGTTCTATCTATTCCTTGACATTGACTTTTGCGCACTTTCTGCCTAGTGTTAGCAAATAAAGTTCTGAAAACTAAAACAACACTCGAGGTTGGGACATCGTTCAAGTAGGATCAAACCGACATACAGCACGGTGCAGCTGCCGGTGTAGCTCGTGTCAGTGCACTGCAATCTACCTACCACCTACGGTATTGTACAAGCCTAAAGTACTATGTACGACCCCTGCAACGGACCAATCAAGTTGCTGCTTCTCCACCCACGAGCCATCCCCATTCCTACTGCGAACCATCTATCAGTCACGCATCCTACAAGCATAATACCAAGTAAAATTTTCTTTTATACGATTATACAACCTGGTGGAGGAGTTTGGATCAACGTCGTCAAGATGTGAATTTGTACGATTGCGGGATCGCAGAAGACTCGAAATCTGGATCCCTGTTCCGACCCGCATCCCTGATGTCTTGCGGAGACAGCAGAGGACCACAATAAGAACGCGTTTTATGATGAACTCAATACGTTGGTATCAAAGATACCAAACCAGCAGGCGGTAATTGTCGGAATTGACGCAAATGCAAAGAAGGGACCTGAACAACAATCCGATGTGCTTGGAAAAATGGCTCTCTCACATAGATCAGACATAGGACAACTGAAATCGCCTGAATGACCTTGCGAACAGACGAATCTCATCAATGCATCCACGTTTAAGATGAATCATTGACGTCACCAGCTCACCGGCGAAGGACAACACCGTTAACGTCAGAAGAGTAGCGAAAACGGAAGATGCCGACTCTTACGCTTCACCTAGATTACGTTCTAATGAAGAACATATTTTTGTAAGATATCCGAAAATCCAGAGCTGTCTGGGACGTCGCATTCGATTCCGACACACCGCCCAGTTCTTCTCAGCTTAATGGTACAGTTCCAGAAAAGGTATCGGGGAGCTCAACATCAACCGAAGTTCGATTTGGCAGGTCTGAAAAACGAGGAATGCAGAAAGAAGTTCCTCCATCGAATGTCGATCAGTGGACCAATAAACGAGGGAACAACGCTAACTCTTTCACCTAATGCATGCAGGATGCTGAAAAGAAAACGGTCCCGACTTTGCACCGAGTTTGCAGAGTTTACACACTATTTGCATCTGCGGACATTCAAGCACTTTGCTGAACCAATAAGCGCCGTCAGTCCTTGAACTCGTACACGCCCAAAGACAGACATACATCACGGTCAGCGAAGAGTCACCGACGGAGTCGAGGGGCTAGTCTGTATTCCAAAAATGAAGAATGGAAAATCTGGCGGAGGCGATGGAGTTAGTGCAGAGATGCTGAAATCTCTTCCTCCTGGGATTTGCGAGATGACGAAGATCATTCGTTCAATATGGATTTGCGAAAGGCTTCCTGAATCGTGAAGACCCGTTATTATAACTCCTCTCCACAAGAAGCTATTCGTTGCGGAACCCGGTGATTACCGAGAAATATCACTGCAGCGTGCAATGTGCAAGGTGTTGGAGCGGATCATCCTAGATCGACTAATCCGACATCGCGAAGAAACGACCCGTGACGAACAAGCCGGCTTTCTCTCCTCGACTCTCCTCACCGAGGAAGTCTACTCAATGCGCTTCGCGCCGATGGAGTTCCAGAAAAATTCATACGCCTAATAAACATAATGAATAGAAGAACAACTGCTGCGGTCCGAACACCAGCTGGATGTACTACACCGTTCGAAGTGGAATATGAGACAAGAAGCCGTGGCGACACCCTATCTGTTCAATTTTGCCATCGATGACATAATGCGGAGAACAGTTGAGCAGTGTCCCACTGATGTCATTTTAGCACGTTCCGCACGTCCCTCGGTGGATCTCGAGTACGCTAACGATGTAGTAACATTCGCTTCTAGCAGTGCGAAGTTACAACATGTTGTGAACCTTGTATCGAAATTAGCTTCAGCATACGGACTGTGACTCCGCCATGATAAATGCAAGCAGTTGAGGGTCTCGAGGAGACGGGAATCAGGGTGGACGGACAACCTATCGAACTCGTGGATGAGTTCTGTTATTTGGGCTGTATGCTGAAAAACGATGGCAACTACGAGAGAGATATTCAGCAAAGATTTGCTGGAGCTAACTCGGCATTCAACTCACTGACCAAGTGCCTGTGGTCGACCTCCATCGCTACAAGTCAAGCTACAAGTCTTCCTATCCGCAATTCGACCTATCACATTGTACAGATCGGAGACTTGGGCAGCGCCGGCGACAGTGATGGAGAAGCTTGATTGCGTAGAGAGAAAACTGTTTAGACGACTGGTAGGCTACTTTTGACCGTTTTATGCCATAACGAACGAACGCTGACACGTGAAAAACGTCAATATCTGCCCGGCCTTCTAAAGTAGTCATGGAAAACCGTCTCCGCTTCTTTGGCCACGTTATGAGGAGACCGTCTGATCGTTTTGTCAAAGTTGTCCTAAGGATCCTTCTAGATCCTAATTGGAAGAGGCCTTCTGGTCATAAATGAACGTTCTGGGGGGGGGGGGGGGGGAAAGGTGGTGGTGAAGGAAGATCTGAGGATGCTTTTCGTTGGTGGGCAGTTCAGACTAGACGTGAAATTCCGCCGCTTATGATACAGCGACGGATGAGTAGATTCTGTGCAATCTCTAGCTGAAGATCGAACAGGATGGGCTCGGATATGTTCAAGGACGACATACCCGCGTTAGGCCGTAACACCCGGCCGCCGGTCAAGTCAAGTAAGTAAAACTCTTCTTTTAAAAACCACAATTCCCAGCTTCCGAAAATTATTAACGAAAACCTCTTGACTATGTTTGTCCAAAAATTGCGGGCTGTTTTGATACCATCTTCGAAAAACTATGGTGTTCCCCAGACTGCAAAAAACTTCATACATTTTTGGAAATAATGGAAGTGAAGGTCTTATGAATTTTCTTGAACAATTTAATGAGGCAAAATCATTAAGTTGTTCAAGAAAATTCATAACACGTTCGGGCAGAATTACCGGCTCAGTTAAAGGGAGTGGCAAAAGAGGTTTAATAGTTTCCCTAACCTTGAAAAACAAAACAGATGTAAGAAGTCGATAAGTGGACAGTTATAGTCTTGTGAAAACACCTGAAGCTTGGTGAAAGCAGTTATGCTTTAAGCGATGTGGTGAGTTGACTTTTGTGGCTGATTCATATCTGCAGTCCGAATGGAGTTGTAGTAGCGTCAAAACGACATGAAACACTATGCAAATGCGTAAGTGGCCGCGCTCGCTCGAGATGTGTAGGTGTTCAACCATCATGATCCACAGGTACTAATGCTGGTAGCAAGGGGCCTTCCTCGATCTTAACCGCGCCGCTTCGAGCGCAGCCGCTTATGCAGCTGTACCGTGCCATGTGTCGTTTTGATCCTACTTGAACGATGTCCCAACCTCGAATGTTGTTTTAGTTTTTAGAACTTTATTTGCTAACACTAGGTAGAAAGTGCACAAAAGTCAATGTCAAGGAATCGATAGAATCGGTATTCTATTACATTATTATTATGATCAAGATTCCAAAAGTCCCAGGCGGCTAGGCTTTGGCGCGTCTAGGATACGACTGCAGTGCATTAGTGTGACACAATCCATGAACGAACCAGCACTTTGGTTGAAATCAGTACTTTGCATGTAGAGCACGCATAGTCATTTTAGTAGGGTTAAAACGACATGAACCACGGTTCAGTTGTGCTTTGAGCAGCGCAGTGGAGGTAGCGGTTGGAGTCGAGATGGGACCATCGCGAAAAGTAGCGATGGGTGGTGCCAGCAAGGCTCGTTACCGCGACGCTGCACCGCACCGCCTCGAGAGAAGCCGCGTACGCAATCGCACCGTGCTTCCTGTTGTTTTGACCCTAAAATAGCTGCAGTCGGCTTCAAGTGATTACCTTTTGTTTGAAATCGTACTGACGCGACGCGCCTTCAGTGAAGGGATGCACTGACTCGTCTCTACAGTAAGCAAAAAGCGCCCTGGATCGCTTTTGTTAATTTTTTTTGATGCTAGATAAATATTGTTACGTAGTACTAGCAAAATCTTCTTCCATTAATTTTACCTTTTGTTTTGAAAAGAGTGTTTCGCTAAGATCTTAGCTAGCGAGGATTTAATCTCTGCCAAGTGTTTTGTGTTGTGGAGATGGCTAATTGTGCGCAGCTACACAAAAGAGTTAGGAGGAAATCCAAGTAGTACAAACTGAAGTCTTTAAGCAAATGCCCCAAAACCAGAATTAACCATTAAATAGGCGAAAAGGAATTTTCTTAGTACTACACTATGAAAGATAGCAATCGTGCATAAATACACAAAAAAATGAGACAGAAATTAAATCTTTACAAACCTAAACCTTAGTGGTACTGTAAGACTAAAACAAACGATGAAAGTGACGGTAAAGGAATTTGATAATTCTACATGATTCTTTCTGTGTAATACATAAGAAAAACTAATGAAAAGTGCAACGAGCAACAGTGTTGCAATTCCGGATTGTATTGAACGATGCAAAGTCAAATGAGTCTATTTAAATCCCCAAACAATAAGAGTCTCTTCTTCGTTCACTTTTGATCCCCTTTTCATTAACAATGTGGTTAAGATCTTCAACCAGTCGTCCAGATATAAACAGAAAAAAGGGTCCGACGCTTCAGACAGTCCGCCGTACTCCATATTTTCCGACCTGCATACCTTCCCTCGAAAATGAGAACCTTATGAATCCAAGAAAGAATCGTGGGAAGTATATTTTTACTAAAGCCGATGGCATTTGAATTTCGCAAGATCCGGGAGAATTTCGCGCTCCACAACAGCGTGCGCGCAATAACCACCAAAACCGCAGAGCTGCCAAACAGCGCCCGCGCGGCTTTGGACTCTGCGGGCATCCTAATGCGCCGCGAAATTCGAAATGGTACAACGGAGGACGAGGTACAAAGTTGTACTTGGTACAAGTACAACGATTATGAAGAGAATTTGGTTTCCCTTTCTGTTTCTCCAACTAGTTGAACAATAGCAGAAAACTGCTCTTCCAAAGACACCAAAGATTTAGTTTTTTAGTATTATATTTTAGAAAATATTTAAGAATTGAAACTTCAAATGTTTTTTAGTATTATATTTCAAAAAATATTTGCGAGTTGAAACTCCAAGTAAAGTCTGAAAACGCTACAGTAGGCACGATAATTCTTCTAAAAAAAAAACAAGAAAACGCGGATCCGCGCTTTTTTCGTTCTTCTATTACTCGCCTCAATGTGATCTCTGTTATTATATCTGGGCATCAATCATCATCAAGTGAGGATGTGCTCTTTCGATTGGATATAATTGGAACTCTCAACACTTACCATTGAGAAAAGTCCTGAAAAAATTACTTGCTTCTAGAACAACGTTAAGAAGAAAGAGTGAAGAAAACAAAGAAATTGAGGCTAGAACCTAAAATAGACATAAAACCTAGAAAGGACACAAAAATACAACTTTAAAAGACAGAGGAACAAGATAAAATGATCACAGTCATGATAAGAGAATAAGGGAAAACAATAAGACAGAGAAACAATAAAAGTATAGTGGAGAAACAAGACAAGTAGGACAGAGATGATGCAAAAGATGGAAGAAAATGAAAATTAAATTAAAGGCACAATACAACGACTCTGACGCAGTGAGAAAACCACTGGACAAGCTAGAAATGAGGTTGTAAAATGCGAGATCAAGGGTGGTTCCGCTCATCTCTCCCTGATCTTCGTAAGAGACAGCGTCAAAAACTCCTTTTTTCACGACGATTTTAGTTGCAACACGCCACCCTTGTACACGCGCCGCATCCAGCTGCGCAGCCGTCGAAAGCCAGTGAGTTGTCCTCGATTTCCTATTCAAGTGAAATTAAGGAATAGGTCGCTAGACGACCAGAACGTATACACAGAGGAGAGTTCCAACGTTCTTCGTGGGAACTAAAGCGATTTCCACGCTTTTCTAGGACGATGCGAGACGGAGGGGCGGGACCTTCCTTGATCCCGCAATCTACAGCCCCATCTCTAGCTTTCCTCACCCGTCAGATTCGAAGTATGCTGCCTTTAAATAAGGAAAGCAATGCAAGAGCGAACGGAAAAAGAGAAGAAATCTGAAAAGGATAGTAAAAGATGTTACCTATGCACTTACCTGAGGTAATCGTCGTTAGCTGCATGATAAGGATCAAAAACCCCAAATTCCACTTTCATCCCTTACACAGTTTAAAATTTGGAGACCATTCTTCCTTTCTTTCTTGGATTACGGTTTATTGTGATATTCTCTTCGTTTGTTTTATGGTAAGAGATCGTGAAGCTCGTGAAGCACCGTAAAGCACTGGTCTTCTAGCTTTTCCTAAGGTTAACTTTCTGATACAGCACAGAAAGTAGTTACTCACTTTACTTATTTAGATACTTAGATGGCCCGTCTTCACTGGGCGTGCGGGCTCCAGCATCTTTTTCACTCTTTTGGTTCCTTCGTCATTATCATCCAAGATATTCTCAAAATTCGTGAGTGAAGTTGACGAGGTCCTCGAGCCGTATCCACTGAGCTCTTAACAGCACAGAGGTCTATTCGAATGGCGAGCACACCACCCCATCTCGTTGGCGGCCTCCTTCGAGGGAGTTCAGCATTTCTTGGAGCCGCTCTAGCGTTCTTTTAGTACATCGGCGATTCTTCTCAAAATGTGACCGGCCCATCTATGCTTTGCCTCGATATATATTCCGCTGAGTCGCGAAAGCGGGTCATTGCTTTTAAGTCGGAGAGGCTAGGTGTTGTGTGCCCCGGTTAGACTTCGAAAGACATCTCTCAAGGGCTCTTTGGGTAGTAAGTAGCTTCCTAGACGTGGGAACAGTGTCTGCCTAAGTCTTCACTGCGTAACAGAACGCAGAAGAGTTGTGGAGTCAAACAGATGGGCACAGAGGTTTGAGTCTATCAGTTGATCCTCCCTGACAGGTGAAATGCTGCCCACGCTGTTCTCATCTTTCTGTTCACTTCTCCTTTTTAATCGTTTTCCATACACATAGAACATTCAAGGTAGACGTACGACGAAGTTTCCACGATCTGGGGCCTTCAAGTTGCACTCCTCCTCGAAGAAGACGTTCTTCATGAACTGTTTCTTCTTTCGGTTTATTTGCAATCCTGTTTCCTCATCTGCTTCGTTCAAATCCTTGAGCGTCGTCTCCTCTTCATTGATACTTTTCTAGAAAGGAACGATGTCGTCGGCAAAGCGAAGGCTTGAGAGGAATCTTTCGTCAACACGTACGCCCCTTTCTCCTCAAGGAAAAGACTTCATTGCTCATTGTAATGCACCCACGAACAGCGTCGGGGACACAGTATCGCCTCGTCGTACTGGATTTCCAATTTTCCTTTTCCAATATCCAGTGGGTATGGTGAAGATGGTGGAAAAGTTGTACCGTAGTGGCGCATCGATCATAATAGTTGGCTAATGTCCTCACATATGACGCGTCGACTTTCGCTCAGCTTGATCGACTATCGCTGACAGTATTGAATTCGTCTCTACGCTGTCGAAAGCTTTCTCATAGTCGACGACGTTGGGACAAGGGCAGGAGGTATTCGCGGCAAACCTCTGACCCTCGATACGGTCTATATGTGGTCAACGCAGCTAAAACTTGATGGAATCTAGCTTACTCTTGTTCTTGATTGGCATTTCGGACGGTAGTTCGCCGCTAGAATTACGTGCAGCCCATGAACCACCATCCTGAAGAAAGTAACCTGCTAACGGAATATGATATTTGCGGAAATCCGTGGGCCACTACTTTAGAATTGATCTTCTTTGCGCTGTTTCCAGAATATTCTGCCTGTGTTTAGGATGGTCCTCTTCCAAAAGTTTTCTGCAGCTAGTGCTTGCTGCTAACCACTCCATGTGCAGTGCATTCGGATCGACCCTCAAAGTCCTTCTTCTTTCCAACAATTTCTTGGTGGTCTTCGAAATTCAGGATTTAAGTCCGTCGTGCGCGGCCTCGAAGCACGTTCACATAATCTCGGAATCCTCTGAGCAGCAGGTCGTAGCCCACGTTTGGGTCCTCATCGACATGCCAGTCACTTTGGGATAAAAAATCCTCGATTATGCAATCGTCATATACGATTTCTTTCTTTCTTCGCTGCCGACAGCACATGCTCTTTTCGCGCGAAGGAGGCGGTGATCAGAATCACTAGAGAAGGTTTTTACTACCGAGAAGTCAAGTAGACAGCACTTCCGGTTGGTGAGTATGTGGTCGATCTCTGCGCGAATCGTGCCTTGTACGATTCCCATGATTCCCGATGATCTTTCTTTATGGAAAGAGAGTTCTCATGACCGAAGCGAGTGGCAGACAACAGTACAGCGAGGCTGTTGTTGTTTTTATTGGAAGGAATAAACCTGGTCAATTCTCTAAACTGTTCATTTCATTAATCATTGCTTTGAATGAGATAGAATACAACTTGGCTGAAAAATGCCTGCCCTTTGCAGCTAAGTGTTCGGGAATATTTTGATGATTTTCCCTTCCTTCACTATGTGATGTTGATGGAGGGCTCGTATTCGGAAGTTACCATTATTTTTAGTATACTTCCCATACTGGGCAGGCCAAGCAAGAGCTGGTTTCGAAGTCTACTCTGATCAAACTACGATCTGACTTGAATTTTCTGGTACCTCGTCTCACTTCCATGTGACTCGTAACATTGACTTTCGCTACAGCCCATGTAACAGGCGGTTTGTTTGTGTTTCATCGCAATCGCTACTTCAGAAGTGTTTTGCTTTTTTTAAATCACACTACTCTTTTCACTCGGCATTGTTCAACTACAATTAGGCTGTGTTGCTTCGTTTTAATTGAGTTGGAAGAAGAAACAGCAATGTGCAGCATCTATAAAAAGTAAAGATAGTGAATGGAGAAGAGGATAGAGTGATAAGGAGCAAGTGAAAAAGGAAGAACGAGAGAAAGAAAAGGAAGAGAGGGTGAAAAGAAAGATTGTTTTGCCATACATTTTTTGGAAGTTACTTTGCTACAGCTACTATAGTTTAATGTTAGTTCCCTATCGTTCTGTGATGTGAAAATCGTGATGCGTTCTTTGTGGCATGTTTGAGAACACTCCACTGTCTGCTTATAATGAATACAAGTTATTGGACTTCAGCGATATTTCTAACGTTCAGGGCAGAAAATCAGTAAGCGGATATGCTAAAGCGTTGCCAGGTGCTGTCCACGACGCATTCTTTTCACGTCCTTTCTGATTTCCTTGGATATTACGCCAAAGACAGAGAATTTCGCTCCAAGTTTGTTCGTAAATTGTTGCTTCAACACGCATCCTGTGCTCAGTGTCGCTCAGGTTGGCCGGATCCAATTAGCTTCCCTATCATAGCTAGAGAAAATATCGAGTAAAGATGAAAATTCAGCTGTTATTGTTCTCCACTGTTATTTAACTACATATTTTATATTCTCTTTTTTTCATATGTATTTACTATCAACAGATCTTTATTTCCATACTTTAGAAGATTTAATGTAAACTAGATTTAATGTAAATTGAGATTTATAGATAATATTATGCATACTGCAAATTTTATCACGTTAAAAAGTGGCTATTCGTATAAAACATTGTGCACGATATCATCTGCATAGCAAATTCGAAAGAACGCAGGCTTTCCTGTTTTGTTTTTTTTTTTGTTTGGCTACACAGCCTAACCTTCGTTAGGGTGCCGATATTTCCAGTTCCTTAGGGACCTTACCCCTAGAGTTGTTTAGGTGTGCACTTAACGCCTTCTAATTTTTTCCGGCGTGGATCAATGTTCAAAACGTTCAAAGTTAGAAAATATTTTCCTGAGGTACTTCTCCTCTTATTTAGATAAGACCGATAAACAAGTTCTCTGATTTAATCGAGTGCTTATTTGGAAAGTCAGCGAGTTCAGACTTCTCTCCTTACTTCCACCGTGTTTTTCGAGGAAGACGGCAGTTTGGTGCCAAGTCTACGTCCTGATGGTCAAATGCAACTCGACAAAAAGAACGGCTCAATTAGTGCTGGGTTTTTCGGCCGTCTATTCAAACGTAATTACTTATCGAAATCTTTTAAGAGACCTCCATACCCGATATGATTGTTTATGAACTGTTTATTTGTCAACAACATGGTTTTTTTCGGCAATAGGACGTTTTATCTTGCATTCTCTGGCCCATTTCACATACATTCTTGATACTATGCGCTCCTTCGGCCATCTTTTGTAGAAAAAGTGTGCCACCTTGTTTTTCGATTTTCCCTGCAATCAAAATCACATTTATGGTCACAGGAGGATTTGAGGAGAGCAGAAATGAGGGCGAAACATACCATTAAATGATAAAATGACACCATCTTATGTTGAAGATTCGTAAGCATATATCCTTCTATTAACAGTTTGAATTCCTGTGATCTCTGAATTTGAGCATTTCAGCACAAAAGCTTACGTAGTTTTTGTGAGATATCTGAAGTGTTCGTTCTCGGGGAACTTAGATGACTAAACAATTTTTCTCCAGCTAGTTTTCTTTCTAAAAACAAAGTAAAACTTCTACATAGAAAGCACAAAGCGCAGATACAAGATTTATGTGGACATTTCTGAATCAGTCACTAGAGTAGTTTGTACATTAAAGGCATCACCTCACGAATCTGAGGTGGTACGGATTTTAGGTGGAGCATTCGTATACGGGGTCGTAGATTATCGGGAGGAGGGTGATTCCGTCCACTTCTTCCTAATCGCCGTAAAGAACGGCCCGGAAGATGCGGCGCGTACGCAGGGCTTTCGCGCTCCAATCGAAATCGTTGTAGAAAGTAGCGCCGGAACGCTCAAAGCCGTATTTTCCGAGCCAATTAGCAAGAAATGGAATCACCCACCTCTCCATAATCTACGATCCCGTATACGAATACTCCAGCTGAAATCCGTACCACCTCAGATTCAAGGGGCGATGCCTTTAATGTGTTGGTGGTTGTTAAGCGGTTTAAGTGGATTTTTCATAGCATTATTTTAATAATTTCGTTGTAGCCGTTTTAAGAATTTTTAGGTTGAAGTCATAGTATTAGTCTGTTAGAAATTCTAATGCACTTCGGAAACAAAAATAGGTAATGAATCCACATTGCAGGAGCATTTTCATAGTTTGTTTAGAGTTTGTGCTGGTCTCACCTTCAAACTTGTGTCATCTTGAAAAAAAAGAGAAACGTGGACGTCTAAACCGAATTTTGTCAAACCTTGGAGAGTGTGTGACATCCAAAAACGTTCTTAGGTGAGGCAGAGATCCAAAAAATATTATGTCAGATCATGCAAACTTTGGAAGGAGAAAAAAAAACAGCATGGGTCTGATCTGTCATAGGGCCAAAAAGTGATGAGTGCTGTCAAATTTTGAGCAGAATTAACACCAACCATGACGTGCGCGAAAGTTTCTCTCTCGAACGGGGATCCGAGCCTCCTCAAGACTGCGATATGTTCGTCCCATGGTGGTTCTATCAGCCTTGTCGACTTAAACCTAGCACCGAACGAAAACAGTTGCGTCCTTTGACATTTCGGAGCTGATTTAATGAGGACAACCAATGTTGAGATGACAATAATCTTCATCTGCAAAAAAGTGTCAAATTAAAAGGTACTGGAAAACTAAAGTGAACATTTGTACACAATTCCATCGATGGGATACAGTAGTGGGCACGGCTTTTTTGGAGAGAGAAACTCAAGGAACATAAGATTGTAGTATTATAAAGGATAAGAAGGATCAAGCGCTCAGCGTTGGGTGACCATTTTCAAATACGTCAATGCGCTGGACCTCAATGAATGAAAAATCGTAGAGGTTCATGAACGCTTGCGTGCCTGTGCGCTTAGGTGAGTCTGCTACCAATTTATTTGGACCTTTGAGGGATGAAAAGTTTGGTTGATGTTTGGTGGTATATAAATTATAAGGGCCAGTCTTGTTGGATGCAAGACTGGGGAGCCGAGAGGAGAAAACGAGTGTCTGACTGCAGTGACGCAGCGACACTTAAATGCTGACAGCTACTGCGCGGAATGCCAAAGTTGTCATGAGAAGAGTTCAGAGCTGCGACAATGATTACATCTAAGATTTCTTAGAGATTTCAATGGAATGACAAACTATCGAAAGTTGTTGATAGACGAGTTCTTCGAGAACTTTTGATCCTCTGGTTCCTCTACCTATCATTTCGAGAAATGATGAAGTGTTTTCGTGACTTACATAGCACGCCTGCACATATGTATCTTTTTGAATGTAGACGCAATTTTAGTTTTTGTTCTCGTCCTACATATGCAACTAATAACGGAGCCTTCATAAGTAAAATGAGAGTTGTTGTTTATACGAAACTGGAGGGGAATTCTCAGAGTGCTACTTTTTGCTATGGCAAGTACAACAGATGAAAATTTGCCTCAACGATTTTCAGTGAAACCACTTTCTTTTAAGTGTCAGTTCTAATCGTCTAAGGGAAAAAAGGAACTGGTTCTTTTTCTGGCTTTGAACAAAACTGCAAGGACACCAGTGGAAAGAAAATGGCGCTTCTCACGAGACGCCACACGAGCAGTAGGAAAAATGTCCTGGAAGTGCGAAACTTTCCAGTGTGAAGTGGCTTTCAAAGGTCAATTGAATGTGGAACCCCTTTTATAGTTGTAATACCGTATGAAACTATGGGCGTGCTTATAACAGTCGTCTCAAAAAGAGGACAGTAATAAATTCATCTTCCAACATGAGTATTTCACACTTACAGACCAAATACCCCTAACAAATAAATAGCTGATTAGTGTAAGAGCATTGTAAATAACTTCTACTAGGTCAAAAACTTAGTTATTTGCATGTGTAATCACGGCTATTCCTAGCTTTCTTGCGGTACTTATTACCTGAAAACACTTTCGAAACCTACTTTGTCGGAAGAGAAAAGAAGTAAAGCTGCATTGCGTATTTAACATTGCCGAAAGCGAATCGAATCGAGTAACGAATCTTCAGCTAAATGAAGTCAATGGGTCACGATTTAACTTTGTTCTAATCGTAGTTTCAAGGAGAGTAAGAATGACTGCTGTTCTTAAACTGCTTCCTTTGACTAGAAAATCCTATAACAAATATTCTTTAGTACTTTTAAATAATATTATATTTCTTCCATAGGCTCTATAAATAAGGCAGTTCTTCTAGTTCTAATTCTTTAACATATGAGGTTGGTGATGGATTCGTTGCTTTGATGTTTCGAAGAATTCCGATTCTTCAACCTTAGTTTGCTTAGTCGAAGGCCGATATGAATTTTTAAATTCTTTCCGGGCTCCTGGGCAGAAAAAGTTTTTGATTCTCTTTCAATCTGTAGCTGTGATGTAGCCAACCAACAAGCATAACCTGAAATTGATCGGAGATTTGGGTGAGCAGTAAGGGTAACATCGACACAAAAACATTATTATTTGCTACTACAGATTGATTTCTCCTCTCCGATGCAGTAGTGTATCTTCTACTCCTTGAAACCCAGGGAAAACGAGATGGTGAAGCAGTAAGCAAATAGTAGTGCAGATTAAACTACGGTATACTGAACACTACTCCACCGATCTATAGTAGGGTCAACGCTGGAAGCACGGTGCAGTTGCGTAAGTGTCTGCGCTCGAAACGGCGTGATGGAGCATAGCGGTTAAGATCGTGGTAGAGTCCTTGCTGGGACCACCTATCGCTGCAGTTCGCAGTGGTCCCACATCGATTTCAACTGCTGAGTCAACCGCGCCGCTTCGAGCGCCGCTTACGCAATTGCACCGTGCTTCATGTCGTTTTGACCCGACTATACTTCATAAGAAGCACGATATTATCGTGAACTTCTCTATTATTCGCCATTGCGTTTCTCCTTTTCGTTCGTCTTTCGAAACTAATGGTTTTTTTCTGTTTCTTAGGAGCGGGTGATCTCTATGCTCACGACTGTGGCCGGAGTGGGAAGGGTAGGTGTGGTGGTGGGCACGAGCGTCTTGGATACGACTCCCCTCCCTCCCTCACTTCCTCCCTCTCTCGTTTCTCTTCTCCTCTTCCTCCTCTTTCAACGTTCCTGCAACAGTTCTAGGTTGCTGCCAATTCAATATGTATATTCAAATGTGAAATTTGGTAGCTGACAGAATAAAAAAACACCAAGTAGTAGAAGAAACAAATTTCTTTTTTCATTTTTGTTCTATTCTATTTTCATTTTTCTTAAGATGAAATTCTACTTTTGTTCCAAAATCTATGAAATATTTTCAAATACTGACTAAAAGACAAAATACGACGAAAAAAAAGAGGAGTCAGATGCATACGTTGAATTACAGAGGAAAGTCAAAAAAAAAAACACACGAGAAAATCAACATTTTGTTACTACAATGTGACAATGGGACGACGACGTAGGTTCGACACACCGCTGAGTCAAAACTTTGTAAAAGAGTTAGAAAATTGAAATCACTTCTTGCTTAGTTTGCAGCAGTTTAAAAGTGGATTTTATGGAATTCAATGAGCAAAAAAGCTCAGATTCTGTGTACACTGTCTGAGAGATCGCGAATAGAAAAAATTCAGGTAGTTTTTCAGAGAAGAGGGTTTGCCCTAAAAACAATCATATCGCTGTTTTTTTTCCATCTGCTACCTTTTTTGGAATTTTGATGGGACACAATATACAATGTCCCGACTATTTTTGGATTTGTCCCATCTAAATTTTAAGAGAATCAGGCGGTTCGGGAAGGAGAAATTTTGCTCATAAGGGTTTCCTTAGTCCCCTTATTCGATTACATGAGTGTTCTTGAAACACCGTCTAATGTTTCCGAAATGGAAAAATATGCCAAAATCCCAATTTTTGCTCGCGCGTCGAAAAGTGTGATCTTGAATAAAACTCAACAACTCAGAGTAACTTGGAGTGAAGCAAATCATCTTCCAAGGGTTTTTTTTTTGAGGATTTTCTCAATCGGATGGTACACCACTTGACTTCCAAGGCCTCGCAAATTATCGAACCGAACCGAATCAATTTACCGAACCCGAAAAAATGAAGGGCTTGGTTTGCACAAGGGCGGTTTCGAATCCTCGATCGTGTGGCTACAACGGACGTCAAACCCACTGCGCCACACCCACCCTGTAATATTTTATATATTATGTAATTACCTAGTACTATTTAATATTTTGTTCTAGTTATCATGCTATCCTTCACTCAGTACAGCCCACCGTACTCCCCCTTGCGACCCCATTCCCTTGCAATCCCCTACCTTTAGGAGCCCTGATTGGAAAATCCTATCACACACCTGGCCGTCGGTGCCGGCCGTTGGTGAGTCTGTAGGAAAGAAAAAGACTTTGTCGTGAGAAAATCAAGTAATCAACACTTCTCTCCTGATGCTTACATTATTTTATGTGAACAGAACAAATTCTTCGAGTTCGTCAACGAACTACTACTTATGAAAGTGGAACAGTCAGAATATGTCACGGCATTAATTTAAATTCATTATTCTTCCTCGGACACGCAAAATATCGTCGTAGATTGTGAGAATTTTGATACTTATCTCATCTGTTACATACATGCAAGAACTTATACGGCTGGCTGCTTCAGATTCCTCCCAAATACAATTTATCACGACTGTTCCAGTGCACGCAGCATGTTTTCGAAGAAATAGTGCTGCACACCGTCTACACTTTTTTTGATAAAGCGGGTGCAGTTCTGGTGTTAACTTTGCTGTTTGGGCGCGTCTAGGATTTTGGTTTGTAGGGCATGAGTTTCTCTTCAACGTCTAGGTGTAATTGCAACACGAATACCGTTTTTCTTAAGTCATACCTATAGTGGACTCCCTAAATCAGTCTTAGAAGTGCGCTAGCCATGAACAGTTATATGAAAGTGCCACAGCAATTCAATTCCTAAGCACTCGAGTTCTTGAGATGCTCTGACATCAGAGGAAACTATCAGACGAGGGAAAAAGGAATGTCCTCATTATTAGGACTATGAAGAGTTCTAGTCGTGCATAATCACACAAAAAATGGGGGAAATATTAAATCCCTACAGGTTAAAATCTTACAGCCTGTCTTATAGTCATAGTAGGTTCAAAAGGACATTAACCAGGCTGCAGTTGCATAGGCGTCTGCGCTCGAAGCGAAGAGGTGGAGCGTAGGTAGCGGTTAGGATCGAGGACCCTTGGTAGTTGAATCATAATTTTTGCTGGTAGCTTCTACACCAAAGTTATTATCAAATAATTCAATTATAATCAATCAAATTTGATTAAAGATTTGAATTTTGTTCCCGATAATCCCGGAAAACTTCATTCGCTTCTTTCTCATTTTTATGGATAAGACAAATATTCATTTCCTGTGGTAAGTTGTGGTTGGAGTTTGTTGTTGAAGTTCAGTAATGGAGCGAAATTTGATCACGTATAAGTGAACGTAAAGGATAATATGATATGATTCAAATGTCGTTTTAGACTAGCTTACCACCGCCAGTGCTCATGAAGCAAACTCATTGCCAGTGATAGCTCAAAGCAGGCCTGAGAACCTCAAGTCGTTCACGACAACGAAAAACATTCTGCACCGCCTGCAAACACACTGCCTGCAGGGAGAAATACTAGATCATGCACGGAAGTTTCCTGTTTTTTCTTTACATCTAGCTCTTGTACCTACAGCACCGCAATTTCCATCCACTTGTAAATCACTGGAGGCACATAATTGCAGTGGAGATACGTAGTTGGCTAGATCCGTTCTTATGGGCGGAGTCAATGGAGGATCCTACTGTAGACTCGTCCTCATTTTCTAGACCTTACTAAAACTATAAGGATGTTCCTGGGTTCTGTTCGCAAAGATGTTCGCAAAGATTCTACGCCACATTAATTGTAGTGATAAGCGAAGGTCATTGGTCTGGCATATTGTATCACTGCTGATCAGGATACTCCTGTGTGTATGTGAGATATACAACCTTCTAAAATCAGAAGTACTTCACAGAACACTTCATTTTTGAAATAACCGGCTATAATGTTTATGAAGGTGTGAGAATTTATATCATCAGTAGTGAGAAGTTGTAGAAAAAATTAAGGCAGCTCATATCAAGGAAATGAGTATGTACAACATGTGAATGAAAGACAAAATAATACGAAAGCTAGAACTTGGAAGCTCTGTAGGAGTCAGGACGACGATCCCCTGGTGTGGCAGAAGATGAATAATAACGGTCTTCAGCAGTATAGATGACATTCCCGCCGCCTGAGTAGTCGCGGCTACGAGATGGGAGAGGCGATTCTTGGACGTGGATAGGATGAGAAACCACATTTCCGTTAAGAGGTGGAGACGCTAAACTGAAGTTAAAGTGAATACAAGGTTAGTCCAAGTTAATCACTCGTCAAAGCACACCTTGATTGCTGTGGCGCATGCTGGTTGCTGCTCGTTGACGACGACGCTGACGAATTCCAAACCATCCGAGGAACCAGATGCCGGCGATGCATACGCATGGAAGGCAGCAACACAATAGCAGTAGTGACACACCCAATATGATACCGAGTATACGGCCTGCGTACCAGAAATCTCCATCACTGAAGAGCTCAGGAAAATCGTCGAGAAACTTCCGTAAAAACTTGTTACTCCTTCAATACTATACTTAGAAGCCTTGTAAACCCAAACTTAGAGAAGGGTGGGCAACTTTTGTACGATAAATTTTGGGAGTAGGTCAAACATGGAAAATATAACTTTATAGTTGGGTCAAACCGCATAAAACACGGACAACACGGACGGTTGCGTTAGCGGCTGCGCTCGAAGCGGCGCGGTGAAGCGTAGCGGTTGGGATCGTGGGAGGATCCCCGCTACCGCTACCTACTCTGCAGTTTGCCACAGTCCCATCTCGATTTCAACCGCTTTTCTAGGGCAGCCGCTTACGCAACTGTCAGCGCTTCATTTCGCTTTGATCCGACCATGGAAAAAGAAAGAATGTGCGTTTTAGTGATGTTGTATAGGAATCATGAGATGTCAAATCATTCTATATAATAACGCGCTTAGTCCGCGTGTCTATGTGTGGGTGTGTGTGCATTTGTCCGTGTGTTACCAAAATACTCCACAATGATGCAAAATCTGCACCGTTGAGGTACCGAACCATAGCCATGCACCTGATAGGCGAGGACTCTGCCTTTTATCCATTGTCCAAAGCTATGTAGTCATCTATATTGGGTTTGATAAGGAAAGTTAGTTTCGCTCATATGTTAGTGAGGGTAAATAAACTTTCATGTGAATGTATACTTCCGAATTTGCAAACTGTCATGCTGTGTAATAACGGGTTTATTCTGTCACGTGCGTGCGTCTGTGTATGCGTGTGCGTCAGTCAAGAAATTCCAAAAAAAGAGGGGAACGGACACTATGGCGTCACTTTGGTGCACTAGAACCTCAACGCGGTAAAGTTTGGGTGAGACGGGTCGCACGGGGTCGAATTCGTGTCCCGGAGCCAGATAGCTGTAAAATGGGGTGCGACGGGTCCACGGGGTCGGAATGGTGCGCCGGTGCCAGAAAGTTATAGAGTGGGGAGAGACGGGTTCTACTCCACTGCGTCGGATTGGTGCGCGGGAGCCCCAACGCAGTGGAATGGGTTTCTGTGGTTCACATATCTATTTCCCAGCATGTCTCCCTAACGCTGCTAACATTCTTTTTTCAAAAGGAGGAAACACACGTGCGAGCGGCTGCTTAAATACAATACATAGTAGCCAACGGTTTACGTAATCTGACGTAGAACGTTATTTTTATCACTACGATAGTGATATTCATGTCTTCATGTTAACATATCGTTCTTTGCTAGTAGTTGAGAAGGAAAAAAACCCATACTTTCAATAACGTTTCCAAATTGTGGAGGTTTGAAAGGAACATAGATGTAAAATCAAGTTTGATTGTTTTCCAAATATAGAACTGATGCGTCTAGGGAAAAACCATAAAATCTTTCATCTATGCTTAAAGTTTCGAGTAAAAAAATCGAAGAAAACGTTGACAGAAAAAAACAATTTTAATTTTACAAAAGTGTCGCTACTGTTATTTTTTATTGATTGGTGAAGGCAAGCGAAGCGAACACCAAAAAAGGCCTGAATTCCGGCTAAAGCCGGACTTCAGGCTGGTATGTTCATATTTGTCTTCACTCTTATGTGAGCTAAGATAACACTCTGCTGTTCTGATTCTAATTGTTGTGAAAAATCCAACGTACACGCCGTATCCGTAGTCGTAGCCGTAGTAACTCCGCTTTACTCTGCTCACTCCTTCTGCCGCCACTGATGCCACCGTTACAGCCGTAAACATCAACAGCAACAAAGATCTCATCCTAAATATAACTTACAACCCTTTATAATAAGATAGTAGTTCAGAAAGGTATTCGAACCAACTGTGGAGGAGCGACAGGGTGGTCATAAAAAGGGTGAGGCAAACACTCATGACATCGATTTGTTACGCTTGAAAAGGTACGAGTGTGAACCGGGCAAACAAGCCGTTAGTCAGAAGGTGAATAAGGAAAAGAGGAAGTTCGACGCATGGTTAGCTCATAATTTGTAGAAGGCATTGCAAAGACGGCAGTACGTGATGCAAGAACTTTGTTGGAACCATGTAAGTTGCAGATTACTGAGAATGAAAAGGATGTTTATTTAATTACTCAGAAGTCGGGGATTGTCGCCGCATTATTCTATGAGCAGTCGATTGCTGCTAACCAAAAACGTCATTCGTATCCCGACCAGGTGTGTTAGCTCGATACATACTGCTAATTCTTGGTGAGGGTGGGTCATTATCCTCAAAATGCTAAAAATTCCCCAAAAATGCGCGAAGCAGCAATAATTGATAATTTAGCTGATGGGTCGATTTCCCTGCAGGTTACTCTGGATGCTAGTGCACCTGTAACAGAAGGTAAAGCGTAGATCTGAAAGATTTTTTAATTTTAATTGGGGAATAATCCACCATCTCGATTTCATTGGTGGATTTTTGAGACGAAGTCCAAAGAAGAACTATGTGCTTAAGCACTGTTTCGATTAGTAATGTTTCATCAGTGTGCCACAGTGCTTGTTTTTTCCACGATTTTTGGAAAAGATGGCTAAAAACGAAACTCGATAGTCTTTTGAACAAATCTTTTGGATTTCTAAACTGCCACATTCAAGTTTTGCAAGTACAAGTCAGCGTAAGAAGGATCAGGATAAGAAAGGTTAATGATGTTACTGGGTGAAGAAGATCTTTCGTCTGGATGTTGTCAGTTGCATTTCTTCTAAAAAGTTCCTTTGTCGACAAAAAAAACACCTGTAAAAAAACCTGCGAAGAAATAACTACAAATCTGCGTAGTGCCAAGAAATTGTCGATGTTGGTGAGGATTGGAGAAGCTAATAATCAGAACATCTAGAACTGCATGTGAACCTGGTAGGAAGGCAGACGAAGGCGAATTGTGTTGGGATAGCAAAAAAGACGAAGGTGCGGTTCGAAGGTATTTTATGGCAGTAAACATGCCTCTGGAACGAAAAACGATGACTCAACCATGCAGAAGAATGTGAGAATGATGAGCAGCAGCACCTTTTGTGTCTGATCTCCTGTGACTTGTAAAGGGAATTCTCCTTTGTTGAAAAAGAAGCAGAGAGAAGTAGGAAGCAACGCGAACCTCCACTTTCCCGCCAAATTTGGCGGGGTTTCGCTCGTTGTCGCCACCTCCTCATACTCTCCCTACCAAAACACATCCAGAAATATCCTTAGCACATATTATTCGTCTGCCCTTTAGTAGCCTCTGCCTTATTCGTCAAGGGTCTGCCCTTTAGTAGCATCGCATAGAAAAAGCAGACCATCTAAAGCACTTCGTAAGGTACCGTTTCATGAGTGTGCCAGCAATTAGCATGGGATAGAACGAGTCTATATTGGGCAATCCCGAAAACTGCTGATCTCCTGCAGGAGGGATTAGTGCATCTTATGAACTGCTCACTAGATGTTGACCGTTACACGTGCTCAAAATACACCACGTATCAGGATGGCATTTTCTACAATTTTCCATTCTGGAGCACTTTCGATGGTCCGAGCGCGCTCCTGACCAATCAAGTCCTCCATTTGTCCGAGTGAATAAACAGGTGCTAACCTTGTTCGAAAAAAGAACACTGGCCAGATGTATCGGTTGGCATTTGCAGGTTACAGTACAGCCCGCATACGCATTCATAAATCTCAAACGATTCTGGATTGAAGTTGAAAGCTTGATTGATTGATAAGCTGCGAAGAGAATCACTAGCACTACCAGCTTAGCACTTTTTAAAATCAGGCTACAGCTAATGATGCTCTACTGGTGCGGAAGAATGCCTCTACCGCACGACGTTACATTTCTTCTGAGCAGAGGTTCACCAACCGAATCTATGAGCACAGCGGAGATCTCAAATAGCCTCTCGAATTTGATTCGTAACTCTATTTTCACCATTATGGAGTACAGTATCAGTTTAGCTAGGAAATTTTTCCCTTCCGACGTCAAATAGACTTGTGAGCGGGTTTGGTGTTGTGAACTGGTCTCAATCTAAAGGCTAACTATGTTCGATTTACAAGGAATGAGTTTGGTGTCAGTTTTCACGTATGCGGGTCTTGGATTTGGTTGTTACCTCAGCAATCTTCTTATTTGAGGATCTGCAGAAATGAGGTATACCCTTCTTATGGACCTGGTAATAAAAAAAAACGCTATTTTTCTGCCGTCTCGTCGATTCGTTCGCGCTATAAACCTTCCAGGACGAAGAATTTGGCCTATCCAAAAGAAATATAGCATCAATTGAATGATGATTTTTTTTACCATGGTTACAATGTGTTTTTAAGAAGGAAATCACGAAGACATATGCGAGAATTTCTAGAAAAGCTCCGCTATTTGATGCGTTTTTTTGTTTTGCTCAATCAAACGAATGAAAAGACTGACTATAATAATAATTGAATGCTTGTTTTCAAATCTTCCAGAAGATATCGACAAATGGTAAAGGCAGGGTATATAAGATTTCCAGTTACTAAACAGAAAATTCATATCCATTTTCTGCCTCGAATTCGTTGTGCGTGTTTTCTTTTTTTTCAGATCGTGCACTAACTTCCCTGTAACTTTCCTCTTCTTTTCGGTCTACTGTATCTAAGGAATTTTGTCCCCATCTGCGAGGGAGTACATGTGAAAGGCAAAAGTTGAGCAAAAGAAAATTCTCTTTTCATTGTATATTTCTATTTTCTACAGCTTAGGCGGACAATGACCACTAGGGAATTCAATCCTCAGCCCCCTCGAACTTGTACGAGTCATGAGCATGTCTTGGAAATCACATCCGGATCCGTCCACCCGCTTATGAGTTTTTTTAAACCGTGCACCTGTTGATTAGATGTCCCTAGAAGAGTCGGTCTATTAGTTCTTACAGATGCTGAAGAGCCCACAAAGTTCTGCTGAAGAGCAACGTAGGCCGGAGGAGAGGGAAAACATCATTCAGGATTATGGGGGTTGGTTAATGGTCCCTGGTGAAGCGCAAAGAGTTGTCTTTCTGTTACTCGCGTGGAACACCGCTAATATGAACTTCTCTAAGCTGTTTGGGTGTTTCAAAATCCTCTTCATGCAGAAACATAACCTATGGGATTTTTCAGACTTCCTTCTCAAATTTCAAACAAAATATTTACACTCACATTAATTTTGTTTCAAAAGGGGGAGCGGAAATATGTATATTCATGCATTTCTATGTTTGAACATTATAAGTGACCTTCTAATTAGTTCATGCTACTTCTCATAGCTTGATCACAAAAATTTGCATAACTCAGTTATCTATTTCCATTGTGATTTATTTTAAGAGCAAGAGGACGATTCCACTACTATGAGTGCGCCAACGTTCCAGACCCCTTTTTTCTGTAGAATTTCTTCCAACCCTCTCTTTTTGATCAGGATGATCAGCAACGCTGAAAGACGATAAGAGTAGAGGAAATGCAAAGAACATCATGCAAGCTTGTGAAGAATTCAGAAACTCAGGCAAAGGATTGTTTTCTTTTGTTATAGAATTTCTTTTACCTATGAAAATTTTCTAGTTATTAGGTGAGATAAACCAGAGCAGAGGAAACCAAGGGGAGTATAGGTGCAATGAGAAGAAGAACAATCAAATTGAGCTAGATAGGTTGCAGAGGAGTAGCAGAAAATGGCTTTTTGCCGAGCCCGATGCCAGACAAAGGAGTCTGCCCAGTACGGCCAGCTCTCCGTGAAAGGGAACGGTCCGGTTGGCGGCGTCGAGTTTTCATTTCGAGAGCACTTGACGATGGTGAGCAACAATTGCTCAGCACAGAAAACTTCCATACCGGATCTGTGTGAGGGAAATTTGAATATTTGACGACTACGGTAGCTTCTCAGTTGCATTTGCACAAAAACGTCATATAAAAACTGTTACAGTTACACATTGGAGCGCCTGCAGAGTTTAGAGCGCATCGAATGTTCCGAATTCAGGAAATATCAGAATTTTGCCGTCTAAAGGCATCACCCCACGCATCTGAGGTGGTACGGATTTCAGGTGGAGTATTCGTATACGGCATAGTAGATTCTAGAGAGAAGGGTGGTTTCGTCCATTTCTTTCTATTTGCCGTAAAAAAAACGACCCGGAAGATGCGGTCGGCACGTGCACAAGGCTAGCGCGCTCCAATCGAACTCGTTGTAGAAAATAGCGCTTTGGAACGCTCGAAACCGTATCTTCCGGTCCGTTTTTTTCCATAATCTACGATTCCATATACGAATACTCCACCTGAAATCCGTATAACCTCAGATTCTTGGGGTGATGCCTTTACGCTTCAGCAATCATGTGACTGCTTCGGAAAAATGTGCGCTGGACTAACACCTTTTCTCTCTTCGAGGGCTTCATCTCTCTACTCAAGCACTCTCCTCTCAAATTGCCCACCTTGTTTCCGCATTTTACGTTCTCCTGGTTTCGTTTCCCAGCTGTACTCGTTCGGTGATAAACAATTTTTGGCTCTTTGCTTCCACAGTGTGAGTTTTTCTACGAATTACACTGCATTTCCTTTGCATTTTCTTTACTGGATGTTATGAATATGATTTAAAGCGGTGAAGAGTTCTTGAACTGGAAGAAATAGAATGCTAATTTCAAGATTAGAAATTGGGTTGTTGCTAATATCAGTTGTAGCATATGAACTGCAATGTGTGCAGTGACTTCAGCGTTGTATGTTCGATGGTGGTATTAGAGATAGCGATCATTATTTTACGGATGGTTGAAAGGAATTGCTTCAGATTCTGCGAGAGAAATCAACGTATTCATCTTGTCGATCACCTCTGTTTCGGTCCCACAGACAGACAGATTCTCCCTTGAGAGCCCGTTTGACAACTTACCTTTCCTTTTTAAATTAGCTGCAACTCAAGAAAAATTTCATCAGCTCTTTTTTTGATTTTTCCCTCCCGTTTTTTCATTTCGTCTCCAACGTTTTATTGGTAAACTTTAGTTTTTTTTTGGGAGAGGGGGGGGGGGGGTTTATTCTCTCTTAGTCATTTGTTTTTTTAGAGTCCTTATCCACACACTTTCTTCTAGTTTTCTTTGAATGATTCTCACTACTTTTAACCCTATCTTTTTTTAGTTGCTAACTTCATTTGCACCTTCCAACCATTTCCTTGCTGCCCTCCTTTTCCTAGCTACCGGTCAGCTCTTCTTCCTCATTCCCATTCTCTGTTCCCAAAAATCTGCTCGTATTTTGTTCTTAGAGTCGATTGTCATATTTTTCTTATCATAGAATTTCTCAAAAGATTACTTCATAGATCACAGCGTTATAGATCATTCGGTGTTGCATACAAGTGCGAGCTCAACTCGTTAGCATCCATTAATTCGCCCAGTACTTTTGCAGCGTTTTTATCAGAGCTCATTAGTGAATACCAACGTTGTCGCGAGACCTCTTGTCTTCATAAATTCACGGTTTGGCTCCAGTGATAGGGTCCGATTCATTGTCTTAATCATTTTTTGAGATATGTTTATTTCTAGATAATTTTTTCTAATCTACTTCACCTTCATCGGTTCCCACTATCGGGATATGTAGTATCGACCACGGAATTTTGAAAACATGGAAAGTTTCCCGCAATTCTGCGCCTTCACAGTTGTGGATTTCACCTTAACCCATCGATCTTTACAAAACGATCAATTACAGTTGCTAGAAAGGGACCACGCGGACGAGGAGGACTGCCCTCACAAGACGGTGTATCGAATAGAAACTGACTGAAAGTGTGATGTTTCCCTAAAGACGGTGATCCAGAAGTTCATTGTTCTCAAGAAATGCATGAACCAGTGCTTCCTATTTATGACAATCTACTGAGAACAGATGTCCTACTATTCGCCTGGCTCACTTCAAGAGAGATACGCACAAGTATTTAGAGGAACTGACGCACGGAAAAGAACTCTTCGCACAATTTTTGCATCTGATCACCGAATAGCACCTTCTACCTCGGTTCACTGCCAGACTTTGAACTACTCTAATGCCAAAGTGAGCGTGTAATTGGATTGCGATGAGCAACGAACTTGTTACGCTTTGCTGAACAAAGTGCTGCTCCGGTGATGGTATTTCCGCATTTGAGCGGAGGTAGTTTTTTCGTAGATTGCTCAAAACAACTACGAAGTGTCTACCAAATATCTTCAATTTGCTCAGTTTTTCCTCAGTATTTTGTTTTATTTTTTTTTCAATTTAATACTTCTGATACGGAATATATAAGGTGCTCAGTCCTATCAAAAAGTTTAAAGTTTTTTTTTGAATTTTTTCACTATTACTCATTGTTCTCGCGCTTGATCTCTTCCTGAGCATTGTTTGCATCTTCTTCTGGTACTTCTTTCCTAATCACAGGTAAATAATCACAGATGCCCAGGAAGACGTAGTCATCGAAGAACAGAAGAGTAGAAAGGCCGAGCAATAAGCTTGAAGATTAACCACGCAGTCGCAGTCTTCGTCCGCTGCAAATTTTTCTTCTGGTGCCTTTGGAGTTAGAAGAACGAGAGGTGGCTGTTCATCTGAAACACTTTCTTTTCGCCTACGTTAGAGAATTCTGTAAGGCTGGATGAGTTACGCGAAGTGCACCGGATACTTCTTTTCCTGGTTTCTTTCGTTATTTCAAGGTTGAGGGTGGTGCGAATTGTTTCGCTCATTACGTTTATGGCCCGCTCTAAAAAAAGATGTGCATGGATAGGAAATACGACGATAATAGAAGATTGTTCAGGCGGGAGAAGAGGATGTTGCCTGCCTTCAAACGACAGTGACCGCCAAAGTCCTCTTGATGTTGTCGTCAACTGCACTTGTCTTTTTTGGCTTTTATTTTGGCTTTCTTCTCGATGCCGTACCTGCTAGTAACACAGCCGGTATGACTAGTGGAATCATATACACAGTGGGTCTATCGCGCAAGATAGGAGATGCTAGTCACTATGGCGACGAATTTCGAAGTGGGACCAAATCACCGTCACACAGCTCCATGGTGCAGTGCTGGAGTGTGTTGCAGCAGTAGCTGTTTGTCATTGAAGAAGCAAGAGGTCAAGGATAGTATTCTACCATTTTTGTGTTTGAGGGCAGTGACAAGAGCAAAGTTTCAATGACTTATTCCCTATGGTTAAACAAAGAAATTTCAGATATTCAAGTAACTTGCTAAAATGCTTTTTAGGGATTCTGTTGATGTTGGTTTTCTATTGTTCATTTGAAGCTAAGTACGATATTTATTCACTTGAATGCATCAAAGGCTGTGCTACCCATGGAGGAGAGAAAAAATAGAATCGAGTGCTGTTTCGGATTTCTATGAAGAAGATGACTTTTTTCCTTACAAAATTTTGTGCTGTTTTGTAGAGAAATTTGGGCGTCGTTAAAGCGTATGTTTGGTTGCGACCAGCAACTGCTCTGTTGCTGGTTGTGGTCTGAGATTAAGTTCTTCATTGTGTCTGCCTCTGTTTACGCCACACTTTTCTCTTTTTCTGCGCCCCTTAAATTGTTCACCAACATTCAGTCGCAGAACGCGAACAATGAACGCACTACAACTGTTTGTATTTAAGGCGAAGTTTTTGATTTTCAAGACTTAATGCACTTACTGGAAAATATCCCTATGCTCGCTCTCAGCTGGCTTGTTGCGAGAAAGTTAAAATAAACATAGTACGTTCAAACATTGAAACCTTTGTGTATTCGCGTGGCCCACACGTTGATGATATCTGACACATTTGAGGATGATTAATTGAAGTGGAATTCATTTATTGCTATTTCCGACAAATGTCATCTTTCGCGCTGAAAAATAAAGTTCTTTGTGCTACATGCTGTCTAAAATGCAATGCTGTCACTTGCTCTATAAATAACTACGGCTAGCCGATTCGAAGTTATTTGAAACTCACATAATGCTTTTCTCTTCGCATTAATTTCTAATGTTATGAATTTGGTTTCTAGCTGATTGTTTTTTCACATGTAGATAAACAGCTGAGTATTCATGGTGTCCAAGGATCATCATCATGGGAACGCCTATTCGACGATTTACCATACACATATCTCAATGTTTAATTACTTTTGCCTTCAGTATCCACAGAAGATCATTGCACATCCGAATGGAGCGTTTTCACGGTGTTTTTGTAGAGATGCTGCTGATCTCTGCCGGGGATTTTACAGATCGGTTCTATCGAATAATTTCTCGAGGTCTATGCTCAAATACCTGGGAACTATGGAAAAAGAGTTTTTTCCCAGCACATTGTGGAACGTATTTAGGCTACTAATTCTTCTGCGATTGCTGCAATATATTTCAGCTGTATCCAGTATTTTCGTGTAGAGAGCAGGGCTGGGGAGTTTTTGCAGGTCCAGAGTCTTTTCGGCCGCTTGCGTTTAAAATTAGATTCTTGGTCAATATATTTTTCACTCGTTTCGTTTTGCACGTGGTGAAAGCTGTAATTGGAAATAAGACTGAGTTAGTTTGTTCAAGGCGAAATCCTAGCTTTCAAACATCTCTCGTAGGATCGACGGTGATCTTCAGCGCGCTTGGCTTGAGCAAATTTCGGTTCAAGATTTTTCAAACTTGTGGAAGGAAATACCAGCTAAGAAATTGACATTCCACCCCTCCCCGCCCCTGTTCGCGTCAAATTTGCCTTTCGTTATGGATTGCTGCTCACTAAGCTTATTTTTTAAATCAATCTATTAGTTGCATGTCCCATTAATTTTCTTCGTCGAGATACGTCAATGTGAATACCATACAATTTTTTGCTGATCATAAAAAAAATCAGCATTCTACCACACATTTTATAAATAATATGAAACGTGTCGATTTCTATGCAAATGAAATACAGTAGATTTCTTGAAGGAAAAAAGAAAATGAAAGGAACGAGCAATTTTCGAGAATTGGAGAGGCATTCTTTAATTGTTGGTAGTTTTTTCCTGAGCGCACTTTAACCTCGCCTTTTATGTTTTCTTCCCGTTTTGTTCTATTCTGCAGGAGATGTGGGAGATTTGTGTCTAAGTACTGATTGCTTGCAATCAGTACACTACTTGATCATTATTACTACAGTAGTTTTTTTTTTGGAATTCATCGAAAATATTTTAGACTAAGTTAAGGATTGCTGCACAGCTTCCGCTCCTTGGCTTTTTTCTTTTCGAAAGTTAACAGAATCATTCGAATGCATTTCTCGAGAAAATGTGTCGTATTTTTACTGGTAGCACCATTATGCACTCTCTCAATTTGCTACGAAGAAACTTTTTTCAATCCTTGTTCCCCACCATCTTCAATAGAGCTCTTCGCAGCACTTTCAGCTTTGTCTCTTTTTTTTTTCGACATTCCGTGAGTAAAAAGCGGAAAGTGATTTCATTGCGAGCTTTCTAAAAATATAATTTAATTATGGGCGCACTCAAGGCTTCTTTATATTGGAATGGAAACAAAGTAAGTACCACTTCTTTCTTCCCTTTCTTTGCTATCAGAAAAAAATCTGCTATATATCGGTTTTAAAGGCAAACACAATAGGGGATGAAATGTAAAAAGCGCATGCAGGAGCCCTCGTGAAACACACGCCTCGACGGCCTCATTAAAGAGAGCAGGGAACTTTTGTTCCCCACCTTCACCGTGGAATCTTGAGGATGAAAACAGTAGGCTAGGGTGAGATAAGTATTTTTTTTTTGTTTTTTTTCAATTGAACGATTATATAAATGCGTATTTACATTGTTTATTAATATTCGGTCGTTGGCGACTAACACTTATGAGGTCACTTAACAAAAGTAAAACTAGACCAGAAAACACTACCTAGCATATATTTATTGATAGCTCGAAGGGATGGCGTCTTTTGGACCAAATACCACAAATACTACATTTATATTATGCAGTTTATATTTTGATCTCAGATAGTCGGTTCCCACCCTCTCCTTTTCCTCCCTCATCCTATCCTCTTCTCTCCATTCTCCATTAAAAGTGCAGTACCTTGGCAGTCTAGAAATTCACTCTAGATACTTGCTATCCACCTATTCAGTCTGATTCTGCATTTTATTTGCGTAGTTGCACTTCTATCTATCTACAACATTTAATACAATTTCTATTTCTGCCCATACCCAAACTTGGGGCATAAGGATTTTAAAAGAAGAACACTGATTTAATCGTCCCTTTTTTGAGGAGGCGAAGAAAAGGCTACTCTGCTTATGATTAGAAAGCGCAAAAGTTGGAGCGAGTACCAATTTGATGATAACTGTGCTTATTTCATCCTATTTCCGGCTCTTGCCTATTTTTGAATGATTTTTTTCCGTACGCAGTATGCTTTTTTGTTAGAATTGATTGGGTTTCGTTTTACAACATAGTCAGAAATCAATTTCTATTTAATGGCAGCATAGCACGAATGGTGAGAGTGGTGAGGGAATTTGTAAAAGCTAGAGATGGGGTTGTAGATCTCGGGATCAGGAGTGGTTCCGCTCATCTCTTCCTGACCGTCGAAAAAAATGGCATGCAAGACGCCGTTCTTCACCACGATTTCAGTAGAAACGTCCCACGCTTGTTCCCGTTTTCACGTCAGATTCGTGGTATGCTGCCTTTAGATTGGAAAAAGATAGTTTGGAAGTAAATAGTGCCGCATATGCATCAATTCTGCAAATGGTAGTTCGATTTCAAAATCTACGAAAGGCATTGAAAGCTTACAGGATTAAAAATGAAATATCCGTGTTTGTTTTCAGCGGAACGATTTCCATGTGTCGAACAGAATTAACTTTCTTTTTTGGGAGGCAGCGGGTGAGACAGACATCTTTTTTTCCTTTTTTATGAATTTCCTTCTCTTCGTCTCCTGCAAACTACAAAATCTCATTTCTATAGAACTCTTTCCATGAGGCAATTATAATTTGCTAATGGAAAATTGCTCGGTTCCGTGAGGCAGCAAAAGCAAGCGTGAATTGTTTGCAAATTCTTTGCTGCACGAGCCTGCACCTTCTTGGGGGTCCTAGGGAAAAGTTCACGGAATGAACTCTTTTAAAATGACATGGCAAAGAACGAAATAAATCATATGATAGATCCGAGCCGTAAATCAAGTAGGAAAGCCTAACAAAACGTTCTGTTTCTCGGTTTTTGCTGATCAGCTGAGACATCAGTCACTCAGAAGTTTTAAATCAGTTTTTTTTTCCGAACTTTTGGATTGTCTAACGCTCTCGTTGGAAGATTTCGAAATTCAATAGTAAATCGTTGTGAAAAATTACTTCCCGAAGCTTTTGCAACCTAGATTTCTCTCCATCTCAAAACTGGTAATGCTCTCCATACGAAGTTTTCTTTCGAAACATGAAATAATGACTAGAATACACATTTGCAGCGGATTTCCATGTATTTGTAGTACGTAGAAGGCCTTGCATAATTTTATGACCTGAATACCTATAACTAATTAAAAGAGCGTGCAATTGTGGCTTTTGCTTGACTCCATAGCATCAGCCACATCAAACCGAAAAGAGATGTACTCCTTTCTTCTGGCACTTCATACTCTATATTCGCACTTTCGTTTTTGCATTACCCGAGGAGGGCAGGCAATTTTTCTCCTCTTCCAACGACCACGCTAAAGTGTGGCTCTTCTTAAGAATTTCCTCTAGAAAAGAAAATGGTGGATTAAGTTAATCACACCTCGCAATTCATTTGTTTCTGCACTGATCTTGCAAGAAGTAGAGGAATGTGAAAGTGTCATTAGAGAAGATTTCCCGTGTTTCGAGAAAATTTCAACTATTACACTCTCGCAAGGGTTGGAATCTTTTTGAAGTACCGGAAATTGTCCTGTTTTTGAAATTGGCCTCTATTCCCCTGGTTTCCTTACGTTAATTATGGGGGATAGATCCAGTTGAATAGCGCCGTCTTCGCCAACGTAATACGAGAGTGCAGTTCTGAATTTTGGAAGTGTTGTATGTTTCGAGAGTCTTGTCCTCAAGACGTATGCTATAACCAGTCCTCGTTTGTTTGGTTTCTATCTTTCCTCACTATAATCTCAAATTTGAATCCTTAAAATAGTTCAAAGAACTTCTTTCTCTGATAACTTTCAAAAAGAGATTATTGTTGCACTTCTTGACGGTACGAAAACTCCACACTCGAGTGCACTTATGAATTTCACAAAGTTCTTAGGTTTTCAAATATTTCTTCCTTTCAATTCTTTTCTAGAGAATAACTTACATGCTTATTTCCTCAGATCAAAAGCATGTGTGACTGAATGATGACGGTAGCACTGAATTCATCCCTTTTGAAAGGTTCCGGAGAAATTTCTCACGAAGTTTCTTCCAAGAAATAATTCGTTTGTTCCGTCCAGGATTTTTATTAGTCGAATTATATTATTGCTTATCACTTCTGTTTTTTTTTGTTGTTTGTTACTTTGGATCTCAAATTTGCTGCTACTTCGCCACAATCGTTTCTCTGTTTCTACTTGCGAAACGGTTCTTTTTTCAAACTTTTACTGCCTACGATTGCTAAGAGTACACATGTAGGTACCTCGTTTAGCTATTCTGAAGCTCCTTCTCTATATAATTCCATGTAGCAATAAATAGTGAGTAAAATATTAAACGCATAGGTTTACTTCCCACAAATAACAAAAATTTCTTTGGAAAGGGACAAAATGAAGAGTAGAGGAGTCCCTCTCCTAGGGTACTTTCCTGTGATGAAATATTTTGCGGCACAATTGCTGAGTTAAGAAACGGAAATCGCTTAGAATCCAAAGACTTTTAGTATTTCTGTCAGATATATTTCTACTGTTTACTGCTGTTTTTGTTGACTTGACTTGTAATCATGTTGAATTCGTTATTACATTGGCTTAGTAATTTAACAAGTGATGCGATGTCAACAGCTGTCTTTCTTCACATTCTTTGTTTATTTGTTCCTGTAATATCACTCGGGCGATCGTTTTGTTCTTTTTTTGTTTGCAAAACATTTACCAGCCGATGAAGGTGCTATCATGCCTGTTCTCATTCCTGAGACACAAAATAAAGCTATTTTATCTAAATTTCAGCTCATTCGAACAATTTAGTCAAAGCAAGCATGTGCCAATAGCTTGTTCTCATCATACGCTCTTATCCAGTATTATTACCCTTCCCTTCTTCCGTTGTACCATCATATTTTACGACGGGGTTTCTTTCTTTTCATTAGTAGTTTGTTAAACGCTTTTCTCCTATAAACAGCAAGTACCCAAAGAGAACAACAAGAACTTTGACGCACACTTGGACTTCTACGAGTTGGTAACTATTGACAGCGCCCGCTGGTTTGTGTCTTCTGGGAAAAAGCCTTCAGAATGCAGCTGAAAGTGCGGGCCGCAATTCCGGCTGCGATCTCGGGTAGCTGGCTCAAGTGAACAGGATGGCCCAAATGTCCTTAGCCAGAAACGGCCATGACGATACGACTGTACTGGCGGAGAGATAGACTTCCAGCGTAGCTGTTTTCGGACAGTTCGTGACGGAACGCAGAGTTGCCCGACGAAGCCATGCGAACTCCACATCCAGCGAACCTCGTAGACGTTCAGTACGGGTCGGTTGGATCACCACATCATCTAGATATCCAGCAACAAGAGCGATTTATTTCAAACGGAACGTGCAATTATTTTCTTAACCATTATTTTCGTATTCTAAAGAAGTAGAGAACGTTACAACGTGCGAACACGTGACATGTGTGTCAAGGATTTGTATGAAAAATAATAATAAATAATATAGTAAGTATAATAATATATAATATCATGATATAATATAATAAAATAATAAATATAGTTGTATATATGCAGTTTTTCCAATAGTATTAATTGCGGTGCCGCAAAATCAAAGTAAACACAAGTTCCACCGAGATACGAGGGATGAGTGGTGGAAATTAAACGTTTTTATCATGCATGCCACAAGAGCTGTCAAATTATGCCGCACTTTAGGCAAAGGATGTTATCACAGAAAATGTGGACGGCGTTCTCAGGTACCGACTTTGAAATCCGTGGGTAGGTTTCATTCCTTTTTTCATCACGCTGTCACAATGGAGATGCGAGGTTGTATTCATGCAAAATCCCCATGACTTTTTTAATTGTTCCCACACCGGGATGAAATATGGGTCGAAATGAATGCAACGCGCAATATCGGCCTGAATCCTGGCATATTGCAACAGTAGTGGAAACATGAATCGTTACATCAGGACCTTACAAAATTCAGTTCAACTACGCAACTAACAGAAATTTGTTTCCATTTTGGCTCTTTACGGTTTTTTCCGATTTAGTGGATCTTTTTTGTGCAAGACTCTCACTTCATAATTTTCTGACCGCACAGACAGTAGAAGTTCGTTCTAGAAAGTCAATCATTGTTGATTTGGTGAATTTCTAATGGTTAGGAGATTTATTTTGCCTGACACACAATAACGCTGCAATGCAGTAAAGTGGCAAATTATTCAAAACGTCGTTTCTCAAGAAATATCATATGTTCGTGTCATAACCTTGCCCATGAACGGTAGATTTCTGACATCCAGAAAAATTAAAAGAAATGTGAATCGCTCGACCACTAGACACTTTGTTCTTTTGAGTTTTTCTGTGGATTTACTAAACAATTCTGACAAAGAGTCAACGAAATGTTCGTCGACGAACTAAATCCCACTACACCCTCTGCTTATTTCAAGACCAATCTAAACGTCAGACTAAAGCCGGACTTCAGACTTTTCCTGATATTCACTCGGCTCGCCTTCACTGATAATAGAAACAGAAATTAATAGTGGTGGTATTTTCCGTAAAACTAGAATTGTGTTTTCTAACAACACTTCCTTCTTTTCTTATATATTTAGACGAAAAATTTCAAACTCATGTTTTTCACCGTGTAAGTTCTGCACTTGGAGAACATTCAAACTTCAGCTTCAAAACTCCTTCCTTACCAACATAGTATAGACACAATTGAGAGCATTACTCAAAGTATGCGGGTTTTCCTCCCGTTTTCCCCAACAGTCACCACCGAATGATGGTTTAACGTAACATGGCATGGACGACATCATCGTGCTGACAAAGATAACGTTCCACGACAGATCGTGTAAGCTGCTTGCTACTATTTGAGCAGCCGGCTTCATTCGTGTTTCCACTCTGAGAAAGGAATGTTACCAACTTGAGGCAAACGTGCAAAGAAACAGGCACGCGGAGGAGTCGGAGAGGTCCGATGCAACACAGGCAGCGGCCAACGCTGCGAAACGGTTGCACCTACCTTTACTTTTTGGGACATGAGCACAAAGTTATTGGCAGAACAAATACGGCAACACCACGGCACACCGATTGGACACCGTGGGACCAGTCTTCTGCTCTCTGGAATTTCGTTATATATATATATATATATATATATATATATATATATATATATATATATAATGCACTCTTTCATCCATCTTTCTTGACGAAAAAGACGCATCGTCGTCATCCGAATGCAAAATTGTGCACTAATTCCACTCCAACCAGTACGACCCCAATTTTTCAAGAAACTTTAGCGATTTAAACAATCTTATTGAGGAGGTATGAATCGTGTGTAATCACAGTTGGACATGCTCTGAAAGATGTATGGATGTGTACCGCACAATTAATGGCACTGATCGAAGAGTACACGGCCTTTCATTTTTGTCGGATACATTTTCGAAAGCTAGCTGTACGCAATGCTAGAACGGATGGATGAAGCGAGTGTTAAGTCGCCTAGTTGCTCCGGCCGGTCAGCAAGTTAATGTGGAATGTTTTGATAAATTTCACAAGTTCCCAATAATGTTCCGAAGCACCGCTTACTCGAATTCGTTGAGTTGGGGTTGTAACCAGCACCAGGGAGAGGAGCTGAAAAAGATTTTTTAAAAATTAAATTTTAAATCTTAAATTAAAATTACTAAATAATCGAAATAAAAAAACTCATTATAACAACTGGAAAAATTTTTCTTTCCTGGAAAAAAAGATTAGACGTACATAACAGTAGGGAAGTTTAAGAAAGCCGGGTGACCTTTCAGAGTGCTAGTATCAGTTTCTTGGCTATGGTCTCGTCACTTGGTTCTTCTTTATGTTTTGTCGGGTTGCTTTTCAGTTACTGGTCGAAAATCATTTTTTCTATTCAGATTGCGAGTGCATATGTCGCTGCGGCCAAATTAGGCACATTCAGTAGCGAATTCGTCTGAACACACACATTCTACTACTTACTCTTCTTATGGTTTGCCGTAGCTAAGTTTATTTCATTCTGTAGCAAAGCAGCAGTTCGGTTTTACTCCTCACAAGGAATGTGTCCAATCCAATCCTATCATAGAAATCCAAGTTCAGTCCTACGCTCCTCGCTTCGTCTCATGTCTGTCTTTGATCTGAGATCTCCTTAGCCATTTAATGAATGTAGGTGGAACCAGAGATAGCATAGCATCAAGCACTCGTCTGAAGCTCGGAGCTCCCTCTAGACCCTGACTGGAGAACTATTCAAACTCTCCAGTTTATAAAACATTGCCTCAGATTATGTTTCCTAGTAGATTAACGGAAAAAAATGAATTTTAGGATTCGAGTAGTATTCAGATACAGCGTGTTCCTGTCCAGACTCAAATGAAGCAGGAAAAGAAGGTCCGGGCAAAAAGTACGCGAATGGGAAATTATGCAGATATCCCGCTTGATCTCTTCTCAGTATATGCGAAGGGAGGTTATTGTGTAGCCTACGTTTGGTAGTAAAGGATAAAGGATAAAGTGTCTGGTCAGTTCGCTTGGGACGCGTCCCCACACACACACACACACTTCAATTCAGAATCGTTTGAGGTTTACGAAAGTGTAACTGCCCTATACAACGACTGGCGGTGCCTAGCCGATGTGTCAAGTCAGTGTTTCTATCCTCCCAGATAAGTCAGGTACCAATTTGTCGACCCCGGTGGGGTGAAATGCTTGGTGAACACAAGGGCGGATTCGAACCTCAGATCGATCGTGAATGAAGCCGAACCTCTAACCGGCTGCGCTACACCCGCCCTACGTTTACTAGTAGGAGCAGTCTTTTCGAAAAAGAAATTTTAAGTGCACAGCTACAGAGGAAAATTCCTTTCAGTGAAAACATGCAGGCGAATAGAGCTCAGAGAAATGAGCTGGGCTTTTGACTTAATCGGACTGCATTTAAGTAGCGGAACAAATTTGTTTACCGTGTTTTGAATCAGCTAGTGATGTTGTCTTATAGAATGGTGAAGTTCATTATTACTGCTTCTTTAATTCATCACTCATTATACGCTTCTTTTTTACGCATCCGCGAAATGTATGTTAAAAGAAGAAAGTGAGACAGTTGCTGTGGTATGACCTTTTTTGTTCTGGTACCTGATACTGTCATGGTGCTAAGTAGGTTATCTTTTGCTCGGAGTATGCTTTTTTTATGCTGTTGTGAGTGTATTTTCTGGGTTTTCTACTCAATTGAATTGTGGATTCTCTGCGATTTCTCTCGAAATTGGCCTAGTCCCGCTAAACCCTCATAGTTACTTGCCAACGAGCTTTTGTTTCCAACCCCTTTAAGAATATTGGAATGTAGCAGCACAATGGTTTTTGGTTAGTTAGCCACGAGTTTCTTCTTTACATCCTTTAGGTGAGCTTTCCCACGCCATTCCCTTTTGACGATTGTTTACTTATACTTAAGATCTATGCAAAAATATGGTTGCAGTTCGTTCGGCAGGAATTGTTAGTTTTAGTTTTTTTTGTTGCATATTCTTGAAGAACACATATCTTCAACAGAAAAAAACTGCAAGAGGGAATACTGTGGCAAACATTTCCGGTATTTCTGGCAAATCCCTGTGCTCTTGTTGTAACACCGACAAAGTCTATGATTGCTGTAGTCAAAGTTTTCCGAAGCGCCTCTCTGAATGACCTCGGTATGATTAGTGTGGCCCGACAGCAGTTCTAGATACGTCGAGGAACCAATTCCGTACTTATCCGCTTCAATTTTTCATTCTGAAGAATCATGGAACTTTAAGAACATTTTCTGTTCTCTGTGGTCTTCTATTTTTATTTCGAAGCAACCAGGCCTGCCTTCTGTCTCCTTTTACGTACATAATGATTACTGCAGATGTTTTCTCATGTACTCTCCCACGGATATTTGTACGTAGTGGAATTTTCGCTGTTGTTGACTGGTGAAGACGTTGCGGGAAGTGCTGCCTCAGCCTCGGCGGGATCACATCGTGAATCGCCTCCTCACTGTTGCAACTCTTTCGTTGTCTACAATTATAATTTAAGAAATGTTAGGCTTTTGGTTACTCGTGACATACTTGGATTTGAATTAGTTTGTGTCGTAGGTGCTTCATGCATTTGGTGGAAACGAACCGAAAGTTTGATTTGCTGTACCGTTCCACTGCTAGGGTGGGTCTAGGGCAGTGATAAGAGCTTCGAATAGTTTGACTTCGCCGAATAAATCGGCAACAATTTCACCCTCACTGAGGCGATACCTAGCTTCGGGCTTCTCTTTGATATGGACTTAGTGCACACGTCTACCCCCACCTCTTTCGCTCCACTTAGGGCATTGCATAAATGCAGACCTCTGCGATTCTAGATTGAAGCTGGACGCGTTGGCGCATCCCAAAGGAGCTGATCAGCATCAGGTCTTCAACTTTTGACCTTTTTGAACTCAATGAAGCGTTAGCAATGATGAGATTTAATGATCGGCGGTCATTTCATCCAGTTCGCAGATATTACTGGATGCCACTTGGAACACTTCATTTTTCACTTTCCGCTGCCGGTTCAGTTGTTGTATCCCCCGCCTGCCTCTTCCAACCAACTGCGTCGTGAGCCCAGTTTCAAAATTTCAAGTCTACTTCTACTCGTCCTTTGTGTCAGTCTACGCTTGGGAGAGCAATTCTTCAAGCGTCACGTTGTCGAAACATTGTCATAAGACTTTGTGGAATCATTAAGATCATCGCTGAAAACACATCCATGGTCGCAGTAGAATGTTCGGGCAACTAAGTATGTCTATTCTTGCAATATTCTCAGAATTTTCTGGGCTTTTTCATTAAAGGTGAATGCGGCGGCAATTGCAGCTGTTCTCACGTCTTCGAGCTTTTTAAAACCAACTTTTTGGGAACTTCTGGGAACCTCCATTCACGCAAATATACTTTTTTTTAACATAACTACTGTAATTTAGCACGTAACACCGTTTTCAGGGAATGCCTCAAATAGCGACGGTACGTGCCATTTGCGTGTCTTTGTAGATTAACACTAACAACACTCCTTTTATCATTAGGAACAGTTATACGCTTACACAAATATTTGGGAAAGATTACATCGTATCGGCAAAGAAGCAGAAATCTTCTTGAAAGAGGTTCAGATCTCAGGAACGCCTCAATTTTTGAAACTTTTCTGATATTTTCGATCAGATCGCTTAAATTCAAAAAACACCAATCTGCCTGGTCTACTGTTTATTCCATTAAGATATAAGATGTCGTTTGGGAGCTATTCAGCGCGAGACGCTTTTATCTCGTCTAAGAAGCGTGTTATGTTTTTCTAAAGGACCCCATTGCTCAGCCCATAAAGCTGATGTTTGATTCTGTTCCCAAATGACCCTCAATTCCTCGATTCTTTCACGAGACTAGTCATTTTGACTTTAACACCATGTTTGTGGGATTAACATCATCTTTGACATTTGCAAAATTCTTACATCTTTGCAAAAGGAGGTCTCGTGCTGACAAATACAGAATTACTGATGTGTTGTTTTTTTCGATTTTTTGAGGCTCGCTCTGGCTGTGCTCCAAGGAGTTCTAGCATGCGCTATGTGGCGAGCATGAGTAGCTTTCACACGAAAATATTCCTCCAACACTGCCCTCAAAATGACAGTCGGTCTAATAATGCTCTTGAAAAAAGTAATGCACTGATACTTGCTCACCAAGGGAAAATTCCTTCTCACGGAATTCGCAAATACGCATACTTGCATTGGAGCATGATCCCACAAACCTTGACAGCGCTGCACTTTCCAGGCGAATAGATAGCTGTAGCCTTTTCGCTTTACCCCGCCCACGTATGCGTAAATGAACATCTCGTCATCGCGGGTTTGTAACGTTGCTCCTTTCCTCCCTGACTCCTCATTATCATCACAGCTCAATGTTTGTAACAAGTAAATTACTCTAAGCTTCCAGGTATAACAGGGGAAGTAGTAATGCAACTAAGCGTCGATATGTCGTTAATAAACGTCGACGTTTTTGACCGTCATCCAATGTTGAAATTGCTGTGTCCGACTCTGAACGAATCACTGCATTATCGTGACTTGGTACATATTGTTTCTGACCTGGAACGCTCTCGAGGTTGTCAAGACGAGCGGGCGCCAGTGATACTTCTTCTTGTCCCGACCACGTGATGATACACGAAAAACATTAAACCATTCTCTAAGAGTCTTCGTGGCGTTAGTGGTACTACCGAATTTTTAAAATTTTCTTTTCTTAAAAATTCTTTTTCTTTGACCACTCTGGATGTTCGGCTGAGCTCGGGGTTCAAACTTCTTGTGGCACTCGTTTCGCTTGCTTTCAGTGATAAATGAAAATTTGAAACTTTTGTTTTTCTAACAAATTCTCTCTTATTCGCTCGCCTTTTTAAAATTTTTTTTCTTAAAAATCCTTTTTCTTTTTTTCTTGTTCTTTTTCTTCTTAAAAATTCTTTTTTTTAAATGAGTATTGAAAGAAAATTTCATCAATGTCCCTTTGTAGTCTTCTTGCTAAAGATGTTATCGTCAAATTTATAGAATATTCAAACTTGATTTAACACTTATATTCTTTCGATACGATTTGAATACTTGAGTTTGAAATTTTAATTTGAAAATATTTCACGAAGTATTGGACTAAAATCTTCTCTCGTTTCTTCCCAGCAGTTAGTATACAAAGTCGCCCTTAACTTCTGTACCGATGTCCGTCTCCAACGGATTAATCCGCCAAAAACCCTCGGAATCGGTGGGAGT
The DNA here is from genome assembly GCF_031761385.1 of Necator americanus. Lineage (NCBI taxonomy): Eukaryota > Metazoa > Nematoda > Chromadorea > Rhabditida > Ancylostomatidae > Necator > Necator americanus. Next base: position 17,530,153 of record NC_087371.1, read on the forward strand.
GAGCAAAATTAAATCACACCGCATCATTTACTTTTTGTCAAAACTGCTTGGAGTTATTGCTCGCTGTAGCGCACCAAAAACAACACTGATCTCAATTTCTAGCACCGGTATGATGAGAGTAGTGCACTCTCATTTTACCGGTTTCTGAAGACGATGTTCAATGCCGTGGGGAAAGCCTCACTGTTTTCTGTTTTCTGGAATATTGCCGTATACACATAAACACACACCTGAGATTTAATGGTAACTCAGATGTTGATAATTTTCCTACCCATAAATCTCCAAATCGTAAACTTTACTTTAACCCCATACCCGTAAATTACAGAAATTAACTGAGCCACGCCATCGCAACAGAACTCATTGCACCAAGAAGTTTTTCCTTTCAAGATGCTAACTTACTACAAATTCGATACATCTCTGTGGTGATGCATGTTTTGAGACTTCCGAACAGATTTTGAGAGAATTTATAAGTTTAGGAATTCTCAGTAGAGTCAATCATGGATTTCTCTCCAGCAGGTAAACATATGGAAAAATGCATATTCATGATGCGGTAATAACTGGAGCGGCAGCAAAGCAGTTTATGTAGCGTCGAATCCACAAATCGAATTCTCATTTTTTATGGATCATAACATATCAGAAGTTATTGGTTCCACAGGAACAAAAACTCGTTTGTAGCTGCATTTTTACCCCTTGATTGTTTTTAAAGGAATAATGCTCCTCTCAAAATTCAATTTCTTACTGCACGGAGATGTAGAGTGTGAAAGCAGTGCATAATGAAATTGACGACATCGGGATCTCCGCGGATTGGTGGTGGTGGGAGAGCAGCCTGCGAATATGAACGTGCTCACCCTCAATTCTGTTTATTAGTCCACAAAAAGGCGTGTATGGTAGAGGTGGGTGGCTTCGTCTCACCAACTACGAAACGTGTTACGCGACAGATAGCGGGCAACTTTGCCGTCGTCCTGAATCCAACTTATCTAACCCAAATTAGCAGCAAGACCTGTCACTCTTCGTGGCCCGTAACGAGTGGCATCGTTGGGCGACAAGATCACACACTGCTCTTTCGCACTTCCTTTTCTTTACCGATGGTGAGACTTTAGCGTGATCACACTCGCACTGAATCAAGCCTAGCCCTACCTTTCCGGGTAGAGATCGGAATATCGTCGGTTCCGTGGTACGCAGCCGTCAATAGTATTGGAGTTATAGTTGAATCACAGACAGATCAACAGCCGGAACTGCAATGCATCGCTGTTGTATACACAGCTGGGCTCACATGTTATGCACCGGATGAAATGGGTTCCATTTCTGTGCGCTATGGATATTGGTTCTCCGCTCCCGCGTGCACTAACATTTATGCCGCTTGCGACTTTTACGCAAGTAAAGTGAAGTCGAGAGATACTCTCAACAAAAATGTCTTAGCTCCGATTTTGATGATTTGTGAGAAGATTGCATTCTTATTTACTATTTTTCAATGGTTTTTTTTCACTTTTCACCGAAGAATTCTTCTGATTTTGAGTTATTAGAACCCTTTTCAGTTATCAGACCTTTTTTGATGTTCCCGATGAGGAAGAACTATCTGCACCCACAACGTTAAACGGGATAAAAGTCACGCCATAGCCGAAGGTTCAGCACCTTTTTCTAGTTCGGTCCTATAATCTTCAGTTTTTGCCCCCCACCTCCTTGCAGTTAAGATTCCATCAATTTACTCGCTCTGAAGAGGAAATGAGATACTTGGGCTCTTTGCTCGATAATGGGCTATCGATTCTCCTCGCAGATAGCAGAGATATCGCTGCTGCACCAATGCCAGTACCGATCCAGTGTACCTACTCTGTAAACAAAATCGAACTTCAGACCTTTGTGTTGCAAATTTTTCCCTCGACACACTACGTTTGGTCTTCGCTCGTCCACAAGCAGTTATGGTGCCTCTAAAACGCTCACCCACTGTTCTCAATATGCATACATACGGATTCTGGTTATGGTTCTTCTTCCGGAACGAGGTCATTCTCCTACCCTATTTATGTTTTCAGCATCGGAAACAGCTAAAAATGTATTTATATGTATAGGTCATGTATTTTTACAATTTTTGCTTTTTGCTGCAAAAAATTGTGAATGAAATTGAAGGATTAAGTTTTATTATTGTTTCATTAGGGCGGGTGTGGCGCAGTCGGTAAGAAGTTCCGCTGCCTGCACGATCGAGGTTCGAATCCGCTCTAGTGCCCACCAAGCCTTTCATCCCTTTGGGGTCTATGAATTAGTACCAGACTTGTCTGGGAGGATAAAAACACTGACTTGGCACATCGGTTAGCCATCGCAAGTCATTATATTGGTCAGCTACACGTTCGTAAACCCGAAAACGATTCTGAATTGGACTGAACGTGGTGGCACATCCCTAGTGGCTTTATTTTTCCACTACTTTATTAAAGTTAATTTGAGCTCTGAAAATATGGTTTGATTGAAACTTACAAAGTTTATGATTATGTGAAACTCATGGAATGTGTTCTTTAAACCAATTTGTAGTCATCATGATTCACAAAAGTCTGGAATATCATAACTTTTAGACAACAAAGTGGTCTCACTTCTTCTTTAAAAAATGTCAAAGAACTTCCATTTCTTCGAATATCTCCTTAAAATCAGAGTACCGAACAGACATCTGAGGAATGTGCTTATTTCTTGATTTGCGCCACATTTCAATGTATATGCATCTACGGATTGTAATCTCAGGAATTTGTTGCCGTTGAGCAAGTGGGATGACATTCCGGAAATGTTTCTTATTTTATGTGTCAGTGCCGCCAGAATTTCGCCGCATTTATCGCGATAGCTCTAAAAACAAATAGAAAGAAAACAATAATACGAAAGTGCCGCCCTCCACTTCGTTACAAAGGCAATCGTTGTGGTTTTGTATGGAATCACAGCACCGCTTTATTATCCATTCCTGGATGCTTCTTGTAATGTCTTTCAAATTCCAAGGCTGAAGTAATGGCATGAGGGAACAATGCTAGGGGTTTTGAATATTTTGTGATAAATGTCATCCAGAATACTTCAAAAAAGATGCCCACATTGTGAGAACGAGTGCCTGAGGAAACTGCTGAAGGAGCATGTGCATTTTCGGAGAAATCCCGTCAACCCTTTTTGCCCTTTTCAAAGCGGAATTTATTTGAGAACGGATTTTGTCATAGATTTCTAGCGTTCAAGCTCGTTCTCACAGACCTTTCAAAATCTCTTCCTATTGTTCAACTTTTACCATCTCTTTATTTACATCCTTTGTGAAATGGATTTCCTCCGCCTCCACCATCAAAGCACGGTGTTTCCTCGAGGCAAAAACCTTATTTAGGTTCTCACGTCGTCCCCGGCAACTAGGGACATCGCTCACACAAATGTACTCAATCCCCAAGAAGGCTTCATGTTCACACCACGAGCATGAAGCAGATGTTTTAAAAATCGTTTCAAAACTTCGCAAAATCTTCTTATTGGTTTTTTTCTTGAGAATTGCTACTACTGCGATTTTCAACGAAGACTTTTTTATTCCGCATTTCGTTGTGTGATGTAAATATTCGTAAGAACTCGTAGTGGTCGAGTCTCTTTTGACGGAAACCTCAGGCCACTGACGTGATCAACACTGACAAATTTGCACTTTGAAAGAGATCACTTGAGGTCGTGTTGTAAAACTCGGCTGCAGGGTCTGCAACTGAGGAGGAGAGACCGAACGGGATTGGCGGAGCCTCCATCTCCACATGTCCTCCTGATAGACGCTCTCGTGGAGTGACATTCATCTGTCAAGAGTTTATGTCCGAAATTGCCGGCTCCTGTCGGATCGTGCCACTGAAACGTCACTACAACATTACTTTCGAGCAGCTGATGTGAAATCTCCAAGGTCCTATGAAACCTACGATGTTTTTGAGAATAGCAGCACCCAAAAATACGAACAACAAAATCGTTAAATTTCATTGTTGTTAGTAAAGTGGTTCTCGTTATTCTGGATTTTGGACACTTTGATTTCTGATGAGGAGGAATTTAGTGTGAAACAAAACCGTTGATTTCCCATTTCTTCTGGGCAGATTAAGCATCTTGAAAAATTATCAAGTTAATTTTAAGTATGTTTTCTCTTACTCAAAATACACACCAAAATAAGTTTAAGAGGTTGAAGAGTTTCCTTCAAAATCCTTTTAAACTCGTTAGGAATATGTGTCGGTCCCTTTTTAGGTCCCCATTCTCACTGGTATTTTCAAGTACCTAATCTTAATATTTGATATTTTTATTCAATTCCATAAATGGACTCCTGAAAACATGCCACTTTCAGCCGCTCCTTCCCCTTTTCTGCCGTGCGTTCCCCTGAGAAGAAATGTTAGTGGTCGTTATAGGTACTCATTATTCTAAGAGACAGTTAATGATATTTTCGCACCTGCCGCATTGAAGCATTTCGAATTAGCTCTAGTGAGCCAGTTTCGTCAAAGCTGTTCGTTTTGTACTCCGTGAATGGCGCCATTCCAGGTTTCAAATTGGAGAGGATGTCCTTATATTTTTAGGGGCCACTAAGAAGAACTATCCTCCTTTCAACGAGGGATTACGAAGAATGTTTGGAAGGCGGTTCCAGAAACTTACATTTGATTCACTTCCAATTTTTCATAGATATTTTATTTCCTTCATTTGTTGCGTTTTTTTCGTCAACTCCAAGAAGAATTTCTGCGGTTTCCATTTCTAGCTGATCTACGGTTTCAGCCACTACGTGATATAAGGAACGCAGTAGGAGTCTCAGCTGAGAGACTAATTCACTCGAGATCCCGGCGCTTTCTAACGCTTTTTTACTGGAATGTGAGCTCATTCGCCCATTCAATCGACAAAAATACGACGGAAATGTCAAGCGACTGGAGAGAAGAATGGCTTTTCCAGTATTCTCCAAAACGTGCACCATATCACTATTTTAATTGTTGTTAATCCAAGAACGTCTTCAACAGCTTCCATGATTCTTTGAAGAATCGTGCTGCACCATTTTTCGAAAGAATTCTGGCTGCAAAAAGCATGCATCATTGGAGATAGTAACTTGGCAGGAAATTTTCACCATACATCCTCAGTTTGACGTGCGGCAGATGGATTCAGTTGATGATAACATTTTCACAGTTTATTTAACAGAATACTTTTCGGAGGACGCTATCTTTTCTGCACAACAGATTGATCCCCACGTACATCTGTGAGTACACTTCATAACCTCTCTGGTCTGCCGTGTTATTAGCTGTGTGCCTCAATGTTCTCGTGTCCGAGTTCTCTCACTTATACTCATTCAGCCTGTCTTTTGTCTCTGCTTTCGGGCGACTCTTCAGACAGCCTGTCCATGAAATGTTTGATATGTCATCTCCGGCTCATTGTACTTCAGCTGATGATCATTGCAAGATCAGTTGAGAGATCAAATGCTCTGTTCCTCATCCCTGCTCCATTGAGCGTCGTTCAGTCTCATTTGTTTTCACTAATATTTGCTGTTTTTTTTTGGAAATACGTTGCTAAGAGCTTGAAGAATGTAGTTGAAGGAATTGTAGTCAGTGTTTGAATACATAGAACTAGTGCTGAGCACTTTTCTGAGCAGTCGTGGGTATACATCTTCACGTTCTCCTGCATCCCTTACCTCGCTAAAGTCAGTTTTATACCTTATATTAAATAAAGATACAAATATCTTTGTGGTTAATTTGCTTGTACGCAATATCAACATAAATCGCAACGATATATTGTAATTTTTCTTCTTACTACTACTTTTTTGAACCTTGCCTTGCCCTTAGAAAAAAACGCGTTAGTTGTTAAGCAAAAACAAAACGAAGAAAAAAGAAATAGCTTTTTTGGTTGCAGCATGTGCTGAGTATGTGGCAGCTCATATTGAGCAGAGGTCTGGGGATCTTTCAGTTCACTATTCTACCAGAATAGCTGCAAATTTTATGTGAGATGAATAGGGTAAATTTATCTCCATGTCTTCGTTGATTTTATTTATACTGCCAGCGGAGTTACGTGTAAAACTGAGGGATTATTTAAGAAGTTTCTGATGCTCACATACAGTAATGTAAAATACGCAGTTGTGTCTCTGAGCTCATATCTTGATCCATAATACATTATTCCTTCTGCATGCATCCGATTAATGTCGTGAAAATCAGCAAAGGTAATGTACTTCGGGGAAGCATTCATGATTATTCGTAAGAAATGTTTGTAAGAAATGTGGATGAGTTTTGCTGTTTTTGCTATGCAGCAGAAGGTTATGTCTCATGAAATGGCTTTAACTCGGTTGAGAAAAATAAATTATAGACAGCTTATCACGAAGTCCTTGAAGTTTCCATTTCCTTGAAGTCGTGTGTGTAGTGAGGAAACCTCGTGGAAAAAATAAAGTTAAGTGTGGATTACGAGTGTGCCCAATTTCCCCTATTCGTTCCTGAATGAACGGCATGGGAAAGGGCGCTAGTTCCTACGAGGTTACTTAGGAGGCGTCTCCATTTTGGATCCACGAGCGAGCGGTCCACAACCAACGAGGTCTCTTCAGCACCCTGTTTGGGTAAAACAAGTAAACAGACTGTTACGAAGCCGGAGCGTGCACAAGGACGGCGCGTTCTAACGTACTTCGTAGGAAAAAGCACCATTCCCACGGCGTTTCCAACGTCGATTAGGAGGCAACGCTCGTACTCGTCATCTACGCTCGAACTCGGTGTTTTTGGACTCAGCTGTTTGTTTTTGTTTGTTGTCTTTGTTTTTCAGGTTTCCACACTACTTCAGATTCATGATTCGCCGTCTTGAACTCATCGTACAAGTTTCCTCCACCACTGCATCGCCACCTTCACATGCAATACATTCTCGCTACATGTACAGACATATAAAAATGCTGATGAGCAGTGCTTTGCACTCGTGGGTGAAAATTAATTCATCCCTTTTCTGACATTCATTCCCAGATCCATCCATTGTCCTAGTTGCTGTAGTAGTCATTGTTGTAGAAGAGCATCATGTTTACTTTCTCCACTGTAATTAAAACTATCAATGCCTACTCTACTGCTAAGGGGTGGTTTCTTGTAGACGGCACCTTTATTTTTAATTACTTTGGTAGAAGTGCTGCTTCGAAGGATATTTTGAAGGAATTTGACGTAAACTAAAAGTAATTTTCTGCATTAGGACTCCTTTACCCAGCTACTAACTTCTTCGAATAGCAGATTGCTACATAAGGTGTATCCGTTCTCTAAAAATTGGTAATCTATGGTTCATTCTGAAACAATTTGCCAAGCACATGTTTTCTCCAAAGAACGGTGGCGGTAATGCGTCTCCGTGGCAAATTCCTCGTCTCTAACACAACAATTTGTGTGAAATTTGTGCAAGATGCATACTAGGTGGTTTATTCCCGAGCATTTCAGCAAATTCGATTTGGCCCCGATGTTGGGCGTCACTTTTAAGCGGTCTAGGAATAGTAGCGAACTCGACAGTCTCCGCTAAGCCAGCTCTCCTTCTGCTACACGCTCCTTTAGCAAATTTCAGCTCAGAGTTCTGTTGTATCTTGTTTTTCATTAAATTGCTCAGATACATGGCAACTTCTACCACCTTTTTTTACTATCCTTCTCTTGTTATCCTCACCAAAAGACATTTCATAAAAGTGTGCTGCCGCGGAACGTTTTCTAGCTTTGGTACCCTTACTCTCTAGTTTCCTTGATCCAATGATTTCCATGTTTTTATTTTTAATCTTCACCAAGCTATGTAAGATATTAGAAGACTAAGAAAGTGGCATAAAGATGCTTTTGATCAAACTCTGGTGCAAACTTCTTAGGGGTTTCATCTCGTTTTCCTTTCGCTTCTGGATTCTTTTTCTTACCATTAAAAAATTCTTTTTAATTCGTGATTCTGCGTTGTAAAGCTGACTCCGTTTTCCTCTCAATTTCTTCTCATGAATTTCTTTCTCGCCCTTTCTTTTGTTGATTTGTATTTCTTTTTGTGTAGGATGAAAAAATATGTGCATGTAGAAAAACTCTTCCATGTCTAAATATTGACCTAGACTTATGCCATTGGAAGGCCTCTACGAGAAGTTTTTTTTTTAAATTTTTTCCCCTGTTTTTCCTCTTTTCAGTCGTGTGCCAGATATTGGACAATAGGATTATAGTAATTTTCCCCTTTTCAGGAGTAATCAATTTTCACAATTGCCAGACTGCGTTTTTCATTACCGTGTTAGTTGTAGTTTTGCTTTTCTCGTTACGTTCTTTCCGTATCACCACTCACGTGATAAAACTTAGATTAAATAGTTATTTAATTTCTTTGTTACCAATCTTGCTGCAGCCGATTAATCGCATTGAACGTCGCATGATTTCTTCTCGCAGACTTTCAGTGCGGCTATATTGTTTATTTTCTTTTTCAACTAAAAGTTTTATTTGCTGATCCTAAAGCAGGTTTCGGCTAAGCTGGTTTCAAAAAATCATTTGTGTAAACCTCAAACATTGATGTAAATTTACGTCATTTACCAAACATTAAAAGCATCGACGCCACCGTTCATTTGATACACTTTTCCTGTTATTTTTCATCGTTTCCAGCATCAAGGATTCCACTTTTTCCACATTTTTCCAAAAATTCCGAGCTGTATCTTTCCAGCTGGTGCTCTTTGGCACCAATCTACGCGCGGCACCAGACTACTATGTCATTGTAGCCAGTCCCTGTTGTATAGAATTTCATCTTTCTTGTCTTTTTTCCCCCGGCGTTTCTTTCTCAACGAGGTCAAACCCATACTGGATCTGTTCAAATTCTAGTGTGAGTTAGGATTTCTCAAAAATTGCTACCTTAACCTCATTTATGTAACATTTGTGAGGAGCATTCCATTTCCAACCGGTGCATTTGTTTCTTTTCGCCTCGCTACACATATTTTACGGGCAACGGATATATCGAATATAATGTCCCCTTGTTTTGTTCTCCAGGGCTCGGTCCATAAGGATTTCTTGCTGTGCAGATTTGAGTGAGGAGTTTGTAAGATTTCGCTAGCAAGCTTATTACGTTTACCACAGAAAACATCTACTACAGAGATAATTAGCGGACTGATAGCTGTACAATGAGAATATACCAAGGAACATGGGATATTGTATAGCTGAGTAGAGAACTGGAGGGATCACTCACCGGGCAATGAAGCCTGAGCTTCAAAGCTTCAATTAAAGCATCAGAACCACACGTTTCGGAACGATAACTCTCGTGAATCCCTTCCTTGACGTCATAACTGCGACGAAATTGAATGACGTTGACAAAAAAGGACTGAGACAGACTGAACTCTGCACGTCGCACATTCCAAGGCTTTTTCCTAGTGCTCTGCAGTGTTGGTAGGTTGGTCTGACTTGGTATCAGCATATATAAATTCAGTATTAGTTTCTTTTTAACTTAAAATGCACTAAAAACCGCTGATAATTCACTAGTACAAAAGAAGCTACAAAAAAGTTTTTTGTGTGACTTTTTTCGTCTCAAGATGTACTTTTCGTACTTCATTATCCTACCGTACGCTACTACGAACATTGTTTGTGATTCCGTAACTCAGCAAAACGAACGTGATGCACTTTAAAATTGAGAGCAGCGGTTTTTTTTGCGTGTATGAAGAGGTTTTTGTTGGCTGCGCGTCGATACGCGAGGAGTTTCCTTTCCTTCATTACCCATTCGTTCTGTCAGGGTCTGTCTCCGTCAGCCCCTGTGGAGTACACAATTAGGCGGTGTTTTAGCCGAGGCGTGTCAGCTTCGGTTTTTTTCTTGCTGTGTGCGGTTCGGTTGAATGAGTACATTTGTTGTTAATTTTTGTCGAAAGAGTTGAACTTATTCCAAGAATTGATTCGTCAATTTATCTGTATTGTTCTATTTTATTCCTTAAATTCTTCTATTAGAAAGGGTTTATTCTTTCAAATTTCTTGTGTTAGCTAGTCTGTATAGGTTACGGAAAATACCGTTTGAAAGTCTCTCAAATTGATAGGAGCCTAAAAGTCCTTTGAAACTTCGCTGCATGGATGATTTTAAGGTTTAAGGTTATGCAATTGCACACGTTGATCTGCACACACGACGCGCCTACGACGTCACTGATGATGTGAAATCGCTGTCCGAGTAGTTGTATTGCATAGTTCTCATTTTTCGGCAATCATGTCTCGTTCAATTCCACATTAATCCACATAACCTTTTTGGTGTCCGCAGTCAGGTTTATAACGTTGCTCTTTTCTTTTCCTTTCTCCCAAACATTTACTGTAACATTTTTCTTTTTTCTTCAAATCAGTTTTTCTACAATTTTTCAAATTATTTTGGTGGCTACACCACTCGTCAGAATTTTTTTTGAAAAACTAAATGTATCTGAATATTCAGAAAAAAAAATCGTTTGCTTCAAAAGCAAACGATTTTTTTACGATGGTTCTTCTCAAATATTGAAATGATTTAATCCTGATCTGATTAAGTAGTGTCACAGTTTTCTTATTTCAAATTAAGGGCTTGGTCCATGTTTTCTCCATAGTCGTCCAATATCTAACTAAAAAAAGAATCACATGCGAATATTAAGGAACGAGGTGAAATTTGCGCAAGCTGATACTAACTAGCGCTATTCTTGGCTCCTATGTTTGCACAAGAATTTGAAGAGGTATGTATTAGTGCATTAACGGAGCAAACTTTTTTCCCGGAAACCTCTCATAATACGTCAATGGTTCCCCAGCACTTATTTTTGTTCTTCGGTAAACTTTTCTTGCTGTGATTCCTGAGGGAGTTATTGGTTTTTTTTTTCAAGAGCGCTCCTTAAGCTTCGTCCATTAAGTCTACGGCTCAGAGTGCCTGCGCAAGGTTTAGTGAAATCATCGAAACAACAACGATTGTCGTTCTTTGTGATAAGTTTCTCGAAAGGACTTAACAGTTTACAAATCACATTACATATATACACAATTATGTATCTATTTATTTTTAGTGACTCTGCGGCGATTGATTCAATTAACTCCTTTCTTTCCTTCTAATATGACCGCTTTCTAATATGCTTTCTGATATGACCAGAATTCCCCGAATTGTTATATATGTATGTATTTTACATGTGACTGCCGTTGTTTCAATAAGCATGGGCGAAACTGTCTGTGCATATAAAAACAGCATCGACAATACATTTGGACACATAATAATTCCAGCCAACGCAATTCGAGCCAAAGAGAGTATTCGAGATAAATTGCCTATGTTTGCTCTCTCGGTAGTTCCCGGATTCATGAGGATGACCGCCTCGTTCGAAAACGCAACTTGTTACAGCCGTGCGAAGCGTGAAACGTGAGCGCGAAAAGTGAGTTTCCTCACTCGCATGGGTGCGGAGGGTCATACTGGCCACTCTGGTGCCAATGATCCACATGATTTCTTGATTTCGAAGGCGTGCCTCACATATTCTTTATGACAATCGCAAACTCCATACCCTATCTGCTCAACATTGAAAACCTTCTGCTGCACAGCTTCTAACGATGAAGGTCCTTATTTTAAGTCACTTAGCAGTTTCGAATTCCCAGCTTAGGGATCTGCTTCAGGATTAAGAAAGAAACTATGGGACATTACTGCAACAGAGGAATAAAAAGCGCCACGACGATACTTGCTCGGAGTTAGCCGAACGTGATGCGGTCCCCTCTGCACATGTTCGTTGGTATACCTTTTCAGAAATGTGGATTGGTTCCTATGTTTGGACATTGTTAGTGTTGATGAGCACGTCCTTCAGAGTTCGTCCGTACTATCGTAGCGCGCAAACGCTGGGATTGCTTCAAACCACGGTTTAGGGACAGTGCATAAGGGATATATGTATCCTACGCAGAGGAAGATAGCGCCTAAATCGGAGCAGAGTCACATGTGGGGCAGCCGTGGTCTATCCACATATCCAGCCACATCTCAGAGCTTAGCCTTGAAAGTCTATACTATGAGAATTTCCTAGACTTTTTCAATCGTGCAGCGCTCTGCTCTGTGAGAGGTTGACATTCTACATTCTCCATTACAGATCCGCACATTTGCTGCTATCAATACTGCAACTTAACGTTCCTACAAACCCTCGGTTCAATCTCGAAAAAGAGGGAATCTAAAAAGTTGTCAGGTGACTAGGAGTCTATAGACACGTTTGTTCAGCTTCCAAGAAAAGTGTTCTAGACTAAACCCGTCAGCCATTCTCTATTCTCTTCGCTTTCTATTGTCAAAGCTTTTTCCCACGCAAACTTCTGAGGAAGGCGATTTGTCCATATTCCCTTTTACTGCGAGAGACTCTCAGCGACGACGACGTGGACGCGGTGATCTCATTTGTTTGGGGAAGTGGCAATGAGATGAGTCGGCGAGTGTAAAAGGAAAACCCTTGAAGTGGAAAGATACGTAACGCATTACGTTAATCAACACCAGCTGAGATGAAAGCTCTGTGTTGCAATTCGGTCGTAAATGAAAGGAAACGAAGCGAAAGAAAAAACGAAGGATAGGTGACATTACGAAGAAAATGCTCGAGATAGCTGCGTTGAAATATGCACTGTGGGCTCCGTGAGCAAAGAGGGAAACCGAAGGGCTCATGCAACAGTACAGGCTGAGCTCAGTGGTGAGGAGGAGAACTGGGAACGAAAGCACCGCTCGTAGAGGAAATTTTCATCAACCTCTGGTTTGCGTGGCCTTTCTACGGCAGTGCGCCGACCGCCCGCCGCATTCAATTTGCTTTGCATTTCATTCGAGTAATATGCGTCCGCAAGTAGAAAGCCGGCGCAGTTGATGTTTCCGATGCAGTATGTGCGTATTTGCTGAGAAAATCTAAGGGCTTTCCATTTAAAAAAATTTCCTAGCAAAATTGCATCACCACTTCTGATCAGCGTTGTAGTTGGATTTTCCTTTTTTCCGTGTATTTTCGCTTTCGACTTTTCTATATCGAACATTGTCGTCCATGTACCGTAATTTTTTTGCGAGCTACCACACTTTTTACAAGAATGCTATCCCCACCTTATCGGATCCGTCACATCTATGACCACTCATAACTCACGTACGTACGATTTTGCTCCGTAAATACAGCTGCAACTGTGCACGTTCATCCTATGTTTTGTTACCGTTATGTTGCCAGAACAAACACATTGGTGATCCCTCGGTGGGTCCTGTTTTTCGAGCGCTGAAGGTTTATTTCAATACTTACCGCTGCTGGTTTTCCGGATTTTCCCAGAACACGTCAAAACAGCAGAAAATTCCAGGCAAATGATGACCTTAGTGATTTTTTGTAGTCCTGCCACGTGAACGACGGCGAACGTGAGGAACGTGCGCTTTTTCCTGAAGGACATTCCAAAAAACCGAATAACAAATTAGCCCTAGCACTGGGTTGCTGCAGCAGTCTGGTCGCCGACTACACAAGAGGGAACTTCTGGAGAGTTTTAAGAACCTTTTTTTATTGAAATGTGGATTGTTTTTAAGCTCACTGTATCTTAAAACAAAAATGTGAAATTGAATCTGAAAATTTGATAAGATGACTGGTTGCAACTATTTGGTTACATGCTAATTATTCACTGGTTATTAATATTTGATAGCGTAGCAGATTCAAATTTAAAGCTCAAAAGATAAGCAACGCGTGTGATGCTCCAATGATTTTGAAAAAATGTATTGAAGTGTTTGCGTTCTCTCTTTTTCTGATAGCGAAACTCTTTTTTATATTACTTTATCAGACAATTTTAGTTAATTCAATAGTTCCTTTCTCAGAGATTACCATTCCAATCCTTTTTTCTTTTCTAGAAAAGTGTCGTTTGGAACCACTTTTTCTCGAGAACTAAATCACACTCTAGTGCAATAACAAATGAAAATTATTTTAAACAAAAAACAGTAAACATTATAATGGCGGCTACATTTATCTCTATCGATACGTCATGATAACGTCTATATCTCGCTCCAGAAGTTTTCACTGCTTTTCGAAGAAACCACAGTAGGTGCATAGCTATCATTTAAGGATTGATGACACCACATAAGTAGGTCAAAGGGATTTTGGTGCTAAAAATTGAAAATTGACTTTCATCCTACTGGTCTTCCCATGTTTTACTTGAGTTGGAAAACACCAGTTTTCTTGTTCATGTAGGGAGGGAGAGACTATTGATTAATTTGAGAAAAAAATGAATATCTCAACATCTTACATGAGACTTTCATCGTTATCCAAACATGCTGAGCTTGCCTAAACGTTATCTTAATATTTATATGTCGGTTGAGGTCAACTAATCCCACACTGAGCTTAGCATCCAAGACTTCACTACGTGATTGTGAAGCATCCAGGTTGTCATGACATGCGGATCTTCCTACACCTACATTTGATGAGGAAGATTAGAAAAGAGTAGAAAAGAATGATGTTGGGGCTTTGAGAACGACCTACAACACATTGAATGAGCCGAAAAACTCCTTATTTTTCCACCGTAGTCGGAACTCGCCTCATCGCTTTCAATGCCAATCTCACTCCTAAAGTAGTAGTCAGTATTTCTTTGACTGCAGACACATGCCATGACAAAGATCTGTGGTTTTTCTTTCTGCTTCTCCTTCAACTTGGAGTAGCGTTTGTTGAACTACATATGGATAGCTGGTACTCATTCGAGGGAATTTTCTTTCTCTCTACGTCCCGGGGAAAAAAACTGGAATTGAATAATAAAAGCGGAATATTGAATGAATTTGATGTCGACAAAAAAGGCTTTCCTCCATTCTCCTAACTCCCGGCTCCTGCGATTAATGAAGTTTTCATTGTTTTCTGGAATTCCTGGATTCCACTTACCTAAATTGATCTTTCTTCGGACTCGTGCTAAGAGCACTTTTTGGCATTCGCCTTGAATTGCTTTGTATTAGGTTGGTGCAAAATTAATTTCAGTTTCGAGGCATGTGCAATTAAAACAATTTTTTATCCCAAATTATTTCGTCTCAAGGCAGACAACACATACCGTTTTGTAGGTTTTTTCTGCTCCTTCAAATACATATTTAGCTGTCGCTATAATTTTTTCAGCGGCCTTTTCCGACGCGACTATCGAGTCTTACTAGCTTTACGAATTTAAACTGGTACACTCCGCGGCAGAAGCATCTCGTGACCTTGGCGGAGCTTTTGGGTCAGACTGCCCTTGCGAACGGACAGTGGAGCTCTCATTTAAAAAATTCGCTCCTAGCGATTTTGAATTCGAAGGAAAACCAGGTCGCGGTCGCAGGTCGTCGCTTGATAATGAAGATCTGGAGAGAGCCGTGGAAGCAAATCCGGAGACTAACAAACGGAAGTTAGCAGAAGACCTGGGCGGTGCATCACAATACAGTAGTTAGACATTTGGCGGAAATTGGCTAGGTGAAGATGTCAAAGTGGGTGTTTCACGAGCTGACCGAAAAGCAGCGTTTGGCACGTTACAGCAGTGTTCTAACCTTCTGATTCGGTTGAAAAATGAGCCCTTTCTTAGTCGCATTATAATTGTAGACGAAAAGTGGGTTCTTTAACATAATAGGAAACGTGGATTTGTGGGTAGATGAAAACACTCCTCCTCCAAACACTTTTCCTGACCCCGGTCTTCACCCCAAAAAGTCATGCTTACAGTTTGGTGATGCTGTAAGGGTTTAATCCACTACAATTTCATGCAAGCAGACCAGAAATTACGGCAGAGTTCTACTGTGATTTAGAGCATATGTATGAAAAGTTGCAAAAACTGTGGCCGGCAATGGTGAACAGAGGAGGGCCGATTCTGCTGCAAGACAACGCAAGGCCACACACCGCACAAATAACCCGGCAAAAATTAACCCATTTGGGTATAGGAGTTCTCCTTCGCTCACCGTATTCCCCAGACTTTTCCCCAACAAATTATCGCTTTTTTCGAGCTCTTGATTCACATTTGTGTCAGCGACAGCTCACCAATTCAGACGACGTTGAAAGTGTATCCCATGATTTTGCTGATTCCTGTAATCTCAGTTTTTATAGTAAAGGCTCGAATTTACTAGCAGTTCATTGGAAAAGATGTGTGGATCCAGATACCTTTTATTTCGATTAATAGAGTTGTGTTTAAGCTGAGTTATAGCAATAGCAAACAAAGCCAACCTGATACTAAGTGTGATACAGTTGCTCTGCAATTTTCTTTTTTCTTCTACGTAGCCAACGCTTGCAAATTATCTCCGTCCGTCTACTTTTGGTATCGAGATTGCATTGAGTAAAATATGTATGCCTTTGCCAAAAATAGACAGGCTATGCATGAGGACTGGAGATGGATAAAATATATTTTTAACATCTTGATGCTCCCCAATAGGTTTTGAATTGTCTTCAACGGAACCAAGCGGCTGTTGGATCATAGGTTATCGTTGGGTACTATATCTGTCACCTTTGGCCTTCACCAACTTATTGCAAATTGTTACACGTTTTTTAGACTCATTTTTTATCTAGTAAATCTCCCTCGTTCTAAGCTTCGCGTTTATTTTTTTTTCGATGAAACGTATAGGAAATGAAACCGAAGAAAACGTTCGTAAGGATTTTGCTTCTGAGAATGCGTCATCAGGTTTTTCCACTTTCTGCTATCAGCTTTTCCACTTAACTTCGTACCAATTTTGCTCTAGATTTCCTTTTGCGTGTTGCACATTGTGCATAGTTTTTGCAGTACTTTTGGTTTTTGTTTGTGATCCTACAGAGCAGTGAATCAGAGCTTAGTTGTCTGTCCTTTTAGGATTTTTTCTTAGAAAGAACAGCATTTCCACGAATGTCCACGCCCCAGATCATCTTATACCCAAGAAAATGTATATCTTTCTCGTCTCATCTAGTACCGCTCCGGATTGCTTGTAAAAATTTCTGAATTACCTACAGTTCACTTTTTTGCTTTGACGCTCCTCTCGGCAAATTGTTACGTATTAATCTATCTATTGATCGCTCAGAAGGGCTTTGAAATCAATGTCCGCCGCAAATTCTTCTGCCGTTGCCCAGGTATATGATCCGCATTGCATGTCGCTGGTTTTTCCTGAGATTAGCTGGATTGTTCCATATATACGTCGTCAACGGTGTGAGACATCGTTTTCGTCAGCGTATTTTTTCCTGCTCAACGACCTTCTCGGCAAAGAGGGCACGTCATAACAACGAATTCTTCGCACGAATTCTTCCGTTCATTGCCAGTTACTTCCAGCGGCAGCTATCCGACAGCTGGCAATTTCCGGGATATTAGTTAATATTGCCTATCTAAACAGTCATATGCGTGATCGTCGAGGTCAAATCCAAAGTGAATGAGCAGTGCCGACTTAGATCGGCAAGAAAATCCAAGGTCACTTCATGGAAAATTTACAATTCCGGTCACCTCAGCTGAGAATGGAAAATATTTTCTAGATTTTCAGACAAAATCTAGAAGATACTATTACCTACAGTTTCAATATGCTTGTAATCTTTGCAAACCATTCTTTTTAATCAACATTTGACAAAATCCATGAAGTACTCATGGATTTCTGGTGAATAGCTGTTCGACTGCAAATGAATTTGTCTGCGATTCCTTTGTTCATTGGTATGACTCTTGTCAGAGACGTTCAGCGTTCTTCTATATTTTGTCGCTGATCACTTCGCTTGTGTATGCGTTGTTTATGTGGCTCCCAGACAATGGCTGGATTCCTCACAAGAACTTCTAGTCAAACGAAGTGTCCACCACCCAAAATAAACTGCACATGCAATCGCCAAGTAGTTGCTTGTTTTTTCCGAAATCTTCATGGTTCCGCATGCTATTTATGTGTCGGCTTCAAATTCCTTGGTGCCACACTCCACCGTCAGCCTTCTGTCTTTCGTGTAGGATGAACGACCAAGTATAAGTGACACCTTCAGCTGAAACTTGTTCTTGAAATGACCAACTTTTGACGATCGACCTGCGACATCTTGCTCTTCACTTCAATATTTGCCGAGGGCTAAATGCTGGTTTTTTTCGGAACAATTATCTCTTTCAATCAAATGCAGTTCTTTCTGACCTTAGCGATATGCACCTTCAAGCTGTGGAACCTTTTTGTCTATTTTGGATCCGGAACTCATGAACTTTTCGATTCACTCTCAGTGGACATTTGATCTCTCCCTATGTCGGATACGACAGTATTCTATTTATTCTATTCCACATATTCCTTTCTCCCTACAAACATACCCATTAATCTTTGGTAGGTTGTCATTACATAAAAAATAATGTCATACTTCCATAGTATTATCACACCTACAAAATACTTTACGCCCATTACATCGCTGGGACGTAATTTTTATCTTACGTTTCTGACGCTTTTTTTGCTGCACTCGAGCCCTTTCAATAAAAGTGGAGAAAATTAAATCAACTAGTACGACAGCTCCAGTTTGTCCTTGCACCTCTTTACAGCTGCATAGGCGGCTAAGGCTGAGAAACACTTCGATATTTTGTTAGGATGCCCCTAGCATGATGTTATGATATTTTCCCTCGTGAACCAAAATGAAGGATGTGTACATAGCCCACTTTTCATATTTCATTCGGAAGCTGTTTCTTTACCCACCAAGATTTCGATACACTCAGATATTAAGTCGTTTCAGAATTCATTATCAAATCCTCTCGCGAAAGAAATGCAGCTGTTTATACTTCAGCATGTGTCTAAATTACATGCCTGGAGGAAATATTTGGTGCGAATAGCGATCACTTAACTCTTAGGAAGATTCACTCATAAATCTACAGCGAATGAGAGTTGAAAAGGGCTAGTACCAAAATATGGAGCGCGGCTTCTCAAATTTCTGTGGTAAAGAGTTTCTATTTCTAGTATTTCTATAGTTCTGGCTATTTTTCAATGGTCACTTTGCTCTTCTTGATGTTTATGAACCTCCATGAAACACGGAAGTGTCGGGAAAGGCTGGCGTCCTTAAAACCACGAATAAGTATGGTCGTAGATGACTTTCTTTTCTTGTGTGACTTGCTTTCTGTAGAAGACTGGCTGATAATATCTACTTGGTGAACTTGTACTAGTTACGGCCAGGATCAAGCGTGTGATAGGCTTTCCCATTTGGGGGCCGTAAAGCGAGAGGGCTGTAAGGGAAGCGAGTCGTGAGGAAGTGTGCGGTGGCCAGTCGTGGACTGAGGATAGCATGATAACCAGCACAAAACATTACGTAATAGTTAAGTAATTACATACATTACAAAATATTACAGTGAATAGTACTAAATGATTACGGGCGTAGGACAGTAAAACGGAAGCATTAACATTTCGTTTTGACAATGCCCAATGTGTTCACAATGTAATAATGAGACCACGCAGGTTCGACACCCCATTGAGGCGTGTTTTTGTAAAAGAGATGGAAACTCGAAACAACTTCTAAAAGAAGAATTTAATTTTACGTAGTATGCAGCAGTTCAAATGTTAATTTAACAAAAATTAATGGACAAAAAAGATCAGATTCTGTGCACATTGTTAAGTCTGGGAGATCGCGAATAACTTTGTTATAAGAGAACTGGAAGAAGAAGTTAAGGTAGTTTTTAAAAGAAGACTGTTTGCCCCAAGAAACAGTCGCATCGCTGTTCTTTCCCGCCTCCTAGTCTTTTTGGAATTTTGATGGGGCAGAGATTGGAAAAATGGGACTTTTCCCATTTTTGTCCCATCAAAAATTTGAAAAAAGCCGGCGAGGCCGTTGAGATAGTTTGACGCAACATCTGATAGAGAAAATTCTCGGCTACGGCACGCCCGGAAGATACGGCTTCGAGCGTTCCGGCGAGCTATTTTCTACAACGAATCCGACTGGAGCACGGCAGCCTTGTGCACGCGCTGCATCTTCCGGGCCCTTTTTTACGCCAATTAGCAAGAAAAAGGGGAAAAAGGGGTAAAAAAGGGTTCGAAAGGGTCGTGTCCCATCACCACGCTTATTCAGGTATTTCGTCGCGAAACTCAAATGTTGCGCTGTTTGCAATTCTTATAAACAGTTTATCATTTACGGTTACTTTTATGCGGTTGTCCAGTTCTTCCAGTTGAATGTCAATTGTATGGTAATTTTCGTAAGTTCTAATTTTCGTGTTGATGATGTTTCATAGCGTTTACGAAGTGAAAAGTTGTCCATAAAGTAGGGTTAGGACGTCAAACATCCTGGAGACACCGCATTACCACACGAATAAAGATGGAGTACGTGATGAGGGATGTCCTCTCTGAGAAAATGAATTGCGATTTACAACGAACTCGGCGATATTGGCAACAAATCCGTCATTTGAATCAACTACGACTCCTGGACACAATCCAAGTTGATGGATTTCTGCTTTTCCAATGAGATTATCTTCTTCCTAGACAAAGATGACAATCCTGAAGGATCCAATCTTCGCATGAGATTCTTTAGGTTTATCTACCTTGGTTAAACAGCTACAACTGCTACCTCAACAAATGGCGGAGGCAAATTAGTAAACCTGAAAACGTCTTGCTTATCAATTACATCTTCGCTGGTGCAATAACATCATGGCATTTTTGTTTTGAATTCTATTCTTTTTGCCTGCTTTCTGGCATTCGCTATTCATTGGAAACACTTTTTTGCCTTGTTACGCTGCCGATTTCCATTTGTGATTGGAATTCCTGCGGATTACGAAGGCAACGAAAGTGCTTACGACTTCCATTCAGTATCGTACTTTCAATTCGCAAGGGATCCACCTTTTGTACCCAAAAAATTTGAGAGTTTTCTCTTGAGACTCTCGCCCCTAGCAGTTACTTGAAGACGTGACCATGAACGCGACAGTCGTACAGCACATTTTGGGGCACCATCTTTTTTTGGGCATTGCACCATTCGTTTTGTTGGAAAAGGTTACCTTCTCCGAGCAACCACTTTCCCTCGCAAACGAGCCTCAGAGTAAGTCATAAAGATGACTAGTAGCAATACTTCTGCCGCACATGTCACTTCTAGAACAGATTTCTCCATCACTCTTTGAACCTCTCCTCCCTCTTGAGGTTCTTTTCGTGCTCCACTTTGTGCAAGTTTAAATGAAGGGTCAACTTTCCAGCGTGTGCTGTAGAAACTCAACTTTTCAAACCACTTTCAATTCTGCTAGCCATCCCACGCGAGAAACTTGTGAATTCACCAAAGGAAAACTGTCATTTTTTAATGGAGCTCTAGCTTTTTCCTTCCATGCACTTCCTATATTAGCAAGCTAGACAAGAGAGAATTCACTGAAATTCTAATGAAATTTATTTCTGTGAACTGAAGAACGTGAATTTTGTTGTGTTTTTCATTTTTTGGTTCCCTTCTGCTGAGAGCTCACAACATACAGCATTTTCCGTAGAGTATAGATTTTCCTGTCAGAAACACTAATTTGGACAGTCTTTTTTTGCACCGATGTTGTTTTAAAATTTGGCAATCTCAAACTTGCTCAGCGTTCCAATTTTTCACAAAAATTTTATTCCTGAAACACTACAGAACATCACAACGCCTGTCACTTTGTTTATTCTTTCTCCACGGATACAAATTGTTCATCCTGCCTGTATAGCAATAACCACGAACCAACCGTTTTAGCTGTTTCTGAGCTTATTTTGTTGCCTCGAACGAAACGAGGGCGACACACTTGTCAATCGCCCTGTCACTAACCCTCCGTAGTCGCTCGCGCCTTTTACTGCCGTTGGCATCCATGAATCTTTTATCGCTAGCGTATGTTTGCAATTATTCTCCTATATTGGCTTTCTTGGTCTCATTAGGCGCTCTGCCACACGTGTCACCTGATGGATCCTAAAAATACTCGGATATCACTCTTGGCCTTTTCCGTTGTAGAAAATCTTTTTCTCTATTTTGGACTCGGTGATTGGATCGGACTCGTGTTGATGAGGTTCACCTGCACTGTATTTGTGTTCAAAAATCTGCAAAAAAAGAAGGAAGAGGAAGAATCTGAACTTAAAGGCAGCATACCAGGTATCTGAGGTGGTGCGGATTTCTGTCTGAGGTAGAGTGTTCGTATACGGAATAGTAGATTATGGAGAAGGGTGTGGTTCTGTCCATTTGCTCCTAATTGCCGTAAAAAATGACCTGGAAGATGCGGCACCGCACAGGGCTGGCGCGCTCCAGTCGAACTCTTTGTAGAAAATAGTGCGCCGGAACGCTCGAAGCCGTATCTTCTGGGCCTTTTTCTACGGCAATTAGGAAGAAATGAATGCAATCACCCTCCTCCCCATAATCTACAACCCAGCATACGAATCCGTACCACTCCAGATTCGTTGGGTGATGCCTTTAAAACCATGCATATTTCAATTGACCTCCGAATCACATTCAGACTCATGTCTAATAGTGAGTTCATATGCATTGTCATCATCTAGCGCCTCGAGCGGACACCCGTAAAGTTCCCATTCGTTCCTGTCGCGCTTGCCTTAGTTACCCACATGATTGTTTCTATTTATTCGAGTCATATGTAGAACATCACACTTTAATTCTGAACGATTTCCTTAAAAGACCTACCCATAGGGCATGTGGTCCTTTGTTTTTTTTTACTCGTATAACCAAACCGCAAAAATTATCCTCTGATTCTCGTAACAAAATCAACACCCGTTTGGAATTCCTAATTTACCATCTCCTCGTGATAGCATTGCATTCGTCAACCTAATTGTTGAGATATTATGGGACCCCGAGTACCGATTTACTTTTCCCAATTAAAGACTTGCTGATAACCGAAACGTGTCTTTTTTCACAAATGAAGGAAGCATTTATTTCAAAAAAAAATCCCTGGACTGGTGATTACCCAACGAATCCAAGACTTTGCTGTGTTTTCCTTGCGCTCTTCGCAGCGGATGAGTCGTTTCACAAAAGTGAAACAAGAGTTATTCAGAGAACTTGAGT